>NC_053023.1:287071896-287671896 GCF_003073215.2 Triticum urartu | reverse complement strand
TCAAGCAAATCTCAAATTCTTACCAGTTCTTACCAGCAGCAGGCGGTGATCGGCAACCGTCGTAGTCAAAACTCTCAAAGCTTGGATAGAGCGATTACCAGGGAGAGTCAAACGCACGACGTAGATGTATGTGGAGCTGGGAAGGCTTATAATATGGTAGCAAAAAGGGTCAGCAATAATCAATTCAGAGATGCAAAGTTGAATAAACGCTCTCAACGACGACTGTGCTGGTCCTAGGCTAGACCGTGCTAGAGACGCGAGCCTAGAACACTAACAAAATCACGACACTGCATGTAAACAAGGGAGGAGCACGCTCTGGAAAAAAAATTGCACTTTTTTCCTCTTTTTTTTGCTCCGCAACAAATTTTTATTCGAAAAAGTCTACAAATGGTCTAAAAACTTCCTAGCCAGAATTTTCCAGACTTAGTTTTTTTTGAGTTTGGAACTATTTTTCTTCCACGGGTAGCACAAAAGTTCGGGAGTCCTACTCTGTCACGACTCGGAGTATCGCGTGATCTGGAAATCCAAAATAGAGCAACAAATTACTGGACTCGGACTGGTGGCGGAGATGAATCTGGTGGAACTCGAACTGATGGCGGCGGTGAATCTGGTGGAACTCGGACTGGTGGCGTATATATGTTGCAGGTGGACTCGGATTGGTGTGATGGCGGTGGATATGTGGTATATGGCAGCGGCTATGATGATGGTGGTATATGGCAGCGGTGATGACGATGGTGGTATATGGCAGCGGTGACGATGATGGTGGTATATGGCAGCGGTGATGATGATGATGCGGCGGCGGCGTGACTACTTGTGAACAGAACTCAAAACTCTAAAGGACTATACACTAAGACCAGCAACTAGACACGATGATGCAACCGCAAACTCAACAATGCAAAACCCTAAAAAGATTATGCAATGGCTCAGATTGGTTCGGATATGATGAACTAACCCTAATTTTTTTTTGTTCTAGATGCCCAATATAGATAGTTCTTGATCTGGCATAAGAAGTAAGAACTCCAAAATTGCCTCTCCCACACGATCAATAACACATGCTTTACTTGATAGAGGCAAAGGTGTCCCGATGTTTCGATGAGATGGTGGCTATCGTTCCTGTGGGAGTCGACTTGACGATCCGACTACGAACATGCGAGACATCGCACTTTAGCAATCGCTAAACCAACTTCCGAGGGATTATTGACCACGCCGGAGCACGATCAACCTGACCACGAGGGTCTGTTTCCTGCGAGTAAACGAAGAACAAGCAAGAAACTGAGATTGCAATCTCAATATTGAGAATATAAGATGAAAGCTTTATTGATCAAGGTGGGGTTCTGTGACGTCTTGGTCTGGTCGTTGGACACAAACGAAGTACGCGAAGTTGCAGCTATGGCAAACTTTTAATCTAAACAAAACCCAATGTCTAAATGACGCCCTAAGGGCTGTATATATGGAGGAAGAGGGGGATTTCGTGGCCCTTGGAGGAGGGGTCCGAAACCAACCCTAACTCTTGTTTCCCCACACATACGGACTCTAAAAACAGCCTATACTTAAGTATTTTGAAAATACATGGCCTGGCCCAATAATAAGGTGAAGCAGCACCTAAAATAGTCTCTGGACGAAATTTATGAAGTGGCATCTTGTATATTTCGTCCAAGGCTTCATGCACTCCTTATGGTGGCTTCAAAGTCCTGAAATCATCACTTGTAACTCCGTTCTGGATCCCCTTGCGCATGCCATCATCTCCACGCTTCAGCTGGTTCCAAGGTTCATCTTTCTTGTCCAAGCTAGGCCCTTCATTTGTAAGAAAAACAAATGTATCCAATTTAGGCAGCATCATATTCTCATGAGCATTAGAATCGTTACCAAGAAACGGAAGTACCTGATAATTCAATTGGCGTGCGCGAGCTCTAGTAATTGGTCCAGTATGTATAGCAGCAGGGGCTGTGGGTGTAACAATGGTATTGATGTCCTCATCATAATGGACAATAACCCATAGCCAAGTGAGGGTCATGTAGAAGAAATGCGCGAAGTCTTTGCGCGAAGAGAGCGGTGGGAAAGACACTCCATGGGATCCCAAGTCATCATTGCTCTCTAGAGCTCGTTTTGTCAACTCATGGGATTGCGAGGTTGACAAGAATTCGTGGGTACCTACACAAAAGAGACACAAACGAAAGAGATTGTGTGTGTGGTAAATGTACACGTCATCCATCATGATGTGTATGTGCACGTGAGAGTTAGCACAAGATAAGCATCGCTCAAAGAAATTTGATGCATGGTATAAGAACATGTCATCCATCATGAAAGAATAGTTATTGTGTATGACATGATGGGTACACAAATTTAGCGTGCAAGTATAAGGCACGTCAATAGCATGTTTATTCAGGGGGAGCATATTGTGCACACAAGTATTGGGATCATGCAATGAATGGGATGAATCAAAATCTCCTAAAATGTATGAGGAAACTATGGGGGTCTCCTCATGTGCAATATTTGAAACATCATACGGAGAAAATGGACAATATCCAAAACAATGCATATCCAAAGCTAGGTGGTCATGGCATGGCATATGAGATAAAAAAACAAATGCCAATAACCATGGGCTTGTCATCTATGCCATATGTGCAAATTGGGTTAATCTTAATGGCATATGCATAGTCACTATGAAGAGATTGCAAATATGACATGTGATTGATCTCATGCATAGCATATGACAAGTCAAGCGGATTGTCAAGCATGATGTGACCTAAAGAATTGTCACAAGAAATCCTATGTAACATGGCATCACAACTAAGACACTCCACATGGCAATCATCATACTCATCATAAATGGGTAAATCATTTCATGGGGAAGTCACACTAGCATGAAGCATGGAAATAGGTTGATCAACATCATGCAAGCAATCAATGTCATGAATGTCCGCTAGTGGGACTAGAGCATCACCTTCACCTATGTTACCTTTGTCATTCCACTCATGTGGTGTAGGTGAGGTGGGAAAGACCAAATGGTGGTCATCTTCATCTTGATGGAACCATGTGGGGGGGTGCATCATATTCCACCATGGCCATCGTCTTGTCCAAAGGGAGGACGAAGTCATCAAGAATCGGCGCGTCATCATAGATGGGACCTAGCACCAAATGAGAAGACACAATAGAGGTAGAGGTCAAGTTGTTAGAAATGCAAATGGCCTCAAGAGACCTATCAACTATCACACTCTCTCTATGTGGTGGTTCACTCACTCCCTCAAAGTAGGTGCACTCAATCTCACGTATGGTGGAGTCACTCATCTCACTCAAGAGGTGGGGGTTGTGGCTCTCCTCACATGGGAATTGTGGAAACACATCATATATGGGTCTAGTGGTGAAGTCACTCTCACTCTCAATATGGTGGCAAAAGTCACTCAAGTCATCATACGTCGCCGTGGTTGAAGGGAAAATCCCATGCTCAACCATCACGTCGTCGTTGCCATGGATGAAGGCCGAAGATGGCACATCATCACTCTCACCTCCTAAGATGGAAGAATCATCCTTGCTCGCCACCTTGTCGCTCGCCTCCAAAGCTTGGTCCTTGAGGGTCTCCGTAGTCATACTCGTCGCCGCACCGTCTTGAAAAAGAGTCATGGAGGACTCGGCATCATCAATGCCACAAAGAGGGATGGCGGTGAAGTCAAACTTAGGAGCATCAACTTGGAGCTCGTCGGGCTTGGACATCTTGGTGGTACTAGCCTCATGCTCGTTCTCATCGAGCTTGGTCGTCACGAAGTGAGCTTGGGGTGGACAAGCTTTGGCCTTCATGAGTTCTTGTTCTGCCTTGAGAGCACCAATGTAGTTGTCGTCGAGGGACTTGTAGTTCTCGAGGAAGATTGTCTTGGAGATGTCGTTGTGTAGTCCCATCATGAAGTGGAACTTCATCGAAATGGGGTCATCCACACTGGCTCGTCGCAAGGCTTTCTTCATCTCCTTGAAGTACTCGTCGATGGACTTGGATCCTTGGATGGTGTTCTCCAATTGGCGTTGAAGTTGTTCCGTGTAGGTTGGGGGCACGAACTCGCGCCGCAACGCTCTCTTCGTCTTGGGCCAACTCATCTTGTAGGTCTCCGAAGGTGCGTGAAGCCACCATGTGGATGCGTATTCATGGAAGTTCCTTGTGGGGCACTTCACTTGAACTTCGGGAGGAACTTGGTGTAGCTTGAGGTAGTCGTCCATCAAACGCTCCCACTTGAGATACTCCTCAGGTTCTAGAGTCCCATAGAAATGAATCTCATGGTCGATGTCGAGGTCGTAGTAGCTCGTGGAAGTCGCGGACTTGAGCGTGGGGAGCTTCTCTTGAGGTGCTTGTGGGTGAAAATGTCGTATGTCCATAGCCGAAGATGCGTTGAAGTCGCTTGACGATGATGCCAAGGGAGAAGGTGAAGTCATCGAGCGGTTGTTGTTGTTGAGCTCATGACCTTCATGTTCATGGTGGTGATGGTGTCGATGCCGATGTGACCTTGCCGGAGATGGTAGCTCGGAGGCATGTGCTCTTGAGCGTCTTCTCGAAGATGAGGAAGACCGCTTGTAGGACTTGATGAGGACCTTCATCTCCTCCATTTGAGCTTGCATCTTGGCGTCGGTGGAGTTTTGCGTGGCATCGAACTCGTCGTTGTTGTTGTAGACCGAAGAGAAAATGCCTTGCCTATCCATCACTCCAAGAGAAAAATGTGAGTGGTAGAAAGAGAAGAACGAATACCAAATGTACCTTGACCGAAGTTGAAAGTGGATCATTGATCACTCCAATGTGGACAAGGAAATAGCACAATTGGTACCAATTCTTGTCAGTTTCTCACACCTACACAAATAAGGCTAAATGTGATGCAAAATGTTAGCAAGAGTCAATAATGTTGAAAGAGTCAATAATGTTGAAAGAGATTCACAAATTCGCAAGTGAAACAAGTAGACCAATAGCAATATGTGGCACACGGAAACACACACACACAGATAGATAAATGGGGTCGTGCAACCAAGGATGAGCACAAAATGCGAAATCCATGGAAAAAGCACATGTTGCACAACTCAAGAGAGACGCTAGCACGATTGCTCTATAGGCGGATACGACACTTGTGCACAACCTATGATATGCAAAATGTATTGACTTTCTATCCCAAGTATGCTATGTATATGATGTTTCGGTGGTATGATCCAAGATGATCGGATATGATAATATTATATGCAATGTGGTATGGTGCTATGGCACTTGCTTAAAAGCTCTTTGTTCACTCTTTTTCTTTGCTTAAAAGCTTATTCTTTCTTTGTTTTTTTGTATGGCCACATTTGCACATTACACAAACCAAGATAGCAATTGTGTATATGCGGGAACAAACTTGAGGCACAAGAGATGATATGATGATACCAATATGATATGGTATGTATGAAATGTATGGTGTACATCACTAGTGTGCACAAGTAACGTTGCCGGCAATACTCAAATGGCTAGTCTCGATAGGCAAGTGACGCAAAATAGGCTAGGGGTTAACAATGCAATGGCAAGGGAATATACAATGGAGGGATACCACGATACCAAGATGATATGGAGGTTACCATATGTGTCGATGATGAGTGGCGGTAATCTTGATGGAGATACCAAGATGATGGAGACTCGTCCCTAAGTAGCCGAAACACCTTAGGAAACGGAAAAACCACGAACTCAAAATCTCAAATGTCAAATGGTGGTATCGGGATGCGATGGTGGTTGCGGAAGATCAATGGGATTACGGGAATGCAATGATGGGTTTTGCGAGTAGGCAATGCGGAAGTGAAGGGTAAGGTGGTGGACTATACACATTGTCGGAGTTGGAAGCACGGTCCCTAAGTAGCCTAAACACCTTAGGAGACACAACTCACAACACTAAAAAAATTGGATTAAGTTGGGATGGTGGAAGTGTATGGTGGTCAAGCCTATGCGGTAGTGGTGGTGGTGGTTGATGAAGAAGCAATTGTCCCTAAGTAGCCTAGACACCTTAGGAGACTCAAATCACTCCTCAAGCAACAACTAATGCGATGGGGAACAAAATTGGTTAGGTTGCGGAAGTTGGTGGTGGTTATGTGGAGGTTGTGGTGGAAGCCCTAGGCAAAGATGCCAAAGTTCCAAAACTTTGATGGAGTCAAAACATGTTGGTGGTATTTTTTCGGAAGAGGGATGTCAAGAGCTTTTCAACGAGCTAAAGAATGCAAAAATCGGACTTCCGATGAATTAGTTATGGACAAAACGGTGAAACAGGGAAGCTGAACTGTACAGGGGCCGGACATCCGGGGGTGGGGGGCGGATATCCGGGGGCTGACGTCCAGAACCGTGCGGGTTTTATGCTCCAGGAGCCGGATGTTCGGCTTGGGGCCCGGATGTCCGGCCCGATGGCCCGGATGTCCGGCCTTTGGCCTGGATGTCCGGCCCGACGAATCCAGATCTCGTTTGGGGCGGAAATTTTCGAATTGGGGGCGGAAATTGATGATTCCAAGGGGAAAATTTGATGGATTTTGTGGATGGAAAGTGGGGGAAAATGGGGATATGCTAGATCCACTCCAAACCAAGCAAATCCATGGATCAAAATCAACAAAACTTCGTCAAACCAACAAATCAAAAAAAAATTGGGGGTTATTTTTGGTGGGGATTTTTCGAATTTAGGACGAAATCAATCAAAAGAAGGCTAGAAAACAAGGGTATCAAAAGAATGTTTTCCCCTTTGTGTTCTTCGTGTTCATCGCGGGATTCCGCTCCTTTCGTAAAAGATCGGGCGATTAGGGTTCTACCCTACATTATCTTGGTATCAGAGCCACCTTGATCACGATTTTGGAGCCTCCCCGTTGTGTTTCTAGCCTATTTTTGTTGTTTTTCGTCCTAATCCGAAATCCCCACCAAAAATAGCCCCAAATGTTTTTTGTGATTTGTTGGTGTGATGAAGTTTCGTTGGATTTGATCCGTGAACTTTGTGTGTGGCTCGTAGACCTATCCTCCCCACCCTTCTTTTCCACCAATTTCCTTTGTTTTCCCCTGCGGATTTTGGTTTTTCCTTAAGTTTTTTCGCCCTAGTCCACGATCCCCAATTCTCTGTTCTTGCCAGTTTCGCGACCACCAGACCTTCCGCCCATGCCCGAACCTTCCGGCCACCCCGGAACCTCCGGACCCCGGACCTTCCGTCTTGCCCGGACCTTCCGGCTTAGACAGAAAGTTCGCACATCTTCGACGATTTCCGCTACTTCGACAACTCCGTCCACGGTGCAGCAGCATCTTCACCAACGTACTAAAGACCGTGCACTACGACAACAACTACAATCTCATCCTTTTGAAACCTTCAACCACAAGCAAGAACGGTAACCTCATCTTGGTATTGGACATATCACTCTTGCCATTACATTGATAGCCATCATAGCCTTACTCCTTTGCGTTGCTTACCCATCGATACTAGCCATTGAGTATTGCCGGCAACGAGACTTGTGCACATTAGTGATCATACTTCCCATAGCATGCATACATCATTGTTGCATATATTGGTATCATCCCTTGTGTCACAAAGTTGTTACCACATACACAATCGCTATCTTGGTTCGTCAAGCATTGCATGAGAAAAGAGCTCAAACATCAAAGAGCCAAACAAGCTTTTAAGCAAATAGGAAAGATAAGCAAAGAGCTTTTAAGAAAGAACCATAGCATCATACCACATTAAGATT
The DNA here is from genome assembly GCF_003073215.2 of Triticum urartu. Taxonomy (NCBI): domain Eukaryota; kingdom Viridiplantae; phylum Streptophyta; class Magnoliopsida; order Poales; family Poaceae; genus Triticum; species Triticum urartu. Next base: position 287,664,195 of record NC_053023.1, on the reverse strand, counting down.
GTCATACTAGATCATCTTGGATCATATCATCAGAACACCTTGCATAGAACATACTTGGGATAGAAGTCATTGCATTTTTTGCTAAGTAGGTTGTGCACAAGTTCTTGTATCCGCCTATTGTGCAATCGTGCTAGCGTCTCTCTAGTGTTGTGCAACATGATCATTTTTGTGGATTCCACATTTTGGCTCATCCTTGGTTGCCCAACCCCACTTATCTTTTTGCGTGTGTGTTTCCGTGTATCTTATATGCTTGGTCTACTTGTTACATTGCATCTTGCGAATCTTTTCCAACATTATTGAAGCTCACTTACAAATTGCATCATATTTTGTGCCACCATCCTAACCAAACTCCACCATAAGCTTTTACTTGTGTAGGTGTGAGAAACCGATAAGAATTGGTACCAATTGTGCTATTTCCTTGTACTACATTGGAGTGATCATCGATCCACTTTGAACTTCGGTCAAGGTACATTTGGTATTAGTTCTTCTCTTTCTACCACTCACATTTGTCTTGGAATTATGGACAGGCCAAGTACTTCTACCAATCCACTCATCATGGAGCAAGATGATGACATGAACTCTTTCGTCACCAAGAGTCACCTCTTTGGTGCACAACGTGCTTTGCATCAAGAACAACAAGCCATGAGTGACCGCATCGACAACCTCGCCACCGACTTGCGACTCTCTGAGCAACGTACAAGGGACTACTTCGACCACAAGCTCGACGATCACAAGCAAGAGAATGACGCAAGGATGGACGAGATTCACGCTTTGTTGCTCAACCGCTCTTCTTCCACTTCAAGAAGGAGCCGTTCAAGTCGCCACTCCGACTTCACCCTCTCCGGCTCAAGTACACTGACATCGAACACTCTTTGTCGTGCCGCGCGCAACGAGCATTAAGAAAACCTCAATCCTCTATGCGACACCGACTCGCAAGAGCACCGACGACGTCAAACCCAAGAAGCCTTTGCGCTAGCACGAGAACGGCAACGACAATGCCAACATGAAGAGGAAGAACGTGCGCGTCTACACCAAAATGCACAAGATGCCGAGGCACAACGTCAAGAACAACAACTCCGTGACACTCAAGTACTTGAGGCACAATGAGCTCTACGCGATTCAAGTCGAGCCATAGCCGACTGAGGCCGACAAGCTCGTGAACATGCCGAAGAACTTCGCGAAGAAGTCCGCAAGAGGATTTATCAAGCTCGCATGCACCGTCAAGTTCCTCCTCGAGCTCGAGAAGCTCCTACACAAGCACGCCAAGAACAACCAGTTCCTCAAGATCGTGAAGGCAATGGAGATCCCCCACGACAAGAGAAACACGTGGTTGACAACCCTCCGTGCTAAGAGCACCACGAGTTGAACAACCATCAACAACATGGGCGTCATCATCCCCAACCCCAACACAATGAAGAGCAACACTACGGCAAGCTCAAGTTCACCATGCCCAAGTTCAACGGAAGCAACGATCCCGAAGAGTACCTTTCATGGGCATTGAAAGTTGACAAGATCTTCCGTTTACACAATTATGAAGAAGAGAAGAAGATCGCAATGGCATCCCTTGATTTCCAAGACTATGTGCTCATTTTATGGGAACAAATCATAGAGCGCCGAGAGGCAAGAGGTGAACCACCCATCACTACTTGGGCGCAAATGAAGGATGTCATGAGAGCATGTTTCGTACCTACCTACTACAATCGCGACCTCTTCAAGAAACTCCAACAACTCAAACAAGGAGCCAAGAGCGTTGAAGAATACTACAAGGAGATGGAGATTGCAATGATAAGAGCCAATGTCACGGAAGATGATGAACAAACAATGGCACGCTTCTTGAATGGACTCAATCATCCCATCAAGAAGATCGCCGACTTCCAACCATACTCAAATCTCATCGAGCTAGTGCACCAAGCCACCAAAGCGAAACGCCAAGTGCAAGATGATTTCAAGTATGCCAAGTTCTCATCCAAGTCCTACGGCTTCTCCAACAACCAAGCTTCAATGACTCCAACACCGACTACAAAGCCTTCTTCTACCAATATCGACAAGTCAACTTCCAAGAAAGCTTCGTCAACTATAAGCCATCCTACTACGAGCAACTTCAAGCCGAGAGCTTCATCATCATCAACCACAACCGATGAGACCGTCAAGACGAGTTCCTTCAAGTGTTTCACTTGCGGAGGCCGAGGCCACAAGTCCTATGAGTGCACCAACAAGCGAACCATGGCCTTCAACGACGATGGCACTTATGACTCCATGAGTGAAGGCGAAATGGAAGCCCTTGAGCAAGTTGCCATGCACCGCCAAGTGAACAATGAAGAAGAACAAGTCTTTTGCGATGAAGACTCAAGTCCCGCACTTGTTGTCTCCAAAGTCTTGACCCTCCAACATCACCAAGAAGAAGACCAAAGATGCAACATATTCCACACCAAGGCCGGCATCAATGGACGATCCGTCAAGGTCATCATCGATGGAGGAATTTGTCATAATATCGCAAGCGAAGAGCTTTGCTCCAAGCTTCAATTTCCCAAGACGAAGCATCCACATCCATACAAAGTGCAATGGCTTAGCGACTCTGGCACCATCCAAGTGCAGCACCGAGTACAAGTCTCCTTCAAAATCGGCGCCTACGAAGACACCTTGGAGTGCAACGTCGTTCCAATGTCCGTTTGTCATCTTCTCCTTGGACGGACATGGCAATTCGATAGAGGAGTAGTCCACAACGGCCGAACGAACCACTACATCTTCAAGATGAAGGGCAAGGAGTATGTACTTCGTCCTATGTCCCCAAGTGATCGCCGACAAGCAAGCCACCCCATCGTGGAGAGAATAGTGAGAGAGCGAGCCACCAAAAAGAGAGTGAGTGCCACAAGCCCAAATCGAACACCTCCACGATGAGAGAAAAGAAGAACTTAGTACTATTTGTCACCAAAAGTGAGATAAGAGGAGTGTGTGAGAACCCATCTAGTGTCCTACACTACGTCCTTGTGTGCAAGGATAATGCACCACAAACTAACACTTCTCACACTCTTCCTCTAGTGTTGTCTTCTCTTTTGCAGGAATTTCACGACGTTTTCCCCGACGAGCTACCTCCGGGACTACCTCCACTACGAGGCATTGAGCACCGCATCGACCTCATCTCGGAGCATCGCTTCCGAACAAAGCTCCCTACCGCGTCAACCCCGAAGAAACCAAAGAAATACAAAGGCAAGTAAAGCATCTCATAGACCATGGACATGTGCGTGAAAGTTTGAGCCCTTGTGCCGTACCGGTCATTCTTGTGCCAAAACGTGACGGTAGCTTTCGCATGTGCTCCGATTGTAGACCTATCAATGCTATCACTGTTCGCTATAGGTATCCCATTCCACACCTAGATGATATGCTAGATGAACTTAGTGGTGCCACTATCTTTTCAAATATTGATCTTAAGAGTGGTTACTATCAAATCCGCATACAAGAAGGTGATGAATGGAAAACCGCCTTCAAAACCAAGTTTGGTTTGTATGAGTGGTCAGTCATGCCTATGGGTCTCTCGGAAGCACTGGGCACTTTTATGCGCCTTATGAATCATGTCTTTCGCCCTTACATTGGTATGTTTGTTGTGGTTTATTTCGATGACATTCTTGTGTTTAGCAAATCTATCAAAGAGCATGTCACCCATGTCCGCACCGTTTTGCAAACTCTTAGAAAAGAGCGCCTCTATGCTAATATGGAGAAATGCCTTTTTGGTGTTGATAAGCTCATTTTCTTGGGTTTTGTTGCTTCTTATAAGGGAGTTTGTCGGTGTCAAAACCGGCGGATCTCGGGTAGGGGGTCCCGAACTATGCGTCTAAGGTGGATGGTAACAGGAGGCAGGGGACATGATGTTTTACCCAGGTTCGGGCCCTCTTGATGGAGGTAAAACCCTACGTCCTGCTTGATTTATTCTTGATGATACGAGTATTACAAGAGTTGATCTACCACGAGATCAGAGAGGCTAAACCCTAGAAGCTAGCCTATGGTATGATTGTATGTTGTCCTATGGACTAAAACCCTCCTGTTTATATAGACACTAGAGGGGGATAGGGTTACACAAGGTCGGTTACAAAGGAGGAGATATACATATCCGTATTGCCTAGCTTGCCTTCCACGCCAAGTAGAGTCCTATCCGGACATGGGACGAAGTCTTCAATCTTGTATCTTCATAGTCCAACAGTTTGGCCAAAGGATATAGTTCGGCTGTCCGGACACCCCCTAATCCAGGACTCCCTCAGTAGCCCCCGAACCAGGCTTCAATGACGATGAGTCCGGCGTGCAGTGTTGTCTTCGGCATTGCAAGGCGGGTTCTTCTCCATATTACGAACGTTCGTAAAGAAGTGTCCAGTCCCATAAATGCTTGGATCTCTTGGCTTCTGCACCCAATAAGGGCTATATCCCATGCGTCGAACGAATACGAGGTGCCAGGGCGTTTTTACATTCGGCCCCCTAGCCAGATAAATAAATTGTCTATTAAACGGATGGGGATTCTTAGATCCGATCCATACCATCCCCCCCAGCGAGAATCCATCAGAGCCCGTTTTGGAAAGATCCATTCCAGCATGGCCGACCTCCGTAGCTCCTCCTCCCGCCCCCGTAGCCCTAAGCCCGGTGATTGGGAGAGGTGTTTAGTCCCACACAGTCGATTAGTCGAACCACAGACTAAGGGATTTCTCCCTCCAGCGTATATGGTGCCCGTTCGAGCCGGGCTTGCCACCTATAATGGCGGGGAGCAAGCGGAGAGCTTTCCCTGTCCGTCTATGGGGGAGCGGGTCTGCCTTGTTCCTTATCTATTAAGGGGACTCGGATTTCCAATTCATCCGTTCCTCCGCGGGCTCCTGGAGTTCTACGGCCTCCAATTACGCAATTTCACCCCTGCCTCCATTCTACACATCGCCGGCTATGTTGCGCTCTGCGAGTTGTTCCTGGGCTGCGAGGCTCACTTCGAGCTGTGGAAAAGGCTATTTTTCCTCGTCCCTCGCACACAGAGGGGGTCACTTTATCAAGTGGGCGGAGCCGAAATATGGCGCATCGCCGAAACCGGATATCCAAAGTCTGACCTTTGCTTGAAACCATGTCAATGCTATCTCGAAGCATGTCTGTGGTAATCCAATCTCCAATAAGAACATTTGAAGCATGATACTAAATCTTCTTTATCAATTATCCAAACACTGTTGTATGGGTAATGTCATGAAATTTCTTTCCCCTTACCTAAATGGTTTTATACTTCTATCCTGTCATGGATACCATGCTCTGCTTGTCCTTGGGAAGGATATACCCCTGAAGTATGTGTTTAAACACACTTTCCTTTCCATTGTTCTGTTTAATCTGACAATTACATTTTCCTTTCCATTGGTTTGTTCAAACCTTATTGTGATCTATATTATATAAGCGGTAATATTTCCCTGCTTATGTAAACACCTTGTTGTATCACTCTGTCAGTAAGACCCTGTTACTATTGTTGATGACATTCTGGTAGCCACCGATGGACGAGAACTTTACCTAATGGCCCGCCTCGTTCAACGAGCAGGAAAATGGTTCTCTTCGTCCCTCGCCCTTGGTACCAATGTTGTTGGCAACATACCTGATAGTCTATCATCCAACATGCCTTGCTATCGGCGTCCTTTCTACTTTTAACCCACATAGTGGGCCCATAACCCACAATTCCACAGGATCGAAACCTGACTCATGTACATCCCTGTTTTCCAAAGTTGTCACTCGCGCTTGGCTTCGTATGTAAATCACAGGCCACCTTCCGAGAGACGATCTATTCTGGTATCAGACGCAATACTTATTCCCATAGCTCCGAACCTCTTTCACCCTCTGTTTCAGGCAACGAATGATTGCCTACCAAGTTGAAGCTTCTTATTGCACCTTCTTACCTTGCTCTCGATGAATTTTTTGGATTTCAACTCAAGAGATGCCTCTATACCACATTCACCAAGATAGCCCCCAGATACCTATCTTGGGTTGAGCTCTGTCCTTCCTGAGACTTTCTCCCTTACTCCAGCTCTTAAATCTCGGGACGAGATTTCTTGTAGTGGAGGAGATTTGTAACACCCCAAGAATCATGCTACAGTAATCCCCTTCTAATGATGCCTTGTCATCATTGTTATAGTTGCTAATCTTCACTTGATCCAAATCACCGATTCAAATTCAAATCCAATCTAAAGTCAAGAACTCTTATTTTTCAGACACGAGATCTAAAATGTTCATCTTGTGGCAAATAGTCATTTGTTAATATTGGTGGTGAACCAACATTTTTGCAAGGTGTTTAAATGGCCTAAAGCAATTAAAGCAGTGGCTAAAACAATAGTTTAAATGGCTTTTACTTTATAAAAATTTCAACCTATTTCAAAAGCCTCGCAACCTTGTTATGGCAGTCCTAACTATTGCAATGTAATTATGTGGCCAAGTCCCACATTTTACAAAATCCTTTTGGCACCCCAAATATTACCATGCTTTTTCTGTAAAAAGAAGAGAGCAAAAGTAAAAAGAAAAAGAAAAACCCCTTGACCCCCCTGGGCCTTAGTCATCTTGGCGGCCCAACCCAGCAGCCCACCTCCCCCGGTCGCCTCCCTCCTCTCCGTTCACCCGACCCAGCAACCGCGCTCCCCGGTCGCCACCGAACCCTGTCGCCGTCCCCGTCGAGGAAGGGATAAGGGTGACGTCCCCTCGACCCCACGGGCTCCCCACACCCACTCACTCTCCCTGGACGCCCCCTCTCCCCTCTCTCCCTCTGGCCTCGCCCCCTTCTCCAGTTTCACCTTGCCCCGACGCACTGCCGCCGCCGCGTTGCTGCGCCACCGCGGCCACCGTGCGCTCCTCGCCGCCCCGATGTGCCCGTGAGCCACACGACCGTCTTCTGCTTTGTCTGCACCGACGACCTCAAGGCGGGAGCCACCCCAGCGCCGGATCCCCTTCGTCTTCCTCCTCGACGGCCACCGCGCGACCACGTCGTCGATCTGCTCCACCGGTTCTCCTTTAGCCACTGCATAGACCCCACGCTCCCATGGTGAGCTCCTGCGCCAAACGCGCCCTTCCCTACCCCCCTTTAGTCGCACGTAGCCCGTGCTCCGGTGTTAGGCCGCACCCTACAACGCCTGGCCTCATCGCCGGCGTAGCCACGGCGACCATAGGGTCCCGTGCGTGCCACCATTGCGCTCACCGCACCGCATAGGCCTCATCTAGCCGCTTGGGTTGGCCGCAAACGCGCCCCAGCCCTGATCCCGACGACGACCAAAGTCCGGCGTCCGCCTCGCCGCTCGCCGTCGACGTTCCCGACCACCGCAGCCTCTACCACCACCCCAAATCGCCTTGTCATCGTCTTCTCGTTCGAACCGGCCCAGCCGCGCTAGAAACGACGCCTTGTGCGCAAAACCCGGCCACCTCCCGAACGCCGCTGCCGCCTCTGCTCGCCGTCGGCGATGCTCCGGTCGTCCCCGACGCCGGTCGTCATCACCATCGTGTGCGCGGCGACGGGCTGCGCCCTTAGGTCCAAGCCGCAGGTCCTGACGCCCCCTGTAGCGTGGCCCCGGCCAACTCCGGCGAAGCGCCGCTGCGGTATTGGTCGCTGGAGCTCCTCCGGCGCCGCCGCTGACCTGGCAACCGTGGGGCCCACCGCTGTGTGGCCGACTGTGGGCCCCAGCACCTCAGTTGACCGTGTTGACTACGGTCAACGCGGGCACTGTTCACCCCCCTGCCACTGACTTGTGGGCCCTCGCGCTTAATTAAGATAATTAAGTTTTGAAACTAATCTGCTAAATAGAATGCTCACTGACACATGGGGCCCACACCCCTAATTAACCCTGTGTGAATAATTAATCCACTGTTAGCCCACAGATGCTGATATGTGGGTCCCTGTGGCCCCACTGGTCAATTTGACCTGGTCAGCGAGTCTGTTGACTGCTGACATCATCTCCATGCAATGCTGACATCATAATTCGATTTCCGTTAATTTTAAATAATTTCAGAATATGCTTTAATCTTTGAAAATTCATAGAAAATAAACCGTACCTTGGATGAAAATGTTTTCTATATGAAAGTTGCTCAGAAAAATCCAACAAATCTGAATTCATGGTCCGTTCATCTGTCACATGCCCCTAGCATGCTGAACATGGGACATTCCCCCTCCAGTCATCTGTCTGACACAGGTCCGGAACCGGGAAAACTTTCCCGGTTAAATCCCCCCTTCACCTATATCATGTAGCCATACGTTAGGTCACTCCTGGCACAGCATATTGCCATGTTATGCTTTGTGATGCTATATTTGCTTTATATTTACTATTTCTTCCCCCTCTTCTCTCTGGTAGACCCCGAGACTGATGCCGCCCTTGTGATCGACTACGTCGTCGACGACACTTCTTCTTTTTCAGCAGAGCTTCCAGGCAAGCAAACCCCCCTTGAGCATTCCGATATCGCCCATTTCTTTCCCTCTCATGCTTCATTAGAACTGCTACTGCTTTCTGTATGATCCTATTATGATGCATAGCCTGTTGTTGTTACCTGCTTTCATACCTTACATGCTTATCCTAAACTGCTTAGTATAGGTTGGTTAGAGATCCATCAGTGACCCCCACCTTGTCCCAGTTGCCCCGCTTTATGTTCGATGACTCGATCAACGTGATCGACGTCCAGGCCCCGACACCACACATCACTTTCCCCTTTTTGTTGATCGACTCTGCAGAGTTACCATCGAGTGCCGAGGGTGGAACCTCATACATCACTCCTGATGAGATCTCTGTAGTGTAGCTATCCGGTCGTGGTCATCGAGGGTGATTTCCTCCATAACCACTTCCATTACGGCTCTGTCATGCAACCCCTCAAGCGTGAACCTGGAGGGTGGATCCTCTTATGTTCACCTGGATGACAACATCGGGTGGAATTCACCAGGGGTGATTCCTCGGGTTTTCCCCTTGGTGTTAGACACACAGTTACTATGGTTACTATGACTTTGCACTGAGCCATGTTATTAAAGACGGGTCGGCCCTGAGGGGTTCCCGTGCGAGCTTAATAGCGAGTGATGTGGAGTCGGGTTGACCTGGAAGGTGCCCGCGAGATACTTACGAGGCGTGGTTGGGCATTCTTAGCCCTTGCCGCAAGTACTCGAGACGGGGCGATGGGGTCACATCGATCGTGAGTCTCTGCTCGTTACCGCGTGCTCCTAATCCACTACGGTTTGGATATTTGATCTGAGGGGCCTCTGTCCTGATAGCACTAACCATCACGTGGGCATAGTATGGGTGTTCTGCATCGTATACATCAGCCGAAGTTTAATAGATGTCAGCGACTGAGCGGCGCGCGCCGGGTTGGACTGCATAAGCTCCTGCCTTGTTGAAGGAGGTATCTAGGTCTGCTCACCGGCCGCGTACGCAACGTGCAGGAGTTCCTGGGGAGATGGCCCATGACCCCTGGGGGCATAGGTTTAGACCGGCGTGCTGGCCTCTCTATTAAGCCTAGGTCGGGTTGCGGCGTATTGTTTGGCCGAGGCCGGGCATGACCGAGGAAAGTGTGTCCGGCCGGAGTTAATCGAGAGTGGTGGGTAAGTTGGTGCACCCCTGCAGGGAAGAAAACATCTATCGATAGCCTGTCCTATGGTAACGGACACTTGGAGTTGTATCCCGATCGATACAACTAGAACTGGATACTTGAGATGAGAAACGGATATGAGACATGGTTATGATGAATGGATAGTATGGCTCTGGGATTGCTTTCTCGCAGGGAGTCGAGAAAGGATCTCTGGCCGAGGTTGATAACACTACTGCTACTTTACTTTATGCTACTCTACTCCCTCCTGTTGCTGCAAGATTGTGGTTTCCAAAAGATGCTAGCCATCCATAGGACTAAGCCTTTCCTTTATTCTGGCATTCTGCAGTTTAGTCCACAGATACAGCCCATTTCCTGTGATACATATGCATACTTAGTTTAGATCTGATGTAAGTCTTGTGAGTACTTTGGATGAGTACTCACGGCTGCTTTGCTACCTCTTTTCCCCCATACCCTATTGTTGCGACCAGATGACGGATCTCAGGAGCCATATGACACCACTGATGACTACTGCTACCCTGAGGGTGACTATTACTACGTGACGGCCGCTGACGACTTGGAGTAGTTAGGAGGCGCCCAGGCAGGAGGCCTTGCCTTTTCGGCCGTTGTTGTTTTTGTGCTAGCCTTCTTAAGGCAAACTTGTTTAACTCATGTCTGTACTCAGATATTGTTGCTTCCGCTGAGTCTTGTGTTTTTTGAGCTTATGTATTCGAGCCCTCAAGGCCCCTGGCTTGTAATATGAAGCTTGTTTTATTTTAATTTGTGTCTAGAGTTGTGTTGTGGTATCTTCTCGTGAGTCCTTGATCTTGATCGTACACATTTGCGTGTATGATTAGTGTACGGTCAAATCGAGGGCGTCACAAGTTGGTATTAGAGCCGACTGCTTGTAGGAATCCCCCTTCCACACTCCTTGGCCAAAGTCAAGTCTAGACATTACAAAACTTTTACTAACATGGATGTGTGCCTTACGGGCCCACGTCGCCATTTGGGTGGTATTAGGATCTTTTACTCCTTGTCGATACTCTGGGACTCTGATCTCTCTTCTACTCGGGTTAAATGATTTTACTAAATCTGACACTAGGTTCTCGTAACTACTTCTCCCGGAGATCCCCTTATCACAGATGATCGCCTACTGCACAAGAAGATTTTGAAGATACCCTTCGATCGTTCCCGAGACCCTTGTGACCTCTGCCTTTTCAATTCCCAACTATAGATATATCCATATGGATAACGACATACACTTGTTGTTCATACAATTACTCTGAGATTCTCTTGTTGTTACAAGATGCATCGAATTGCTCTCTGACATTTAAGAATCCCTTGTACCACGGCCTTGTAGTTCCTAGCCGCAGAAATTCCCCTATGGATAATTCCTCGGAATTATCGAGTATCCACTCGCTCCCAGTTGTTCTTGTGTTCCACAAAAGACTTCGAAATACTATTTGATCTTTCGAAAATCCTCAACAGCCTGTTATTCTTGGAATTCTTGCATACTTGCATTCCGGTTAATTCCATTGGTCTAGCAATTTACTTTAAAAACCTTTGTGATTGTCATTCTGATCCTTTTGATTCAACATGTGTGTGAATGCACACAATCATTAGTTGTTCCCTGGAATTTATCCTTCCGAGACGTCATTCTAAACATGAGCTGGATCTCGACCAATCAAATTTTGCCATTGATTGTACCCCTAAGTCTATTCAACTTATCCATCCCTAATCAGAGCATTGCTTCTGATCCCTTGTCTTGGAATTGATAATTCCTTTGCATTTGAACTTTGAGTGAGTCAGTTGTTTCTATAAACTGATCTCCTTGCATTCCTTCGTCCTCTGGTTGAGTACCGATACTCATATCAAATCCCTTATGGACCACTAGATCCTTTGTTGGATTTTGTCTGACACCGTCCTTCATATTCATTAAACTTTGTGAGCCTTTCATCGGATACATAATGCCTTTGGTAAATTGTATCCCCTGCTTTTGTCAACCATGCTATTCTCCCGAGCTTGAGTTATTCGCTCCTGAAGTTTGTGGTATATGTTCCTAAGAGGCCCAGATGGGTTGAACCTATGCCTTTTCGAATTTGTGTGAACCTGGAAAACTACTACGGGTCATACTCTACTGGTGTTATGTCAGATAAAATGTCAATATTACCACTAATGTCATTTTTGAAATATGAGAGGTGAATGAAAGGTTATGCGTTGAACAAGTGGGAGTCGACCTTGAACCCTGTGTTCATGCCCATGGACACGATGTAGATCTTCTCATTAAAGCTTCTCTTAAATTAATTATTCCCTTGGTATAAGTTCATCTTATATCTGGGTTCTGGCCTTTTACAATCATGGTTTCGACCATGTTCTCCTCTAAATACCATTTCTTGTGCAAGTTTAAGCACTTGTCTTCTGCAGAGCAATACCCTAGTCCGACCTCTTCTTTGATCTGTTGTCGAGTATTAAACCCTGGTATCTCGAGATTGTCATGGAACCGCATAACTTCTTTTGAGCTCTTCATTAAGTACTACATTCGCACTGATTCCAATTTTTCACGGGCTCTGAGTTATTAAACACTCAAAGACACCGATAATTGAACCGAGTCCGCACTAAGGTTCAACAAATTTTAGTAATCTTATTCAAGTACGATTTTGTACCCGATCACGCCATTCCTAGCCTGATCGGCTATATCATTACCATGTTAAATTTTAACTGTGCTACCTTGTCCTTATGCCCGGAGAAACTTCCGATGATGAGCTAAGCTTACATCGATCTTCCTCATCTTATCATTTCACCTCAAACAACAAGCTTGACTTTGAGCTTGTGTCGAATCCGTGGTTCTCATAGCGTTTCACTTCATCCTCCCTTTTCTGCTCGAGGGCATCTTCATGGAGTCTCTCGACAAACCTTGTCTTGATCACCGTCACACTTTGGCGTCTTCAGAGATGTCTATTGAATTCATGGCTAGAAATACCATCCTTGCCTCTCAATGATTTGTGTCAGCATCAACAACATTCTTATCTCCCCCCCAAGACAAACTTGTTCATATAATTTTTGAAATACGTCCTTTTTGGCATATCGATGGATTGTGGCTGAGCCCGTCGGCCACACCCTCATCTTCTCCCTGCTAAAATTGTATGACTTATTTTCTAAGTTGTTTCCGATGGATCCTTGGTGTATCGAAAGTCTGACCTTTGCTTGAAACCATGTCAATGCTATCCCGAAGCATGTCTATGGTAATCCAATCTCCAATAAGAACATTTGAAGCACGATACTAAATCTTCTTTATCAATTATCCAAACACCGTTGTATGGGTAATGTCATGAAATTTCTTTCCCCTTACCTAAATGGTTTTATACTTCTATCCTGTCATGGATACCATGCTCTGCTTGTCCTTGGGAAGGATATACCCCTAAAGTATGTGTTTAAACACATTTTCCTTTCCATTGTTCTGTTTAATCTGACAATTACATTTTCCTTTCCATTGGTTTGTTTAAACCTTATTGTGATCTATATTATATAAGCGGTAATATTTCCCAGCTTATGTAAACACCTCGTTGTATCACTCTGTCAGTAAGACCCTGTTACTATTGTTGATGACATTCTGGTAGACACCGATGGACGAGAACTTTGCCTAATGGCCCACCTCGTTCAACAAGCAGGAAAATGGTTCTCTTCGTCCCTTGCCCTTGGTACCAACATTGTTGGCAACATACCTGAGAGTCTATCATCTGACATGCCTTGCTATCGGCCTCCTTTCTACTTTTAACCCACATAGTGGGCCCATAACCCACAATTCCACAGGATCGAAACCTGACTCCTGTACATCCCTGTTTTCCAAAGTTGTCCCTCGCGCTTGGCTTCGTATGTAAATCACGAGCCACCTTCCGAGAGACGATCTATTCTGGTATCAAACACAATACTTATTCCCATAGCTTCGAACCTCTTTCACCCTCTGTTTCAGGCAACGAATGATTGCCTACCAAGTTGAAGCTTCTTATTGCACCTTCTTACCTTGCTCTCGATGGCTTTCTTGGATTTCAACTCGAGAGATGCCTCTATGCCACGTTCACCGAGATAGCCCCTAGGTACCTATCTTGGGTTGAGCTCCGTCCTTCCCGAGTCTTTCTCCCTTACTCCAGCTCTTAAATCTCGGGACAAGATTTCTTGTAGTGGAGGAGATTTGTAACACCCCGAGAATCATGCTACAGTAATCCCCTTCTAATGATGCCTTGTCATCATTGTTACTGTTGCTAATCTTCACTTGATCCAGATCACCAATTCAAATTCAAATCCAATCTAAAGTCAAGAACTCTTATTAGTCAGACACGAGATCTAAAATGTTCATCTTGTGCCAAATAGTCATTTGTTAATATTGGTGGTGAACCAACATTTTTGCAAGGTGTTTAAATGGCCTAAAGCAATTAAAGCAGTGGCTAAAACAATAGTTTAAATGGCTTTTACTTTATAAAAATTTCAAACTATTTCAAAAGCCTCATAACCTTGTTATGGCAGTGCTAACTATTGCAATGTAATTATGTGGCCAAGTCCCACATTTTACAAAATCCTTTTGGCACCCCAAATATTACCATGCTTTTTCTATAAAAAGAAAAGAGCAAAAGTAAAAAAGAAAAAGAAAAACCCCCTGACCTCCCTGGGCCTTAGTCATCTTGGCGGCCCAACCCAGCAGCCCACCTCCCCCGGTCGCCTCCCTCCTCTCCGTTCACCCGACCCAGCAACCGCGCTCCCCGGTCGCCTCCCTCCTCTCCGTTCACCCGACCCAGCAACCGCGCTCCCCGGTCGCCACCGAACCCTGTCGCCGTCCCCGTCGAGGAAGGGATAAGGGTGACGTCCCCTCGACCCCGCGGGCTCCCCGCACCCACTCACTCTCCCTGGACGCCCCCTCTCCCCTCTCTCCCTCTGGCCTCGCCCCCTTCTCTAGTTTCACCTCTCCCCGACGCATTGTCGCCGCCGCATTGTTGCGCCATCGCGGCCACCATGCCCTCCTCGCTGCCCCGATGTGCCGCGAGCCCCACGACCATCTTCTGCTTCGTCTGCACCGACGACCTCAAGGCGGGAGCCACTCCAGCGCCGGATCCCCTTCGTCTTCCTCCTCGATGGCCACCGTGCGACCACGTCGTTGATCTGCTCCACCGATTCTCCTCGAGCCACTGCATAGACCCCACGCTCCCGCGGTGAGCTCCTGTGCCGAACGCGCCCTTCCCTACCCCCCCCCCCTCTTTAGTCGCCCGTAGCCCGTGCTCCGGTGTTAGGCCGCACCCTACACCACCTGGCCTCGTCGCCGGCGTAGCCACGGTGACCATAGGGTCTCGTGCGTGCCACCATCGCGCGCACCGCACCGCATAGGCCTCATCTAGCCGCTTGGGTTGCCCGCAAACGCACCCCAGCCCCAATCCCGACGACGACCGAAGTCCGGCGTCTGCCTCGCCGCTCGCCGTCGATGTTCCCGACCACCACAGCCTCTGCCACCACCCCAGATCGCCTCGTCGTCGTCTTCTCGTTCGAATGAGCCCAACCGCGCTAGAAACGACGCCTTGTGCGCGAAACCCGGCCACCTCCCGAATGTCGTTGCCGCCTCTGCTCGCTGTCGGCGATGCTCCGGTCGTCCCCGACGCTGGTCGTCATCACCATCGTGTGCGCGGTGCCGGGCTGCGCCCTTAGGTCCAAGCCGCAGGTCCTGAGGCCCCCTGTAGCGCGGCCCCGGCCAACTCCGGCGAAGCGCCGCTGCGGTTTTGGTCACCGGAGCTCCTCCGGCACCGCCGCTGACCTGGCAACCGTGGGGCCCACCCCTGTGTGGCTGACCGTGGGCCCCAGCGCCTCAGTTGATCGCGTTGACTACGGTCAACGCGAGCACTGTTCACCCCCTTGCCACTAACTTGTGGGCCCTCGTGCTTAATTAAGATAATTAAGTTTTGAAACTAATCTGCTAAATAGAATGCTCACTAACACATGGGGCCCACACCCCTAATCTATACCTACTAATAAAGCAAGGTGCGTTTCTCCAAATTTTTCATCCGTTCACCCATATTATATTTTTTGAGAATTTTGAAAATCCGTGGTGCTACTAATTTTCTTATATGCTATCAAAACAAAAAATATTCGCGTAGTGGGTCAGGTAGTTGTTGCGCGCTACTATTATGGGCCATCAGGCACGCAAGTGGGCCTACTACGGCAAAACAAAGAAAAAGTTAATAGGCAAAGTGGAGAATCAAACTCAAGACCTCATGTAGTAGAAGTCGCTGCAGTTGCCAGCTAGGCTAAGCATCAATTCATGTTTTCATTGGAAAGCTTCGGGAAAATATATGATGGGTGAAGGACGCACAGGTTTCATAATTTATTAATCCCACCTCGACTTCTTACATCAAATTCTACCAATTCTTATGCGTTCGCGAGTAGCCTGGCAACAAGAAAAATTAGGAATGAACCAGGACGAAGGAGGTGCCTCGCTGTGAATGACATTAAATGCAGGAATTGTGGGCTGCCTTTAATCACGAGCATGCATGGATATTAATTGGAATAATTTCTGGGATTAAAAGAGGCTATAGGAGGTTGCATGACAATAAACGTGGATTAAAGGTGAGTCAATTGTGGGCATGCATGGATATTAATCAGAACAATTTGTGGGATTAAATATACAAGGGCATACACCCCTCTCTATGCATTTGACATTTAAACGGGATTGTGCCTTTGCGTACCCCCTGTTGCATGCATGACATCTAAACTGGCCTATGCTAATTTTATGGGATGACAAACAATAATATGAAAGGTGCCACGTTATGCTTTGTGATGCTATGTTTGCTTTATATTTACTCTTTCTTCCCCCTCTTCTCTCCGGTAGACCCCAAGACCGATGCCGCCCCTGTGATCAACTACGTCGTCGACGACACTTCTTCTTTTTCAGCAGAGCTTCTAGGAAAGAAAACCCCCCTTGAGCATTCCGATATCGCCCATTTCTTTCCCTCTCATGCTTGCATTAGAACTGCTACTGCTTTCTGTATGATCCTATTATGATGCATAGCCTGTTGTTGTTACCTGCTTTCATACCTTACCTGCTTATCCTAAACTTCTTAGTATAGGTTGCTTAGAGATCCATCAACGACCCCCACCTTGTCCCAGTTGCCCTGCTTTATGTTCGATGACTCGATCAACATGATCGACGTCCAGGCCCCGACACCGCACATCACTTTCCCCTTTTTGTTGCTCGACTCTGCAGAGTTACCATCGAGTGCCGAGGGTGGAACCTCATACATCACTCCTGATGAGATCTCCGTAGTGTAGATATCCGGTCATGGTCATCGAGGGTGATTTCCTCCTTAACCACTTCCATTACGGCTCTATCGTGCAACCCCTCAAGCGTGAACCTCGAGGGTGGATCCTCTTACGTTCACGTGGATGACAACATCGGGTGGAATTCACCAGGGGTGATTTCTCGGGTTTTCCCCTTGGTGTTAGACACACAGTTACTATGGTTACTATGACTTTGCACTGAGCCATGTTATTAAAGACGGGTCGGCCCTGAGGGGTTCCCGCGCGAGCTTAATAGCGAGTGATGTGGAGTCGGGTTGACCTGGAAGGTGCCCGCGAGATACTTATGAGGCGTGGTTGGGCATTCTTAGCCCTTGCCGCAAGTACTCGAGACGGAGCGACGGGGTCACATCGATCGTGAGTCTCTGCTCATTACCGCATGCTCCTAATCCACTATGGTTTGGATATTTGATCCGAGGGGCCTCTGGCCTGATAGCACTAACCATCACATGGGCATAGTATGGGCGTTCTGCATCGTATACATCAGCCGAAGTTTAATAGATGTCAGCGACTGAGCGGCGCTCGCCGGGTTGGACTGCGTAAGCTCCTGCCTTGTTGAAGGAGGTAGCTAGGTCTGCTCACCGGCCGCGTACGCAACTTGCAGGAGTTCCCGGGGAGATGGCCCATGACCCCTGGAGGCATAGGTTTAGACCAGCGTGCTGGCCTCTCTATTAAGCCTAGGTCGGGTTGCGGTGTATTGTTTGGCCGAGGTCGGGCATGACCCAGGAAAGTGTGTTCGGCCGGAGTTAATTGAGCGTGGTGGGTAAGTTGGTGCACCCCTGCAGGGAAGAAAGCATCTATCGATAGCCTGTCCTACGGTAACGGACACTTGGAGTTGTATCCCAATCGATACAACTAGAACTGGATACTTGAGATGAGAAATGGTTATGAGACATGGTTATGATGAATGGATAGTATGGCTCTGGGATTGCTTTCTCGTAGGGAGTCGAGAAAGGATCTCTGGCCGAGGTTGATAACACTACTGCTACTTTACTTTATGCTACTCTACTCCCTCC
This sequence comes from Triticum urartu, assembly GCF_003073215.2. Lineage (NCBI taxonomy): Eukaryota > Viridiplantae > Streptophyta > Magnoliopsida > Poales > Poaceae > Triticum > Triticum urartu. The sequence goes on along the minus strand of NC_053023.1, from coordinate 287,646,307 downwards.
TGTTGCTGCAAGATGGTGGTTTCCAGAAGATGCTAGTCATCGATAGGACTAAGCCTTTCCTCTATTCTGGCATTATGCAGTTTAGTCCACAGATACATCCCATTTCCTTTGATACATATGCATACTTAGTTTAGATCTGATGTAAGTCTTGCGAGTACTTTGGATGAGTACTCATGGCTGCTTTGCTACCTCTTTTCCCCCATACCCGATTGTTGTGACCAGATGACGGATCTCAGGAGCCAGATGACACCACTAATGACTACTGCTACCCCGAGGGTGACTACTGCTACATGACGGTCGCTGACGACTTGGAGTAGTTAGGAGGCTCCCAGGCAGGAGGCCTTGCCTTTTCGATCGTTGTTGTTTTTGTGATAGCCTTCTTAAGGCAAACTTGTTTAACTCATGTCTGTACTCGGATATTGTTGCTTCCGCTGACTCTTGTGTTTTTTGAGCTTATGTATTCGAGCCCTCGAGACCCCTAGCTTGTAATATAAAGCTTGTTTTATTTTAATTTGTGTCTAGAGTTGTGTTGTGATATCTTCCCGTGAGTCCTTGATCTTGATCGTACACATTTGCGTGTATGATTAGTGTACGGTCAGATCGAGGGCGTCACACCCTTCGTGATCGAATCCCACTCCGGCAGATCGCCAGAAATGGCCCCAAGATGGGATCTCACGAGAACAGAAGGTTGCGGCGGTGGAAAAGTATTTCGGTGGATGCCTCTATGGTTTTGGGAATATATGTCAATTTATAGGCCAAGGAATGGGGTCAGGGAGTCCTCGAGGGACCCACAAGCCAAGGGGCGCCCCCCTAGAGCATGCCCGTGAGGCTTGTCACCTCCTCGAGGATCTTCTAACTTGGACTCCAAGTCCCCTGGGTGTCTTCTGGTCCAAGAAAAATCATCGAGAAAGTTTTATTCCGTTTGGACTCCTTTGGTATTCCTTTTCCGGGTAACTCAAAACAAGGAAAAATAGAAACTGGCACTGGGCTCTAGGTTAATAGGTTAGTCCCAAAATAATATATAATAGCCTATTAATGCATATAAAACATCCAAAATAGATAATATAATAGCATGGAACAATCAAAAATTATAGATACATTGGAGATGTATCAACCAGCAACTCGACACGATGATGCAACCGCAAATTCAACAAAGCAAAACCCGAAAAAGATTATGCAAAGGCTCAGATTGGTTCAGATATGATGAAGTAACCCTAATTTTTTTATGGCTTTTTCGTGGACTATAGGTATGAAGAATAGACTCAATGTAAACTATGAAAAACTAGAAAACCTCACCGAGCAACCTGGAACTCTGATACCACTTGATAGAGGCAAAGGTGTCATGTCCTTCAATGGTGATTATCATTTTTGGAGGAGTGGACTTTTACGATTCGACTACGAACGTGCAAGTACGTCACGCCTTAGCAATCGCTAAACCAACTCCAAGAGGTTATTGACCACACCAGAGCACGATCAACCTGACCATGAGGGTCTATTTCCTACAAGCAAACGAAGAACAAGCAAGAAACTAATATTGCAATCTGGATATTGCAAATATAAGATGAAAGATTTATTGATCAAGGTGGTATTCTGTGACGTCTTGGTATGGTCGATGAACACAAATGAAGTACGCGAGTCGCGAAGTTGCAGCTATGGCGAACTTTAATCTAAACAAAACCCAAAGTATAAACAATGCCCTAAGGGTTGTATATATGGAGGAGTAGGAGGGAATATCGTGACACCTTGTAGGAGGGGTTCGAAACCAACCCTAACTTTGTTTCCCCACACATACAAACTCTAAAAATAGCATATACTTAAGTACTTCGAAATTACATGGGCCTGACCCAATAATAAGGTGACGCAACACCTATATTAGCCTCTGGACGAAATTTGTGAAGTGGCATCTTGTATATTTCGTCCAAGCCATCATGCACTCATTATGGTGGCTTCAAATTCCTGAAATCATCACTTGAAACTCCATTCTTGTTCCCCTTGCACATGCCATCATCTCCATGCTTGTTCTTGCTCCAATGTTCATCCTTCTTGTCCAAGCTAGGCCCTTCTTGTGTAAGCAAAACAAATGTATCCAATTTAGGCAGCATCATATTCTCATGAACATTAGAATCGTTACCAAGAAACGAAAGTACCTGGTAATTTAATTGATGTGTGCGAGCTCTAGTAATTGGTCTAGTATGTATAGCAGTAGGGGTTGTGGGTGTAAAAATAGAATTGGTGTCCTCATCAGTGTGCCAACATACGGATCCAGGGATGGCAAAGAAAGCACAGAGGCACCGATCCTTTTGGGTCGGGTCGCTACAGTTGGTGATGACTATGGCTTCGATTTCCCCTCCAGGAAGGAAGTTTCCACGGCAGAATCGCTTCGTCGGAGCTCCAGATTGCTTCTGCCCAGATTTCGCCTCGAGACGGCGGCGCTTCATCCCGAAAGCATTCCTCTTGTTTTTTTTCCAGGTCCCCTTCATATAGCAGAAAATGAGCACTGGAGGCTGTCTAGGGGGCCCACAAGCTCAGGGTGCATGCCCCAGCGGGTAGGGCGCGCTCGCCAGGCTTGTGGCCACCTGGTGGGTCCCCTTCTGGTACTTCTTCACCCAATATTTTTTATATATTCCAAAACAATTCTCCGTAAAGTTTCAGGACATTTGGAGTTGTGCAGAATAGGTATCTCAGATTTGCTCCTTTCCGGTCCAGAATTCCAGCTGCCGGCATTCTCCCTCTTCATGTAAATCTTGTAAATTAAGAGAGAAAAGGCATAAGAATTGTATCATAAAGTGAAATAACAGTCCGTAATGCAATAAATGTGAACATAAAAACATGATGCAAAATGGACGTATCAGGCTACTGCGTCAATCTTGGGCCTTCGCTGTTCTCGTGGTCGTCTAAACGACAGCCCAAGGTTTCCCGCTCGAGTGCTGAGGCGGAATACTGGGCAGTGGCTAACACTGTCACTGAGCGCTCTTGGCTTTGCCAACTCCTTCAGGAGTTGCTTTGCGATGTCCATAAGGCCATGGTTGTGTACTGCGACAACATCTCTGCCGTCTACCTATCCGCCAACCCTGGTGATCATCGCCAAACGAAGCACGTTGAGCTCGACATACACTTTGTTCCTAAGCAAGTTGCACTTGGGCGGATACAAGTTTTGCATGTTCCCACCGCTCAATAGTTCGCCGATGTTATTACTAAGGGACTTCCGACATCCACCTTCGAGGAGTTTCGGTCCAGTCTTTGTGTCGCCGACGACATTTCGACTGCGGGGTGTGTGAACATGTCTGTACCTATAGGCTAGGCTCATGTATTGCCACGCAAACTTTCTCCTCTATACAGTGGATAGCTTGGGAGACAAGTCGAGGTCATGCACCCTTATACCTTTATATGTGCACGTGCACGTGATCAAACATTGTGTCGCATGCAATCCAATCTTTCCTAACAACATGGCTGGGCCTGCCCTAGAGCGAACATACAGTCCCTATGAGAGTCCATAACAATTTTATACAACACAAACTGCTTCATTCAGTAAGAACGATAAATATTTTACATAATTGACTTTGTAAGGCAGAAAAATAGCAACCCCTCACATCGATGAATCGCCGTTGATGAGTACCACCCACACCAAGAGGAGCATTGCTGCAACAAGTAACCATCTACGCCGCCATGAGGAATCCACCAAGGGAATCATCCTTGAGCCTTTTTAAGCTACTTTAGCCACCCGGGTTGTCCGAGATCTGAACCGACGAAGGCATCTTGGTTGTGACGTTAAAGTCCTTGGATAAGTGAGATCTCCATTTTCAACAAGGAAACCGTTGCCCGCAACTGGTGGGAAAGAATATCATTGATCATATTGGAAAAGAACCACACGCCAACTATCAAGATCTGAAGAGAGCCCACAGAGTCGGAGAAACAAAGTATCAAATGCCCTTTGTCGGCGTCAGATCAGACGGTGTCGAGGTAGGGAGAAACCCGATAGACCTTATTCCATCACTCCACCGCTGCCACCACCTCGTCAATGTTGCTAGGGAAACAAAAGCCTATGGAGGGGATCCCTACTCCTCTTGCTGCCGACGACAAGGCTGCCGGACGGGGAAGAAGAGGGGGATCGATGTGGCAACATGGGGAGAGCTCTTTCGGCGGCGAATAGTGTTGGGATTTTACATGCATACTACCTAGTTGAGGGCTTTCTTCCTTCGTATGTAAGAGCATCTACAGCCGCATACCACAAAAATGACCCCTCATATGTCCATGGACACTTCTGGGCGCACATCCACAGAGAAGGCCCGCTCGCTCCTCATTCTTCGTCCGCTGGAACCACATACCTCAAATATCACACCCTAAATCCATATTGCATCACACAACATGAAAGATACGCACTACTGCATAAATAAAACTACCCTACTACGACTCGTCGTCGGAGATATAGATGACCTCCATGCCAGTAGTACCGGATGAACCGACCTCCTGGTCCTCCGCCCGCAGCTTCGGCTCCTCGTCGGACTCCACGTCCATGAAGAGATTGTCGCGCTCCACCTTCGCCTCTGCCTCCGAGTGGATAGAGTCAAGGATGGCATGCTGCTCCACTGCCTCCTCCGCTTGGGTGACCTCAAATTCGACCAGCGCGACGCTCATGCCGAATCCTACAGCCGGAGGCGCCAAATCCTCCTCGCCTTCCACCTCTTTCTCCTCCTCTGGCTAGATGTCCATGTCTGGCACCTGCCGCTCTGCCTCCTCATCCTTCGCCTGCTCCGAAGAGTCCGGAGGCAGGTCAGCTGCAATCTGAGCGGCGCGTCGGGTATGGTCTCCACTAGGAGATCCAAACGGCGCTCCAGAGTGAGCATGTCATAGGTGGCGATCCGATGGCTTGCCATGGTTTTTGGCGGATGGCGAGCTCGGAGGGGATTGGAGTGGTGCAGAAGGAGAGGGTGAAAATGGGACTGACTAGGGTTGAGGGGCCGTTGTTGGCATAAATAACCAGATTTACCCCCTCGAACGATGTGCCTCTCCAGTGTTCTCATCGTACCGATGGGTCTCGAACGTGTGTCCACGTGTGTCCCGCCCACCATCCGATGTGACGAACATGACCGGGCCTCCTTGTATACGCATCAGTGTGTGCACCTAGCACAGAACGAAGATCCCCTACTGGTAACGTTGTATAAGCATCACTTTTGGATCGGTAAACAATTAAGAAACAGTATAACAAAGCCATCCATGAGCCTCCACATCCATTTGAGATCGATAGCCGGCGGATCTAGCAAACGAATGGACCAGGCCGTTCTGTTGTTCCACTGTGCCCCCCAACTACACTTCGTTCTGGTTGGCCCAACATGTATGGGCAGCTGCTCTAGAGATTGACCTGGGCTTCTTCTAATCAATGGGGCTAAAAAACTACTAAATGGGACTCAATTCTTTCTCTACACGTATAAAGACCAACTGGCAACAACACCTCTTCTTTTTTTGTCTAAAAACACCTTTTTTGGCAACAACAGCTTGCCAACATAAAAGGCGCAAAATCATCGTTTCGCTCGTGCAAGAGAAGTGGTGACAGGTTGGCCAGTGGGCTATTGTCGATGACTGTAAGAGGCCTTATAGTCTTTCCGCCAAATAAAAGTGCCACTTTATCTTTCCTTCAAAAAAAGTGCCATTTGTCAAGTATAAATACCTTGCTTTTCACCTTCCGTTGTGTCTGACCCTAGCGTTATTTGTAATTCGCCTTTGGCATGACTGTTTGAGCTTGGCGGTTGACTTCTACAGTTTTAGGCACTATGTATGAGCAATCAACTATAACACCCACGATGCGGCTATATCTCCCACGTGTCGAGGCACGACTTAGAGGCATAACCGCATAGTGGTTTAGTCGCAAGTGGGGTAATCTTCACACAATCCCATGTACTGAATAAGAAAGGGATAAAGAGTTGGCTTACAATCACCACTTCACACAAATACAAGTTAAACATACATCATCCAGAGTACAATCAAGGTCTGACTACGGAACCAAAATAAAAGAAGACAACCCCAAATGCTAGATCCCCGATCGTCCCAACTAGGCACCACTATTGATCAACTAGAAAAGACACAAAACAAAGATCAAGATCTTCATCGAGCTCCCACTTGAGCTCGGTTGCGTCACCTACACTGGTATCATCGGCACCTACAACTGTTTGGAAGTATCTGTGAGTCACGAGGACTCAGCAATCTCACACCCGCGAGATCAATACTATTTAAGCTTATGGGTAGGATAGGGTAATGAGGTGGAGCTGCAGCAAGCACTAAGCATATATGGTGGCTAACATACGCAAATAAGAGCGAGAAGACAAGCAACGCATCGGTCGTGAACTAGAAGTGATCAAGAAGTGATCCTGAAACTACTTACGTTCAAGCATAACACAAGAACCATGTTCACTTCCCGGACTCTGCCGGAAAGAGACCATCACGGCTACACACGCGGTTGATGCATTTTAATTAAGTCAAGTGTGAAGTTATCTACAACCGGACATTAACAAATTCCCATCTGCCACATAACCGCGGGCACGGCTCTCGAAAGTTTAAACCCTGCAGGGGTGTCCCAACTTAGCCCATCACAAGCTCTCACGGTCAACGAAGGATATTCCTTCTCCCGGGAAGACCCGATCAGGCTCAGAATCCCGGTTACAAGACATTTCTACAATGGTAAAACAAGACCAGCAAAGCCGCCCGATGTGCCCACAAATCCCGATAGGAGTCACATGTATCTCGTTCTCAGGGCACACCGGATAGGTCAAGCTACGAGTAAAACCAACCCTCAAGTTGGCCCGAGGTGGCCTCGCAGGCTACCCGTTTCGGACCAACACTCAGAGGAGCACTGGCCCGGGGGGGGAGGGTTAAAATAAATATGACCCTCGGGCTCCGGAAACCCAACGGAAAAAGGCTTAGGTTGTTAGGCAAATGTAAAGCCAAGGTTGGGCCTTATTGGAGGAGTTTTATTCAAAGCGAACTGTCAAGGGGTTCCCGTAACACCCAACCATGTAAGGAACACAAAATCAAGGAACATAACACCGGTATGACGGAAACTAGGGCGGCATGAGTGGAACAAAACACCAGGCATAAGGCCGGGCCTTCCACCCTTTATCAAGTATATAGATGCATTAATTAAAATAAGAGATATTGTGATATCCCAACATATCCATGTTCCAACATGGAACAAACTTCAGCTTCACCTGCAACTAACAATGCTATAAGAGGGGCTGAGCAAAAGCGGTAACTTAGCCAAACAACGGTTTGCTAGAAAGGTGGGTTAGAGGCTTGACATGGCAATATGGGAGGCATGATAAACAAGTGGTAGGTAGCGCGACATAGCGATAGAGCGAAAAACTAGCAAGCAAAGATAGAAGTGATTTCGAGGGTATGATCATCTTGCTTGAGATCCCGCAAGGAAGAAGAACGAGTCCATGAAGAAGAGAAACGGACGTAGTCGGACGGATCGTCACAAACGCAACTTTACCGGAACTAACAAGAAGAAGCAACACTGGAAAGAAGCAAACAACATAGTAAACAACCATCACATAAACATGGCATGATGCACAATCAAGTATGATGCATGTCCGTTTTAAATATGCATGGCATGGCAAAGTGCACAGACAAAACTACAAGTTAAGTGGAGCTCAATATGCAACGAGTTGCATATTGACAAAACACCACATGACTTATTTAGTTCTCTCTCGGTTATGTACCCAACAGTATTAAATGTGGTTAAACATGGCAAGAGGTGAACATAAGTAAACTACACAATCTAAGCAATTTAAATGGGGGCGGAAACATCAAACAACAATTCTGGTAAATCCCCATATGCATTTAGCAATTTAATGCAAACACCAAATTAAACATTTTAAAAAGTTGTTAGCATGATGCGGATGGTATACAAGTTTTATGCAATTTTATGAAAATGTTGACATGAGCATGTTATGAAGAATTTGTCATCGTGGCGGAAACGAAAGGGGTGCCACGGCAACGAATCCGAAAATGATGCCACAGCAACATATCGGTTCCGGTAGCTCATGGAGATACTGGAGCAAAAGGAAAAGTGACGGGAGCATGTCATGCAAGGATGGTGAGGTGCTCCCAGATACAGGTGATGCGGAGCATCCTACAGACATCACCATGTACACCTTCATAGCACATCAAGCTCCAAGTGGACCTACCGGACTTAAGGTGAACCCGCTCCTCTTCAAGAGTTACATGATTATCTATTGGACTTGGTCGCTACCTCACCTTCGATCATTGTGCATCACTAGGTACGAGGACGACCGCCACCAAGCAGTTGGGGAGCATCCCGGAGGCCAAGGAGAAGGACCCCAAGGCCACAAGGAGGAAGAAGGAGTACAACAAGACCAACTCTGCACCTCCCATGCGACCCCGTGCGCACGGACTACACAAGGAGCTGGCGCTGGAGCACCCCGTGCGCACGGGCTTGTACCGTGCCCACGGGACCCCCGTGCGCACGGGCCCAACTTACCCCGTGCGCACGGGCCTCCCAGGATGGACGACTGTGATCCCAATCCGAGCCCCTCTTCATCTACTTCGACCCCAATACTATATAAACCGTACCTAGGGCTATGTTTAGGGTTAGCAAAGTATGAGATGAGATATTTGTGAGCTTTGCTCCTTCTACCTTCCCACTTGTGGAATCAAGGCCCCTTTGGGAAGAATCCTAGTGGATTTCAAGACCTCCTCTAGGAGAAGACTATCTTCAAGACCTCATCTCCTAGGAGTGGGAAGAACTTTGCCATTGTATCTTTCCTTTGATTGTGTTTGTGACTTGTGGATCTTATGTTGCTATCCTAGTGGATGTGTAATTGGGGAATTGTTTGAGTGATTTCCTCTTTGTGTTCTTGAGAGTTTGCCCTTTTCCCCCTCCAAGTGTGAAAAGATCCCCCTCTAGGATTTCATCCTATATCATTTTGGTATCATGAGCAAGGTTGATTCACATCTTGGAGTCCCATCCCCCCATTTGCTAGCTTGATTTTGTTGTTTGTCGTCCAAATTCGAAAATCCCCACAAAAATAGCCCAAAATTTTTTTCTTGGAATTTGTTGGATCTTGTGAGATTTGGTTGTTTTGATCCACGAATTTGGAGTTTGGCAAGTGGATCTACCCATCTTCCTGCTTCCCCACCTTCCAAACCCTCGAAATTGCCTTACCTTGGAAAATCCCCACGGATCTGGAGCATTTCATCCGCTCCCAGCACACCCCGCGCACACGGGCCCTCGAGACCCCGTGCACACGGGCCTCACTTACCCCATGCGCACGGACCATCCAGAAACTTTCGGCCATCTTTTGTTTTGCACCATTTTGCTTCCATACCAACACTCGTGTTCTTCCGCACTATTTCTCGTGGTTGTTTGAGTTTCGAACCGCAGTTTCGCTTGTGTCCTAAGGTGTTTCAGCTACTTAGGCGCATTTGTACATCATCATCGCCGCCACTCGATCATCAACTCGGACACCACACCGGCTTCAACAACTTCATTCTTACCGTAAGATCGGACGGTAACCGCGACGACATCTCACCCTTGCTTTTGCATTGATAACTCAAGCCATTTCGCGTAGCTTACCCATCGAGACTAGCAAGTTGAAAATTGCCGGGCCACGCTATTGTGCACCGTAGTGATCTTGTTACCATCTTAGTTCCATAAGTCTCTCCCATGCATATCTTACATACTTGTCTCATATCATACTTGGCTCTAGCTTCAAAAAAACAAGCAAAGCTTTTAAGCAAAAGAGGAGCAACAAAGAGCTTGTAAGCAATAGCATTGAGCCATTTTTGCATATCATCTTTGACACCTCATACGTAGCATAGTTGGGATTGAAGACGGCACGTTTCTCTTATAGGTTGGTGCACATGCGTATCTAGCCCATTTGAGCAATCGAGCTAGTGTCTCTCTAGTATTCGCACAACAAGAGCATTTTCCTTGGTTGCACATTTTGAGCTCACCCCTTGGTTGTGCGGACCCCATCTATCTTCCGTGTGTGTCTTCCTTGTGATACCATTGGGTTTGATATATTTGTTTTTACTTGCATTTTTGTGAATCTTCTCAACCTTATCGACATCTTGACTAACATTTTCTTGAAATTTTTGCCACCATCCTAACCGAGCTCCTCCATAAGCCTTTTACTTGTAGGTGTGAGAAACAATTCCCGGTACCAATTCCCCTATTATAGCATCACGTGAGATCGTACTTGTTACATCCACAATCTTCAGAAAAGGTAACTTTGGTTTTGTTCTCCCATTTTTCCTACTCACCACCACTTTCTCATGATGGATAGGACGATTTCTTATACCAATCCACTCTTCCTAGAGCAAGATAGCGACATTACAAACTTCGTCACCAAGTCGCAACTCTTTGGCGCACATCGAGCTTTGCATCAAGAACAACTTGCTTTGGGCGACCGCATAGACAATTTCGCCACCGACCTACGACAATCCGAGCAACGTACAAGGGACTACTTCGACACATCCTTGAGTTCCCTCAAAGACGATATCCGAACCATGATGGTCAATCGCTCTTCTACAACTTCGTCCTCTTCACGGCGGAGACGCTCAAGTCGCAAGTCTTTGTTACGACCATGCGATGCAAGTACCACGCGGCACCGTCATCATCTTCGAGGCGACCGCCAAGACCATGAAGAGCGACCGTCGGACGAGAGTTGGCTTCTCGGCCACCCCCGTGCACACGGGCCTTGGACCCCCATGCACATGGGATCCCGTGCCCACGGCCTCCTGCACCCCCGTGCGCACGGGCTCTACAGAACAGCACCATCGACCCCAAGGCTGCGGCTTCGACAAAAACTTTGGCATCTTCGCCTTTGGACGTACGGCATCTTCGCCTACTTCCCACGAGTAAGCCTACTTCGACATCATCAAGTCCAAGGCGATCACCTACGAGCGAGGGAGACACTTCCATCTTTGGAAGTCCCTCAAGGGAGATGGTCGAGCATGGGAATTTCCCTTCGGTCATGGAGACGAGCTACGAGGTGCCACATCATTTGGGCCTCCAACAACAAGACAGCGACAAGAAGGTCGAGCAAGGGCCATCCCTTCGACCATGGCGACGAGCACGAACCTCTTCAACAACATGAAGACGGAGCCCATATTGGACTCATACTCCGAGTCGAGCTACGAGACCGCTCATAAGACCTTATATTTGGTCTTCGAGGAGAATGATGATGTGCCATATTCGGCTTTCATCCACGGCTATGACCACGACATGATTGAGCATGGAGACATTTGCACCAACATCTCTCTGACAATGACATGTGACGAGATGCCCCAATTGCCATGTGAGGAGAGCCACCACCACATGAGTGACATGAGTGACTCCACCCTATATGACATTGAGAGCATTTCCTACGAGAGGATGAGTGTGACCACCACTAGCCCCACACTTGAGAGCATTCCTCACATCCTATGTGAGGTTGAGAGCCATTTGAATGACTCTACCAACCATATGAGTGAGAGCATCCAAGAGGGAGTGAGTGAGCCACAACACTTAGTGAGTGAGGTAGTTGAGACGACATGTGAGGCCACTATGATTTCTAATGACTTAACCTCTACTCCGAGTGTGTTTTCTTCTTTGGTGCTAGGTCTCCTACATGACGACGTGCCTATCCTCGACGATTCCATAACTCCAATGGAGACGACGATGGCCATGGTGGAATACGATGCACCCCCCACATGGTTCCATCATGATGAATATGACCACGACTTGGTCTTTGACACCTCACCTACACCACATGAGTGGAGCCCCATAGGTAACATAGGTGATGGTGCTTCTCTTCTCCCACTAGTGGATTATCTTCACATCGATTGCTTGCATGATGATGACCACCTTACGGATGCACCACATACTATGTCTTCTACATGCTTAGATGTGCTACCTATTTATGATGAATATGATGATGAGCATGTTAAGTTTCCTAGTTGTGATGCTATGCTCCATATGATATCATGTGAAAATTCTTTTGGTCACATCATGTTTGAAAATCCATTGAACTTGTCATATGCTATGAGTGAGATATCCCATATTGCATCATTTCAATCTCAACATAGTAGCTATGCATGCCCCATTCAAATAAATCCCATCTGTACTTATGGCATAGATGACGAGATGATGGTCATTGGCTTTTGTTTTTCATGTGATGATATTGCCATGCTTCCTTTACATGACTTGTGCAATTCACCTCATATGCCATGCCATGAAAATTATTGTGTATCTCATGATTACATCCCTTGTGTGCACCATATGCATTCCATGAATAACAATGCTCTACATATTGCTAGTGATGCATTACATCCTTGGCATCTCCATTATGCTATACATAACAACAAACCTCTCAAGATGGATGACATATTTCTATATCATGCAACTCATTTATTTGAGCATTGGATATTTTGTGCTAACCAACACAAGCCCGTGCGCATCATGATGGATGATGTGTACATCTACCATGCACACACAATTTTCCCTTTGTTTTTGTTGTGTGTAGGTACTCATGTATACTCGTCAACCTCTCAATCCCAAGAGTTGACGAAATGAGCTCTTGAGAGCAACGACCCGATTTGGGATCTCGTGGATTGTCCTTCCTACCATTCTCTTCGCGCAATGACTATGCGCATCTCTTCTACTTGGCTCTCACAAGGCTATGGGCTATATATCACTTGTTACTTTATGCCCATTGTACCTTGTTCACTTTGCATGTTATGCCTCTTTCCATGCCTTTGCCATGCAATTGTGACCCTTGCTTGCAATTACATGTGATTCACCATTATACAACTTCTCTGTGTATTTGCATGCTTGGTGGAGATCCTAATAGCTATTGCCATGATTTCTTTGTGCCCAATGCTTTTGATGCTTGTTGTGTTGGGAGAGTCATTATGCCCCATCGCTATTAACATATGCCCTCTCACCAATACATTGACGATGCTTTGCTCATATCTTGCTTTCATGCTTGTGTTATGTCATGTGCATTATATATGCCCACCATTTACACACATGACATGTTACTTGTGAAGCATGTTTGTTTTCTTATAGTTGGGCGTACTCGCATCATATGCCTCCACGACTTGTCCCCCTACCTTGCCCTTCCTTATGATACACATGATAAATTCACTCGTTGGGCATTTCCCTTCCCGAATGATAGGCTTTGCATTCACGCTAACCTCATGGGTTTTTCCAAGTGCTTATCATGTTCTTTCGTTTTGAAGGTCTTGCAAGGAGGTACCATCACGAGCTATCTTCGTCATGGGAAGGCATACACATTGCACGGCACCAACATCTTAGAGCACCTCACCGAGCAACAAGGCATCAATTCCTACCGTGTACATGGCGATATGGTTTACGATCCGAGTTCGGATCTTTCCCAAGGGGGAGGGGATGATGTGGAGAATCCTATGAACATCACCATGTACACCTTCATAGCACATCAAGCTCCAAGTGGACCTACCGGACTTAAGGTGAACCCGCTCCTCTTCAAGATTTACATGATTATCTATTAGACTTGGTCGCTACCTCACCTTGGATCATTGTGCATCACTTGGTACGAGGACGACCGCCACCAAGCAGTTGGGGAGCATCCCGGAGGCCAAGGAGAAGGACCCCAAGGCCACAAGGAGGAAGGAGTGCAACAAGACCAACACTGCACCTCCCAGGCGACCCCGTGCCCACGGGCCTCGAAGACCCCGTGCGCACGGACTTCACAGGGAGCTGGCGCTGGAGCACCCCGTGTGCACGGGCTTGTACCGTGCCCACGGGACCCCCGTGCGCAGGGGCCCAACTTACCCCGTGCGCACGGGCCTCCCAGGATGGACGGCTGTGATCCCCAATCCGAGCCCCTCTTCATCTACTTCGACCCCAAGACTATATAAACCGTACCTAGGGCTATGTTTAGGGGTAGCAAAGTATGAGATGAGATATTTGTGAGCTTTGCTCCTTCTACCTTCCCACTTGTGGAATCAAGGCCCCTTTGGGAAGAATCCTAGTGGATTTCAAGACCTCCTCTAGGAGAAGACTATCTTCAAGACCTCATCTCCTAGGAGTGGGAAGAACTTTTCCATTGTATCTTTCCTTTGATTGTGTTTGTGACTTGTGGATCTTATGTTGCTATCCTAGTGGATGTGTAATTGGGGAATTGTTTGAGTGATTTCCTATTTGTGTTCTTGAGAGTTTGCCCTTTTCCCCCTTCAAGTGTGAAAAGATGCCCCTCTAGGATTTCATCCTATATCAACAGGGTTCCCACATGTCAACGGCAAGGCAACAACGAACTCGCAAAGAATAACTCGGACACGGTGCAACCACGATCATCTCATACATCATTCGTTCACGGGCGTCATCTCAGTGGTTATACCTTTGAAGCGTGCGTTTTTTGGGGCGGAATGAGTTCGTAGTGGAAGTAGTGGTACTCGCAATGTAGTGAAAGTAGTCATTCACGGAAGTCGTGGGAGTAGTGGTACACGTTCATTTTTAGAGAGGTACTTGACGCATCCGAGTTTTCCGGAGGCGACGGTAGTGGAACTTGGTGAATCCGAGTTCTTCTGAGGTCGTCATCAAACTTGGTAAAAGAACACGGCGTGGGTAGACTTTCACTCCACGGCCTTCGGCGACGGTAGTCGTACACGATTCGTAGACGTTCGGGTCATTAGTAGAGGTACGTGGTGAAATCCACGGGGTCAATAGTTGTAAATGATCTTCGCGTTGTAGTCTGACTTGGCGATTTCAAAATGTTCATCAGTAGTGGAACTTGGCGGTCTCGACGGTCTTCGTGGAGTCGTACTCGGTGTCACATGTAGTCGAACTTGAGCTGGTCTTGGCGGTTCGGGTCTCGCAGTGTAGTCGAACTTGGTGGCCTTGACGAACCGAAGTGGTAGTAGGCGAGAAACACGATCACGGTAGTCCCCGGAGATGTAGTCTCGTGTACAGAACTTGACGGTTGCAGGAGATCTCGGGGAGGAAGGGGCTCGGTTCATGCCAAGGTCGCAGAGGGGCCGGCCATGGCGTCGGGCAGGGGGTACCCGAGGTGGTGTAGGTGGCCCATGGCGAGGTGTAGCAGGACATAGCTCGACGGAGTAAGGACCGAGGGCGCTTGGCGGCAGGGCTCATGAACATGGGAGGTCGACGAGGTGTTGCACGGCGATGGCCTCGGGAGGGCCATGGCGCGGTGCAGGTAGGAGGGTGGCGCGCCTGCCCGTTCGTGCATGAGGAAGGAGCACAAGCAGAGGAGAGGAAAAGCACCACGGCCACCAGAGGCAGAGGCGAGACGGCATGGCGGAAGCCTCTACTCGCCGGTGTCGGAGAACGACGCTGCGGAGCAGCCGCGGCAGAGCATCTTGGGGACGGTGCAGGGGAGGCAGCGGCGAAGTGGGGTGGAGGCCTAGGCAGCGGCTGGGCGTCCGACGAGGGCGACGAGGAGGTTCAGCGACACAGCACCATGGGAGGTGACGAGGAGGAGGTTGTGTGTAGGGCAGACCGGAGAGCGGGCAGGAGGGCAGCGTGCGAGGGGAGCTCCTCTCCCTGTGCGATGCGTGGAGGCGGCAGGAGGAAGGGAGAGGAAGGCGCGGGGTGCGCTGCGTGAGGGAGAGAGCGTTAGGGCATCTCCAGCCGCGCCCCCAACAGGCCCCTCAGGCCACTTTTTCGGCACCGGTGCCGAAAACACGGCCCAGTCGCGCCCCCAGGACGCCAAAAATCGCCGGTTCGGACCTTTTTTCCGCCCGGCGGTCACAGGCCAAACCCGGCGCACTGGGGAGCAGTTGGGGGCTCCGGCGCTAGGGAAAAGCACGCCTGGCCCACACCGATAAGGGAAAAGTCAAGGTTTTCTTCCCCCGACTCGCCTCGCACCCCCCGCGCCCTCGGCCACCACTAGCTATATCCCGGCGATGGCCGCCGCCCTACTCCGGTAGATAGCCATTCCCCGCCAGAAAATAGTAGTGCTTCACCACGGCAGCCCCTCCCACAGCAGCTGGGCGTTTCCGGCTGCCGTTTCCGGTCGCGGAGGCGCGGTTTAACGGCGGGGACACGCCCACCGAGCACAAGGGGTTCGGCATTTTGCCTGTCTCGGCGATGGACTCGGATGAGGAGGAAGAGCTCGCCGCGCTGTTGGAGGAGGAAGCCGCGGCCGACGTCCAGGAAGAAGAGCATCTCATGGTGCTCGCCGCCCTCGCCCAACTGCTGGCGAGCAATGAAAAGCCGCGGTGAGGTGGCTCGGCACCGGGGCGGGTGAAAGCAAAGAACCGGCATCGTCTCCAAGGCTACTGCATGCTCTACTCCGACTACTTCGCCGATGCTCCACTTCATGGCGAGAGAACATTTCGGCGCCATTATCGGATGAGCCGAAAGCTCTTCCTCAGGATTGTGAATTCCATCCGGGAGTTCGACAACTATTTCAAGTGCAAGATGGATTGCACTCGTGCTCTTGGATTCACCTCCATCCAGAAGTGCACGACAGCGATGAGGATGCTTGCATATGGAGCTCCTAGTGATTCACTCGACGACTATGGGCGCATGGCCGAGTCCACCAGCATAGAGTGTTTCTACAAGTTTTGTTGGGCAGTGGTGGCAGTGTTTGGGCCACAATACTTGAGAACACCCAATGCGGAAGACACTGCTCAGATCCTAGCCCAGAATGCAGCAAGAGGATTTCCTGGGATGCTTGGAAGCATCGACTGCATGCATTGGAAATGGGAGAACTGCCCATTTGGTTGGCAGGGGATGTACAAAGGCGCCAAAGGCGGTTGCAGTGTGGTGCTTGAGGCGGTAGCCACACAGGACCTCTGGATTTGGCACTCCTTCTTTGGTATGCCAGGAACTCACAATGACATCAACGTGCTGCAGTGCTCTCCTGTTTTTGCCAAGCTCGTTGAGGGCCATTCTCCTCTGGTGAACTTCGAGATCAATGGGCACCAATACAACAAGGGGTGCTATCTAGCTGACGGCATCTATCCGAGATGGTCGACATTTGTGAAGACGATCTCAAACCCTGTGGCAGGAGGCAAGAACGCTTGGTTTGCGAAGCTTCAGGAGGCTTGCAGGAAGGATGTCGAGCGGGCATTTGGTGTGCTCCAATCTCGATTTGCTGTTGTTCGGTACCCCGCTCAGACCTGGTCCAAAGATCAAATGTGGGAGATTATGACTTGCTGTGTCATCTTGCACAGCATGATCATCGAGAGCGAGCAAGAAGACCCAGTGTTTGACACTGAACCATACTACAGGCAGGGTCCTCTAGCCGAAGTTGATCACCAGCTACCGGCAACTTGGACTGCCTATCTCAGTATGCGTCAGGAGATCCGAGACCCACAGGTGCATCATCAACTGCGGAAAGATCTGATTGAGCACCTATGGAGGCTCAAGGGGGACGCCGTGTGATGAAATACGAGTTTTTATTTGTTAAACTATATAATTTGTATTGAACTATTTGTTGTTGTACTATTTTGTTGAAGTATTTGATTTTTCTGTGATGAAATATGTGATAAGAAATAATTGTGTTGATAATTGAACGCCGAGACACGGCGAAACCACGCCGAATATGGGCCTATTCTCGCCCATATGGGCCCTTTATTCGCCGAAATTGGGCTGCAAAGTGGGCCAATTTCAGCGCCTGGGGGCGAGCTGGGGGCGACGACTGGGCGCAAAACCGCCCCCAGCGCCGAGTGTATCGCCGGCTCGCCCCCAGGGGGCGATTTTTATGCGTCCTGGGGGGCCAACGGCTAGAGATGCCCTTAGGAGGGAGGAGGCAGAGGGAATGAGCGAGAGAAGAGCGAGAGAGATGGGGATCGAGGCTGCGTGCATGGGGGTCGTGCAAGTGGCGGTGGGCAGAGAGAACGATGGGAAGGGAGTCGGGCTAGGGTTAGGTGCGATTGGGCCTTGGCTTCGGTGCAGATGGGCCGCGGGGATGGTTGGCTGCTGAAGCAGGAGGCCCAAGTGGCCGGCTGGGCTGGGCTGTGCTCTCTCTCTCTCTCCCTCATAATTCTTTTAAGAGAAAAGAATTAGAGAGAAGAAAAGAAAAGGAGGGTTAGGGAAAGGATTTGTGCAAGGGGCTATTTTCCCGGACTCACAAAAATGTGTATGATCCCAGAAAAAATGAAGTCGCAAGATTGCAAGAAATGAATTCAAATTCATTTGAATTTAATTCAAATGGATTTGAATAGGAATGGGGTGTTTGAGAAGTCCAAAATGTTGGGAATTTTGGTGGAGATTGGAAAAGTGATGAAAGAATTTATGGACAACGTTTGAGGTCAAGATGTGAGATAACAAAGGCCTGGGGAATTACTTGCAAGTGTGTTTTGATGATTCCAAATTAATGGAATATCTATAATAGCTCCCTAAATATTAGGAGGATATGTTATAAAGAGAAGTCACTCTTCCCTCGATTTAAATGGATCAAAGATCCACACAATTTATTTAGTTGAGATGCAAAAGATTTATGATATGATGGCATAATGACATGATGAAATGCAAAAATAAATGAAGCAAGCAAAAAATGAAACACAAGGTGAAACCCGGAACATATGGAAGTCTTCTCGAGCATCGGTCTTGGGGCATCACATATATATGAGCAATCAACTTTAGCCACTAAAATAAAGGAAATGATTAGAATCATCCGACTGATTCTACACATCGCATCCGCAGCGTCGAGAGCCAACCACATGTCGGACCAGTCCCACGCACCATAAGTCTCAGAAATTTGCAACTTAGTCCATATTTCTGAAACATGGGGTATGTCGTAGTGGCAACTCGACGGTGCAATGATGCGGGCGAAAAAAATTCTAGAACTTATCTCCTGTTGCAAAAAGGAAATTTGTAACCTAACCTCTGCTACGGGAAAAAATTCTACAACACAACATTTATTACAAATGTCTTTTGCAACATGACCTCTATTGCAAAAAAGTTTTCCAACACAAACTATGTCGCAAAAGTGACAATAGTTAGAAGAGAAAAATTCATTATAGGTCACAAAACTTGAGCTAGCTGACACTTAAGTACCACTACTTCAAAATACTCAAAATATGGTCCATGTACTTGCGCAGGGGGTTCACTTTGGTCCGTATATACGAATTGAGCTACGTATTTGCTGACTTGGCTGAGTCAGCCATTGCCAGCTATGCTTTGACCGCCACATATGTAGCACCTGGTCAGGGCGGGTTAATACTAGATGGCTGGAGGTTTTTTTTGCAAATACGCGCACCTGGTCGGACCGCACCTGGTCGCTCTCCCTTATCCCCTCTCGCTCTCCACTTCCTCTCCTCCGAACCCTAGCCAACTCCCTGTAACACCCCGGATGTAACTTTCCCAATTTGTACTCCAACTCTTGCCGTTTCCGGCGTTAAGTTATTATATTTTCTCGGGTTCGGATCTTTGTCTCCGTGTGTTGTTATCGTTGTCATGCATCTCATATCATGTCATCATGTGCATTGCATTTGCATACGTGTTCGTCTCATGCATTTGAGCATTTTCCCCGTTGTCCGTTTTGCATTCCGGCGCTTCGTTCTCCTCCGGTGGTCATTTCTACCTTTCTTTCGTGTGTGGGGATTAAACATTTCCGGATTGGACCGAGCCTTGCCACGCGGCCTTGGTTTACTACCAGTAGACAGCCTGTCAAGTTTCATATCATTTGGACTTCGTTTGATACTCCAACGGTTAACCGAGGGACCGAAAAGGCCTCGTGTGTGTTGCAGCCCAACACCCCTCCAATTTGGCCCAAAACCCACCTAAACCTGCTCCATCATCTAGAGCGTTCGATCACGATCGCATGGCCGAAAACCGCACCTCATTTGGACTCTCCTAGCTCCCTCTACCTCTATTTAAAGGCCTCTCCCCGAAAATCCGGATCCCCCTCGTCTGAAACCCTAAAAATCATCTCCGCGCCGGCCAGACACGTCCGCCCTGGCCGGACACATCGCCACCGCCCACTCCCGTCGCGCCAAGTGGCGCCGCCACCGCCTCCACCGCCGCGGCCCGCCAGGCCCAGCGCCGGCCCCCGCGAGCCCGCGAGCCGCTGCCCGCCTCCTTCGCCGCTCCGCCGCCGCACCCGAGCTCCGCCGTCGCGCCGCCGCATCGCCGCGCCGCCCTACGCCGCCGCCTCGACCGCGCCGCCCCCGCCGACGCCGCGCTCCGCCGTCGCCGCCCCGCCGCCGGCCAGATCCGGCATCCCCACGCCCGGATCCGGCGCCGGCACCCCTCTCCGGCGAGCTCCGGGTCCTCTCCGGCGAGCCGCGCCGCCACCTCGGTTCGCGCGCCGGACAAACCCTAGATCTGGAGGTCGAAAATTCTACTAAGTCCCTGATATTTTCCGTTTCAAGTGCCCATGTTCATCGTGCCGTAACTTTGCATCCGTAGCTCCGTTTTTGGTATGCAGCATATCAAAATGTTCATCTCAGAGAGTACATCATTTCATTACATTGCGTCATTTTCATTTGAGTTCATCTTGATTCCCGAAATGCTGTTAGAAGAGGGCTACTTGATATTATTGTCAGATCTGCTACTCTATTTAGCCTTTTGTCATTTTTGCCATGATTAATGTGTGCATGATATGCCCTGATGTTCTACATATGTTTTGTTAAGGGTTTTGTCATCTTTCCAGAGGTGCAACCCATGTATTTTTGTGATGTGTGTGATGACTAGCACAAGCTTGCAAAGTGGTGCACTTGGTAATTCTGTTTTCAGGGACTTAGCATTTCCACTAAGTCCTTGATCTGTTATCTCATATTGCCATATGTTCATGTTGTTTCCTAGTGGTCCGTGTCTCTTTTGAGGATGATCAGTAAGGATGTTTTGTTAATCTTGTAGTGCTCTTTCCATCCATGTATTTGTTTGCAATTATGGAGCACCCTAGCTTGAGTCAATCGAGCTCTACTTTTGCTACTTTGTGAATCTGGGCAGATTGTCAACTTGTTTGCAATTTTGCCGATGATGTTGTAGTTGATCCGTGCATGCTATGCTATTGTTCTTGCCATGTATAGTTTGCATTTTGTGTAATCTTGATGGGTGTATGCTTAGATTATCATGACTTGCACTGTAGTGAGTGCATCGAGCTCGTAAACATGCCTACTTGATATCTGTTTTCAGCATGCTCCAGTTTTCACTAAGTCTGAAAACTGATTATGTTTTTGCTATGTTCACATGCTTGCAATTGGATTTTCTGATCCCTTTTGGCTCAAGGTCACTAAGGGACTTTTGTTAAGCTCTTTGAGTAGCTCGATGCCATGCTTTACTTTGCCATGTTCAGGTCCTTTAGCATATAGTTTTGTTGCTCCGAAGAGTGCTACCTGATCTGAAATTCCAGACAAGTGTTAATTTCACTAAGTCTGAGATCTGTTTGCCATATGCATTTTTGCCATGCTTGTTTGAACCTGTTAATGGATGAATTGGCCGTAGCTCAGTGCTAGACTTTCGTTAAGCATCTTGTATGCATCCCTGCCATGTATTTTGTTGTCATGTTTGGGTGCTGTAGCATGTTCATCTCATTGCATTTAAATGGCTACTTGTTGTAAACCGCAGACCGGTGTCATATTTGAATCGCTCGCTATTTCCAAACCGTAACTCCGATTCCGGCGTTCTTTATATAGTTTTCAAGTGATTTCATCTCTTCTTTCCATTGGCACACTTGATTTCCAAGTTGAGGCCAGGTTCTTGCATTTCCTGTCACATCTTGCATATGCATCCCGCATCGCATCCCGCATAGCATATCATCATTGCATCATATTGTTTGAGATCTTGCACGTGGTTGATTGTGTCCTTGTTGCTTGTTTGTCTTGTTTGGGTAGAGCCGGGAGACGAGTTCGCTAATGAGGAGCCCGTTGAGTTTTCTTTCGAGGATCCAGTCAACTCTGACAATTGTGCAGCCAAGATGATCATACCCTCGAAATCACTACTATCTTTGCTATGCTAGTTTGCTCGCTCTTTTGCTATGCCAATGCTACGATGCCTACCACTTTCTTTCAAGCCTCCCAAATTGCCATGTCAAACCTCTAACCCATCATGTCCTAGCAAACCGTTGTTTGGCTATGTTACCGCTTTGCTCAGCCCCTCTTATAGCGTTGCTAGTTGTAGGTGAAGATTGAAGGTCGTTCCTTGTTGGAACATTTATTTACTTGTTGGGTTATCATTATATTATCTTGTTATCTTAATGCATCTATATACTTGGTAAAGGGTGGAAGGCTCGGCCTCTCGCCTAGTGTTTTGTTCCACTCTTGCCGCCCTAGCTTCCATCATATCGATGTTATGTTCCCGGATTTTGCGTTCCTTATGCGGTTGGGTTATAATGGGAACCCCTTGATAGTTCGCCTTGATTAAAGCTTTTCCAGCAATGCCCAACCTTGGTTTTACCATTTGCCACCTAGCCTCTTTTTTCCCTTGGGTTTCCGGAGCCCGAGGGTCATCTTATTTTAGCCCCCCTCCGGGCCAGTGCTCCTCTGAGTGTTGGTCCAACCGAGCGATGTCTGGGGCTACCAGGGGCAACTCTGGGCTGGCCTACCCGACGTCTTGCTCATCTGAGTATGCCCTGAGAACGAGATATGTGCAGCTCCTATCGGGATTTGTCGGCACATTCGGGCGGTGTTGCTGGTTTTGTTTTAACCTGTCGAAGTGTCTTGAAGAACCGAGATACCGAGTCTGATCGAAACGTCTTGGGAGGAGGTCTATTCCTTCGTTGACCGTGAGAGCTTGTCATGGGCTAAGTTGGGACTCCCCTGCAGGGATTTGAACTTTCGAAAGCCGTGCCCGCGGTTATGGGCAGATGGGAATTTGTTAATGTTCCGGTTGTAGATAACTTGAACCTTAACTTAATTAAAATGAATCAGCGGAGTGTGTTATCATGATGGCCTCTTCTCAGCGGAGTCCGGGAAGTGGACACGGTGTTGGAGTAATGCTTGCGCGGTTGTTCTCTAGTTTTCTCACTCGCGCTTTGCCTCCTCTTCTCGCTCTCTTTTGCGAACAGGATAGCCACCATATTTGTTAGTCGCTTGCTGCAGCTCCACATATTTTTACCTTGCCTTACCTATAAGCTTAAATAGTCTTGATCGCGAGGGTGCGAGATTGCTGAGTCCCTGTGGCTCACAGATTACTATTACACCAGATGCAGGGCCTGATGATTCCGCTCCAGGTGACGCGCTTGAGCTCAAGTGGGAGTTCGACGAGGACTCTCAACGTTACTATGTTTCCTTTCCTGATGATCAGTAGTGGTGCCCAGTTGGGGGTGATCGGGACCGTGTCGCATGTTGGGTTATCTTTTATTTTGGCGCCGTAGTCGGGCCATGAGTGTTTGGTTGATGTAATGTTATTTATGTACTTGATTGACGTGGCGAGTGTAAGCCAACTATGTTATCTCCCCTTTATGATTTATATTACATGGGATGTTGTGAAGATTGCCTAACTTGCGACATATGCCTTCAATGCGATTATGCCTCTAAGTCGTGCCTCGACACGTGGGAGATATAGTCGCATCGAGGGTGTTACAAGTTGGTAATCAGAGCCTTCCCCGGCCTTAGGAGCCCCATTGCTTGATCATTTTTAGCAGCCGAGTTGTGTCTAGAAAAATGTTTTGAGTCATTTAGGAATTATATATCGGAGAGTTTAGGAATTCTTTTTACTTCCCAGTCTCCTCATCGCTCTGGTAAGGCATCCTGACGTAGAGTTTTGACTTTTCTCTCCTCAAATTTCACTAAAAAAAATTTAGGATCACGCGGGTATCTTGGAATCGTTCCGATGGTTTTATGATGAGAACATTGTCTTGGTGCCTCCTGTCAGGGGTTTTGTGGAAGTGTCCCGGGGAGTTGAGCTCTGAGGTGTTGTCGTCATAATTTTATTGTTGCAGTTCTGGAATACCTAAGTTTAGTACGCCGACATCGAAAATCTCTTTTATGCAGTTCATTGGTGAGATAACCTCGATGCCACCTAGTACTGGGGTGGGAGTTCGGGAGTATCGCCATAACTTGTATAACGGATGCTTTTCGAAGGTTGAGGTAGATGGTTTTCGAAGGTTTCTTGGTTATGTGTTGAAGGATGGATACAGCTGGATGTAGTATTTGCTAGTTTGGGTGAGATATTATGCTTCCCCTGTATTCCCAACACCTGATTGCATAACCGGAAAGGTTCGGGAGTTTCATAGGTGGGAATTCTAGTAGCTCTAGTTCTTCTTCCACGGATATTGGTTTGAGATTGGGATTTCTTACCGATTATTCGTTCTTGATCCGTACCTTGTTGATTTATTTCTCTACCTTAATTCCGCGTGGCTTCTCAATTTATGGATACGTGACCATTTCAAGAGGAATGCATTCGTTCATTTTGTTCGGATGTGAAGACTATATGTTGCAATTTTCATTTTGTTGGATTCAGCTTCAATATTTTTCTATCAATGTGCTAATGGATGTTAACCTCTTTAGGATGGCTCCTCCAACGCGCGCGACTCCGAATCCTAATCCGCCACCACCTCCCCCTCCTCCGGAGGCATGGCAAGCTGTGATGGCCGCAACCAATGCAAACACACAGTTGATCATGCAAATTCTTCAAGAGCGCAATCAAGGCAACCAAGGGAATCAAGGCAACAATCAGAATCACTATGCTACACTCAACCAGTTCCTTGCTAACGGGCCAAAGACTTTCAGCAATTGTGTTGAGGCAATCGATGCTGACGATTGGCTTGTGGATCTGTGCAAGCATTTCGAGTGCAGTAACGTCAGGCCTGAGGACTTCGTCAAGTTCGCTTCCTTCCAACTCAAAGATCAAGCTGCAGAATGGTTCCAGCAATACAAGGACTCCAGAGGTGGACGTGTTATCACTTGGGATGAATTTCGTCAAGATTTCCGAGCTCATCATATCCCTCAGAGCGTGGTTGAAAGCAAGCGTGAGGAATTCTGCAACTTGAAGCAAGGCTCTTTGTCTGTCTATGACTACAACAAGTTGTTTCAGAAGCTCGCCCGCTTTGCCAAGCAGGACGTCCCTGATGAGAAGAGCATGATATACTAGTTCAGGGGTGGTCTCAGAGAAGAAATTCAGCTAGCTCTTGTTCTCTTCGAACCCTTGAGATACGATGAGTTCTACAACATGGCATTGAAGGAAGAGGCTGCTCAGTTGAGGTGTGATGCTTCCAAGAAGAGAGTCAGAGATGTTACTCCTTCTTCCTCTACTCAAGTGGTCAAGCAGCAGAAGTATTGGCTTCCTCCTCCTCCATTTCGTCAGCCGTATCAGCAGAAGAGCAAAGGTGGCAGTGGATCTTCCCCCCCACCCAACCCTGGCTTTCAAAACAAAACTTCGTCTCAAGCTCCAAGATCGAGTGCTCCGTATCACCGTCCTCTTTCAGAGGTCACATGCAACAAGTTCCAACAGAAGGGTCACTATGCCAACAAGTGTTTCAACTAGAGGCGTCTTCCTCCTCCTCCTGTCAGATCAGCAAGTACAGCTGTGGTCAAGCATAACACCAACTCTGCCAAGGTCAACTTGCTGAATGCAGCTCAGGCAGAGGACTCACCAGATGTGATCATGGGTAACCTTCCTGTTAATGACATTCCCGCAAGAGTTCTTTTTGACACTGGTGCATCCTTATCATTTTTATCGAAGCCTTTTGCATCTATGCATGATGTGCATACTATTGATTTGCCTAAGCCGATAGCGGTTTCTTCTCCGGGTTTGTTCATGAACACCAAAATGATGGCTCCGGATGTTACTATCACATTGGGCGATTACAAGTTTCTTTCTTCTCCAATGGTTCTTGGTAACTCGGATATTGATCTTATTCTCGGCATGGATTGGCTTTCTAAGCACAAGGCGCATCTTGATTGTGCAGCCAGGAAGATTCAATTGACTCATTCGTCTGAGGATGTAATTGTCTTTGCCGCTCGTGATGATACTATCCGTCTATTTTCTCTCAGTGAGAAGGGTGAACTCGATGCTATCTCGCAAATTCCAGTCGTTTGCGAATATCAAGACGTCTTTCCAGAAGAGCTTCCAGGAATGCCTCCGCACCGGCCAGTTGAATTCGTTATTGATCTTGAGCCCGGCGCAGAACCTGTTTGCAAGCATCCTTACAAGCTCGGACCTGAAGAGTTGAAGGAGCTGAAGAAGCAACTCGATATTCAAGAGAAAATGGGTCTCATCCGGCCTAGTTCTTCTCCGTGGGGTTGTGGTGTTCTTTTTGTGAAGAAGTAGGATGGAACGGACCGGCTTTGTGTTGATTACCGTCCATTGAACAACAAGACCATCAAGAACAAATACCTACTTCCCAACATCAATGAGCTGTTCGAACAACTCAAAGGTGCCCAAGTATTCTCCAAGCTTGATCTCCGTATGGGTTATCATCAGATTCGAATCCGTGAGCAAGATATTCCCAAGACGGCTTTCAGGACAAGCTATGGTTCATATGAATACACCGTCATGTATTTTGGCCTCGTCAACACTCCTCCGACGTTCTCTCGCATGATGAACTTCATCTTCAACGCCTACACCAATGACTTCGTTTTGGTCTATCTCGACGACATTCTGGTTTTATCGAAGAACAAGGAAGATCATGCCAAGCACTTGCGTTTGGTACTCGATAAGCTCAGGGAACACCAGTTTACGCCAAGTTCTCCAAGTGTGAATTTTGGCTCGATGAGGTTCTTTATCCTGGTCATATCATCTCTGCCAAGGGCATTGCCGTGAATCCTGAGAAGGTGTCTACAATTGTGAATTGGGAACCTCCTCAGAACGTGAAGCAACTCCGTAGCTTCCTTGGTCTCGCAAGCTATTGCCGAAGATTCGTTGAAAACTTTTCTAAGATCGTGAAGCCTCTCTCTAATCTTCTCCAGAAACACGTCAAGTACGTTTGGTCTCCGGAGTGTGACATTGCTTTCAACACTTTGAAAGAGAAATTGATCACTGCTCCAGTTCTGACTCCGCCTGATGAATCCAAGCCGTACGAGGTCTTTTGTGATGCCTCTCTCCAAGGTCTTGGCGCAGTATTGATGCAAGAGAAGAAAGTTGTTGCTTATACTTCTCGCCAGTTGAAGCCTAATGAGAAGAATTACCCCACTCATGATCTCGAGTTGGCGACAGTTGTGCATGCTCTTTTGACTTGGATACATCTTCTATTGGGAAGAAAAGTGGACATTTTCACTGATCACAAGAGTCTCAAGTACATCTTCACTCAGCCTAATCTCAACCTCAGGCAAACTCGATGGGTCGAAATGATTCAAGAGTATAATCCGAATATCGAGTATACTCCAGGCAAGGCCAATGTGATTGCTGACGCATTGAGCAGGAAAGCTTACTGCAACAGTCTAATACTTAAGCCTTATCAACCCGAGCTTTGTGAAGCTTTCCGCAAACTTAATCTGCAAGTTGTTCCTCAAGGTTTCCTCACCAACCTTCAAGTCTCTCCTACCTTGGAAGACCAGATTCGCCAAGCCCAGCTTCTCGATGCTATGTGAAAAAGGTGAAGATTGGGATTGCCAAGAGTCAACCCAAGTACAAGTGCTACCGCCTTGATGACAAGGACACTCTCTTCTTCGAGGATCGTATTGTTGTACCCAAAGGTGAACTTCGTAAAGTGATCATGAACGAGGCTCACAATTCTCTCCTCTCCATCCACCCTGGGAGTACGAAGATGTATCAGGACCTCAAGCAGGCTTATTGGTGGACTCGAATGAAGCGCGAGATTGCTCAATTCATGAATGAATGTGATGTCTGCAGAAGAGTGAAGGCAGAACACCAAAGGCCAGCAGGTCTCCTCCAACCTCTTGCCATTCCAGAATGGAAGTTTGACCACATTGAAATGGACTTCGTGACTGGGTTTCCAAAGTCCAAGCGTGGCAATGATGCTATATTCATTGTCATCGACAAACTCACCAAAGTGGCTCACTTTCTGCCTATCAAAGAGTCGATCACTGCAGCTCAATTGGCGGAACTCTATACCTCTCGGATTGTCTCTCTGCACGGTATAGCACAAGTGATCTCCTCAGACCGTGGCAGCATCTTTACATCCAAGTTTTGGGATTCTTTTCAGAAGGCCATGGGCACGAACATCCGCTTCAGCACAGCTTTCCATCCTCAAACTAGCGGTCAAGTCGAGCGTGTCAATCAGATTCTTGAAGATATGCTCAGGGCTTGTGTGATCTCCTTCGGCATGAAGTGGGAGGATTGTCTTCCTTATGCTGAATTCTCCTACAACAACAGTTTTCAAGCAAGTTCGGGTAAGGCCCCATTTGAAATTCTATATGGCAGGAAGTGTCGTACCCCTCTCAACTGGTCTGAAACCGGTGAACGTCAGCTTTTGGGTAATGACTTAATCACAGAGGCAGAGGAAATGTGCAAAGTCATTCGTGACAACCTCAAAGCAGCCCAATCCCGTCAGAAGATCTACTATGACAGTAAGCACCGTGATTTGGCTTTCGAGATCGGAGATCATGTTTACCTCCGTGTCTCTCCTATGAAAGGTACTCGTCGCTTCGGTATCAAAGGGAAGCTTGCCCCTAGATACGTGGGACCTTTCAAGATTGTCAGCAAGAGAGGCGACCTCGCCTATCAACTCGAGCTTCCTTCAAACTTTGCAAATGTTCATGACGTGTTCCATGTCTCTCAGCTTCAAAAGTGCTTCAAGACTCCTGACCGCACCGTCAACTTCGAGGACATTGAGCTCCAAGAAGATCTCTCCTATCGTGAGCACCCAGTTTCTATTCTTGAAGAGACTGAACGCAAGACTCGTAACAAGTCAAGCAAATTTCTCAATGTCAAGTGGTCACACCATTCCGACCGTGAAGCTAACTGGGAACGCGAGGATCACCTCCGTTCTGAGTACCCGGCGTTCTTTCAGTCCTAGATCTCGGGACGAGATCCTTTCGTAGTGGTGGAGTGTTGTAACACCCCAGATGTAACTTTCCCAATTTGTACTCCAACTCTTGCCGTTTCCGGCGTTAAGTTATTATATTTTATCGGGTTCGGGTCTTTGTCTCCGTGTGTTGTTATCGTTGTCATGCATCTCATATCATGTCATCATGTGCATTGCATTTGCATACGTGTTCGTCTCATGCATTTGAGCATTTTCCCCGTTGTCCGTTTTGCATTCCGGCGCTTCGTTCTCCTCCGGTGGTCATTTCTACCTTTGTTTCGTGTGTGGGGATTAAACATTTCCGGATTGGACCGATACTTGCCACGTGGCCTTGGTTTACTACCGGTAGACCATCTGTCAAGTTTCGTATCATTTGGACTTCGTTTGATACTCCAACGGTTAACCGAGGGACCAAAAAGGCCTCGTGTGTGTTGCAGCCCAACACCCCTACAATTTGGCCCAAAACCCACCTAAACCTACTCCATCATCTAGAGTGTTCGATCACGATCACGTGGCCGAAAACCGCACCTCATGTGGACTCTCCTAGCTCCCTCTACCTCTATTTAAAGGCCTCTCCCCGAAAATCCGGATCCCCCTCGTCTGAAACCCTAAAAATCATCTCCGCGCCAGACGGACACGTCCGCCCTAGCCGGACACATCGCCGCCGCCCACTCCCGTCGCGCCAAGTGGCGCCGCCACCGCCTCCACCGCTGCGGCCCGCCAGGCCCAACGCCGGCCCCCGCGAGCCCGCGAGCCGCTGCCCGCCTCCTTCGCCGCTCCGCCGCCGCGCCCGAGCTCCGCCGCCGCGCCGCCGCATCGCCGCGCCGCCTCGACCGCGCCGCCGCCGCCGCCTCGACCGCGCCGCCCCCGCCGACGCCGCGCTCCGCCGTCGCCGCCCCGCCGGCGGCTAGATCCGGCATCCCCACGCCCGGATCCGGCGCCGGCACCCCTCTCCGGCGAGCTCCGGGTCCTCTCCGGCGATCCGCGCCGCCACCTCGGTTCGTGCGCCGGACGAACCCTAGATCCGGAGGTCGAAAATTCTACTAAGTCCCTGATATTTTCTGTTTCAAGTGCCCATGTTCATCATGCCGTAACTTTGCATCCGTAGCTCCGTTTTTGGTATGCAGCATATCAAAATGTTCATCTCAGAGAGTACATCATTTCATTCCATTGCTTCATTTTCATTTGAGTTCATCTTGATGCCCGAAATGCTGTTAGAAGAGGGCTACTTGAGATTATTGTCAGATCTGCTACTCTATTTAGCCTTTTGTCATTTTTGCCATGATTAATGTGTGCATGATATGCCCTGATGTTCTACATATGTTTTGTTAAGGGTTTTGTCATCTTTCCAGAGGTGCAACCCATGTATTTTTGTGATGTGTGTGATGACTAGCACAAGCTTGCAAAGTGGTGCACTTGGTAATTCTGTTTTCAGGGACTTTGCATTTCCACTAAGTCCTTGATCTGCTATCTCATATTGCCATATGTTCATGTTGTTTCCTAGTGATCCGTGCCTCTTTTGAGGATGATCAGTAAGGATGTTTTGTTAATCTTGTAGTGCTCTTTCCATCCATGTCTTTGTTTTCAATTATGGAGCACCCTAGCTTGAGTCAATCGAGCTCTACTTTTGCTACTTTGTGAATCTGGGCAGATTGTCAACTTGTTTGCAAATTTGCCGATGATGTTGTAGTTGATCCGTGCATGCTATGCTATTGTTCTTGCCATGTCTAGTTTGCATTTTGTGTAATCTTGATGGGTGTATGCTTAGATTATCATGACTTGCACTGTAGTGAGTGCATCAAGCTCGTAAACATGCCTACTTGATATCTGTTTTCAGCATGCTCCAGTTTTCACTAAGTCTGAAAACTGATTATGTTTTTGCTATGTTCACATGCTTGCAATTGGATTTTCTGATCCCTTTTGGCTCAAGGTCACTAAGGGACTTTTGTTAAGCTCTTTGAGTAGCTCGATGCCATGCTTTACTTTGCCATGTTCAGGTCCTGTAGCATATAGTTTTGTTGCTCCGAAGAGTGCTACCTGATCTGAAATTCCAGACAAGTGTTAATTTCACTAAGTCTGAGATCTGTTTGCCATATGCATTTTTGCCATGCTTGTTTGAACCTGTTAATGGATGAATTGGCCGTAGCTCAGTGCTAGACTTTCGTTAAGCATCTTGTATGCATCCCTGCCATGTATTTTGTTGTCATGTTTGGGTGCTGTAGCATGTTCATCTCATTGCATTTAAATGGCTACTTGTTGTAAACCGCAGACCGGTGTCATATTTGAATCGCTCGCTATTTCCAAACCGTAACTCCGATTCCGGCGTTCTTTATATAGTTTTCAAGTGATTTCATCTCTTCTTTCCATTGGCACACTTGATTTCCATGTTGAGGCCAGGTTCTTGCATTTCCTGTCACATCTTGCATATGCATCCCGCATCGCATCCCGCATAGCATATCATCATTGCATCATATTGTTTGAGATCTTGCACGTGGTTGATTGTGTCCTTGTTGCTTGTTTGTCTTGTTTGGGTAGAGCCGGGAGATGAGTTCGCTAACAAGGAGCCCGTTGAGTTTGCTTTCGAGGATCCAGTCAACTCTGACAACTGTGCAGGCAAGATGATCATACCCTCGAAATCACTACTATCTTTGCTATGCTAGTTTGCTCGCTCTTTTGCTATGCCAATGCTACGATGCCTACCACTTTCTTTCAAGCCTCCCAAATTGCCATGTCAAACCTCTAACCCATCATGTCCTAGCAAACCGTTGTTTGGCTATGTTACCGCTTTGCTCAGCCCCTCTTATAGCGTTGCTAGTTGCAGGTGAAGATTGAAGGCCGTTCCTTGTTGGAACATTTATTTACTTGTTGGGTTATCATTATATTATCTTGTTATCTTAATGCATCTATATACTTGGTAAAGGGTGGAAGGCTCGGCCTCTCGCCTTGTGTTTTGTTCCACTCTTGCCGCCCTAGCTTCCGTCATATCGGTGTTATGTTCCCGGATTTTGCGTTCCTTACGCGGTTGGGTTATAATGGGAACCCCTTGATAGTTCGCCTTGATTGAAGCTTTTCCAGCAATGCCCAACCTTGGTTTTACCATTTGCCACCTAGCCTCTTTTTTCCCTTGGGTTTCCGGAGCCCGAGGGTCATCTTATTTTAGCCCCCCTCCGGGCCAGTGCTCCTCTCAGTGTTGGTCCAACCGAGCGATGTCCGGGGCTACCAGGGGCAACTCTGGGCTGGCCTACCCGACGTCTTGCTCATCTGAGTATGTCCTGAGAACGAGATATGTGCAGCTCCTATCGGGATTTGTCGGCACATTCGGGCGGTGTTGCTGGTTTTGTTTTAACCTGTCGAAGTGTCTTGAAGAACCGAGATACCGAGTCTGATCGAAACGTCTTGGGAGGAGGTCTATTCCTTCGTTGATCGTGAGAGCTTGTCATGGGCTAAGTTGGGACTCCCCTGCAGGGATTTGAACTTTCGAAAGCCGTGCCCGCGGTTATGGGCAGATGGGAATTTGTTAATGTCCGGTTGTAGATAACTTGAACCTTAACTTAATTAAAATGAATCAACGGAGTGTGTTATCGTGATGGCCTCTTCTCGGCGGAGTCCGGGAAGTGGACACGGTGTTGGAGTAATGCTTGCGCAGGTTGTTCTCTAGTTTTCTCGCTCGCGCTTTGCCTCCTCTTCTCGCTCTCTTTTGCGAACAGGATAGCCACCATATTTGTTAGTCGCTTGCTGCAGCTCCACATATTTTTACCTTGCCTTACCTATAAGCTTAAATAGTCTTGATCGCGAGGGTGCGAGATTGCTGAGTCCCTGTGGCTCACAGATTACTATTACACCAGATGCAGGGCCTGATGATTCCGCTCCAGGTGACGCGCTTGAGCTCAAGTGGGAGTTCGACGAGGACTCTCAACGTTACTATGTTTCCTTTCCTGATGATCAGTAGTGGTGCCCAGTTGGGGGTGATCGGGACCGTGTCGCGTGTTGGGTTATCTTTTATTTTGGCGCCGTAGTCGGGCCATGAGTGTTTGGTTGATGTAATGTTATTTATGTACTTGATTGACGTGGCGAGTGTAAGCCAACTATGTTATCTCCCCTTTATGATTTATATTACATGGGATGTTGTGAAGATTGCCTAACTTGCGACATATGCCTTCAATGCGATTATGCCTCTAAGTCGTGCCTCGACACGTGGGAGATATAGTCGCATCGAGGGTGTTACACTCCCGTCCACGCCGCCGCCATTGTCGACGTCGTCGCCCTCCGCCGCCACAGCCATTGTCGACGCCCTCCTCTGCCTCCTTTGTCTCCTCCTTCATGTCGTCTTCCAGCTCCATCCGCTCAGCGCTTCGTGGCCGCTCCGTTGCTGTACCACTAATCGGGTGCCCGGATTGCGGCGAGCAGGTGAGGTTCTACCGGTCTAGCACCGATGAGCACGATGGATGGATCTTCTACAAGTGCGCCAACCACCATGTAAGTGCCAGTTCAGTAGATTCATGTCGTGTCAGCTCACTGTAGTAATGAAGCAGAGCACTGATTAAATTGGTCTTTAGGTTGCAAAATCAGTTGGTTAACTAATGCAGTAGTTTAGAGCAATACAATAGTTGGTTAACTAAGTTGCCATTGATTAATTCAATCTGTAATTTTGTGGAGTTGGTTAACATGGTTAACTAATTTTGCCACTGATTAATCAGGTCACTTGTGATTTCTGGCACTGGGAGCTTGAATATGTGCAGCATCTAGTTGAAACAAGGCGTCTGGTTGGTGATGCTGCTGTAGATGCAATTGGTGCGGCTGAGGACAGGAGGGAAGAGCTTGAGAGGCAAAGGACTGAATCAATCGCAAGTAGAGGCACAGCTGGAAGGGTCATGGCTGGGAGAGGCAGGGCTGGAAGAGATAATTATGGCAGCTCCAGTGACAATAAGTATGCTACCAAGCAGCAAATTACTATGCTTTTAGGGTTAGGCAAAGAGATTCTGATGCTGCTGAAGCTGATGATTGGTTTTGTTATAGTGCTTTGTGTGATGTGTTTCACCTTAATTATGAAGAAGTGAAGTGTTGTTAATTAAGTAGGTGCAGGTGTGTAATTGAGCATACTAAAATGGTTGCTTTTGTTTGCTCAGTAATGCTTAGTTGTAATGCTTGTTGTAATGGATAATATGTCAGTAATGTGAAGCCTGCTTGACCTACTTGCTTTGAAATGCTAGACCTAATTGATTTGAAAAAACTGACAGATGTATTTCATGTCAGAAGTGTAGTTAAACTAATTCTGACAGAAAGTTTGCAGTTCATTGAATTTTTATGGTTAACTGAATTTAGTTTGCAGTTCACTGAATTTTTATAGTTAACTGAATTTAGTTTGCAAAGTTAACTAGATTGTACTTAACCTTATTGCTTTCAAATTACTGACAGAAATTCCTGTCAGAACTGAACTAACTTTGCAAACTAATTGTTGTACTAAATGAAGTAAGTTATTCTCAGCACAACTGAACTCAAAAGCAGGCATGTACTTGCACCTGCTGCAAACACCCACCCAGCAACTTGCACTCTACATGTAGCTTTGGTCCACCACCAGTCCACCACCACCACCAGATCCCCTTCTTCTTCCTCATCTTTCATCTTCAATTTCGTGCACCACCAGATCCCTTCTCTCCTCTGTCCAATAGCCCCAACAGATCCCCTTGTCATCTTCAGCTAGCAGTAACCATGGTGTCCTGGGATGATCTTCCCAGTTCTTCTAAAGATGACTCTGTGACCAGCAAGGTTAGTGTGCTCCTCAATCTCACACAAATCCAGTCTAGGGTTTCTCGGCTAGGGTTTCTCTCTCAATTGATTCCAAATGTCTCTCTTTTGTTTAGCCACCTGCCACAATATCTTGTGAGGAATGGAGTGGCTTGGCTACAGACCTGCCTAGCTTTAGATGTGGGCATGGATCTTTGTGTGAGAAGCATGTGGCATTTGAATATGTTGATACTGGCAGAAGGTTTCTAGCTTGTGCACAAAAGGTTAGTAATTTTTTTGCATTTTTAGTAGTATGTTTTAAGTTCCATCATCATGCACAGTACTGAATACTGGCAGTTATCTGAATCTCTTTTTTGTATGTTCTAAATTGTTAGGAGGTACCTAAATGCAGATATGTTGAGTGGGTTGACCCTGAGTGGCCTGATGCTCTGAAGATGAGCCTAGCTAGTATATGGACCATGTATGAAGAGGAGAAAAAACAGAGGCTCAGACAGAATGTTGTGAGTGCTGAAGAAAACTTGAAGGTTCTTGAGAAGAAGAAGATGGAGAATGAGTTGAGGCACTTCAAGCTTGATTTTGCTAAGATGGTGGCTGAGAAGGAGCAGGCAATGAGCCAACTAGGCAGCACACAACTTGCTCTAACTGATCTAAAGGAAGAACTTGAGAAGAAGAAGAAGATGACAGACAAGTCAGTAACCAACATTCATCGGGTATTCAGGGTTAAAGCAAAGAAAGAGAGGGACCAAGCAGTGCAGGAGAGGGACCAAGTGATTCAAGAGAGGATGACTTGAAGCATGAGAAAAGGAAGCTTGAGTACATGATTGGTGACCTATTCAAACACAAAGAGGCCACCAAGGAGAAGATAAAGAAGCTGAAGAGCATGCTGAATGAATTTGATTGAATCTGTGTCATTGTAAAACAATCACTTTGTATCTTTCCTCCTGGATTTGTGTCAGTTGTACTTTTGTCAAATGTTAACTAAATTGGGTTAAGATAAGAAATTGAAGTGGGTTAAGATAAGAAATTGAAGTTGGTTCAGATAAGAAAATGAAGTTAACTGTCTCTGTCTTATATGACTGAATTTGCCTGAATTTATATGCCTGCAGTTGCTGTTTTATATGACTGAATTTTCCTGAATTTATATGTCTGCAGTAGCTGTTTTATATGACTGAATTTATATGCCTGTACCAAATTTTTCTTAAAGAAAAAAATTACACAAAAAGAGTTTTGCCTAGGTCTCAAACCTAGGACCTATGATATTGAACGTTGGTGGCAATGCCAGTGTGGTAAGTAGTAGTGCTTTGATCAAGGGTAGGTACTAACCTAGCTATTTAGCAGTTGCTAGTGGCCCAATGGCTCATGCCTCTTCTGTTTCCTTGTCTGCTCTTTAAGCCCACCCACCCACCGCTCCACTCTCCACTCTCCACTCAGTCCACCGCGTCGCCTCGGTTACCCCGCACCAAACCCCCATGCAACCGTCAAGAAAACCCTTGCCGCCGACCACCACACCGCCGCCGCGGACATGGAGAACTGTCCCGCCTGGAAGAGGGTCATCGATGACCTCGCAGGCGACGACAAGGCCATGCGCGTGGACCTGACGGAGATCGGGAAGTGGTTCCCCAGCTGTTCGACGCTGCGTCACCATGCGCGTGGCCTCTTGAAGGTCATGACCGACGACGAGATGGACCGCGCCTGCCCCGACCACGACAGGATCCACTATGCACTCGTCCTCCGCTTCACGATGCAGGAGACGCGCTCCAACGACCCGGGGCAACGAGCCCCGTGGTGGATGTACCGGTCCGCCACTGCACCGCGGCAGCCGGATCCGGTGCGCGTCCGCCACAATGTCGACCTGGCCGTCCCCGCACCTGTCAACACTGCCTACTAGGACCACTACCAGCCCGACTACCTCGGGCGCGACGATGTCTCCGGGTACATCTCATCCGACTCAGAGTACGACTCCGGCTTCGACGACGACTCCGGCTATGCCGCCGACTCATCCTGGTCGACTGGCTGGGAGGAGCCGAAGGTGATTGTGCTCTCTGACGACGAGCCGGAGGTCAATGTGGTGGCGCCTGTCGTCCCCGAGCCGGAGGTCCACATGGTGGCGCCGGTCGCCAGGGAGGGTGACAAGCACCGCCCCATTGACATCGAGCTGCTTCCCGATGTTCCTGACATCGTCAAGCAGGAGGTGGAGGTGGTCTTGGCCCTGCAAACACAGGACATCGCAGCACAGCCAGAGCCTCCAGAAGATGAAGAACTGAAGATGAAGAAGATGCAGTAGCAGGCATGAAGAAGATGTAGTTAGGTATGCTGAAATATCCAGATTTTCAGCATATAAGTTATAAAAATAGCAGTATGTTAGGTGTGCTTGTATATTAAGCACATAAGTTATTTGTAATTTCTGGCTGTTGAACTGGCTATATAAGTGTTGAACTGGCTGTGATGCTATATGAGATCTCATGCTATATATATGGGCTGAACTGTGTTGATGTTATATAAGTGGCAGTAATCCAAAAGTGTTTTGTTGGTATATAATGGTGTTGATGCAGTCTTGTTGCTATATAAGGCAACAATCCAAAATTGTCTTGTTGCTATATAAGGCAATAATTCCAAAAGAAGTAGCTGCTAAGGTTTTGAATCTTAACTGAATTTTTGTCTGAATCTTTGTCTTAACTGAATTCTCTCTTAACTGAATTCTGTCTTAACTAAATTCAGACAACTGTTAAGATTCAGTTAACTGTAAAAAAATCAGTTAGCTTTTCAAACTAAATTCGGACAACTTTAAAAAAATCAGTTAGCTTTTCAAACTAAATTCAGATATCTTTGCAAACTACATTCAGACAACTGTAAAAAATCAGTTAACTTTGAATTCAGTGAACTGTAAAAATTCAATTAAGTAGGTTGGAGGGGAGTGGAAGAATAATAACTAGGTTGTCAAGTAACACTTGAGCAAAGCACCGTTCCTATCACACTGGCATTGCACGCAGTTTGTCACACCACATGTCTTAGGTTCGACACCTAGACCAACCTTTTTTGTTTTAATTTTTAATTTTTTAAAATTGTATGCATTTAATTATCTATACTCCAACAATGAATAAAGCAATGAACTCCAACTGATTTTGATGCAGTTTTCAAATTAAATTAACTGAATAAAGCCACTGAACTCCAACAGTTTCATTTTGAACTCCAACAGTTTTCATTTTGAATGACAATATGAAGCCACTGAATGAGTACAAGTGCAACTGCACTGAATCTTCACATTTCCAATAGTTCAAAGAGTCTCATTGTAGTTTTTTTCCAAAATATTACAAGTGCAAAAGCACTGAATCATCCCAACTCCAACAGTTTCAAAGAGTCTCATTGAAGTTTTTTTGCCAAAAAATTACAAGTGCAAAAGCACGGAATCATCTAAACTCATCAAACATGTTCACTCTCTTCAGCTTCCTGGGCACATGTCCACTTGGTCCTGCCTACTTCCTCTGCTCAGCTCTTAATCTCTTGGCCTCTTCTTGCTGTTTCTTCTTTGCTTCTTGATCTTCTTTTCTCTTTAGTGCTGCCATAGCTCTCTTTGCTTCTTGATCTTCTTTTCTCTTTAGTGCTGCCTCTGCTTTAGCTGCCATTGCTTCAAGGGCTCTGGCCTCCTTCTCTTCTTGCAATGCATCTTTTCTTGCTGCAGCAGCTTCCTGCCTTGCTGCAGATTCCAGAGCTTTCTTCTCTTGTGCTGTTCTT
Organism: Triticum urartu; assembly: GCF_003073215.2. Classification (NCBI taxonomy): domain Eukaryota; kingdom Viridiplantae; phylum Streptophyta; class Magnoliopsida; order Poales; family Poaceae; genus Triticum; species Triticum urartu. The sequence goes on along the minus strand of NC_053023.1, from coordinate 287,608,010 downwards.
CTTCTTCTTTGTGAAGACTCTGCTTTCCTCCTTGCAATTTCTTGCCTTTTTGCTTCTGTCTCCTCTGCTTTCTTCTCTGCCATCTCATTCATGGCCTCAAGTGTTGCATCTCTCCTGGCTGCCATCTGTCTTTCTTTGTCTCTCTTCATCTTCAGCAACTTCATGGTCAGGTTGCCTTCATTTGTAGCTGTTGTTGTCTGTGCTGCAGTGTGAGAACTGGCTGCATTTGAGATGAATGAAGAATCTGGCAAAATGGTTTCAGTTTCTTCTCTAGGAACAGGTCTAGATTGTTGCATCCTATGAAGCATTGTAAATCCAAAGTCTTGCACCTGTACAAAACAAACATCACATGATAACATCAGTACAACAAAAATGACTGGACAAAAGAGGTCAAAATTAACAAAAGTGGAGAATTTGCCTGAAAAACAATTGGTGTATCTGCTCCATCATCTTGTGTGACAATGACCTCATCATCTTGTGTGACAATGACCTCCTCATGTGTATCATGGCCATCAACATGGGCCTCCTCATGTGTAACTTGGCCATCAACATGGACCTCCTCCTGTGTAAGTTGACCATCCTCTTGTGTGACCTGAACCTCCTCCTGTGTACCTTGGCCATCATCTTGTTGTGCCAAAACAATTTCATCATCTGACACATCATCAGGAATGGCCCTTGACCCCTTCTTGTTGTTCTCTCTGCTAGATTTGGCAAAATGCCAGCCTTTTTTAGATTACATCCTTTGATGTTGTGGCCTGTTTCATGGCAGTATGAACATGTTATTGTGATTTCATGTCTTCTCATCACCTTGGTTCCATCTTTCTTTTCAATCTCATAAGCTGCTTTCTCCTACTCTTGTTTGAAGGCCTCCCTACTTTTTTTTCAAAGACAGGTGGCTTGATTTCACAGCCATTCATCTTCTGCCACTCACTCCTATCTCTGCAAGGCTTAATAATGGGTTTGTATGCTAGCTTGAATGCTTCTATACTGTAACAGGAGTGCACCAGACTCTCAGGATCAATCCTCTCATGTCTGCAGCATACAATTGCATGGTGACATGGAATTCCACTAAGATCCCACCTTTTGCATGTACAACTTTCTTCCTTCAGGTCAACAATGTATGTCCTGTTCCTGTTGTCAACCTGAAAGATGCCATCACCAGCCCCTGAAACCATGCATGTAGCTGACAGCTCTATATTCTTCCCAATTCTTTTCCTAATTTTTGGGCATATTGAGCCAGGCCAGGTCTCTGCCTCTTTTCTTTTGTTGTAGAACCTGACCATGAGCTATGTTTTGATCTTGTCAATCATTGATCTGAGATGCATCTCCCTAGCCTCAAGAATATATTTGTTGAAAACCTCACAATTGTTATTCAGAAGGATATCACATTTGACCAATTCTCTTTGGAAGCCCCTAACCCAAGTGTTGGGTGGTAGCTGCTCAAGCCACTTGTATGGTTCTAGGCTTATGACCTTCATTTCCTCCATGCTTGCAGCCCACAGTTCTGGTGGTGCACACTTCCATAACTGGTTTTTAAGAACATCTCCTTTGTGTGTTTGCTGAAAATTTTGCCATATATGCCTAACACAGTGTCTGTGCTCTGCATTAGGAAAGTGCTGCCTTACTCCCTTGATCAGGCCTTTTGCTTGTCTGACATTATAGTCCATGGGTCTGTGTTTACAATTCCCAAGTCACTTTTTAGATTTGACAGAAACCATTTCCATGTGTCAGTGTTCTCTACCTCAACAACTGCAAAAACTGGAGGGTAAATGCAGTCATTAGGATCCATGCCAACAACACACAGCATAACACCTCCGTACTTTGTCTTCAGGTGGAATCCATCCAAACAAATGACAGGCCTACAAGCTTGCATGAAACCCCTTTTGCAGGCATCCAGAGAGAAATAACAACTTGCAAATATGCCATTACTGACACCCATATAGAAATAACTCCCTGGGTTTGATCTTCTGAATTCTTGTGCATAATCCCACATGTCGTTGTACTGTTCCAACTCATCTCCTTCAATAACTTTCTTCACTAACCTCTTAGCCCTTCTAAGCTTGCTTCTTGTTGCTGTCATGTTCCAATCTTTCTGAACCACCCTTGCAAAAAATTTCATGTTCATGTTTTCATCTGCTCTGAAAGAATCAAGATATTTTCCAGCCATAAAAGGAGCAGTGAATGACTTAACACACCATTTCTTTATGCATGTATGCTTTGGGTTGTATTTCTTGATCATGAAGCAGTTGATTCTCCCATTAAATGATGCAGACAAGGTCCAGGGGCACCCATCTTCACAAATGGCATTCAGTCTTTTCCTATCATTTCTAGGGCATTTAATGTCAACTCTCTCCTGACAGCGGTACTCTTTGATAGCTTTCCTCAGGAACTCAACAGATCCAAAGGTCTGGCCAACTTGAAACTGTGGTTTAGTCAGGTCTTCCTCTCTAAAACTTTTGAAATTCAGCTTCACCTTATCTTCATCAGAGGATGGCAGACAAATATCCACATCTTCAGTAGGATCATCAACTTCTTCTTGGACTGCTGGTCCTTTGCCCTTCTCACAATCAACATGTTTGGCAAACAAGTCATCATCATCCTGCAGATCAATGTCTGAATCAACAATTTGTGGAATATAATCTTCATATGAATCCTGCACTACTATGTCTGCTGCATCCATGTTCAAAAACCTACAGGATTTCCTTGCCCTAAACCCAAACTAAGATGAAAGGTAAGTAGTTCTAGGCTGGGGTGGACTTGGTATGAAATCATCTTCTTCTGACTCTGCTTCATCTTGCTCATGCTCTTGATCAGAATCATGCTCTTGATCATGCTGAGCCAGCTCCTATTCCACTTGAGGGAGCTCAGCCTGCTCCTGTTCCATTACAGTGAGTTGATCCTGCTCCTCTTGCTGCTGTTGTGTCTGCTCTGCTTGCTGCTGGTGTGCATTCTCCTTCTTTGGCCTAATGCCACTGAACCTGACAATTGGAGGATCCTCATCATCAGAGTGGACTTGAACAACAGAAATATATGATCTCATGCTCTCATCATGATCAAGAAATATCTGTTGGAAGTGGTTGCCATTTAGAACACAATCCTTCATATTTTCTGTCATAGTGTTGTCCCCTATCTTGATCTTTCTTAATCCATTCTTATACACTGTCAACCCAGGAACACACCAATAAGCCCTGATCCTGCCCTCAAACTCATATCCAATTTCCTCCACTAGACTGGCAACAACATTAGGTGTCCAATTATCTATGTCACAGTAATCATACCAAATGGAGTGACCTTTGTGATAACCCCTATGCTTGCCAGCACACAGAAAGTAGCCACCATGTATGACCTCAACAGAGAAGTGGTTGCTTAAGTGACCTGCAAAACAAACAAGTTGAAAAAGTTCAGACATTTCAGACTACAGAAAGTTTCAGACATTTCAGACTACAGTTCAAACATTTCAGACTACAGTTCAAACATTCAGACTTTTTTACTTTTTCAGAAAGAAAAACAGAGATTCATGGCTCCAATTAACAAATGTATGATCTTACAGGTCGAAAAGCAACCATCTTTGGTCACTCTGACACAATGTAATTGTAAATTACAACAATTTTTGGTCCAATAAACACTGTGACACTAAAAGCAAACTTTACTGCTTAAACCCTACACCCCTGGACCGATGAAAAATTGGGGGGAGAAAGAACCATAACCACTCCAGATCTCTGCAAACATGACCAAACCCTAGCTCCTACTGCAACCCCCCCATGATGCAGCCCTATTTTTGGCCTGTCAGAAAGATCTTCACAAACTGCTAAAACCCTACCACCCCACACCCAATCCGTTAGAGAGTAGAACGAACGGCCAAACCCTAGCTCCTACGCGCAATTGATGCGGCCAAGAACTCTTTACGGGAGCTAAATTGCACAGATCGAGCAAAGGAGCTGCTGGCGACGGTGACGTACCGTACACGGGCGGCGAGGCATCATCACGGCGACGCGAAGGAGCAAGAGGCACGTCGCGCAGGCCCCTCCCGAACGGCGCGGACGGTGGCGACTCAGCGTCTGACGACGTGCTCATGGAGCCGTCGTCGACGCCGGCGAGCAAACGCACTACCTCGGCAGCGACGACGAGCAGAGAGGGTGCGGGAGCAGAGAGGTTGCGGGAGGGAGGAGACAAGCGCGGTCCGGTGCGGTCCGACTAGGTGCGGAACGTTTAATGACCAGGTGCGCGCATTTGCAAAAAAACCCTCCAACCATCTAGTATTAACCCCCCCTCCCCTTGACCAGGTGCTGCACATGTGGCGGTCAAAGCATAGCTGGCAACGGCTGACTCGGCCAAGTCAGCAAATACGTAGCTCAATTCGTATATACAGACCAAAGTGAACCCCCTGCGCAAGTACATAGACTGTATTTCGGGTATTTCGAAGTAGTGGTACTTAAGTGTCAGCCGGCTCAAGTTTTGTGACCTATAATGAATTTTTCTCTAGTTAGAATGATGCCCAACACTAGATTTGTGCCAAATCTGACGGCTCTCAAGGCGACGAATCTTTTAAAAGGATTCACCGTCTGACATATAGCACTCCCCTAAAAATAATTTGCATTAGTGTTTTGGTGCACGCAAGGTTCATATCAAATCGGATAGCTATTGGCTTGGCTGTAAATGAATCAAAACAAGTACTCCCTTTGTAAAGAAATATAAGAGCGTTTAGATCACTAACAAACGCTTTTATATTTCTTTACAAAGAGAGTATCAATTTTTTCGTCAGTAGCAACAACAAACTGTACGCTATGATCCCGTAAGACTGCGAAGACTGAACTCTTTAGTGTGTCACTGATAAATCCCGCATCAATATTTAGTTTGACATAGTCATATCTTGGTTTTACCTAACCAGACACTTTCGGCACAGGTTTCTGACTACATGATATAATGAAGTTGGCTGCTGCATTTTGTGTATTTTCTCCATGGGTCAATTTCTTCTTTCGTAACAAAGATATCATGCAACTGTTGCCACTTATTGTTTTCTTTTAAAATATTTTTATTGTGTTAGAGTTAGTATAAAGTTGAGACATTTATTTTGCAACGGAGGAATATTTTAATATTTGTTTTCTGAGGTAAGGGCACGCGCGTCCACTCAAACCGCACCGGTGGACGATGGTGGCACGTCCACGAGGCTGTGGCCACACGACAAATCCCCAACTCGACGGCATCTTCGCCTTCCAAACAAATTTGTGCTTTCCCTTCCCATCTTCATCGGTTCCTCCTCTCCACGCTCACACAATTTATGCTATTCCTCGCCCAGTGGCTCCATCTTCCTGGCTCCGTCCCTCACTGCTCCTCGGGTTTTGTACTGCTTTTTCATCGACGAGGCCACGGCCATGGCCGCCACGTCGTGCGCGCTAGTCTCGGCCCTCGTAGTCGGCCGGCGCCGCGGGCCGTCCTGCCAGCGCGCGGCGGCCGCCGGTGTGGTTCGATGCTCGCTCGACAGCAAGGTCTCCGACATGGCCATCAACGGTGAGGACGTCTCTTTGAGTATTTAATCCCTGTTTTGGTATCGGAATGACACAGACAAGGCGAATTAGTTCATCCTTGTGAACTTTGAGCGCAGTAAAGTTTTTTTGGACTATCAGGAGGGCAGGGGCTCTGAATTTCCTTAGTGACCGGATCGGGGAGAGGGGCAGCTCCAGAGGGGTGATCTGGCTGAGTCCAGGTCTCCTTGGAGGTGGTGCTGGTGCCGAGATAGCTTCATCTATCCGAGAGGCACCTCCCAGTGATAGTTTGGTAAGTAGTGCTTGACTGAAAACACCCTCAGTGTTTCTGTCAGCATATCTTACTTCCACCTTCAGCTGGAAGGGGGCCTTGAGGATAAAAGAGATCATCTGAGCAAAGTCCTCCATATTCAACAGAGGCCCCTCCTTGAAAAGAATCATCCTTTTTTTTATCTTCACCAGAATAAGCCACCATATCTGTTTCATGTCGATCCATAGAGCATTATCAAAGACATGGGAATTTCTATATTTCCATATGCTCCATAATACACAGACACAAACAGAGTTCAGGGTGATATGGTTTTTATGCGAGTAATTCACAAGAAAAGAAACTGGAAATGTACCTCCAAATCTGTTTTACCACAGTACAATAAAAAATGCTTAATAGATTCTTGCTATGCACAAAGAACACATTCTGGAGGTTTTTCAATCCCTCTCTTGCTAAGATTATTGTTAGTCATAAGTTTGTTGTGGGAGAGGGGCCACATGAAGATTTGAACCCTCGGAGGAACAACAATGGACCAAATAGAGGGAATAAAGATAGGCTAGATCCCTCTAAAGTTGATGATACTATATAATGATCTAGTGGTGTATTCCCCTTTAAATTCATACTGCCAAATCAGCGAGTCCCCACAGCACTGTAATTTTTGGGCGGAGTTGTGGATGGAATCGAGAATTGGGACTTGTCTGGCACCTAAATATTTGAATTCCTTCTGTATGTCGTTAGTTCCTCTTGGGTTCAATAGCTTTGACCCGGAGTGCCATATCCACTAAGGAACTTATTGGAGAACTGGTGTAGCCGAGGAATGAGTTAATTACTCCCTCCGTCCGAAAATACTTGTCATCAAAATGGATAAAAAGGGATGTATCTAGAACTAATATACGTCTAGATACATCCCCTTTTATTCATTTTGATGACAAGTATTTCCGGACGGAGGGAGTAAATCATTATGAGCTTTTACACAGCCTAATTTGGTCAGAGTTGTGGCTGCAATCGGCTATTAGCTAATCCTATATTGCTGAATTCATGGATCAGTTGTATGCAGACCATGTGTTTTTAGTTGGTCCCATTTCGGTTCTCAACAACCTCACCCTAGTGCCATTGACTGGAAGAAATCTTGATTTGCGTATTTTGCCTTTCTGTCTGCCGCAGCACCGAAAGGACTGTTCCCGCCGGAGCCTGAGCACTACAGGGGCCCGAAGCTCAAGGTCGCCATCATAGGTGCCGGCCTCGCCGGCATGTCCACCGCAGTAGAGCTCTTGGACCAGGGACATGAGGTTTGCTGATTTGATGCCTTCAGCAATGCGAAATTGTGTTCCTCCAGGAAAAGCAGTGTCATTGTAACACTGCCAAAATTGGTTTCTTGACTTTTGCAGGTTGATCTGTATGACTCCCGAACTTTTATTGGCGGCAAGGTTGGTTCTTTTGTCGACAAGCATGGGAACCATATCGAGATGGGGCTGCATGTCTTCTTTGGTTGTTACAGCAATCTTTTCCGCCTCATGAAGAAGGTACTATTTTTTTACTCTTGGATTGTTGGAGAAACAACCAGTGTGGAGTGTGTTTTTACTATTGACTACCTTGAGTAGCTATGGAGATTCCTTGCCAAAAAAAGCAGCTATGGACATGATTGAGATATTATAACCTGAAAAGTTTGGAATTGGGTCTGTATACTTCAGAGTTAAATAAATTTAGCCTATCGCATGGAGAATCCTTTTGTCTGTATGAAGCATGTAAATTTTGTTGTGCGGCTGTGTGATTGGTACATGTGCAATATTGTCCTCACTTAACAGTATTAATTGTTGGTGAAATTTGATATTTTGTATTTCAGGTTGGGGCTGATAATAATCTACTAGTCAAGGAACATACCCATACTTTTGTAAATAAAGGGGGCATTGTTGGTGGTATGTTTATTTATCATATACTGAAGTACCTAACTATCGTAGGAGGAAACATGGTCTTAGGGTGTAATGTTAAACTCATTCTTGACTACTTACGAGTTTTTGTAATATAATTGAAAACTATAATGTTCCAATTTGTTATTAGTATAGTTGAATTCTGAACTTCAAATGCAAATGCTGTATGTTTTGCTAGCTTTGTGCCATATTGTGTACTTTATTGGCCAAACCAGCTGAACTCATATTTGCTATGCATATTCACATTTACTTAATTTTTGGAGGTTTTCATAGTGCTTGCTTTTCTGTGTAGAACTTGATTTTCGGTTCCCTGTGGGAGCTCCATTACATGGTATCCAAGCATTTCTAAGAACCAATCAACTCAAGGTAATCACTTCAGAATTTCATTTGCTACTACCACACAGAACAATAAAATCATTTGAAGTAATTTGGCTTTGCAATTTGTTTCCCTTACAGTTTGTAATTACACATTGCAACTTATTGTAACATTTTTGCCTTGTACTTTATTAATATCGTGCCCATGATTCTTGCAGTATCTCTCTATTTGAATCTGCAACTTAACTGTAGTTTTGTATGTTATTCCCTCTAAACATCTTCTGAAGTTCATCTGAAAGCATATCTTTTCAGCCCATGCCACTATTGTGAAAGTAGTAATCGGGCACCTCAGCACTCCCTTTTTATTAGGTCACAATGCAATCAGCCGAACTATGGGCAAATATTTCTCGAAAGCAGTTACAGTTGATCACTCTGTTAACTGCAGCAAGCTATTCCCTTTGAAAATAAATAGCTTGCAGCTCATGCTAATTTCAGATACAGTACAGTTTGTTACTCCCTCTGTAACATATATAAGACGTTTTTTGACACTATGACAGTGTCAAAAACGTCTTCTATTAAGTTACAGAGGGAGTACAATTTGTGCGTTCTGTTATTCTTCTGTCTTATGGATAATCAAAGCATCGCAAAGTCTTCACAACTGCCTATTTGTGTAAATACCTTAAATAGTATATACCTAATTCATGACCGCCCTATCTTCAGGTTTATTGAGATCTGAATTTTCTGTCTGAACTTGTAACAAGTGAAAGATTCTATAAGCATGAGCACAAAATAAGCACTGGAAGTCTTGTCAACTTTGCCCGTCACTTTAGTTTGCTGGATATTGCTTTGTCAGATGGTTTAATTGTATATATTTAAATTGTGTTGCAGGTTTATGATAAGGCAAGGAATGCAGTTGCTCTCGCCCTAAGCCCAGTTGTTCGAGCTCTTCTTGATCCAGACGGTGCATTGCAACAAGTACGGGACTTGGATGATGTAAGAATTCCTCTTCTTTTTGTCAGTGTCATTACTGTGCATATATGCTATATATTTTAAATTCGGATAGTGGGTTCCTTGTGGACTTGCTTTTATTTCATCTTCCTTGCAAACTGTTTAGTCTAGCATGCATGTATGGGGCTTCAGAACAATTCCTTTAAGTTTTTCCCCAGCATAACTCAGTTGTAGCTGATTCCTAAATCTAAATATAGAGTTGTATATACACTTTTTCAGGTAAGTTTCACTGATTGGTTCATGTCTAGAGGTGGTACTCGAGAGAGCATCACAAGAATGTGGGATCCTGTTGCTTATGCTCTTGGTTTTATCGACTGTGATAATATCAGTGCTCGATGCATGCTTACTATTTTCACCCTGTTTGCCACAAAGACAGAGGCATCTTTGTTGCGCATGCTAAAGGGCTCACCTGATGTTTACTTAAGTGGCCCAATAAAGAAGTACATAACAGACAGGGGTGGTAGGTATGTTAACGAGACCAATAATACTCTTCAATTGTCTATGTAATAAATATTGCAGTGCGACCATTTCTTTTTATATTATAAAAAAATCCTTCAGGTTTCACTTGAGGTGGGGATGCCGAGAGGTTCTCTACGATAAGTCACCCGATGGAGAGACCTATGTGAAAGGCTTTCTCATCTCTAAGGTTAGCTTTTCGTCTACGTAGCAAGATTAGTGCTAGATCATCAAAGGTATTTATGCACTGTTCCGGAACTTCTGTTAGTTGGTAGGAACCGGATCCCTACCAGGGCGTGGTCTCGGGTTGTAGGGGTGGAAGGAGGGATGGCGTGGAGGAAGGCGTGGTCGCCGGCGCTGGGGCGCCGTCGTTGCGTGCGCGCGCGTGAGAGAGAGCAGGGGCGGCGGCTAGGGTTAGGTCTCCTGGCTCCCTAAGGAAGCCGAGCAAATATGATTGCTTCTTGCTTAATCCCAAAACGGGTCCTCACACGAGTTTATATAATCCTCCTAATAAGATAATTGGGCTAAGCCCCTAATAACGATAAGATAAACTGGGCCACAACTAACTGAGCTAAGCCCCTAATATGCCGGTCATAACATTAGTACTCTCACTAACATATTGCTACATCTGGGCATTGTAGGCTACAAGTAGTGAGATAATCAAAGCAGATGCATATGTTGCAGGTTATTTTTCTTCTCAGCATTTCTTTTGTTGATTGACTCCCAACCATTCAAGCATAAAATTGATGTTTCATCTTTTGTTGGGTGCAGCTTGTGATGTCCCAGGGATCAAAAGACTATTACCATCGGAATGGAGGGAATGGGATATGTTTGACAATATATACAAGTTAGATGGTGTTCCTGTAGTCACTGTTCAGCTTCGCTACAATGGATGGGTTACTGAAGTCCAAGACTTGGAGAAATCAAGGTAATTCCAACCCTGGGGCTCTTTGTTACTTCTTTGTTTTTAATTTATATTAGACCAATTAATATTTCTGGCACATCCCTGATGTTTTCAGGAAGAGTACATTTATCTCTGCTAAAATATGCTTGTGCAAAAGCAAATCCCTTGCGAGTGATGCTTTTCTTATCTTTGATTTAGACAACTCCAAAAAGCAGTTGGCTTGGATAATCTACTCTATACTCCAGATGCAGACTTCTCCTGTTTTTCAGACCTTGCACTGTCATCTCCTGCTGACTACTACATTGAAGGACAAGGTTCCCTGATCCAGTAAGGCTACCATCCAGCACTCTTAACAAAGTTAACTGTTTGACGTTTTGAAACTCTGATTTATGTTTACATAATCTGGACAGTTTACTTGGTGATTTGTGCAGTATAACTTCTAAAATTCATGCATTGGACCGGCTTATCTTTCTGCAAATAAATTCACCTTGCGTGTTTGCTTTATTTGCAGAGCTGTGCTAACTCCAGGTGATCCGTACATGCCATTGCCAAATGAGGAGATTATTAGCAAGGTTGAAAAACAGGTGGGTTTGTACATAATTTGTTGGTGAAAGGATCGCTATAATTGGTTGATGCAGATGATTTCTATTACCAATATCTAAGCATGTCCTCATTTTAAAGCAGTTCCGTAGAATGTGATTTTATTGTGCTTCTTGTTATGGATGCAACTTATCTCTATTTCATAGCCCATGCACTTGGACCTAATACTCCTTAGCCCCCCCCCCCCCCCCCCCCCCCCATGCAAAGCGTATGCATTAGCGTTGCATTTGAAGTGTAACACTAGAAGAAGAAAAATGAAAATTCAAAATCCGCGTCTTGGGAGTGCCGTCGTAGCATGAAGAGTCTTTAAAACCTGTCGAGTCAAGCCAAAGGAGATAACGAGAAGATGGCACATCAATAGAAGATACAAGAAAGGAAAAAATATATGTTTTTGAGAGGTGGGGCTTATCAGGACATGTGTCATCTGTTGATTGGCCTGCACAGTAATGCGTTCAGGGATCCCTGCAGGAGAGCTGAACCCTAATACTAATACTCCTTAGCGCTTCTGTTGATTCTATTGTCCCCTCGATGCTAATGCATTTAAAATTTTGCGCAGGTCTTAGATTTGTTTCCATCAGCCCGAGGCTTGGAAGTTACATGGTCCAGTGTGGTAAAGATCGGACAATCCTTGTACCGTGAGGCTCCTGGAAATGATCCATTTAGACCTGACCAGAAGACACCAGTTAAAAATTTCTTCTTGTCTGGCTCTTACACGAAACAGGTACAGTACACCTGAAGCATTGACATAGTCCTGACCGCTAAAGCAGACAAGTTGCATTCAAATTCTTAGTAATTTGTGGAGTCAATTTTAAACAGAGGAATGCTTGCAACATTGGATGATACACGTCGTTAGGAAATAGTAAATGTGACCAAAATCATGACCTCCTTTATTGTTTTTGTAGGACTACATTGACAGCATGGAAGGAGCAACTCTTTCTGGCAGGCGAACAGCAGCCTACATCTGTGGTGCTGGAGAGGAGTTATTAGCCATTCGAAAGAAGCTCATTGTCGATCACAGCGAGAAGGCCTCCGGGATGGTTCAAATGTTGCAAACAAGTTAAACCTTGCAATCACCAAAGCCAGAATGCCAAACTATAGGTTTCAGGGTTATAGGCGATTGTCAACAGTGATTTCTATAAATCTTGTTTGCGCATTAGATTTGGTGCTGCCTTTTTTTAGCCGTGACACATTTGCACATCGCATGTTCCTATCTTACAATTGGCAACCAGGTGTCTAAGTGGCATATAGGAATATATCAGGCAGCGTGTATGTTCAGTTAAACCTTAGCCCGTCATTCGAATGATTGATGTCATATTGCACATTTTCCACAATTATCCTGAGAAATGCATGAGTTTTGTCTGGGAAGATACCCACACCATTACCAGTGATCTTATACTTTATGTGCCTATTATAGCCAGTTTTTTTATATGAACTCTTATGCTCCTTGTTGATGACGTTTGGTCTTAATTGCGATTGCGATATTTGGAGTATGTGGAATTTATAGTCGAGGGGATGTCACATCAGTAGATCTAGAACACAAATAAACAGGGACACACGATATAGTTTAGATTCCCAGGAAGGGTAAATGACATACTCTTTGCTTTACTACATGTGGAGAGTAAAAAGAATTGTAAGTGCATCTAGTGCCCTTGTGGCTTTCGAGGGCTAATAACAAAATACTCAAGGGATTAATGTTGTTAGAAGGGATAGAGAGGGATTGGTGGAATCGTTGTTGTATTGCTTGAGCCTCGTGGGCATATATATAGGAATACAAAATTATCTTGGAGTACAAGGCAAAGTAGAATAAATCCTACGCTATTCAATATTTCTTAAATAACAATGATGTGGAGGATCCCACGTTCATCCCTATGTACATTCCGACTACTCTCCAAGTCCCAAAAGGACATATGACGAGACCTCGAACATACGTCATTGGACACAAGGTGAACTCGCTCCTCTCCGAACTTTCACTTTCTACATGTGAGACATGGCTACTACCTCCAACGTGTGTGCTATGCATGATCAGGTACTTAGAGGAAAGCCACGGAGCCACCACATCCAACGGACGAGCTACCGAGGACGCCAAGTACAAGGACCAAGAGAAGAAGCTGCCAGAAATCTACAGCCACCGGACGACCGGTCTGGACCGGATGTCCGACGCCTGGAGACTTCACCAGCCAGCCCAAGTCCTAGCCAGCGAGACCTACAGCGGTCGGACGACCGACGCGATCGGACGTCCGACATCCTCCAGCGCCCGGACGACCGGCCCCGTCCGGAAATCCGATGATGGCTTTCCCAAGCCAAAACGCCGGACGTCCGACAAGTACCGGACGACCGGACCCTCGCGAGCCACCGGACGTCCGGTACCCGTCGGACGACCGGCGCATGTCTTTGCGCAGAGTATCGGGCCGAGGCCCATGTATCCCACACTTACCCCTTCGTGTCCCTAGACTATATATACTCTTCCACCTCCTAGTTAGGGTCAGCGTTTGTTTAGCTCATTTTGAGAGATAGAGCTACGCTCATCCACATCGGATCTACTCCTCGTGAGAGACTGATGATGACATCAATACCATTATTACACCCACAACCCCTGCTGCTATACATATTGGACCAATTACTAGAGCTCGCGCACGCCAATTGAATTATCAGGTACTTCCGTTTCTTGGTAACGATTCTAATGTTCATGAGAATATGATGCTGCCTAAATTGGATACATTTGTTTTGCTTACAAATGAAGGGCCTAGCTTGGACAAGAAAGATGAACCTTGGATCAAGTTCAAGCATGAAGATGATGGCATGCGCAAGGGGGTCAAGAACGGAGTTACAAGTGATGATTTCAGGACTTTGAAGCCACCATAAGGAGTGCATGAAGTATTTGACGAAATATACAAGATGCCACTTCATAAATTTGGTCCAGAGCCTATTTTAGGTGCTGCGTCACCTTATTATTGGGCCAGGCCCATGTATTTTCGAAATACTTAAGTATAGGCTGTTTTTAGAGTCCGTATGTGTGGGGAAACAAGAGTTAGGGTTGGTTTCGGACCCCTCCTCCAAGGGCCACGAAATCCCCCCCTCTTCCTCCATATATACAACCCTTAGGGCGTCGTTTAGACTTTGGGTTTTGTTTAGATTAAAAGTTCGCCATAGCTGCAACTTCACGTACTTCGTTTGTGTCCAGCGACCAGACCAAGACGTCACAGAACCCCACCTTGATCAATAAAGCTTTCATCTTATATTCACAACATCCATATTGCAATCTCAGTTTCTTGCTTGTTCTTCGTTTGCCTGCAGGAAACAGACCTTAGTGGTCAGGTTGATCGTGCTCCGGCGTGGTCAATAACCTCTCGGAGTTGGTTTAGCGATTGCTAAGTCGCGACGTCCTTGCACGTTCGTAGTCGGATCGTCAAAGTCGACTTCCTCCAAAACGATAGCCACCATCTCATCAAAAGACGGGACACCTTTGCTTCTATCAGAGACCGCAGCCTCTTCGGAGAAGATCCCTTTGGATTCAAGACTTCCTTGCGGAGAAGAATATCAAGGCCTCCTCATGGAGAAGACCATTACCCTTTTATCGTCCTTAGTTGATCGTGTACCGTGTATCCGAGGATCTATCACATGTGTGACTTTCTTGTGTTGGTTTAGTGATTCTCTTGTGTTTCTCTTGTGTTTCCCTTGCGTTTTCCCTCTCTTTCCCCTCACGTTCTTCGTGTTCTTCGCGGGATTCGCTCCTTTCGCGAAAGATCGGCCACATAGGGTTCTACCCTACGTCATCTTGGTATCATGAGCCACGTTGATCACGATTTCGGAGCCTTCCCTAGTTGTTTTCTAGCCTAATTTTGTTGTGTTCTTCCCCAATTTCGAATATCCCCACCAAAAATAGCCCCAATTTTTTTGTGATTTGTTGGTTTGACGAAGTTTTGTTGATTTTGATCCATGGATTTGCTTGGTTTCAAGTGGATCTAGCATCTCCCCAAGTTTCCCCATCTTTCACCCACGAAGTCTCATCAATTTTGACCCCAAAATCATCATTTTTCGCCCAAAATCGCGCCCCGGATCTCGCATCTCGCGTTGACCCCGACCCCCGGACGACCGACCTTTTACGGACGTCCGGAGCCCCTGGAACGACCGAACGTTCGACCTTTTCTGGACGACCGGAACCCCTAACCCGAGCCAAATTTACGGATTTCCAAGCCTGCCCGGACGTCCGGCCACCGGTCGTCCGACCATCTTCGGACGTCCGTAACCTGTAGATATCACTTTCGCTCAAATATTGTTTCGGCCATAACTAATTCATCTGAACTCTGATTTTGACGTTCTTTTATCTCGTTGAAAAGCTCTTGACATCCTCCTTCCCACAAAAATACCACCAACATCATTTGACTCCATCAATTTTTTGAAATATTGGCATCTTTGCCTAGGGCTTCCACCACATCCTCCGCTACACCACCACCGACTTCCGCAACCTAACCCATCTTGATACCCATTGCATGTGTGGTTGCTTGAGTAGTGATTTGAGTCTCCTAAGGTGTTTCGACTACTTAGGGACGGTTGCTTCCTCATCAACCACCATCACCACTTCCGCATAGGCTTACCAACCATACACTTCTTCCACACCGACTTAACCCAATTTTTGTTTGTGTTGTGAGTTGTGTCTCCTAAGGTGTTTCAGCTACTTAGGGACCGTGCTTCCAACTCCGACAACGTGTATAGTCCACCACCTTACCCTCCATTTCCGCATTGCGTACTCCACAACCCATCATTGCCATTCCGCAATTCCATTGAGCTGTCACAAAACCACCACCGCATTCCCGCTACCACCATTTGACATTTGACATTTGAGATTTTGAGTTCGCGGTTTTTCCGTTTCCTAAGGTGTTTCGGCTACTTAGGGACGAGTCTCCATCATCTTGGTATCTCCATCAAGATCACTGCCACTCATCATCGACACGGACGGTAACCTCCATATCATCTTGGTATCGTGGTATCCCTCCATTGTATATTCCCTTGCCATTGCATTGATAACCCCTAGCCCATTTTGCGTCACTTGCCTATCGAGACTAGCCATTTGAGTATTGCCGGCAACGTTACTTGTGCACATTAGTGATCTACACCATACATTGCATACATACCATACCATATCAGTATCATCTTGGTATCATATCATCTCTTGTGCCTCAAGTTTGTTCCCGCATATATACAATTGCTATCTTGGTTTGTGTATTGTGCCAAAGTGGCCATACAAAAAAACAAGAATAAGCTTTTAAGCAAAAGAGTGAACAAAGAGCTCGTAAGCAATAGCCATAGCATCATACCACATTGCATATAAGATCATCTTGGATCACCTTGTGAGAAACACCGGGAACCATATATACATAGCATACTTGGGATAGAAAGTTATCCATTTTGCATCTTATAGGTTGTGCACAAGTGTCGTATCCGCCTGCTAGCGTATCTCTTGAGTTGTGCAACACGAGCGTTTTTCGTGGATTCCACATTTTGTTCTCATCATTGGTTGCACGACCCCATTTATCTATCCGTGTGTGTGTTTCCGTGTGCCACATATTGCTATTGGTCTACTTGTTTCACTTGCGAATTTGTGAATCTCTTTCAACATTATTGACTCTTGCTAACATTTTGCATCAAATTTTTTGTGCCACTATCCTCACCGAGCTCCACCATAAGCCTTATTTGTGTAGGTGTGAGAAACCGACAAGAATTAGTACCAATTGTGCTATTTCCTTGTCCACATTGGAGTGATCATTGATCCACTTTCAACTTCGGTCAAGGTACATTTGGTATTCGTTCTTCTCTTTCTACCACTCACATTTTTCTCTTGGAGTGATGGATAGGCAAGGCATTTCATCTCCGGTCTTCCACAACAACGACGGCGTGAACAACTACATCACCAAAGTGTCAATCTTCGATCTACAATGACAAATACAAGGCACACAATCAATATTGCGCGAGCGCATCGAGAACCTCTCCATTGACATTCGCCACTCCGAAGCGAGGAAAAGGGACTACATCGACAACAAGCTTTCCACACAAAAGGAGGATCAGGATGCAAGGATGGAGGAGATTCGGACCTTGTTGATCAACCGTTCTTCCCCTTCATCATCCTCAAGGCGGCGACGTTCAAGTCACAAGTCTTCGGAGCGCAAAAATGATGCAAGCGCAAGTTGTCCATGTCCACATCTCCATGGCGACCACCGTCACATTCGTGATCCACCTCGTCATGAAGGACAAGTCACCTCCAAGCAACATGTGCACGACGACGACGAATGACATCTACTACGAGCTCAAGTGCGACAACGCCAACGTCATCATGATGATGCTCACCAAGCACAAATGCACAAGTCCCAACAAGACCTACTTCACGCCAAGTCCAAACATCATGAGCACAAGAGAATACCGCAAGACAAGCACCACCAAGATGGAGCTATGACCACCACCACCACTTCAACATCTTCACCAAGTGCTATCAAGGCATCTTCGCCTTTGGACATATGGCATCTTCGCCTACTTCCCATGAGTTCGCCTACATCGACATCTTCACCAACGAGGCGACCACCTACGAGCGAGGGCGACACTTCCATCTTCGGAAGCCCCTCAAGGAATATGGCCAAGCATGGGACATTCCCTTCAGTCATGGAGACGAGCTACGAGGTGCCACATCATATGGGCCTCCAAGAACAAGACGGCGACAAGAAGGTCGAGAAAGGGCCATCCCCTTCTACCACGGCGACGAGCATGAACCTCTTCAACAACACAAAGACGACACCCATATTGGACTCATACTCCGAGTCAAGCTACGAGACCACACATGAAACCTTATATTTAGTCTTAGAGGAGAGTGATGATGTGCCATGTTCGGCCTTCATCCATGGCTACGACTACGACATGATTGAGCATGGAGACATTTGCACCAACATCTCTCCGACATCCACATATAAAGAGATGCCCCAATTCCCATGTGAGGAGAGCCACCCCACCATTAGTGATATGAGTGACTCCACTATTTGTGACATTGAGTGCATTTCCTATGAGAGGATGAGTGTGACCACCACTAGCCCACACTTGAGAGCATCCAAGAGGGAGTGAGTGAGCCACCACACTTAGTGAGTGAGGTAGTTGACACGACACGTCAGGCCACTATGATTCCTAACGACTTAACCTCTACTCCGAGTGTGTTTTCTTCTTTGGTGCTAGGTCTCCTACATGACGATATGCCTATCCTTGACGAGTCCATATCTCCAATGGAGATAACGATGGCCATGGTGGAAGAAGATGCACCCCCACATGGTTCCATCAAGATGAAGATGACCACGACTTGGTCTTCGACACCTCACCTACAACACATGAGAGATGCTCCAAATGTAACATAGGTGATGGTGCTTCTCTTGTCCCACTAGTGGACTATTTTATGAATGATTGCTTGCATGATGTTGACACACCTATTCCCATGCTTCATGCTAGTGAGACTTCCTCATGTCATGACTTACCTATTTATGATAAATATGATGATGAGCATGTTGATTTGCCTAGTTGTGATGCTATGCTCCATAGGATATCTTGTGAAAATTCTTTTGGTCACATCATGTTTGACAATCCATTAACCTTGTCATATGCTATGAGTGAGATATCCCATATTGCATTATTCCAATCTCAACATAGTGAATATGCATGCCCCATTACAATAACTCCCATCTGCATTTATGGCATAGATGACGAGATGATGGTCATTGGCTTTTGTTTTTCATGTGATGATATTGCCATGCTTCCTTTACATGATTTGCGCAATTCATCCACTATGCCATGCCATGATCACAATGTTCCAAATATGCATTGTTTTGGATGTTGTCAATATTCTCCATGTGATGTTTCCATTAATTCTCATGAGGAGACCCCCATAGTTTCCTCATACATATTCGGAGATTTTGATGCATTCCATACTTTGCATGATTCTCATAATTGCTTGCACCGTATGAATTCCATGAATAACAATGCTCTACATATTTCTTGTGATGCATTACACAATTTGAGTCTCCATTATGCTATACATAACAACAAACCTATCATGATGGATGATATGTTTCTATATCACACATCTCATTTACTCAAGCATTGGATATTTTGTGCTAACCAACACAAGCACGTGCGCATCATGATGGATGATGTGTACATCTACCACGCACACACAATTTCCCCTTTGTCTTTGTTTTGTGTAGGTACTCACATATACTTGTCAACCTCTCAATCCCAAGAGTTGACGAAACGAGCTCTTGAGAGCAAAGATGACTTGGGATCCCGTGGACTATCCTTACCACCATTCTCTTCGCGCAACGACTACGCATATCTCTCTCACTTGGTTCTCACACGGTTATGGGCTATATACCGCTTGTCGCTTCATGCTCATTTTACCGTGTTCACATTGAATGCTATGCTTGCTTCTATGCCTTTGCCATGCAATTGTGACCCTTGCTTGCATCTACCCATGATTCACCATTATGCTACTCCTATGTGTATTTGCATGCTTGGTGGAGATCCTTCTTACTATTGCCATGATTATCATGTGCCTCATGCTATTGATGCTATTTTGCTCATATCCTCCTTTCATGCTTGTGCTATGTCATGTGAATTATTCATGCACACTATTTGCACCCATGACATGCTTGCCATGATTCCTTCTAGTACGTTGCATCTTCGCACTACTAGCTTGCTTCCCTTGATTCACATGATTGCTTGCTTTTTCGCATCACCCACGTTCCATTCTTACTTTCTTTCTTGGGTTGATGACATATATGCTCGTGCCCCTCACATGATACATCTTTTTCATTGTCGCTTGCCTCCAATTGTTGCATCTATGCTTATTGATCGAAGAGACTTGGACACTTTACTTGTGATGCATGCTTTCTTGTTTGAGCCTATTGTATTTGGTTGTTCTCGCATCATATGCCTCCATACTATGAAATGCTCCATTGTCCCTTCTTATGATGAGCATGATGGATTCACTTGTTGGGTATTTTACCACACGAATGATAGGTTTTGCATCTCCGCTAACCTCATTTGTTTTTTTGAGTGTTTGTCATGTTCTTTCATCTTGAAGGATTCACAAGGCGATACCATCATGAGACAATTTGGTCATGTGAAGGCATACACGATGTGCAACACCAACATTTGCGACAATCTCCTAAAGGTGATCTCCTTCCCTTTGAGCCATCCTCAAATATGCATATTGGATGGGTCACTCTTTCATTGTTGTTTCCTTCTTGTTGTCTACATGTTACATCTCGCGAACGGAGGAGCGACATTGAAGATTGGCTCTATGGACCTTCACATTGAGGAGCGCTCGGCCTTATTGGATGCACCTTCGAACCTACACTCATGCCATGACATCGAGCATTGGTACACCAACACCTCCATATTTGTTGATTATGCTCACATATGTCATGCTCGATGGACTTATCATACACATGACAAATTTGCATCTTATGCATGGATTGACTCATATTATGATTGCCTTGTTGCATCTTGTATTTCCATGTCATCCATGATATATGAGCTTGTGAATTTTCTTAGCAAATTTGTTGTGATCTACCTTGATGGCATATTCATACATCATGATCATATTGCCCATCATCAATTGCATGATCACATACTCATTTTGAGCATCCATTACCATATTCATGCTATTGATCAACCGCCTCACTATGACATCATTTTGCACCGTGGTTGCACTGATCATATTCTTGCTTTTGCTCCCATGAATGTTGTGCATACATTTCCATATCTTTTGGATAAGTTTCATGCACCTTATCATGATCAATATTGTCGCACAGACACATGTTTACTTAATGGACACTATGTGTGCGCTAACCATTGTATTTCCAAGTGTACTTCGCGTTTGCTCATTTTGCATGTACCACATACCGGAGACACCTTGGAGTACTTGGATTGCGCCATGCCTTCAACTCCGTCCAACTACAAGTCCGTCCACAACAACCGTTTCCATGGTGATGAGGATCACGATCCAAGGTCGGATCTTCCCCAAGGGGGGGGGGAGATGATGCGGAGCTTCCCACGTTCATCCCCATGTACACTTCGACTACTCTCCAAGCCCCAAGAGGACATATGATGAGACCTCGAACATACACCATTGGACACAAGGTGAACTCGCTCCTCTCCAAACTTTCACTTTCTACATGTGAGACATGGCTACTACCTCCAACGTGTGTGCTATGCATGATCAGGTACTTAGAGGAAAGCCACGGAGCCACCACATACAACGGACGAGCTAGCGAGGACGCTAAGTACAAGGACCAAGAGAAGAAGCTGCCAGAAATCTACATCCACCAGACGACCGGTCGGGACCGGACGTCCGACGCCTAGAGACTTCACCAGCCAGCCCAAGTCCCAGCCAGCGAGACCTACAGTGGTCGGACAACCAACGCTGACCGGATGTCCGACATCCTCCAGCGCCCGGACGACCGGCCCCGTCCGGAAATCCGACGATGGCTTTCCCGAGCCAAAACGCCAGACGTCCGACAAGTACCGGACGACCAGACCCTCGCGAGCCACCGGATGTACGGTACCCGTCAGATGACCGGCGCATGTCTGTGCGCAGAGTATCGGGCCGAGGCCCATGTATCCCCCACCTACCCCTTCGTGTCCCTAGACTATATATACTCTTCCACCTCCTCCTAGTTAGGGTTAGCGTTGGTTTAGCTCATTTTGAGAGATAGAGCTACGCTCATCCACATCGGATCTACTCCTCATGAGAGACCGCAGCCTCTTCGGAGAAGATCCCTTTGGATTCAAGACCTCCTTGCGGAGAAGAACATCAAGACCTCCTCACGAAGAAGACCGTTACCCTTGTATCGTCCTTAGTTGATCGTGTACCGTGTGAACTATATGTATCCGAGGATCTAGCACATGTGTGACTTTCTTGTGTTGGTTTAGTGATTCTCTTGTGTTTCTCTTTTGTTTCCCTTGTGTTTTCCTCTCTTTCCCCTCGTGTTCTTCGTGTTCTTTGCGGGATCCGCTCCTTTCGTGAAAGATCGGCCACATAGGGTTCTACCCTACATCAAACAATGATACTCAACATCTCCCGCAGTCACAACGATAGCGACGTAGACGGTGAGACTAGGGAAGAATCCGAAGGGAAGCCGATGGACACCCCCCCACATAGTCGTAACGGTCGATGCATCGCGGAAGTCGTGACTGGAGTGAAAACCGACGAGGTTGCTCAAGCAACGCGGTAACCCTTTGTGCCGTTTGTCGAGGTAGCAGAGTGCGTGAGTGGTGTAGTCGTAGTAGTGTCGTAGCTAGGGGGTGGCCAGGGTGGTCCATGGACCATGCTGGAATTTTCCCATAGCTATATAGTGTAGTAAAAAATATTTCTTCAAAAATAGATAAACTTATGTAAATATTTCTATTAGTGGACCACCCTGGCGTATTGGGCTGGCTACGCCACCGAGTCGTAGTCGAGGTAGCCGTGGAAGGATGTCGTGGTCGATGTCGAGTCGGGGTAGCCGGTGTCAAGGAAGTCACCGTGGAGCCACGGGCGCAAGGAGGCGCCGAGTTAGTCATGGACGCAGTGGTGTCGAAGGAGTGGTGTGTTGGGAAGAAGATGTTTTTGACGATGCGTCGTGCCGGTTTGCCAAGCCCTGGGACACATCATGGACGAAGGCACACATCTGTGTTGCCAGCACCGTGCATGCGTAGACGGACGAAGACGATGTTGACGAAGTGTCGCGCCAGGCTTGCCAGGCCCGGGGACATGTCGTGGACGAAGGCACACATCGGTGTTGCCAGCACTGGGCATGCGTAGACGAGGGACCTGCATGAGCTGTATGCCATGTTGGAGAAGCCGTAGGGGCCAGCAGAGAAGAATTCGACGACAATTGCGCCGCCCATTGGCACGGGGCCGATGTCACCAACGGTGGTCGGAGTAGACGAAGTGGTCGGGGTAGATGACGACAACACTGGCGACAGGCTGGTGCGTGGACGAAGACGAAGGGGACGGATGAGCGGCGGCGGCTATGGAGGTAGCGGCGGCGGCTAGGTTAGTAGCGGGGCGGCAGTGCTCGAAGTAGGCGAGGAACCCGGCAGTGTGACGAAGACCGTCAAGGACGATGTCGCTCCCGCGCCAAGGGAGGTGGCGCGGTGATGTAGGGTAGAATCCTATAGGCCGATCTTTCACGAAAGGAGCGGATCGCGCGAAGAACGCGAAGAACACGAGGAGGGAAACAAGGGGAAAATCGCGAGGGGAACACAAGAGAAGACTCAAACCAACAAGTATGATCACACATGCGCTAGAACCATGAACACAAAGGAAGGTACACGATACACAATCAACTAGGGACGATACATAGGTAGCCGGTCTTCTCCGTGAGGAGGTCTTGAATCCACGGGGGGATCTTCCCTTAGAAAGGGGGCTTGAATCCAAAGGGATCTTCTGCGAAGAGGCCGCAGTCTCTCGCACGGAGGAGATCCGATATGGATGAGCGTAGCTCTATCTCTCAAATGAGCTATCACAACGCTAACCCTAACTAGGAGGAGGTGGGGGAGTATATATAGTGCTAGCCCACAAAGGGGTAAGTGAGAGGGGGGATACATGGGCCCTTGGCCCGAGTCTTTTCATGCAGGCAGACCAGAAGTTCCGGGTGGGGACGGAAGTTCCGGGCTCCGGAAGTTCTGGGCAGGTTCCGGCCGGGTTCTGGGTTATCTAGAGAGTTGGCGCGCTCGGGGCTGGTCTGGACTCCAGGGCCGGAGGTTCCAGGAAGGTCGGAAGGTCTGGGGGCCGGAAGTTCCGGGCAGAGGCCGGAAGTTCCGGGCTTTCCAGAAGCCTGTCCTTGCTTCTTCTTCCTTCTCCTCTTCCATGCTTGGCCTTGGTCCTTGGATCCTCCATGGTCGTCTCGGTTGTACCTGAGTATATGCAAGGTCCATGCATGAGGTAGTAGCCATGTCTCATATGTGGAAAGTGACGGTTCGAAGAGGAGTGAGTTCACCTTGTGTCCAATGGCGTATGGTCGAGGTCTCATCGTATGTCCTCTTGGGGCTTGGGGAGTAGTCGAAGTGTACATGGGGATGATCGTAGGATGCTCCGCATCATCTCCCCTCACTTGGGAAAGATCTGACATCGGATCAAAAACCTCATCACCATGGAAATGGTTGTCGTGGACGGACTTGTAGTTGGATGGAGTGGAAGACGTTGTGCAATCCAAGTACTCCAAGGTGTCGCAGCCGGAGTGGTATACATGCAAAAAGAGCAAACACAAACGACACTCGGAAATACAATGGTTAGAGCACACAAAGTGTCCATCATGTAAGAATGAGTCCGTGCAACAAGATTGAGCATGAAAAGGTGCATGAAGCTTATACAAAAGAGATGGAATGGTATGCAAAGCATTCATGGGAGAAAAACATTCATTATGCACACAATTGTGTTGTGAAAATGATAAATGCAACCACGGTGCAAAATGATGTCATAGAGAGACGGTGTATCAAAAGCATGAACATGGTAATTGGTGCTCAATGTGACTATGTGATCAAGCAATTGATGGTGGGCAATATGATCATGATGTATGAATATGCCATCAAGAAAGATCACAACAAATTTGCTAAGGAAATGCACAAGCTCATATATCATGGATGACATGGAAATAGATGCAACAAGGCAATCATAATGTGAGTCAATCCATGCATAAGATGCAAATTTGTTATGGGTGGTGTTGTACCATAGCTCAATGTTGTGGTAGAAGTGGTGGTCCGATGGTGAATCCACTAAGTCTGAGCACTCCTCAACTTGAAGGTCCATAGAGCCAATCTCCCATGTCTCTCCTCCGTTCACGAGATGTATCATGTAGACAACAAGGAGACAGCAATGAAAGAGTGACCCATCCAATATGCGTAATTGAGGATGGCTCAAAGGGAAGGAGTTCACCTTTAGGAGATTCTCGCAAATGTTGGTGTTGCACATCGTGTATGCCTTCACATGACCAAATTGTCTCATGATGGTATCGCTTTGTGAATCCTTCAAAATGAAAGAACATGACAAACACTCGGAAAAACAAATGAGGTTAGCGGAGATGCAAAACCTACCATTCGTGTGGTAAGATACCCAACAAGTGTATGAATCGTGCTCATCATAAGAAAGGACAAGGGAGCATTTCATAGTGTGGAGGCATATGATGCGAGAAAAACCAAATACAATAGGCGCAATCAAGCAAGCATGCATCACAAGTAAAGTGTCCAAGTCTCTAAGATCAATAAGCATAGATGCAACAATTGGAGGCAAGCGACAATGAACAAGATGTATCATGTGAGAGGCACGAGCATATATGTCATCAACCCAAGAAAGAAAGTAAGAATGGAACCTGGGTGATGCGACAAAGCAAGCAATCATATGAATCAAGGCAAGAAAGCTAGTAGTGTGAAGATGCAACGTACTAGAAGGAATCATGTCAAGTATGTCATGTGTGCAAATGGTAGTCATGAATAATGCACAAGAAATATCACAAGCATGAAGGCAAGATATGAGCATAATATCATCACTGTATTGGTGAGAGGCCACATGTAAATAGCAATGGGACATCATGACTCTCCCAACACAACAAGCATCAATAGCATGAGGCACATGATAAACATGGCAATAGCAAGAAGGATCTCCACCAAGCATGCAAATACACATAGGAGTAGCATAATGGTGAATCATGGGTAGATGCAAGCAAGGGTCACAATTGCATGGTAAAGGCATATAAGTAAGCATAGCATGCAAAGTTAACACGGTAAAATGAGCAAGAAGCGAGAAGCGGTATATAGCCCATAGCCGTGTGAGATCCAAGTGAGAGAGATGCGCGTAGTCGTTGCGTGAAGAGAGCGGTGGGAAGGGTAGTTCACGGGATCCCAAGTCATCTATGCTCTCAAGAGCTCGTTTCGTCAACTCTTGGGATTGAGAGGTTGACGAGTATACGTGAGTACCTACACAAAACAAAGACAAAGGGAAAATTGTGTGTGCGTGGTATATGTACACATCATCCATCATGATGCGCACGTGCAAGTGGTGGTTAGCACAAAATAGCCAATGCTCAAATAAATGAGATGCGTGATATAGAAACATGTCATCCATCATGAGAGGTTTGTTGTTATGTATAGCATAATGGAGACTCAAATTGTGTAATGCATCACAAGAAATATTGATATAGGATGAAATCCTAGAGGGGGATCTTTTCACACTTGGAGGGGGAAAAGGGCAAACTCTCAAGAACACAAAGAGGAAATCACTCAAACAATTCCCCAATTACACATCCACTAGAATAGCAATATAAGATCCACAAGTCACAAACACAATCAAAGGAAAGATACAATGGCAAAGTTCTTCCCACTCCTAGGAGATGAGGTCTTGAAGATAGTCTTCTCCTAGAGGAGGTCTTGAAATCCACTAGGATTCTTCCCAAAGGGGCCTTGATTCCACAAGTGGGAAGGTAGAAGGAGCAAAGCTCACAAATATCTCATCTCATACTTTGCTAACCCTAAACATAGCCCTAGGTACGGTTTATATAGTCTTGGGGTCGAAGTAGATGAAGAGGGGCTCGGATTGGGGATCACAGCCGTCCATCCTGGGAGGCCCGTGCGCATGGGGTAAGTTGGGCCCGTGCGCATGGGGGTCCCGTGGGCACGGCATAGCCCCGTGCGCACGGGGTGCTCCAGCGCCAGCTCCCTGTGTAGTCCGTGCGCACGGGGTCTTCGAGGACCGTGGGCACGGGGTCGCCTGGGAGGTGCAGAGTTGGTCTTGTTGCACTCCTTCTTCCTCCTTGTGGCCTTGGGGTCCTTCTCCTTGGCCTCCGGGATGCTCCCCAACTGCTTGGTGGCGGTCGTCCTCGTACCTAGTGATGAACAATGATGCAAGGTGAGGTAGCGACCAAGTCCAATAGATAATCATGTAAATCTTGAAGAGGAGCGGGTTCACCTTAAGTCCGGTAGGTCCACTTGGAGCTTGATGTGCTATGAAGGTGTACATGGTGATGTCCGTAGGATGCTCTGCATCATCCCCTCCCCCTTGGGAAAGATCCGAACTCGGATCGTAAACCGTATCGCCATGTACACGGTAGAAATAGATGCCTTGTTGCTCGGTGAGGTGCTCTAAGATGTTGGTGCCGTGCAACGTGTATGCCTTCCCATGACGAAGATAGCTCGTGATGGTACCACCTTGCAAAACCTTCAAAACGAAAGAACATGATAAGCACTTGGAAAAACCCATGAGGTTAGCGTGAACTCAAAGCCTACATTCGGGAAGAGAAATGCCCAACAAGTGAATTTATCATGTGTATGATAAGGAAGGGCAAGGTAGGGGGACAAGTCGTGGAGGCATATGATGCGACTACGCCCAACTATAATAAATTCAAGCAAACAAACATGCTTCACAAGTAACATGTCATGTGTGTAAATGGTGGGCATATATAATGCACATGACATAACACAAGCATGAGAGCATGATATGAGCAAAGCATCGTCAATGTATTGGTGAGAGGGCGTATATAAATAGCAATGGGGTATAATGACTCTCCCAACACAACAAGCATCAAAAGCATTGGGCACAAAGAAATCATGGCAATAGCTATTAGGATCTCCACCAAGCATGCAAATACACATAGAAGTAGTATAATGGTGAATCACATGTAATTGCAAGAAAGGGTCACAATTGCATGGCAAAGGCATGGAAAGAGGCATAACATGCAAAGTGAACAAGGTACAATGGGCATAAAGTAACAAGTGATATATAGCCCATAGCCTTGTGAGAGCCAAGTAGAAGAGATGCGCATAGTCGTTGCGCGAAGAGAATGGTAGGAAGGACAATCCACGGGATCCCAAATCGTCGTTGCTCTCAAGAGCTCGTTTCGTCAACTCTTGGGATTGAGAGGTTGACGAGTATACATGAGTATCTACACACAATAAAAACAAAGGGAAAATTGTGTGTGCATGGTAGATGTACACATCATCCATAACGATGCGCACGGGCTTGTGTTGGTTAGCACAAAATATCCAATGCTCAAATAAATGAGTTGCATGATATAGAAATATGTCATCCATCATGAGAGGTTTGTTGTTATGTATAGCATAATGGAGACACCAAGGATGTAATGCATCACGAGCAATATGTAGAGCATTGTTATTCATGGAATGCATATGGTGCACACAAGGGATGTAATCATGCGATACACAATAATTTTCATGGCATGGCATATGAGATGAATTGCACAAGTCATGTAAAGGAAGCGTGGGAATATCATCACATGAAAAACAAAAGCCAATGACCATCATCTCGCCATCTATGCCATAAGTACAAATGGGATTTATTTGAATGGGGCATGCATAGCTACTATGTTGAGATTGAAATGAGGCAATATGGGATATCTCACTCATAGCATATGACAAGTTCAATGGATTTTCAAACATGATGTGACCAAAAGAATTTTCACATGATATCCTAAGGAGCATAGAATCACAACTAGGCAACTCAACATGCTCATCATCATATTCATCATAAATAGGTAGCACATCTAAGAATGTAGAAGACATAGTATGTGGTGCATCCATAAGGTGATCATCATCATGCAAGCAATCGATGTGAAGATAGTCCACTAGTTGGGCAAGAGAAGCACCATCACCTATGTTACCTATGGGGATCCACTCATGTGGTGTAGGTGAGGTGTCGAAGACCAAGTCGTGGTCATCTTTATCATGATGGAACCATGTGGGGGGTGCATCGTATTCCACCATGGCCATCGTCGTCTCCATTGGAGTTATGGACTCGTCGAGGATAGGCACGTCGTCATGTAGGAGACCTAGCACCAAAGAAGAAAACACACTCGAAGTACAGGTTAAGTCATTAGAAATCATAGTGGCCTCACATGCCGTCTCAACTACCTCACTCACTAAGTGTTGTGGCTCACTCACTCCCTCTTGGATGCTCTCACTCATATGGTTGGTAGAGTCACTCAAATGGCTCTCAACCTCACATAGGATGTGAGGCATGCTCTCAAGTGTGGGGCTAGTGGTGGTCACACTCATCCTCTCATAGGAAATGCTTTGAATGTCATGTAGGGTGGAGTCACTCATGTCACTCATGTGGTGGTGGCTCTCCTCACATGGCAATTGGGGCATCTCGTCACATGTCATTGTCGGAGAGATGTTGGTGCAAATGTCTCCATGCTCAATCATGTCATGGTCGTAGCCGTGGATGAAAGCCGAATATGGCACATCATCATTCTCCTCGAAGACCAAAGATAAGGTCTTATGAGCGGTCTCATAGCTTGACTCGGAGTATGAGTCCAATATGGGCGCCATCTTCATGTTGTTAAAGAGGTTCGTCCTCGTCGCCGTGGTCGAAGGGGATGGCCCTTGCTCGACCTTCTTGTCGCCGTCTTGTTGTTGGAGGCCCAAATGATGTGGCACCTCGTAGCTCGTCTCCATGAACGAAGGGAAATTCCCATGCTCGACCATCTCCCTTGATGGACTTCCGAAGATGGAAGTGTATCCCTCGCTCGTCGGTGATCGCCTTGGACTTGATGATGTCGAAGTAGGCGTACTCGTGGGAAGTAGGCGAAGATGCCGTATGTCCAAAGGCGAAGATGCCAAAGTTGTTGTCGAAGCCGCAGCCTTGGGGTCGATGGTGCTGTTCTATAGAGCCTGTGCGCACGGGGGTGCAGGAGGCCGTGGGCATGGGGTCCCGTGTGCACGGGGGTCCAAGGCCCGTGTGCACGGGGGTGGCACAGAAGCCAACTCTTGTCCCGAAGGTCGCTCTTCATGGTCTTGGCGGTCGCCTCGAAGATGATGACAGTGTCGCGTGGTACTTGCATCGCATGGCCGTAACGAAGACTTGCGACTTGAGCGTCTCCGCCGTGAAGAGGACGAAGTTGTAGAAGAGCGATTGACCATCATGGTTCGGATATCGTCTTTGAGGGAACTCAAGGATGTGTCGAAGTAGTCCCTTGTACGTTGCCCGGATTGTCGTAGGTCGGTGGCAACATTGTCTATGCGGTCGCCCATAGCAAGTTGTTCTTGATGCAAGGCTCGATGTGCGCCAAAGAGTTGCGACTTGGTGATGAAGTTTGTCATGTCGCCATCTTGCTCTAGGAAGAGTGGATTGGTAGAAGAACTCGGCCTATCCATCATGAGAAAGTGGTGGTGAGTAGGAAAAATGAGAGAACAAAACCAAAGTTACCTTTTCCGAAGATTGTGGATGTAACAAGTACGATCTCACATGATGCTATAATAGGGGAATTGGTACCAGGAATTGTTTCTCACACCTACAAGTAAAAGGCTTATGGAGGAGCTCGGTTAGGATGGTGGCAAAAATTTCAAGCAAATGTTAGTCAAGATGTCGATAAGGTTGAGAAGATTCACAAAAATGCAAGTAAAAACAAATAGATCAAACCCAATGGTATCACTAGGAACACACACACGGAAGATAGATGGGATCCGCACAACCCAGGGGTGAGCTCAAAATGTGCAACCACGGAAAATGCTCTTGTTGTGCGAATACTAGAGAGACGCTAGCTCGATTGCTCAAATGGGCTAGATACGCATGTGCACCAACCTATAAGAGAAACGTGTCATCTTCAATCCCAACTATGCTACATATGAGGTGTCAAATATGATAGGCAAAAATGGCTCGATGCTATTGCTTACAAGATCTTTGTTGCTCCTCTTTTGCTTAAAAGCTTTGCTTGTTTTTTTTGAATCTAGAGCCAAGTATGATATGAGACAAGTATGTAAGATATGCACGGGAGAGACTTATGGCACTAAGATGGTAACAAGATCACTACGGTGCATAATAGCGTGGCCTGACAATTCTCAACTTGCTAGTCTCGATGGGTAAGCTACGCGAAATGGCTCGAGTTATCAATGCAAAAGAAAGGGTGAGATGCCGTCGCAGTTACCGTCCGATCTTACTGTAAGAATGAAGTTGTTGAAGCCGGTGTGGTGTCCGAGTTGATGATCGAGTGGCGGCGATGGTGATGTCCAAATGCACCTAAGTAGCCGAAACACCTTAGGACACAAGAGAAACCGCGGTCCGAAACTCAAACAACCACGAGAAATAGTGCGGAAGAACACGAGTGTTGGTATGGAAGCAAAATGGCGCAAAAAAAAGATGGCCGAAAGTTTTTGGATTGTTCGTGCGCACGGGGTAAGTGAGGCCCGTGTGCACGGGGTGTGCTGGGAGCGGATGAAATGCTCCGGATCCGTGGGGATTTTCCCAGGTAAGGCAATTTCGAGGGTTTGGAAGGTGGGAAGCAGGAAGATGGGTAGATCCACTTGCCAAACTCCAGATTTGTGGATCAAAACAACCAAATCTCACAAGATCCAACAAATTGCAAGAAAAAATTTTTTGGGCTATTTTTGTGGGGATTTTCGAATTTGGACGACAAACAACAAAATCAAGCTAGCAAATGGGGGGATGGGACTCCAAGATGTGAATCAACCTTGCTCATGATACCAAATGATATAGGATGAAATCCTAGAGGGGGATCTTTTCAAATTTGGAGGGGGAAAAGGGTAAACTCTCAAGAACACAAAGAGGAAATCACTCAAACAATTCCCCAATTACACATCCACTAGAATAGCAATATAAGATCCACAAGTCACAAACACAATCAAAGGAAAGATACAATGGCAAAGTTCTTCCCACTCCTAGGAGATGAGGTCTTGAAGATAGTCTTCTCCTAGAGGAGGTCTTGAAATCCACTAGGATTCTTCCCAAAGGGGCCTTGATTCCACAAGTGGGAAGGTAGAAGGAGCAAAGCTCACAAATATCTCATCTCATACTTTGCTAACCCTAAACATAGCCCTAGGTATGGTTTATATAGTCTTGGGGTCGAAGTAGATGTAGAGGGGCTCGGATTGGGGATCACAGCCATCCATCCTGGGAGGCCCGTGCGTACGGGGTAAGTTGGGCCCGTGTGCATGGGGGTCCCGTGGGCACGGTACAGGCCCGTGCGCACGGGGTGCTCCAGCGCCAGCTCCCTGTGTAGTCCGTGCGCACGGGGTCTTCGAGGCCCGTGGGCACGGGGTCGCCTGGGAGGTGCAGAGTTGGTCTTGTTGCACTCCTTCTTCCTCCTTGTGGCCTTGGGGTCCTTCTCCTTGGCCTCCGGGATGCTCCCCAACTGCTTGGTGGCGGTCGTCCTCGTACCTAGTGATGCACAATGATCCAAGGTGAGGTAGCGACCAAGTCCAATAGATAATCATGTAAATCTTGAAGAGGAGCGGGTTCACCTTAAGTCCGGTAGGTCCACTTGGAGCTTGATGTGCTATGAAGGTGTACATGGTGATGTCCGTAGGATGCTCCGCATCAAATATGTAGAGCATTGTTATTCATGGAATGCATATGGTGCAAGCAATTATGGGAATCATGCCAAGTATGGAATGCATCCAAATCTCCTAATATGTATGAGGAAACTATGGGGGTCTCCTCATGAGCATTAATGGGAAGATCTCTTGGATAATAGTGACAACAACAAAGCATATTTGGAACAATGTGATCATGGCATGGTATAGTAGATGAATTGTGCAAATCATGTAAAGGAAGCATGGCAATATCATCACATGAAAAACAAAAGCCAATGACCATCATATCGTCATCTATGTCGTAAGTGCAAATGGGATTTATGTGAATGGGGCATGCATAGTCACTATGTTGAGATTGAAATGATGCAATATGGGATATCTCACTCATAGCATATGACAACGTTAATGTATTGTGAAACATGTTGTGACCAATAGAATTTTCACATGATATCCTATGGAGCATAGTATCACAACCAGGCAAATCAACATGCTCATCATCATATTCATCATAAATCGGTAAGCCATGACATGAAGAAGTCGCACTAGCATAAAGCATGGGAATAGGTGGATCAACATCATGCAAGCAATCATTGGTGAGATAGTCCACTAGTGGGACAAGAGAAGCACCATCACCTATGTTACCTTTGGAGCATCGCTCATGTGTTGTAGGTGAGGTGTCGAAGACCAAGTCGTGGTCATCTTCATCGTGATGGAACCATGTGGGGGGTGTAGCATCGTCCACCATGGCCATCATCGTCTCCATTGGAGGTATGGACTCGTCGAGGATATGCATGTCGTCATGTAGGAGACCTAAAGAAGAAAACACACTAGGAGTAGAGGTTAAGTCGTTAGAAATCAAAGTGGCCTCACGTTCCGTGTCAACTACCTCACTC
Organism: Triticum urartu; assembly: GCF_003073215.2. NCBI lineage: Eukaryota > Viridiplantae > Streptophyta > Magnoliopsida > Poales > Poaceae > Triticum > Triticum urartu. Next base: position 287,574,804 of record NC_053023.1, on the reverse strand, counting down.
ACTAAGTGTTGTGGCTTACTCACTCCCTCTCGGATGCTCTCACTTATATGGTTGGTGGAGTCACTCAAATGGCTCTCAACCTCACATAGGATGTGTGGCATGCTCTCAAGTGTGGGGCTAGTGGTGGTCACACTCATCATCTCATAGGAAATGCTCTCAATGTCATGTAGGGTGGAGTCACTCATGTCACTCATGTGGTGGCGGCTCTCCTCACATGGTAATTGGGGCATCTCGTCATATGTGGGTGTCGGAGGGATGTAGGTGCAAATGTCTCCATGCTCAATCATGTCGTAGTCATAGCCATGGATGAAGGCCGAAGATGGCACATCATCACTCTCCTTCAAGACCAAAGATAAGGTCTCATGTGCGGTCTCATAGCTTGACTCGGAGGATGAGTCCAATATGGGCGCCGTCTTCATGTTGTTGAAGAGGTTCATGCTCGTCGTCGTTGTCGAAGGGGATGGCCCTAGCTCGACCGTCTTGTCACCGTCTTGTTGTCGGAGGCCCATATGATGTGGCACCTCGTAGCTTGTCTCCATGACCGAAGGGAATGTCCCATGCTCGGTCATCTTCCTTGGGGGGCTTCCGAAGATGGAAGTGCCGCCCTCGCTCATAGGTGGTCGCCTCGTTGGTGAAGATGTCGATGTAGGCGAACTCATGGGAAGTAGGCAAAGATGCCGTACGTCCGAAGGCGAAGATGCCTTGAGAACACTTGACGAAGATGTCGAAGTGGTTGGTGCAGGCTTAGCTCCGTCTTGGTGGTGCTCGTCTCGCGGTCTTCTCTTATGGTCATGATGTTTGGACTTGGCATGAATTAGAGCTTGTTGGGACTTGTGCATTTGCGCGTGTTGAGCATCGTCATGATGATGGTGTCGTTGTCGCACTTGAGCTCGTAGTAGATGTCGTTCGTCGTCGTCGTGCACATGTTGCTTGGAGGTGACTTGCCCTTCATGACGAGGTGGATCACGAACGTGATGGTGGTCGCCATGGAGATGTGGACGTGGACGACTTGCGATTGCATCATTTTTGTGCTCCGAAGACTTGTGACTTGAAAGTCACCTCCTTGAGGATGATCAAGGGGAAGAACGGTTGATCAACATGGTCCGAATCTCCTCCATCCTTTCATCTTGCTCCTCCTTGTGTGCGGAAAGCTTGTTGTCTATGTAGTCTCGTTTCCTCGCTTCGTAGTGTCGAATGTCGATGGAGAGGTTCTCGATGCGCTCTCGCAATCTTGATTGTGCGCCTTGCATTTGTCGTTGTAGATCGAAGATTGACGCTTTGGTGATGTAGTTGTTCACGCCGTCGTTGTTGTCGAAGACCGGATATGAAATGCCTTGCCTATCCATCACTCCAAGAGAAAAATGTGAGTGGTAGAGAGAGAAGAACGAATACCAAATGTACCTTGACCGAAGTTGAAAGTGGATCAATGATCACTCCAATGTGGACAAGGAAATAGCACAATTGGTACCAATTCTTGTCGGTTTCTCACACCTACACAAATAAGGCTTATGGTGGAGCTCGGTGAGGATAGTGGCACAAAAAAATTGATGCAAAATGTTAGCAAGAGTCAATAATGTTGAAAGAGATTCGCAAATTCGCAAGTGAAACAAGTAGACCTATAACAATATGTGGCACACGGAAACACACACACGGATAGATAAATGGGGTAGTGCAACCAAGGATGAGCACAAAATGTGGAATCCACGGAAAATGCTCGTGTTGCACAACTCAAGAGAGACGCTAGCACGATTGCTCAAAAGGCGGGTACGACACTTGTGCACAACCAATAAGATGCAAAATGTATGAACTTTCTATCCCAAGTATGCTATGTATGTATCTACATGGAGTGCCAAAGACTATCGTCTCGGACCGCGACGTCAAGTTCCTTAGCTGCTTTTGGAAGACCCTATGCGCCAATCTAGGGATCAAGATACTCTTCTCTACGACATATCATCCACAAACCGACGGCCAAACGGAAGTTACGAACTGCACACTCTCTGCTCTACTTCGGGTACTCATCAAGAAGAACATCAAGGAGTGGGAGGAGTGCCTACCTATCGCCGAGTTCGCCTACAATCGAGCAAGACATTCAACAACTAGCAAGTCCCCCTTTGAGGTCGTCTATGGCTTCAATCCTTTGTTACCATTGGACATTCTCCCTCTACCACTCCAAGAGCACCTCAATTTGGACGCAAGTGCACGTGTGACACATCTCAAGAAGGTGCATGAAGAAACAAGAAACACCATCGAGCGCCAAGTTCAACGCCTTGCGACCAAGCTCAACTTCAACAAGCAACCTATGGTCTTCAACATCGGTGATCTCGTGTGGCTACACCTTCGAAAGGATCTCTTTCCACAAGAACGCAAGTCAAAGCTTCGACCACGAGTGGATGGACCCTTCAAGGTGCTCGCACGATACAACGACAACAGTTACACGATTGACCTCCCACGCGACAAGTACAACGTGAGCGACATCTTCAATGTCAAAGATCTCTCTCCCTTCCATGGTGATGAAGAATTTGATCCGAGGACGGATCTTCCCCAAAGGAGGGGAGATGATGCGGAGCATCCCAAGGCCATCCCCATGGACCCGACTACATCTCCTATGACACCTCTTGGACCCATGACACGAGCACGTGCAAGAGCTCTCAAAACCAAGGCGACATCACTCCTCTCAGATTTCCACTTCGATGCACATGAGACATGGCTACTACCTCATATGGATACATTGTGCACACTCAGGTATCATGGAGAAGCTAAGGAGCAAGGAGAAGAAGAAGAGGAAGGTGGACGTGAAGACGGAGAAGAAGAAGAGATGCAGGAGAAGCTACATGCTCCGGACGACCGGCCTGGGCCGGACGTCCGACGACCTCCAGGCATCGGACGTCCGGCCCCCTCCGGACGACCGGCGTTTTCACACCCCAGATAAAACCCACGGACGTCCGACGCCACCCGGACGACCGACAACCATCGGACGACCGACCCCGCCTGATGAGGACATCAATACCATTATTACACCCACATCCCCTGCTGCTATACATACTGGACCAATTACTAGAGCTCGCGCACGCCAATTGAATTATCAGGTACTTTCGTTTCTTGGTAACAATTCTAATGTTCATGAGAATATGATGCTGCCTAAATTGGATACATTTGTTTTGCTTACGAATGAAGGGCCTAGCTTGGACAAGAAAGATGAACCTTGGAACAATTTCAAGCATGGAGATGATGGCATGCGCAAGGGGATCCAGAACGGGGTTACAAGTGATGATTTCAGGACTTTGAAGCCACCATAAGGAGTGCATGAAGCCTTGGACGAAATATACAAGATGCCACTTCATAAATTTCGTCCAGAGGCTATTTTAGGTGCTGCGTCACCTTATTATTGGGCCAGACCCATGTATTTTAGAAATACTTAAGTATAGGCTGTTTTTAGAGTCCATATGTGTGGGGAAACAAGAGTTAGGGTTGGTTTCGGACCCCTCCTCCAAGGGCCACGAAATCCTACCCTCTTCCTCCATATATACAGCCCTTAGGGCGTCGTTCAGACTTTGGGTTTTGTTTAGATTAAAAGTTTGCCATAGCTGCAACTTCGCGTACTTCGTTTGTGTCCAACGACCAGACCAAGACGTCACAGAACTCCACCTTGATCAATAAAGCTTTCATCTTATATTCGCAATATCCAGATTGCAATCTCAGTTTCTTGCTTGTTCTTCGTTTGCTCGCAGGAAACAGACCCTCGTGGTCAGGTTGATCGTGCCCCGGCGTGGTCAATAACCCCTCGGAAGTTGGTTTAGCAATTGCTAAGGCACGATGTCTCACACGTTCGTAGTCGGATCGTCAAAGTCGACTTCCTCCAAAACGATAGCCACCATCTCATCGAAACATCGGGACACCTTTGCCTCTATCACCGCCCGGACGTCTGACTGAAGACCACCCGAGCCAAAACTACGGACGCCCGATAGGGACCAGACGTCCGGACCCTCGCGAGCCTCCGGACAACCGGTGACCCCCGGACGTCCGACACCTGTGTGCTGATTCGTGTTGGGCCGCAGCCCATGTACCCCTTCGCCCCCCTCTTTCGCACTAAGACTATAAATACTCCTCCCATTCCTTCTAGCTAGGGTTAGCAAAGGATTAGCTCATGTTTGTGTGAGAGCTTTGCTCATCCACTTGGTTACCTTCTCCACGGAGATTCGAGCCTCCACTGGAGAAGATCCCCCAAGCAGATTCAAGACCCCTTTCTAGGGAAGAACTCAAGACCTCCTCACGGAGAAGACCGTTACCATTGTATCGTCCCTAGTTGATCGTGTACCGTGTATCGTTCCATGTATCCGAGGATCTAGCACATTTGAGACTTTTTCTTGTTAATTTAAGTGTTCCTCTTGTGTTTCCCTTGTGATTACCCTCGTTACCCTCCTCGTGTTCTTCGTGTTCATCACGGGATCCACTCCTTTCGTGAAAGATCGGCCCCTTGGGTTCCTACCCTACATCATCCTCCACAAGCTCGCCAAGGACGTCAAGTTCATCAAGAGCATGAAGACAATGGAAATCCTCCATGACAAGAGCAACATGAGGTGGAAAACCCTCCTCACCAAGAGCGACACGAGGTTCACAATCATCTACAACACGGGCGTCATCATCCCCGACCCCAACACAATGAAGAGCAACACTATGGAAAGCTCAAGTTCACCATGCCCAAGTTTGATGGAAGCAACGATCCCGAAGAGTACCTTTCATGGGCATTGAATGTCGACAAAATCTTCCGTTTGCACAACTATGAAGAAGAGAAGAAGATCACAATGGCATCCCTTGAGTTCCAAGACTATGTCCTCATTTGGTGGGAACAAGTCATAGAGCGCCGAGAGGCAAGAGGTGAACCACCCATCACTACTTGGGCGCAAATGAAGGATGTCATGAGAGCATGCTTTGTGCCCATCTACTACAACCGCGACCTCTTCAAGAAACTCCAACTACTCAAGTAAGGAACCAAGAGCATTGAAGAGTACTACAAGGAGATGGAGATTGCCATGATACGAGCCAATGTCACGGAAGATGATGAGCAAACTATGGCACGTTTCTTGAATGAACTCAACCATCCTATCAAGAAGATCACCGACTTCCAACCATACTCGAACCTCATCGACCTAGTGCATCAAGCTACCAAAGCAGAACGCCAAGTGCAAGATGATTTCATGTATGCCAAGTTCTCATCCAAGTCCTACGGCTTCTCCAACAACCAAGCTTCAACGACTCCAACAACCACTACCAAGCCTTCTTCTAGCAACATTGACAAGTCGAGTTCCAAGAAAGCTTCGTCATCTCCAAGTCATCCTCCTACTACGAGCAACTTCAAGCCGAGAGCTTCATCATCATCCACTCCAACCGATGAGACCGTCAAGACAAGTTCCTTCAAATGCTTCACATGGGGAGGCCGAGGCCACAAGTCCTATGAGTGCACCAACAAGCGGACCATGATCCTCAACGACGACGACACTTACGACTCAATGAGTGAAGAAGAAATGGATGCCATCGAGCAAGTATCCATGCACCGACAAGTGAACGATGAAGATGAACAAGTCTTTTGCGATGAAGATCCAAGTCCCGCCCTTGTTGTCTCCAAGGTCTTGACTCTCCAAAATCACCAAGAAGAAGAACAACGATGCCACATATTCCACACCAAGGACGGAATCAATGCACGATCCATCAAGGTCATCATCGATGGAGGGAGTTGCCATAATCTCGCAAGTGAAGAACTTTGCTCCAAGATACAATTGCCCAAGACGAAGCATCCACATCCATACAAAGTGCAATGGCTTAGCGACTTCGGCACCATCCAAGTCGAGCACCGAGTACAAGTCTCCTTCAAAATTGGCGCCTACGAAGACACCTTGGAGTGCGACATCGTTCCAATGACCGTTTGCCATCTTCTCCTTGGACACCCATGGCAATTTGATAGGGGAGTCATCCACAACGGCCGAACGAACCACTACATCTTCAAGATGAAGGGCAAGGAGTACGTCCTCCGTCCAATGTCGCCAAGTCAAGTGATCGCTGACAAGCAAGCCACCCATCATGGAGATCATAATGGGAGAGCGAGTCACCAAAAAGAGAGTGAGCGCCACAAGCCCAAATCGAACACCTCCATGATGAGCGAAAAGAAGAACTTACTCCTATTTGCCACCAAAAGTGAGATAAGAGGAGTGTGTGAGAACCCATCTAGTGTCCTACACTACGTCCTTGTGTGCAAGGACAATGCACCACAAACTAACACTTCTCACACTCTTCCTCTAGTGTTGTCTTCTCTTTTGCAGGAATTTCATGATGTTTTCCCCGATGAGCTACCTCCGAGACTACCTCCACTATGAGGCATTGAGAACCGCATCGACCTCATCTCCGGAGCACCGCTTCCGAACATAGCTCCCTACCGCGTCAACCCCGAAGAAACCAAAGATATACAAAGGCACGTAAAGCATCTCATAGACATGGACATGTGCGTGAAAGTTTGAGCCCTTGTGCCGTCCCAGTCATTCTTGTGCCAAAACGAGACGGTAGCTTTCGCATGTGATCCGATTGTAGACCTATCAATGCTATCACCGTTCGCTATAGGTATCCCATTCCACGCCTTGACGATATGCTTGATGAACTTAGTGGTGCAACTATCTTTTCGAAAATTGATCTTAAAGAGTGGTTATTGTCAAATCCGCATACAAGAGGGTGATGAATGGAAAACCGCTTTCAAAACCAAGTTTGGCTTGTATGAGTGGTTAGTCATGCCTATGGGTCTATTGGAAGCACCGGGTTATGAATCATGTCTTTCGCCCTTACATTGGTATATTTGTTGTGGTCTACTTTGATGATATCCTTCTTTATAGCAAATTTCTTAGATATCATGTCACCCATGTTTGAACCATTTTACAAACTCTTCAAAAAGAGCACCTCCATGCTAATAAGGAGAAATGCCTTTTTGGCGTTGACAAGCTCGTTTTCTTGGGTTTTGTTGTTTCCTCTACGGGTGTTCATGTTGACGAGTCCAAGATCAATGCTATCAAGACTTGGCCACAACCAACCAATTTGCATCAAGTGCGTAGTTTTCTTGGCCTTGCGGGTTTCTATCGTCGCTTTGTGAAGGATTTTAGCACCATTGGTTCGCCTCTCCATGCTTTGAGCAAGAAGAATGCGCCTTTTGTTTGGGGACCATTCCAAGATACCGCTTTCAACAAGCTTAAGAATTTGCTTACTCATGCTCCCGTGCTTGCATTACCCAACTTCGACAAACCATTTGAGATTCATTGCGATGCTAGTGGTAATGGCATAGGAGGCGTGTTAACGCAAGAGAAGTGCCCCATAGCTTACTTTAGCGAGAAACTCTCCGGCGCGCAACTCAATTACCCCATCTATGACAAAGAGCTATATGCTTTAGTCCGCGTTTTGCATGAATGGGAACACTATCTTCGCCCACATGAGTTTATCATTCATACCGATCATGAAACGCTCAAGTATCTTAAGGGCCAAACCAAGTTGAACAAGCGTCATGCTAAATGGAGTGAATTTATTGAGTCTTTTCCTTATGCCATCAAGTACATTAAGGGTAAAGAAAACATTGTGGTGGATGCACGTTCCTGCATATGCATGCTTGTTACTCAACTTGAATTGGATATCATTGGCTTTGAGCACATAAAAGACTTGTATGAGCATGACCCTGCCTTTGCTACTCCTTATGCCAAGTGTTTGATGCATACTTCTTGGGAACGCTATTACATCAAAGATGGATATCTTTTGAGAGCTAACAAACTTTGCATCCCCGAGTCTTCTCTTCGTTTGTTGCTTTTGCAGGAATCTCATGGAGGAAGCTTAATGGGACATTTCGGACGCGACAAGACGTTCGCTACGCTCCCGAAGAACTACTTTTGGCCCAAGATTTTTCGTGACGTCAATCGCTTCACCAACTGATGCTCTACATGTCGCAAAGCTAAGTCCAAAGCTCAATCTCATGGCCTTTATATGCCTCTACCAATTCCATATCAACCATGGGAAGACATTAGCCTGGACTTTGTACTTGGTTTGCCTAGGACTCGAAATGGGAAAGATTCGGTATTTGTCGTCGTGGACCGTTTCTCCAAAATGGCACATTGTATTCCTTGCAACAAGATAGATGATGCTTCACATGTTGCTAATCTCTTTTGTAGGGAAATATTGCATCTACATGGAGTGCCAAAGACGATCGTCTCGGACCATGACATCAAGTTCCTAAGCTTCTTTTGGAAGACCCTATGCGCCAAGCTCGGAATCAAGATACTCTTTTCCAGGACTTAGCACCCTTAAACCACGGCCAAACGGAGGTGACCAACCACACACTCTCCACTCTACTTCGAGTACTCATCAAGAAGAGCATCAAGGAGTGGGAGGAGTGCCTACCTATTGCCGAGTTCGCCTATAACCGGGCAGGACACTCAACAACCGGCAAGTCCCCCTTCGAGGTCGTCTACAGATTCAACCCATTGTCACCATTGGACATTCTTCCTACACCACTCCAAGAGCGCATCAATTAGGACGCAAGTGCACGCGTGACACATATCAAGAAGGTGCATGAAGATACAAGAAACACCATCGAGCGCCAAGTACAACGCCTTGTGAGCAAGCTCGGCGTCAACAAGCACCCTATGGTATTCAACATTGGAGATATCGTGTGGCTACACCTTCGCAAAGACCGCTTTCCCCAAGAACGCGAGTCCAAACTTTGACCACGTGCGGATGGACCCTTCAAGGTGCTTGCACGCTACAACAACAACGCATACAAGATCGACATTCCTCGCGACAAGTACTCCGTGAGTGACATCTTCAACGTAAAAGATCTCTCTCCCTTCCATGGTGATGAAGAATTTGATCCGAGGACGGATCTTCCCCAAGGGAGGGGAGATGATGCGGAGCATCCCAAGGCCATCCCCATGGACCCAACTACATCTCCTACGACACCTCTTGGACCCATGACATGAGCACGTGCAAGAGCTCTCGAAACCGAGGTGACATCACTCCTTTCAGATTTCCACTTCGATGCACATGAGACATGGCTACTACCTCATACGGACATTCTGTGCATACTCAGGTATCTTGGAGAAGCTAAGGAGCGAGGAGAAGAAGAAGAGGAAGATGGACGTGAAGACGAAGAAGAAGAACTGCTACAAGTTCCCAGGCTCCGGACGACCGACGAACACCGGACGTCCGATGACCTCCAGGCTCCGGACGTTCGGGCCCCTCCGGACGACCGACCCTCCCACGCCGAGATGAAATCTATGGACATCCGACGCCCAACGGACGACCGATGCCCGGACGTCCGACCCCGACCGGACGTCCGACCGAAGACCACCCCGGCCGAAACTACGAACGTCCGACAGGCACCGGACGTCCGGACCCTCGCGAGCCTCCGGACGTCCGGTGACCCCCGGACGTCCGACGCCTGTGCACTGATGCGTGTTGGGCCACAGCCCATGTACCCCTTCGTCCCCCTCTTTTGCACTAAGACTATATATACTCCACCTCGTCCAACTTTCTAGGGTTAGCGTTGGTTTAGCTCATTTTGAGAGATAGAGCTTCGCTCATCCACATCAGATCTACTCCTCGTGAGAGACCGCAACCTCCTCGGAGAAGATCCCTTTGGATTCAAGACCTCCTTACGAAGAAGAACATCAAGACCTCCTCACGGAGAAGATCGTTACCTTTGTATCATCCTTGGTTGATTGTGTACCGTGTGAACCCTATGTATTCGAGGATCTAGCACATGTGTGACTCTCTTGTGTTGGTTTAGTGTTTCCCTTGTGTTTTCCCTCTCTTTCCACCTCGTGTTCTTCGTGTTCTTCGCGGGATTCCGCTCCTATCGTGAAAGATCGGGCTATAGGGTTCCTACCCTACATCACTTGGTCTACTTGTTGCATTGCAATCTTGCGAATCTTTTCCAACATTATTGAAACTCACTTACAATTGCATCAAATTTTGTGCCACCATCCTAACCAAGCTCCACCATAAGCTTTTACTTGTGTAGGTGTGAGAAACCGACAAGGGCTAGTACCAATTGTGCTATTTCCTTGTCCTACATTGGAGTGATCATCGATCCACTTTCAACTTCAGTCAAGGAAGATTTGGTATTCGTTCTTCTCTTTCTAACACTCACATTTGTCTTGGAATGATGGATAGGCCAGGTACTTCTACCAACCCACTCTTCATGGAGCAAGACGATGAAGGATTTCATGAGAGCATGCTTTGTACCTACCTACTACAACCGTGACCTCTTCAAGAAACTCCAACAACTCAAACAAGGAACCAAGAGCGTTGAAGAATACTACAAGGAGATGGAGATTGCAATGATAAGAGCCAATGTCACGGAAGATGATGAGCAAACAATGGCACACTTCTTGAATGGACTCAATCATCCCATCAAGAAGATCGCCGACTTCCAACCATACTCCAATCTCATCGAGCTAGTGCACCAAGCTACCAAAGCGGAACGCCAAGTGCAAGATGACTTCAAGTATGCCAAGTTCTCATCCAAGTCCTACGGCTTCTCCAACAACCAAGCTTCAACGAATCCAACAGCGACTGCAAAGCCTTCTTCTACCAACATCGACAAGTCAATTTCCAAGAAAGCTTCGTCAACTACAAGCCATCCTACTATGAGCAATGTCAAGCCGAGAGCTTCATCATCATCAACCCCAACCGATGAGACAATCAAGACGAGTTCCTTCAAGTGCTTCACTTGCGGAGGCCGAGGCCACAAGTCCTATGTGATGTAGGTTAGAACCCTAATCGCCCGATCTTTCATGAAAGGAGCGGATCCCGTGAAGAAAACGAGGAACACAAAGAGGGGAACAAGGGAAATCACAAGGGGAAACACGAGAGGAACACTCAAACTAACAAGAACAAGTCACACATGTGTAACGCCCCGAGACCAATGTGCCAAGTGTCCTCTAGTTATTCGCTGTTGTTGTGTTGTCATTGCTTGCATGTCATGCATCTCATATCATGTCATCATGTGCATTTCATTTGCATACGTGTTCGTCTCATGCATTCGAGCATTTTTTTCCCGTTGTCCGTTTTGCATTCCGGCGCTCCTATCTCCTCCGGTGGTCCTTTCTACCTTCCTTTCATGTGTGGGGGTTAAACATTTCCGGATTGGACCGAGACTTGCCAAGCGGCCTTGGTTTACTACCGGTAGACCGCCTGTCAAGTTTCGTACCATTTGGACTTCATTTGATACTCCAACGGTTAACCGAGGGACCGAGAAGGCCTCGTGTGTGTTGCAGTCCAACACCCTTCCAATTTGGCCCAAAACCCACCAAAAACCTCCTCCATCATCTTGGTCGTTCGATCACGATCGTGTGGCCGCAAACCGCACCTCATTTGGAGCTCCCTAGCTCCCTCTACCTATATAAATAGACCTCTTCCCGAAATTTTCGGATCTCTCCACCTCTAACCCTAGAAAACTCGCTCTTCCGCCGGCCAGACATGTCCGTTTCCGGCCGGACAACGTCCGCCGCCTCCGCTGCCCGACCAGGAGCCGCCAAGTGGCATCCCGGCGCCCACTGCCACTGCGGCCCGCGAGGCCCGCCGCAGGCCCTCTCGGGCCCGAGGCAACCGCCGCCCGCCTGCCTCTCCACGCGCTGCCTGGGTCGTCCGCCGCGCGCCGCCGCCGCTGGGATGCTCTGCAGCCCGCCGGCGTTCGCCGCCTCGCTGGTGCGGCTCCGCGCCGCCGCGCCATTCGGCCGCCGCCGCCCGTTTTCCCGTGCACCGCCGCCCGCGAAGAGCTCTGCCTCGCCGCTCCTTCGGATCCCCGCCGCGGCACGAGTTCGCCGGAGGAGCACCTCGCCGGAGTTCGCGCCACCTCGCCGGAGATTTGGTCCGGCCAGATCTGGACCGGGGTGGACCAGATCCACCAACCCCGCCATCCAAACGCCTCCCCGCATCCCGGATCTCGCCATCCCGCACCACCTCGTCCGCCCGTTGACTTTTCGCGGAGGTATAAATTTCACTAAGTCCCCGAAATTTTCAGATTCAAATTGCCATGTTCATCGTGCCGTAACTTTGCATCCGTAGATCCGTTTTGGGCATATAGCATATCGAAATGTCCGTCTCAGAGAGTACATCATTTCATCTCATTGCATCATTTTCATTTGAGTTCATCTTGATGCCCAAAATGCTGTTGGAAGAATGCTATTTGAGATAATTGTCAGATCTGCTGCTCCAATTAGATATTTGTCATTTTTGCCATCATTAATGTGTGCATGATATGATCCTGAGCTCTACATGTGTTTTGTTATATGACATGCCATCTTTCCATAGGTGCTATCCATGTATTTTTGTGATGTGTGTGATGACTAGCACAAGCTTGCAAAGTGGTGCATTCGTTAATGCTGATTTCAGGTACTTAGCAATTCCACTAAGTCCTAGATCTGTTTATATCAATATGCCATATGTTCATGTTGTTTCCTAGTGATCCGTGCCTCTTTTGAGGATGATCAGTAAGGATGATTTGTTAATCTTGTAGTGCTCTATCCATCCATGTCTTTGTTTGAAATTATGGAGCACCCTAGATTGAGTCAATCGAGCTCTACTTTTGCCATTTCGTGAATCTGGGCAGATTGTCTACTTGTTAGCGATTTTGCCGGGGATGTTGTAGTTGATCCGTGCATGCTATGTTATTGTTCTTACCATGTCTAGCTTGTATAAGGTGTATTCTTGATGGGTGTATGTTTAGATTGTCATGCCTTGCTCTGTAGTGAGTGCATCGAGCTCGTAAACATGCCTACTTGATATCTGTTTTGCATGCTCCAGTTTTTCACTAAGTCTGTGACCTGTTTATGTTTTTGCCATGTTCACATGCTTGCAATTGTATTTTCTGATCCCTTTTGGCTCAAGGCCACTAAGGGACTTTTGTTAAGCTCTTTGAGTAGCTCCATGCCATGATTTTCTTTGCCATGTTCAGGCCCTGTAGCATATAGTTTTAATGCTCCAAAGTGTGCTACCTGATCTGAAATTCCAGACAAGTGTTAATTTCACTAAGTCTGAGATCTGCTTACCAATTGCATCTTTGCCATGCTTGTTTGAACCTGTTAATGGATGAATTGGCCGTAGCTCAGTGTTCCTCTTTTGTTAAGCATCATGAATGGATCCCTGCCATGTATTTTGATTCCATGTTTGGGTGCTGTAGCATGTTCATCTTGTTGCATTTAGATGGCTATTTGCTGTAAATCGCAGACCGGTGCCATATTTGTTTTGCTTGCCATTTCCAAACCGTGTCTCCGATTCCGGTGTTCTTTATATCGACTTCAAGCGAAATCATCTTACCTTTCCAGTGGCACACTTGGATTTCCAAGTTGAGGCCAGGTTCAATCATTCCTTGTCAAATCATGCATATGCATCGCATACCGCATCCCGCATATCATACCATGTTCTTGTGTTGGTTGTTTACTATGTTGTGTGCTTCCTTTCCGGTGTTTGCTTCTTCGGGTTGGTTCCGGTAACGTCGCGTGTGTGAGGACCCGTTCGACTACGTCCGTTTATCTTCTTCATGGACTCGTCCTTCTTCCTTGTGGGATTTCAGGCAAGATGATCATACCCTCTAAATCACTTCTATCTTTGCTTGCTAGATGCTCGCTCTTTTGCTATGCCTATGCTGCGATACCTACCACTTGCTTATCATGCCTCCCATATTTTTGAACCAAGCTTCTAACCCACCTTGTCCTAGCAAACTGTTGATTGGCTATGTTACCGCTTCGCTTAGACCCTCTTATAGCGTTGTTAGTTGCAGGTGAAGATTGAAGTATTGTTCCTTGGTGGAACATGGAGATGTTGTTCCTTGTTGGAACATGTTTACTTGTTGGGATATCACAATATATCTTATTTAATTAATGCATCTATATACTTGGTAAAGGGTGGAAGGCTTGGCCTTATTCCTGGTGTTTTGTTCCACTCGTGCCGCTCTAGTTTCCGTCATATCGGAGTTATGTTCCCAGATTTTGCGTTCCTTACGCAGTTGGGTTATAATGGGAACCCCTTGACAGTTCGCTTTGAATAAAACTCCTCCAGCAAGGCCCAACCTTGGTTTTACCATTCGCCACCTAGCCTCTTTTTCCCTTGGGTTAGGCCAGCCCAAGGGTCATCTTATTTTAACCCCCCCGGGCCAGTGCTTCTCTAAGTGTTGGTCCAACCCAGAGCACCGTGTAGGGCCATCCCTTGGCAACTTGGGTTACGTCGGCTCCTGTAGGCTTAGCTTATCCGGTGTGCCCTGAGAATGAGATATGTGCAGCTCCTATCGGGATTTGTCGGCACAGCGGGTGGTCTTGCTGGACTTGTTTTACCATTGTCGAGGATGTCTTGTAACCGGGATTCCGAGTCTGATCGGGTCTTCCCGCTAGAAGGAGTATCCTTCGTTGACCGTGAGAGCTGTGATGGGCTAAGTTGGGACACCCCTGCAGGGTTATGAACTTTTGAAAGCCGTGCCCGCAGTTATGGGCAGATGGGAATTTGTTAATGTCCGGTTGTAGAAAACCTGAAGTTGACCTTAATTAAAATACATCAACCGCGTGTGTAACCATGATGGTCTCTTCTCGGCGGAGTCCGGGGAGTGAACACGGTGTTGGAGTTATGCTTGACGTAGGTTGTTCTAGGATCACTTCTTGATCATACTTTTATCGACTGTGCTTTGCCTTCTCTTCTCGCTCTCATTTGCGTATGTTAGCCACCATATATGCTAGTCGCTTGCTGCAGCTCCACCTCATACTTTTACCTTACCCATAAGCTTAAATAGTCTTGATCGCGAGGGTGTGAGATTGCTAAGTCCCTGTGACTCACAGATACTTCCGCAACCAGCTTGCAGGTGCCGTTGAGTCCGTGAAGATGACGCAACCAAGCTCAAGGAAGAGCTCGATGAAGATCTTGTCCTTTGTGTTGTTTCATTCTAGTTGATCAGTAGTGGAGCCCAGTTGGGGTCGATCGGGGACCGTGTCGCATTTGGGGTTCTTCTTTTATTTTGGTTCCGTAGTCGGACCTTGAGTGTATTTGGATGATGTAATGCTTTATTCATGTATTTGTATGAAGTGGCAATTGTAAGCCAACTATGTATCTTTTCCCCTTATTGTATTACATGGGTTGTTTGCGAAGATTACCTCACTTGCGACATTGCTTTCAATGCGGTTATGCCTCTAAGTCGTGCTTCGACACGTGGGAGATATAGCCGCATCGAGGGCGATACAACATGGGCTAGATCCTTGAGTACATAAAGTAAGATACATGATCTACGATAAACTAGGGACGATATAAAAGGGTAACCGGTTCTTCTCCGTGAGGAGGTCTTGATGTTCTTCCCTAAAGAGGGGTCTTCAATCCGCTTGGGGGATCTTCTCCGGTGGAGGCTCGAATCTCCGAGGAGAAGGTAACCAAGTGGATGAGCAAAGCTCTCACACAAAATATGAGCTAATCCGTTGCTAATCCTAGAAAGTTGTACGGGGTGCAGTATATATAGTCTAGGGGGGAGAAGGGATACACGGGCCTCGACCCTTCATTGTGCGCAGACAGGGGAGGCCGGATGTCCGGGCTGGTCGGGCCGGATGTTCGGGCTTTCAGGCGACGCCGGATGTCCGGGCTGGGGGGCCGGATGTCCGGGCTGGAGCGGTGGCATTTGTTGCTCTCGGGTTCGGAGGGGCCGGATTTCCGGGCCGATGGCCGGATGTCCGGGGGCTCGGGAGAGGCCGGATGTCCGGGCTGCCGGGGCCGGATGTCCGGGGCTTGTAGCCTTCTGCGGCTGGGCTGCTGTAGTGGAAGACGCTCGAGGGGCCGGACGTCCGGGGCCTTGGCCGGATGTCCGGGGCCTGGAAGATGCTCTTGGCTCCTTCCATTGGTTCTCCTCTTCCGTGGACTTGGGGACTTGTACATCTTCATGCACATCTTCGGGGGGACCCTCTTGGTACCAAATCATGCACAACACCTCGGACTTAGGTAGTAGCCATGTCTCGTGCATAGAAAGTGGAATTTCGGAGAGGAGTGAGTTCACCTTATCTTCGATAGCTTTGGCTCGGGCTCGTGTCATTGGTCCAAGTGGTGTCGTTGGAGGTGTGGGTGCATCCATGGGGATGATCTTGGGATGCTCCGCATCATCTCCCCTCCCTTGGGGAAGATCCGTCCTCGGATCGAAATCCTCATCACCATGGTAGGGCGAGAGATCTTTGATGTTGAAGATGTCTCGCACGGAGTACTTGTCACGAGGGATGTCGATCTTGTATGCGTTGTTGTTGTAGCATGCAAGCACCTTTGATGCGGAGCACCCCAAGATCATCCCCATGGACGCACCTACACCTCCAACGACACCACTTGGACCAATGACACGAGACCGAGCCAAAGCTATCGAAGATAAGGTGAACTCACTCCTCTTCGAACTTCCACTTTCTATGCATGAGACATGGCTACTACCTAAGTCCGAGATGTTGTGCATGATTAGGTACCAAGAGGGTCCTCCCGAAGATGCGCATGAAGACGGACAAGTCCCCAAGTCCACAGATTAGGAGAACCAACGGAAGGAGCCAAGAGCATCTCCCAGGTCCCGGACATCCGGCCAAGGCCCCGGACATCCGGCCCCTGGAGCGCCTTCCTCTACAGCTGCTCAACCACCAAGTGCCTACAGGCCCCGGACATCCGGCCCCGCAAGCCCGGACATCCGGCCCTTCCCGAAGTCCAGGATATCCGGCCCCCTGCCCGGAAATCCGGACACCCCTGAACCCGAGAGCAACATGGCCAGCTTCACCAACCCGGACATCCAGCCTCCACAGCCCGGACTTCCGGCCCTCCGCGAACGCCCGGACATCCGGCCCGACGCCCGGACGTCCGGTCTCCCTGTCTGCGCACAGTAAAGGGCCGAGGCCCGTGTACCCCTTCTACCCCCCTAGACTATATATACTCCACCTCGTCCAACTTTCTAGGGTTAGCAAAGGATTAGCTCATATTTTGTGTGAGAGCTTTGCTCATCCACTTGGTTACCTTCTCATCGGAGATTCGAGCCTCCACCGGAGAAGATCCCCAAGCGGATTCAAGACCCCTCTTTAGGGAAGAACATCAAGACCTCCTCACGGAGAAGAACCGGTTACCCTTTTGTACCGTCCCTAGTTGTCCGTGGACCATGTATCGTTCTATGTATCCGAGGATCTAGCACATGTGTGACTTGTTCTTGTTAGTTTGAGTGTTCCTCTTGTGTTTCCCCTTGTGATTTCCCCCGTTTCCCTCTTTGTGTTCCTCATGTTCTTCGCGGGATCCGCTCCTTTCGTGAAAGATCGGGCGATTAGGGTTCTACCCTACATCATCTTGGTATCTAGAGCCACGTTGATCACGATTTCAGAGCCTCCCCGTTGTGTTTCTAGCCTTGTTTTGTTGTTTCTCGTCCTAATTCAAAAATTCCCCACCAAAAATAGCCCCAATTTTTTTTGTGATTTCTTGGTGTGTTGAGATTTTGTTGGTTCGGATCCGTGGATTTGCTTTGTTTTGAGTGGATCTAGCTTCCCATCATTTTCCCCCAATTTCCATCCACAAATTCCTCCGAATTTTGCCCGGATTTGACCTCCCCACGCGGTGTTCATCCGTTCGTCCCCGGATCCAGAGCCCGGACATCTGGCCCCACCCAGACATCCGGCCTTCCACCCGGACATCCGGCCCCTGGCAGCAACATCTCCATCCACCGCCCCGTTTTCCGCCCAGTTTCCACCAAATTTGGTTCCGGTGCCCACCATATACCATATATACTTCCGCATACCTCCACCACTTCCGCATAACCTAACCATCTTTGGACCATTTCGCTCTTTGACACAATTGCTACTTCGAGGTTTGAGAATTTGAGTTGCGGTACCGTATCCTTTTGTGTTTCGTCTATTTAGGTACGGTTCGACATCGACATCGCCGCCGTTCATCTTCGCCACGGTTGTGTCATCAACAACGACCACCTCGACTACATCTTGGTATTCGTGCCACCATTTTGACACCATACCGGAAGCAAGACCGGTAACCTCATCTTGGTATTGGACATATAGCCTTACTCTGCGTTGCTTACCCATTGAGACTAGCCATTGAGTATTGCCGGCAACGAGACTTTTGCACATTAGTGATCATACTTCCCATAGCATACATACATCATTGTTGCATATATTGGTATGATCTCTTGTGTCACAAAGTTGTCATCACATACTCATTTGCTATCTTGGTTCGTCAAGCATTGCATGAGAAAAGAGCTCAAACATTAAAGAGCCAAACAAGCTTTTTAGCAAAGAGAAAAGATAAGCAAAGAGCTTTTAAGCAAGAACCATAGCATCTTACAACATTAAGATTGTCATACTCGATCATCTTGGATCATATCATAGCAACACCTTGCATACAAAATATTTGGGATAGAAGTCGTTGCATTTTTGCTAAGTAGGTTGTGCACAAGTTCTTGTATCCGCCTATTGTGCAATCGTGCTAGCGTCTCTCTAGTGTTGTGCAACAAGAGCATTTTTGTGGATTCCACATTTTGGCTCACCCTTGGTTGCACAACCCCACTTATCTTTTTGCGCGTGTGTTTCCATGTACCTTATATGCTTGGTCTACTTGTTACATTGCATCTTGCGAATCTTTTCCAACATTATTGAAGCTCACTTACAATTGCATCAAATTTTGTGCCACCATCCTAACCGAGCTCCACCAAAAGCTTTTACTTGTGTAGGTGTGAGAAACCGACAAGAACTCGTACCAATTGTGCTATTTCCTTGTCCTACATTGGAGTGATCCTCGATCCACTTTCAACTTCGGTTAAGGTACATTTGGTACTCGTTGTTCTCTTTCTACCACTCACATTTGTCTTGGAATGATGGATAGGCCAAGTACTTCTACCAACCCACTCTTCATGGAGCAAGACGACGACATGAACTCCTTCGTCACCAAGAGTCACCTCTTCGGTGCACAACGTGCTTTGCATCAAGAGCAACACGCTATGAGTGAATGCATCGACAACCTTGCCGCCGACTTGCGACTTTCCGAGCAACAAACAAGGGACTACTTCGACCACAAGCTCGACGATCACAAGCAAGAGAATGCCGCAAGGATGGACGAAATTCGTGCTTTGTTGCTCAACCGCTCGTCTTCCACTTCAAGAAGGAGTCGTTCAAGCCGCCACTCCGACTTCACCCTCTCCGGCTCTAGTACACCGACATCGAACACTCTTCGTCGAGCTGCGTGCACCGACCATCAAGGAAGCCTCAATCCCCTATGAGACACCGACTCTCAAGAGCACCGACAACGTCAAACTCAAGAGGCCTTTGCGCTAGCACGAGAACAGCAACGACAACGCCAACATGAAGAGGAAGAGCGAGCGCGTCTACACCAAAATGCTCAAGATGCCGAGGCACAACGTTAATAACAACAACTCCGTGACCCTCAAGCACTTGCGGCGCAACAAGCTCTACGTGATTCGAGTCGAGCCGTTGCCGACCGAAGCCGACAAGCCCGTGAACAAGAGGAAGCATTTCGCGAAGAAATTCAAGAACGAAGATTTCAAGCTCGCGTGCATCGGCAAGTTCCTCCTTGAGCTCGACAAGCTCCTCCACAAGCTCGCCAAGAACAACAAGTCAATCAAGAGAATGAAGACAATGGAGATCCTCCACGACAAGGACAACATGGCGATAACAACCCTCCGCGCCAAGAGCACCACGAGTTGATCAATCATCAACAACATGGGCGTCATCATCCCCGATCCCAACACAATGAAGAGCAAAGTTATGGCAAACTCAAGTTCACCATGCCCAAGTTAAACGGAAGCAACGATCCCGAAGAGTACCTTTCATGGGCATTGAAGGTTGACAAGATCTTCTGTTTGCACAATTTTGAAGAAGAGAAGAAGATCGCAATGGCATCCCTTGAGTTCCAAGACTATGTCCTCATTTGGTGGGAACAAATCATAGAGCGCCGAGAGGCAAGAGGTGAACCACCCATCACTACTTGGGCGAAAATGAAGGATGTCATGAGAGCATGCTTCGTACCTACCTACTACAACCGTGACCTCTTCAAGAAACTCCAACAACTCAAGCAAGGAATAAAGAGCGTTGAAGAATATTACAAGGAGATGGAGATTGCAATGATAAGAGCCAATGTCACAGAAGATGATGAAAAAAATAATGGCACGTTTCTTGAACGGACTCAATCATCCTATCAAGAAGATCGCCGACTTCCAACCATACTCTAATCTCATCGAGCTAGTGCACCAAGCTACCAAAGTGGAACGCCAAGTGCAAGATGATTTCAAGTATGCCAAGTTCTCATCCAAGTCCTACGGCTTCTCCAACAACCAAGCTTCAACGAATCCAACACCGACTACAAGACCTTCTACTTCCAACATCGACAAGTCGACTTCCAAGAAAGATTCGTCACCTACAAGTCATCCTCCTACGAGCAACTTCAAGCCGAGAGCTTCATCATCATCAACTCCAACCGACGAGACCGTCAAGACGAGTTCCTTCAAGTGTTTCACTTGCGGAGGCCGAGGCCACAAGTCCTACGAGTGCACCAACAAGCGAACCATGGTCTTCAATGACGATGGCACTCATGACTCCATGTGCGAAGATGAAATGGAAGCCCTCGAGCAAGTCGCCATGCACCGCCAAGTGAACAATGAAGAAGAACAAGTCTTTTGTGATGAAGACTCAAGTCCCGCACTTGTTGTCTCCAAAGTCTTGACTCTCCAACATCACCAAGAAGAAGACCAATGATGCCACATATTCCACACCAGGGCGGGCGTCAATGGATGATCCGTCAAGGTCATCATCGATGGAGGGAGTTGTCATAATCTCGCAAGTGAAGAACTTTGCTCCAAGCTCCAATTGCCCAAGACGAAGCATCCACATCCATACAAAGTGCAATGGCTTAGTGACTCTGGCACCATCCAAGTCGAGCACCGGGTACAAGTCTCCTTCAAAATTGGCTCCTACGAAGACACCTTGGAGTGCGACGTCGTTCCAAAGACTGTTTGTCATCTTCTCCTTGGACGGCCATGGCAATTCGATAGAGGAGTCATCCACAACGGCCGAACGAACAACTACATCTTCAAGATGAAGGGCAAGGAGTACGTCCTCCGTCCAATGTCGCCAAGTCAAGTGATCGCCGACAAGCAAGCCACCCCTCGTGGAGATCATAGTGAGAGAGTGAGCCACCAAAAAGAGAGTGAGCGCCACAAGCCAAAATTGAGTGCCTCCACGATGAGCGAAAACAAGAACCTAGTTCTATTTGCCACCAAACGTGAGATGAGAGAAGTGTGTGAGAACCCATCTAGTGTCCTACACTACGTCCTCGTGTGCAAGGACAATGCATCACAAACTAACACTTCTCACACTCTTCCTCTAGTGTTGTCTTCTCTTTTGCAGGAATTTCAAGATGTTTTCCCCGATGAGGTACCTCCGGGTCTACCTCCTCTACGAGGCATTGAGCACCGAATCGACCTCATCCCCGGAGCACCTCTTCCGAACAAAGCTCCATACCGTGTCAACCCCGACGAAAAAAAAGAAATACAAAAGCAAGTAAAGCATCTCATAGACCATGGACATGTGCATGAAAGTTTGAGCCCTTGTGCCGTTCCGGTCATTCTTGTGCTAAAACGTGATGGTAGTTTTCGCATGTGCTCCAATTGTAGACCTATCAATGCTATCACCATTCGCTATAGGTATCCCATTCCACGCTTGATGAGCTTAGCGGTGCTTGATGAGCTTAGCGGTGCCACTATATTTTCCAAAATTGATCTTAAGAGTGGTTACTATCAAATCTGCATACAAGAGGGTGATGAATGGAAAACCGCCTTCAAAACCAAGTTTGGTTTGTATGAGTGGTTAGTCATGCCTATGGGTCTTTCGGAAGCACCAAGCACTTTTATGCGCTTCATGAATCATGTCTTTCGCCCTTACATTGGTATATTTGTTGTGGTCTACTTTGATGACATTCTTATGTTTAGCAAATCTATCAAAGATCATGTCACCCATGTCCGCACCATTTTGCAAACTCTTAGAAAAGAGCGCCTTTATGCTAATATGGAGAAATGCCTTTTTGGTGTTGATAAGCTCGTCTTCTTGGGTTTTGTTGTTTCTTCTAAGGGTGTTCATGTTGATGAGTCCAAGATCCATGCTATTAATACTTGGCCGCAACCAACCAACTTGCATCAAGTGCGTAGTTTTCTTGGCTTTGCGGGTTTCTACCGTCGCTTTGTGAAGGATTTTAGCACCATTGCTTCGCCTTTGCATGCTTTGAGCAAGAAGAATGTGATGCGGAGCATCCTATGGACATCGCCATGTCAAGAGCCACTTCGTCAAGTGACACGTGTGACATCTACTTCATGCTTACAAAGGTGAATCGTCTCCTTTACACATGTCCACTTGTACCCTTCGAGGATGGTATACTACTTGACCCCTCGTGTGCATGCATAGGTGTGAGCGGAGCTACACGTTCTTCGAGGAGGAACCCAATCGGAAGAGTACAACTACACCATCCACGAGGAGAACGCACGAAAGAAGGAAGATCGTCGAGTCCAAGGAGAAGGACGGGAATACCGCAAGGAAGACGGAGGCAAGAAGATGGAAGAAGAAGTACGGTTTAGAGGACCCCGTGCGCACGGCCTATCCAGAGAGTTTTTGGATACCCCATGCGCACGGGCCCCAAAAGACCCCGTGCACACGGGACCCCCGTGCCCACGGGGCTGACTTAGCCTGTGCGCACGGGCCTACTTGCGAGTTGGCTGGGAGATGCCCCTTTTGCCCCTCCACTCGTCCCTCATCTCCAGCCACCCAAATATTTCGTCCCTAGGTCATTTGTTAGGGTTAGCAAAGGATATGACATGATCTATGTGAGCTTTGCTCCTTGTACCACTCCTCTTGAGAGAGAGAGAGACCTCTCCATTGGAGATCAAGACCTCCTATGGAGAAGATTCCTAGTGGATAGATCAAGACCTCCTATGGAGAAGATCCCTAGTGGATAGATCCCCATCATAGGATCACCAAGACCTCATTCCTCATAGGATTGGGATGAACTAGCACCTTGTATCTTTCCTTTGTTGTCTTTGAATCATTGTATCTCTCTCTGTGTGATTGGATCTAGCATATGTGTGATTGGATCTAGTCAATTGAGTGTTTTCCCTCTTGTGTTCATCTTGTTCTTAGGGATTCCCCCTCCAATTCATGAAAGATCTCCACTTAGGGTTCCACCCTACACCATTTTGGTATCATGAGCCATGGTTTGTCACGAAATTGGAGCCCCCTCTTTGTTTTCTAGCCTAGTTTTGTTGATTTTGTCCTAAATTCGAAAATTCCCCACCAAAAATAGCCCCAATTTTTTTGTGATTTGTTGGTTTTGATGATGTTTTGTTGGATTTGATCCATGGATTTGCTTGGTTTCAAGTGGATCTAGCTTTCCCCCATCTTTTCTCCACCATCCATCCCCAAAATCTCTCCAATTTTGCACAAGAAATCTCCAATTTCCGCCACGAAATCACAAAATTTCCGCCCACCCAGTGCCCACGGACCCCAGACCCCGTGCGCACGCCCCCCTCGAAAACTTGTGGACACCCCGTGCCCACGGGCTCCTACCCCCGTGCGCACGACCCCCCAGGACAGCCACGAGTGCTTCACCGTTTTGCCCATAACTTCAACATCCGGAGTCCGATTTTCGCGTTCTTTAGCTCGTTGAGTAGCTATTGACATCCCCCATCCACCTAGATAGGCTCCAACACCATTTGACTCCATCAAAGTTTTGATATTTTGGCTTCTTTAACTAGGCCTTCCACCATATCATCCGCAAAACCCAACATAGCCTTCCGCAACCTAACCCATTTTGCTCCATTTAGCATTTGTGGTTGTTTGAGTGGTGACTTGAGTCTCCTAAGGTGTTTCGGCTACTTAGGGACGGTTGCTTCTTCTTCAACCACCACCAGCACTTCCGCATTGCCATTGCCGCTACCACCATTTGACTTTTGTCCGTGAGATTTTGAGTTCGCGGTTTTTCCGTTTCCTATGGTGTTTCGGCTACTTAGGGACGAGTCTCCATCATCTTGGTATCTACATCAAGAACACCGCCACTCACCATCTTCAAGGATGGTAACCTTGACGACACCATTGTACAATCACCCTTGTAATTGCATTGATAACCCCTAGCCCATTTTGCGTCACTTGCCTATCGAGACTAGCCATTTGAGTATTGCCGGCAATGTTACTTGTGCACATTAGTGATCTACACCTCCCATTGCATACATACCATATCATATTGGTATCATATCATCTCTTGTGTCACAAGATTGTTCCCGCATATACACAATTGCTATCTTGGTTTGTGCATTTCGCATAGTGGCCATATACAAAGAAAGAGAGAATAAGCTTTTAAGAAAAAGAAAAGAGAGCAAAGAGCTTGTAAGCAAGTGCGATAGCATCATACCACATTGGACATAAGATTGTCATATCCGATCATCTTGGATCATCTTGAGAAGTACAATGGGAACATCATACATATAGCATACTTGGGATAGAAAGATCATACATTTTGCATCTTATAGGTTGTGCACAAGTGTCCTATCCGCCTATTGAGCAATCATGCTAGCGTCTCTCTTGAGTTGTGAAACACGAGCGTTTTCCGTGGATTCCACATTTTGTGCTCATTCCTTGGTTGCACGACCCAATTTATCTATCCGTGTGTGTGTGTTTCCGTGTGCCACATATTGCTATTGGTCTACTTGTTTCACTTGTGAATTTGTGAATCTTTTCCAACATTATTGACTCTTGCTAACATTTTGCATCAAATTTTTGTGCCACTATCCTCACCGAGCTCCACCATAAGCCTTATTTGTGTAGGGGTTGAGAATTGACAAGATCCGGTACCAATTGTGCTATTTCCTTGATACATTATTGAGTGATCATTGATCCATCTTCAACATTGGATAAGTGAAAGTGCATTATATTGACTAGAGGGGGGGGTGAATAGGCGATTTTTATGAAATTCTTCACTGAGGAATTTGCCGGAGAGGAAATTCCTTAGCGAAGAACTACTAGCAGCGGAATAAGTACTCAAAAGTAAACATAACAGAATACAAGCATAGTCATCATGATGAAATGAAGACAGGCAGAGAGTACAGGAAGCATAATAACATGATAACACAGGATGAAGACAAACAGACTGAAGAAATTAAACTGAGGAAATTGAGAAAGTCTTCAGTCAAAGTCTTCTAACACAGATATGAACAAGCACACAACACAGTTATGAGGAAATGAAAGAGTTGAGGAAATAGAACCAGTGAGCTTGGTGAAGACAATGATTTGGTAGACCAGTTCGGACTGCTGTCTCAGTTGTACGTCTGGTTGGAGCGGCTGAGTATTTAAACTCGAGGACACACAGTCCCAGACACCCAGTCAAGGACACTTAGTCCAAGACACATAGTCCTCACCGTATTCTCCTTGAACTAAGGTCACACAGACCTCGTCCAATCACTCGTGGTAAGTCTTCAGGCGACTTCCAAACCTTCACAAACTTGGTCGCTCGGCGATCCACAATTCCTCTTGGATGCTCTACACCATGACGCCTAACCGTCTGGAAGAAGCACAGCCTCCAAAGGTAACAAGCGTTGGATCCACTCAGGATCAATCTCTTCAGTGATGCTCAATCACTTGGGGTTTGTAGGTGTTTGGGTTTTGGGTTTTTGGTTTTTCCTCACTTGATGATTTTCGTTCAAAGTCCTTGGAGGATGGGTTGCTCTCAAATGACAAGTGTCAGTTTCTCTCGGAGCAGCCAACCAGCTAGTGGTTGTAGGGGGGCGGCTATTTAGAGGCTGGTGCAGTGTAGTGAGTGTTTTCAGACATCTAGTCCAGCACCCATGAATTCACATCTTCAGCATCTCCGGTGATGTGCAGCGTTTCGAATTGAAGAATCAGTTCTTCATTCCAATCATAGATGTCAGAGAAAAAGTTTAGCAGTCCAGTGTCGTGAAGAACACTGAGGACTGGTGCGAAGCACGACAGAGATTCCATATCCACGTGAGGAATATGCTCATGGTAGAAGATCTTCTCCTTGTTGAACAACACTGAGGAATAGAAATTGGCTTGACTAGCAGTCCAGAAACGCCTCTTCCTAATGCGAGCAGAGTCATATGGGTTGTAGTCTTCGAAGAATACGTGCTCGCCGAAGAAATCATCAGCCTTGAACTTTTGCTTGCGTGAGAATGGATTCTTTGGCTTCGGCAGAGGAGTGTCAGTGAGTTGCATTACGACCTCAGGAATCTCAATCGCAGGTTCTTCAGGCTGAGGAATTTCTGGTTCCTCCTCAGTGGCAGTCTGCGTAGTTGGTTGATTGAAGAAAAACATTTCTTCATGTGTTGCACATCTAAGTCATCAATTTTGCATAATTGTTAGGATGAGTGTCCTTTTCAAAGAACATTCGAAGATTCTAGGATATTTAGCTCACACCGCAACTTGCTAAATCTCTTCTCATCCAAGGGCTTTGTGAAGATATCGGCTAGCTGTTCTTCAGTCTTCACATGCTCAATAGAAATGTCACCCTTCAACACATGATCACGAAGAAAATGATGACGAATCTGAATGTGCTTTGTCTTCGAGTGCTGAATTGGGTTGTGAGAAATCTTGATGGCACTCTCATTGTCACAGAAGAGAGGCAGATTCTTCATGTTGACGCCATAGTCCTTGAGAGTTTGCTTCATCCATAGCAATTGGGCACAGCAAGAACCAGCGGCAATGTACTCAGCTTTAGCAGTAGATAGTGATACGCAGTTCTGTTTCTTCGAGGACCAACAGACCAAAGATCTTCGGAGGAAATGACATGTACCAGATGTTGACTTGCGATCCACACGATCACCAGCATAGTCAGATTCAGAATATCCAACAAGATCAAAAGCCGAGCCCTTGGGGTACCATAATCCAAGTGTTGGTGTGTGAGCTAGATATCGAAGAATATGTTTCACAACCTTATGGTGTGATTCCTTCGGTGCAGCTTGAAATCGGGCACACATGCAAACACTAAGCATTATATCTGGCCTAGATGCACATAAGTATAATAAGGAACCTATCATGGAGCGGTATACCTTATGATCGAAGTCAATACCATTTTCATCAGTGCACTGATGGCCATTTGTGGGCATAGGAATTTTGACGCCTTTGCAATCTTGCATGCCGAATTTCCTCAGTACATCCTTGAGGTATTTCTCCTGAGATATGAATATGCCATTGTGTTGTTGACGAATTTGAAGACCTAAGAAGAATTTCAACTCTCCCATCCTAGACATTTGATATTCTTCACTCATCATATAGGCAAATTCATCACTATAACGTTGGTCAGTACAACCAAAGATAATATCATCAACATATACTTGGCACACAAACAATTCACCATCATAAGATTTAGTGAAAAGAGTAGGGTCGAGTGAACCGGGTTTGAAGCCTTTCTTCATGAAGAGTTCCTTCAAGGTATCATACCAAGCCCATGGGGCCTGCTTGAGGCCATAGAGGGCCTTGTTGAGTCTGAAGACTTTGTCAGGATTCTTTGGATCTTCAAAACTTGGGGGTTGAGCAACATATACTTCTTCCTCAAGCTTACCATTGAGGAATGCACTTTTCACATCCATTTGATATAAAATGATATCATGATGGTTAGCATAAGCAAGTAATATGCGAATAGCCTCAAGTCTAGCAACAAGTGCAAAAGTTTCATCGAAATCAATTCCTTCAACCTGTGTGTAGCCTTGAGCTACAAGCCGTGCCTTATTCCTCACCACAAGGCCATTTTCATCTTGCTTGTTGCGGTAGATCCACTTTGTGCCGATGATATTGTGCTTGCGAGGATCTGGACGTTTGACCAGTTCCCAGACATTGTTAAGCTCGAACTGATGTAATTCCTCTTGCATGGCCTGAATCCACTCAGGCTCCAGAAATGCTTCATCTACCTTAGTGGGCTGTGTAATAGAGACAAAAGCATACTGCCCACAAAAGTTAGACAAATGTGAAGCTTTTGAGCGTGTGAGAGGACCTGGCGCTTTGATGTCATTGATGATCTTTTCAACTTGCACTTCTTTTGCAATGCGAGGATGAGCTGGTTGTCGTTGAACAATTTGATCAGCGTTTTCTTCAGCACCATTTTTTCAGCATTTTCTTCAGGTGCATTAGCTCGATGTTCTTCATGTTCTGGAATGAATTCTTCAGCAGATTCTTCAGTAGGAATGACATCCTCAGTAGCCTTGAACTTGATAGTTTCCTCAGGTGCTGGTTCATCTATCACAGTAGGTAGGTGCTCTCTTTGCGAGCCATTAGTTTCATCGAACCGCACATCTATAGTTTCAACAACTTTGTGAAGAACGTTGTTGAAGACTCTGTAGGTGTGCGAGTCCTTTCCGTAACCAAGCATAAAACCTTCATGTGCTTTCGGTGCAAATTTTGAGTTGTGATGAGGATCTCTAATCCAACATTTAGCACTGAAGACTTTGAAATAACTTACATTGGGTTTCTTATCAGTGAGGAGTTCATAGGCAGTCTTTTTGAAGAATTTGTGAAGATATACTCTGTTGATGATGTGGCTCGCAGTATCAATTGCCTCAGTCCAGAAACGATAAGGTGTTTTGTGAAGATATACTCTGTTAATGATGTGGCTCGCAGTATCAATTTCCTCGAATGAATACCAAGTCTTCACGGTCACGCCATTTTCTTCACTTTCAAAGTCTTCATGAAAGTCTTCAGAAATACCAAAATCTTCAGTCGAAGATATTCATTTTTAGGGGTCGACTTTTCCTGTAAATATCAAACTCCTCATAGACTTATAGACCTGTGTACACTCACAAACGCATTAGTCCCTTAACCTATAAGTCTTCAATACACCAAAATCACTAAGGGGCACTAGATGCACTTACAATAAGGTACATTGGTCTAGTTCTTTCCTTTCTTCCACTCATATTTGCTCGAGTCTTGTGATGGATAGACAAGGCATTTCATCTCCGGTCTTCGACAACAACGACGGCGTGAACAACTACATCACCAAAATGTCCATCTTCGGACTACAACACGAAATGAAAGGCGCACAATCTACCTTGCAAGAGCGCCTCGACAACCTCGCCATCGACATACACCACTCCAAAGCAAGGAAAAGGGACTACATCGAGACCAAGTTGGGTGAGCTAAAGGATCAACTATGAGACTTGGTGGCCGACTACAAGTCTTCTTCTCCTTCATCATCCTCAAGGCGGCGGCGAGAAAATCGATCATCTTCGGAGCACAAACTAGATACAAGAGCAAGTCGTCCACGTCCACATCTCCATGGCGACCATCACCAACATCGTCATGAAGGACAAGACACCTCCAAGCATCATGTGCACAATGACGATGAACGACATCTACTATGAGCTCAAGCACGACAACGACATCATCAACATGAAGATGCTCAACACGCGCAAACGTACAAGTCCAAACAAGCCCTACTTCATGCCAAGTCCAAGCTTCATGAGCATAAGAGAAGTCCGTGAGACGAGCACCACCAAGACGGAGCTATGGCTACAACAACCACTTCGGCATCTTCGCCAAGTGCTATCAAGGCATCTTCGCCTTTGGACGTACGTCATCTTCGCCTACTTCCCACGAGTACGCCTACATCGACATCTTCACCAACGAGGCAACCACCTACAAGTGAGGGCGACACTTCCATCTTCGGAAGCCCCTCAAGGAAGATGGCCGAGCATGGGAATTTCCCTTCGGTCATGGAGACGAGCTATGAGGTGCCACATCATATGGACCTCCTACAACAAGACGGCGACAAGAAGGTCGAGCTAGGGCCATCCCCTTCGACCACGACGACGAGCATGAACCTCTTCAATAACTTGAAGACGGCACCCATATTGGATTCATACTCCGAGTCAAGCTACGAGACCGCACATGAGACCTTATATTTGGTCTTGGAGGAGAGTGATGATGTGCCATCTTCGGCCTTCATCCATGGCTACGACCACGGCATGATTGAGCATGGAGACATTTGCACCTACATCTCTCCTACACCCACATACAAAGAGATGCCCCAATTCCCATGTGAGGAGAGCCACCCCACCATGAGTGATATGAGTGACTCCACCATTTTTAACATTGAGTGCATTTCCTATGAGAGGATGAGTGTGACCACCACTAGCCCCACACTTGAGAGCATCCAAGAGGGAGTGAGTGAGCCACCACACTTAGTGAGTGAGGTAGTTGACAAGACACGTGAGGCCACTATGATCTCTAACAACTTAACCTCTACTCCGAGTGTGTTTTCTTTGGTGCTAGGTATCCTACATGATGAAACTCCTATCCTCGACGAGTCCATACCTCCAATGGAGATGACGGTGGCCATGGTGGACGATGATGCACCCCCCACATGGTTCCATCAAGATGAAGATGACCACGACTTGGTCTTCGACACCTCACCTACAACCTATGAGCGGTGCTCCAAAGGTAACATAGGTGATGGTGCTTCTCTTGTCCCACTAGTGGACTATTTTACGAATGATTTCTTGCATGATGTTGACACACCTTTACCCATGCTTCATGCTAGTGCGACTTCTTCATGTCATGACTTACCTATTCATGATAAATATGATGATGAGCATGTTGAGTTGCCTAGTTGTGATGCTATGCTCCATAGGATATCACGTGAATTTTTTGGTCACATCATGTTTGACAATCCATTAACCTTGTCATATGCTATGAGTGAGATCTCCAATATTACTTCATTTCAATCTCAACATAGTAACTATGCATGCCCCGTTAAAACAAATCCCATTTGCACATATGACATAGATGACGAGATGATGGTCATTGGCTTTTGTTTCTCTTGCGATGATATTGTTATGTTCCTTTGCAAAATTTGTGCAATTCATCTCATATGCCATGCCATGAAAATTATTGTGTTTCACATGATTACATCCCTTGTGTGCACCACATGAATACCATTCCTCACAATGCTCTAGATATTGCGAATGATCCATTACATCCTTTGAGTCTCCATTATGCTATATATAACAACAAACCTCTCATGATGGATGACATATTTCTATATCACACAACTCATTTATTTGAGCATTGGATATTTTGTGCTAACCAACACAAGCACGTGCGCATCATGATGGATGATGTGTACATCTATGACGCACACACAATTTTCCCTTTGTCTTTGTTTTGTGTAGGTACTCACGTATACTTGTCAACCTCTCAATCCCAAGAGTTGACGAAACGAGCTCTTGAGAGCAAAGATGACTTGGGATCCCGTGAACTATCCTTACCACCATTCCTTTCATGCAACGACTATGCGCATCTCTCTCACTTGGCTCTCACACGGCTATGGGCTATATACCGCTCTCTTGCTCATTTTACCGTGTTCACTTTGCATGTTATGCTTGCTTCTATGCCTTTGCCATGCAATTGTGACCCTTGCTTGCATCTACCCATGATTCACAATTATGTTACTCCTATGCGTATTTGCATGCTTGGTGGAGATCCTTGTTGCTATTGCCATGTTTATCATGTGCCTCATGCTATTGATGCTATTTTGCTCATATCCTCCTTTCATGCTTGTGATATGTCTTGTGCATTATTCATGCCCACCA
Source organism: Triticum urartu (assembly GCF_003073215.2). Classification (NCBI taxonomy): domain Eukaryota; kingdom Viridiplantae; phylum Streptophyta; class Magnoliopsida; order Poales; family Poaceae; genus Triticum; species Triticum urartu. The sequence continues at coordinate 287,543,156 of NC_053023.1, read as the reverse complement.
TTTGCACACATAACATACTTGACATGATTCTTTCTAGTATGTTGCATCTTCGCAATACTAGCTTGCTTGCTTGCTTTGATTCACATGATTGCTTGCTTAGTCGCATCACCCATGTTCCATTCTTCATTGCTTTCTTGGGTTGATGACGTATATGTTCATGCCTCTCACATGATATATTTTGTTCACTGTTGCTTGCCTCCAATTGTTGCATCTATGCTTATTGATCGTGGCGACTTGGACACTTTACTTGTGATGCATGCTTGCTTGATTGCGCCTATTGTATTTGGTTGTCCTCACATCATCATATGCCTCCATACTATGAAATGCTCCCTTGTACTTTCTTATGATGAGCATGATGCATCCACTTGTTTGGTATTTTACCACATGAATGATAGGTTTTGCATCTCCGCTAACCTCATTTGTTTTTCCGAGTGTTTGTCATGTTCTTTCATGTTGAAGGATTCACAAGGCGATACCGTCATGAGACAATTTGGTCATGTGAAGGCATACATGATGTGCAACACCAACATTTGCGAGAATCTCCTAAAGGTGAACTCCTTCCCTTTGAGCCATCCTCAAATATGCATATTGGATGGGTCACTCTTTCATTGTTGTTTCCTTCTTTTTGTCTACATGTTACATCTATTGGATGGAGAACCGACATTGGGGATGGAACCCATGAACCTTCAAGTTGAGGAGCGCTCGGACTTATTGGATGCACCTTCGAACCTCCACTCATGCCACGACATCGAGCATTGGTATACCAACACCTCCATATTTGTTGATTTTGTTCACACATGTCATGCTCGATGGACATATCATACACATGACAAATTTGCATCTTATGCATGGATTGACTCACATTATGATTGCCTTGTTGCACCTATTTCCATGTCATCCATGATATATGAGCTTGTGCATTTCCTTAGCAAATTTGTTGTGATCTTTCTTGATGGCATCTCGGAGGTGATCGTGGCGATGTGCTGGTCAGTGCAATGGATCGGGGTTGCTGAGCATTTGTTGAAGTTCATGTGCAGCCCAGAAGCCCTCTCGAAGACTTGGAGTAGGGTGCGCATGGCAGCGATGTCATGGCTGTCCGGATGACAAAAAACGACGACGTCGTCCGCGTAGAGAGATATGCTGGATGCCGCGTGCCCGGTGGTGAGGCGGTGCAGGAGGCCGGTGTCCATAGCCCGTAGCAGCATAGTATTGAGGACGTCGATCATGATCGTGAAAAGCATGGGGGATACCGGATCACCCTGTCTAAGGCCATGGGCATGATCAATTGAGGGGACTGGGTGACCGTTGATGAGCACCCTCGTCGAGGCCGTGGAGAGAAGGATAGAAATCCACTCACACCAGCATGGCCCGAAGCCAAGGTGCGTCAAGACCTGGAGGAGAAAAGGCCAGGACACGCTGTCGAAAGCCCGCGCGATATCAAGCTTGAGGAGCATACGTGGTGCCTTGAGGTTGTGTAGGAGACGGGCCGTTTGCTGCACGAGCATGAAGTTGTCGTGGATGCACCGTGCTCCGATGAAAGCACTCTGGTTTGTAGAAACCATGGACCGTAGGTGGGGAGCCAGCCGAAGAGAGAGCAACTTCGCGACAAGCTTGGCGAAAATGTGGATAAGACTAATCGGCCAGTAGTCATAAAGTGATCTCGCGTCCGCACGCTTCGGGAGCAAAGTGAGCAAAGCCTCATGTAGCTTTTGAAAGCTGTGTCCGTTCATGGAGTATAGCTTGTCGAAAGCCTCACGGAAGTCATGTTTGATCGTGTCCCAACAAGCCACAAGGAACTCGGAAGTGAAGCCATTGGGGCCGGGCGCCTTGCCAGCCGGCAGGCTTTTGACGGCGTCCCAAATCTCGTCATCAGTGAAGGGCTCGTCAAGCACAAGCAGGTCGAACTGCGGGACTTGAAGAGCATGGAGATCGAGCGTGATATCTCGCTCAGAAGCGGTACCGAGCACCTCAGAGAAGTGGTCGAAGGCGGCGTCAACCATGGCGTCATGATCAGCGACAGTGTTGGGGCCCACTCGGAGGCTCGTCATGAGGTTGCGCTGCTTACGGTGGGCCGCATGGATTTTGTAGTAAGATAGCGCAGCGTCGTCGCTCCGTAGCCAGGAAAGGCGCACCCGCTGCCGTGCGATCGATCTCTCAAGGGAGGCGAGGCCCAGGTACGAAGCCTTGAGCCTCCGTCACAGCCAGGTCTCGAGATGGGAGAGTGGTCTATAGTCTTGCGCCGCGTCTAGGCACGGGATGAGCTCCCGCGCAACCTTGAGCTGTAGGGAAATGTTACCGATCGTGCGCGTACTCCATCGCTGCAGTTGTCTCGCCGTAGCCTTGAGACGTGTCACGATCCTCTGGAAAGGATAGGCGTCAGGCACAGCGGAAGTCCACGCCTCAGAAACCATGTCATGGAAGCCCTGAAGCTTTGGCCAGAATCTCTCGAAGTGGAAGCGTCTAGCCCCGGGTGGCCGCGCCGCACAGTCGACTAGAAGCGGGCAGTGGTCCGATGCTGCCGAGGAGAGGCACTGCAGGAGGCAGTGTGGGTGAGCAGACTCCCATCCAGAGGTGCATAGGATGCGGTCGTTGCGGACTAGGGTTGGGTTGTCGTGCTCATTAGACCACGTATAACGGCGGTCGTGCATGTATAAGTCACGAAGCTCCTCATCGGCAATAAATCGTCGAAACCTGCTCATGATGCGGTGGTTGAGATTATCATTGCTCTTCTCGGCCGTCGAGAGGATCATGTTGAAGTCACCACCAATAAGCCACGGGCCTATGCGGGATTCGCGCACGTCGTGCAGCTCGGCCAGGAACTCGAGCTTGGCCCCGTCGTCCTGTGGTCCGTAGACCCCGGTGATCCACCAGTGGCCATCGCTAGCCTGGGGGGTGAGGAGTGCCATGACATGGTGCGTGCCAACGAGAGGGTTCAAGAGGGAGAGGTCCGATCATCGCCAGGCAAGCAAGATGCCCCCACGGGTGCCGTTGGCAGGGAGGAAGAAGTAATCCTCGAAGAGTGGACCAAGCGTGTCAAGCACAATGGAATCGGTGATGGTCGCTAGCTTAGTTTCTTGCAGACAAACGATGGACGGGGCGGCAGCGGTGATCACGCCGCGAACACATTCGCTTGGCGCCGGAGTTGAGGCCACGAACGTTCCAAAAGACTGCTTTAAAGTTGCAATACATAGAAAGAAGATGTAGGCGTTCGAGGTACAAGTTGAAGGGCGCTAAGCCTCAATGAGCAGTGCGCTTGACGCACGGGTCACCTCGGGCAGCGAAGAAGGAAGCTGCCAACCAAAGAAGTCCGCGAAGGCCTGCAGGACGTCCACTGCCAGGGGCTGCTCGAAGAGAAGGGCATATTTGTCGAGGACGTCGTTGGGTATGGGTGCATCATTGTCCGCAATGAGGCCAAGGCGCCGGAGAAGCACCCGTTTTGCCTTCATCTCGGAGCTGAGGCCAAGATCGGCGCGGGCGATCCGAAAACTGCGCCTCGGTGTAAAGGTAGCTGGCAGCTCTTTCCTTCTACGCCGTGGCTTGGGGGTAGGCAAAAGGGAAGATGCCCTGACGGAAATCGCGTCAACAAAGGCGGTGAGGGGCACGTCGCTCACGGCAACCTGCATGGATTGCATGGCCAGGTCATCCTTCCTAGCTGTAGATGGCTCCTGGTTGGGTGGCCGAGCCTCAAAAGTAGCGTCGGGCGGGGCAGAGCTGGGGCCAGGGTTGGAGGCAGCAGGAGAGGGGATGATCACCGTGCTGGGGGGCTCGCCATGCAGCGACGGGACGGGCACGGGCCCAGGGGAAGCGACAAGGGCATGCACGTTGGCCCCAGGGGCCCGATCGGCGATAGCAGCGGTATCCAAGGCTAGGGCCTCGCCAGGCATGGCATCCGAGGCCGAGCCGGCCACCCAATCCGAGCCAGGTGGGATCGGCGCGGGATCCAAGGGCGGGGAGGGGTGGCAGCTGGAGACAGGCGCGGTCGGGGGGGACACAATGGCGCGATCCAGTAATCTTCATGGAGAAGGCACGATAGCGATTGGCTCGTTTGAATCACCCACATCTCCATCCCCCTGGGTCCCGCAGGAAAGCACAGGAGTGGGTGGGTGGGCCGCAGCAGCAGGCGGAGGGTTGGGTGGGCCAGCAGCGTGGACAGAGTGGTGACGATGGAGGAGCCCAGCCTTTGACGCACGGGGACCCGGTCAAAAGGTGGGATGCTGCCGAGGTGGGGTCCCAGGATCCCAGCCGAAAGACGGCATGTCGGAGGCGCGTGCGTCCGGCGGCGACCATGCCGGCGGCCGTCCTGGTGAGGAGGAGGAGGGCGCTCACTGTCCGGTTGCGCGGGCGGGAAGTCATGCTGGCGCGGCCAACATTGGGGGAGCGGGGGAGAGCTCGGTCCCGAGCCTGCATCGCCGGCGGAGGGCGGGGGCGAAGATGGGCGGCTGTAGTCGAGGCAGGAGGTGATGTGAATGTGCACGAGGAAGCGCGCGAGCCCGAGCGCAAAGCGCTCCACACGATCCGGGTCGGCGTCGAGGTCCACCGCGTCGTCATCCCGCACAAGCAGCTCAGAGGAGTGCGGGATCACGTCGGGGTTGATGGTCCAGGCCGTGAGCTTGAAGACGGACATGTCAGACATGTCCTGTGTCTCCGGCGCAAGGTGCTCGATTTTGCAGAACGGGGAGAGTAGGGTCTCGGCGGCGGAGTGGTGCCAGGCGTGGTCTGGGACACCGAACAGCTCCACAGAGACGAGGAACCGCGCCTTCACTGGCTCAGAGCTCGCAGTCCGGCCCCAAGGGTGGAAGATCAGGCAGAAGCGGGGTGTGCGGACCCGGCTGGTGGCGACGCGGGCGCGGAGCGAGGGATCGGTGAAGCAGACAAGAAAGTCCTCCAGGACGTGGTGGTGGACCGAGAAGTCGCTGTCGGCCAGGCCGCACTGGGAACGAAGGGCCTCAGAAATCTCTTCGCGGGAAACACCAGTGCGCCGACCCGCGACGATGACGAGGAGCGCGCGCACCACCACCCCTAGGGCAGGATCTAGCATATGTGTGATTGGATCTAGTCAATTGAGTGTTTTCCCTCTTGTGTTCACCTTGTTCTTGGGGATTCCCCCTCCAATTCGTGAAAGATCTCCACTTAGGGTTCCACCCTACACCAGAATGCGCCTTTTGTTTGGGGACCATCCCAAGATACCGCATTCAATGAGCTTAAGAATTTGCTTACTCATGCTCCCGTGCTTGCTTTACCCACCTTCGACAAGCCTTTTGAAATTCATTGCGATACTAGTGGTAATGGCATAGGAGGTGTGTTAACGCAAGAGAAGCGCCCCATAGCTTACTTTAGTGAGAAACTTTCCGGAGCGCAACTCAATTATCCCATCTATGACAAAGAGCTATATGCTTGAGTCCACGTTTTGCATGAATGGGAACATTACCTTCGTCCCCATGAGTTTATCATTCATACCGATCATGACACTCTCAAGTATCTTAAGGGACAAACAAAGTTGAACAAGCTTCATGCTAAATGGAGTGAATTTATTGAGTCTTTTCCCTATGTCATCAAGTACATCAAGGGTAAAGAAAACATCGTAGCGGATGCTCTTTCCCGCATATGCATGCTTGTCACGCCACTTGAGTTAGATGTCATCGGCTTTGAGCATATCAAAGACTTGTATGAGCATGATGCAACTTTTTCTACTCCTTATGCCAAGTGTTTGTCGAATACATCTTGGGAACACCATTACATTAAAGACAAAAAAATTATGAGAGCTAACAAACTTAGCATTCCCGAGTCCTCTCTTCGTTTGTTGCTTTTGCAGGAATCGCATGGAGGAGGCTTAATGGGACACTTCGGACGCGACAAGACATTCGCCACGCTCTCGAAGAGCTACTTTTGGCCAAAGATGTTTCGGGACGTCAATCGTTTCACCAACCGGTGTTCTACATGTCGCAAAGCTAAGTCCAAAGCTCAATCTCATGGTCTCTATATACCTTTACCAATCCCATACCAACCATGGGAAGACATTAGCATGGACTTTGTACTTGGTTTGTATAGAACTCGAAATGGGAAAGATTCCATATTTGTCGTTGTGGACCGTTTCTCAAAAATGGCACATTTTATTCCTTGCCACAAGATAGATGATGCTTCACATGTTGCTAATCTCTTTTGTAGGGAAATTTTGCGTCTCCATGGTGTGCCAAAGACCATCATCTCGGACCGCGACGTCAAGTTCCTTAGCTACTTTTGGAAGACCCTATGCGCCAAGCTCGGAATCAAGCTACTCTTCTCCACGGCGTACCATCCTCAAACCTACGGCCAAATGGAGGTGTCAAACCGCACAATCTCCGCTCTACTTCAAGTACTCATCAAGAAGAACATCAAGGAGTGGGAGGAGTGTCTACCCATTGCCGAGTTCGCCTACAACCGAGCAAGACACTCAACAACCGGCAAGTCCCCTTTCGAGGTCGTCTACGGATTCAACCCTTTGTCACCATTGGATATTCTACCTCTACCACTCCAAGAGCGAATCAATTTGGACGCAAGTGCACGAGCGACCCATCTCAAGAAGGTGCATGAAGATACAAGAAACATCATCGAGCGCCAAGTACAACGCCTTGCGACCAAGCTCAACATCAACAAGCACCCTATGATATTCAACATTGGAGACCTCGTGTGGCTACACCTTCGCAAGGACCGCTTTCCCCAAGAACGCAAGTCCAAACTTCGACCACGTGCGGATGGACCATTCAAGGTGCTTGCACGCTACAACAACAACGCTTACAAGATCGACATTCCTCGTGACAAGTACTCCGTGAGCGACATCTTCAACATCAAAGATCTCTCACCCTACCATGGTGATGACGATTTCGATCCGAGGACGAATCTTCCCCAAGGGAGGGGAGATGATGCGGAGTATCCCAAGATCATCCCCATGGACGCACCTACACCTCCAACGACACCACTTGGACCAATGACACGAGCCCGAGCCAAAGCTAGCGAAGATAAGGTGAACTCACTCCTCTCGAACTTCCACTTTATATGCATGAGATGGGCTACTACCTAAGTCCGAGATGTTGTGCATGATTAGGTACCAAGAGGGTCCTCCCAAAGATGCGCATGAAGACGTACAAGTCCCCAAGTCCATGGATGAGGAGAACCAACAGAAGGAGCCAAGAGCATCTCCCAGGCCCCAAACATCCGGCCAAGGCCCCGAACATCCGGCCCCTGGAGCGCCTTCCTCTACAGCTGCTCAGCCAGCAAGTGCCTACAGGCCCCGGACATCTGGCCCCGCAAGCCCGGACATCCGGCCCTTCCTGAGGTCCCGGATATCCGGCCCCCTGCCCGGAAATCCAGACACCCCCGAACCCGAGAGCAACATGGCCAGCTTCACCAGCCCGAACATCCGGTCTCCACAGCCTGGACATCCGGCCCTCCGCGAACGCCAGGACATCTGGCTCGATGCCCGGACGTCCGGCCTCCCTGTCTGCGCACAGAAAAGGGCCGAGGCCCGTGTACCCCTCCTACCCCCCTAGACTATATATACTCCACCTCATCCAATTTTCTAGGGTTAGCAAATGATTAGCTCATATTTTGTGTGAGAGCTTTGCTCATCCACTTGGTTACCTTCTCATCGGATATTTGAGCCTCCACCGGAGAAGATCCCCCAAGCGGATTCAAGACCCCTCTTTAGGGAAGAACATCAAGACCTCCTCACGGAGAAGAACCGGTTGTCCGTGGACCATGTATTGTTCTATGTATCCGAGGATCTAGCACATGTGTGACTTGTTCTTGTTAGTTTGAGTGTTCCTCTTGTTTTTCCCCTTGTGATTTCCCCCGTTTCCCTCTTTTTGTTCCTCGTGTTCTTTGCGGGATCCGCTCCTTCCGTGAAAGATCGGGCGATTAGGGTTCTACCCTACATCAACCTTGAATGGTCCATCCACACGTGGTTGAAGTTTGGACTTGCGTTCTTGGGGAATGTGGTCCTTGCGAAGGTGTAGCCACACGAGGTCTCCAATGTTGAATATCATAGGGTGCTTCTTGACATTGAGCTTGGTCGCAAGGCATTGTACTTGGCGCTCGATGGTGTTTCTTGTATCTTCGTGCACCTTCTTGAGATGGGTCACTCGTGCACTTGCGTCCAAATTGATGCGCTCTTGGAGTGGTAGAGGGAGAATATCCAATGGTGACAAAGGGTTGAATCCGTAGACGACCTTGAAAGGGGACTTGCCGGTTATTGAGTGTCTTGCTCGGTTGTAGGCGAACTCGGCAATGGGTAGACACTCCTCCCACTCCTTGATGTTTTTCTTGATGAGTACGTGAGGGAGAGGGGAGAGTGTGCGGTTTGTCACCTTCGTTTGGCCGTTGGTTTGAGGATGGTACGCCGTGGAGAAGAGTAGCTTGATTCCGAGCTTGGCGCATAGGGTCTTCCAAAAGTAGCTAAGGAACTTGACATCGCGGTCCAAGACGATAGTCTTTGGCACACCATGGAGACTATATTTCCCTACAAAAGAGATTAGCAACATGTGAATCATCGTCTATCTTGTTGCAAGGAATAAAATGTGCCATTTTTGAGAAACGGTCCACAACCACAAATATGGAATCTTTCCCATTTCGATTCCTAGGCAAACCAAGTACAAAGTCCATGCTAATGTCTTCCCATGGTTGGTATGGAATTGGTAAAGGCATATAGAGGCCATGAGATTGAGCTTTGGACTTAGCTTTGCGACATGTAGAACATCGGCTGGTGAAACGATTGACGTCCCGAAAAATCTTTGGCCAAAAGTAGTTCTTTGAGAGCGTGGCGAACGTCTTGTCGCTTCCGAAGTGTCCCATTAAGCCTCCTCCATGAGATTCCTGCAAAAGAAACAAACTAAGAGAGGACTCGGGAATGCAAAGTTTGTTAGCTCTCATAAGATATCCGTCTTTAATGTAATAGCGTTCCCAAGATGTATTCGACAAACACTTGGCATAAGGAGTAGCAAAACTTGCATCATGCTCATACAAGTCTTTGATATGCTCGAAGCCAATGACATCTAACTCAAGTTGCATGACAAGCATGCATATGCGGGAAAGAGCATCCGCTACGATGTTTTCTTTTCCCTTGATGTACTTTATGACATAGGGAAAAGATTCAATAAATTCACTCCATTTAGCATGTCGCTTGTTCAACTTCGTTTGACCCTTAAGATACTTGAGGGTCTCATGATCGATATGAATGATAAACTCATGGGGACGAAGGTAATGTTCCCATTCATGCAAAATGCGGACTCAAGCATATAGCTCTTTGTCATAGATGGGGTAATTGAGTTGCGCTCCGAAAAGTTTCTCACTAAAGTAAGCTATGGGGCGCTTCTCTTGCGTTAACACACCTCCTATGCCATTACCACTAGCATCGCAATGAATTTCAAAAGGCTTGTCGAAGTTGGATAAAGCAAGCACGGGAGCATGAGTAAGCAAATTCTTAAGCTCATTGAATGCGGTATCTTGGGATGGTCCCCAAATAAAAGGCGCATTCTTCTTGCTCAAAGCATGCAAAGGTGAAGCAATGGTGCTAAAATCCTTCACAAAGAGACGATAGAAACCTGCAAGGCCAAGAAAACTACACACTTGATGCAAGTTGGTTGGTTGCGGCCAAGTGTTAATAGCATTGATCTTGGACTCATCAACATGAACACCCTTGGAAGAAACAACAAAACCCAAGAAAACGAGCTTATCAACACCAAAAAGGCATTTCTCCATATTAGCACAGAGGCGCTCTTTTCTAAGAGTTTGCAAAATGGTGCGGACATGGGTGACATGCCCTTTGATAGATTTGCTAAACACAAGAATGTCATCAAAGTAGACCACAACAAATATACCAATGTAAGGGCGAAAGACATGATTCATGAGGCGCATAAAAGTGCCCGGTGCTTCCGAAAGACCCATAGGCATGACTAACCACTCATACAAACCAAACTTGTTTTTGAAGGCGGTTTTCCATTCATCACCCTCTTGTATGCGGATTTGATAGTAACCACTCTTAAGATCAATTTTCGAAAATTTAGTGGCACCGCTAAGGTCATCAAGCATATCATCTAGGCGTGGAATGGGATACCTATAGCGAACGGTGATAGCATTGATAGGTCTTCAATCGGAGCACCTGCGAAAACTACCATCACATTTTGGCACAAGAATGACCGGAATGGCACAAGGGCTCAAACTTTCACGCACATGTCCATGGTCTATGAGATGCTTTACTTGCCTTTGTATTTCTTTTGTTTCGTCGGGGTTGACACGGTATGGAGCTTTGTTGGGAAGAGGTGCTCCGGGGATGAGGTTAATTCGGTGCTCAATGCCTCGTAGAGGAGGTAGACCCGGAGGTAGCTCATCGGGGAAAACATCTTGAAATTCCTGCAAAAGAGAAGACAACACTAGAGGAAGAGTGTGAGAAGTGTTAGTTTGTGGTGCATTGTCCTTGCACACGAGGACGTAGTGTAGGACACTAGATGGGTTCTCACACACTTCTCTCATCTCACGTTTGGTGGCAAATAGAACTAGGTTTTTGTTTTCGCTCATCGTGGAGGCACTCAATTTTGGCTTGTGGCGCTCACTCTCTTTTTTGTGGCACGCTCTCTCACTATGATCTCCACGATGGGTGGCTTGCTTGTCGGCGATCACTTGACCTGGCGACATTGGACGGAGGACGTACTCCTTGCCCTTCATCTTGAAGATGTAGTGGTTTGTTCGGCCGTTGTGGACAACTCCTCTATCGAATTGCCATGGCCGTCCAAGGAGAAGATGACAAACGGTCATTGGAACGACGTCGCACTCCAAGGTGTCTTCGTAGGCGCCAATTTTGAAAGAGACTTGTACTCGGTGCTCGACTTGGATGGTGCCGGAGTCACTAAGCCATTGCACTTTGTATGGATGTGGATGCTTCGTCTTGGGCAATTGGAGCTTGGAGCAAAGTTCTTCACTTGGGAGATTATGAAAACTTCCTCCATCGATGATGACCTTGACGGATCGTCCATTGATGCCGGCCTTGGTGTGGAATTTGTGGCATCGTTGGTCTTCTTCTTGGTGATGTTGGAGAGTCAAGACTTTGGAGACAATAAGTGCGGGGCTTGAGTCTTCATCGCAAAAGACTTGTTCTTCTTCATTGTTCACTTGGCAGTGCATGGAGACTTGCTCAAGGGCTTCCATTTCGCCTTCACTCATGGAGTCATAAGGGCCATCGTCGTTGAAGACCATGGTTCGCTTGTTGGTGCACTCGTAGGACTTGTGGCCTCGGCCTCCGCAAGTGAAACACTTGAAGGAACTCGTCTTGACGGTCTCATCGGTTGGGGTTGATGATGATGAAGCTCTCGGCTTGAAGTTGCTCGTAGGAGGATGGCTTGTAGTTGACGAAGCTTTCTTGGAAGTCGACTTGTTGATGTTGGAAGTAGAAGGTCTTGTAGTCAGTATTGGAGTCATTGAAGCTTGGTTGTTGGAGAAGCCGTAGGACTTGGATGAGAACTTGGCATACTTGAAATCATCTTGCACTTGGCGTTCCGCTTTGGTAGCTTGGTGCACTAGCTCGATGAGATTTGAGTATGGTTGGAAGTCGGCGATCTTCTTGATAGGATAATTGAGTCCATTCAAGAAACGTGCCATTGTTTGCTCATCATCTTTCGTGACATTGGCTCTTATCATTGCAATCTCCATCTCCTTGTAATATTCTTCAATGCTCTTTGTTCCTTGCTTGAGTTGTTGGAGTTTCTTGAAGAGGTCGCGGTTGTAGTAGGTAGGCACGGAGCGTGCTCTCATGACATCCTTCATTTTCGCCCAAGTAGTGATGGGTGGTTCACCTCTTGCCTCTCGGCGCTCTATGATTTGTTCCCACCAAATGAGGACATAGTCTTGGAACTCAAGGGATGCCATCGCGATCTTCTTCTCTTCTTCATAATTGTGCAAACGGAAGATCTTGTCAACCTTCAATACCCATGAAAGGTACTCTTCGGGATCGTTGCTTCCATTGAACTTGGGCATGGTGAACTTGAGTTTGCCATAACGTTGCTCTTCATTGTGTTGGGGTCATGGATGATGACGCCCATGTTGTTGATGATTGATCAACTCGTGGTGCTCTTGGCGCGGAGGGTTGTTATCGCCATGTTGTTCTTGTCATGGAGGATCTCCATTGTCTTCATGCTCTTGATTGACTTGATGTTCTTGGCGAGCTTGTGGAGGAGCTTGTCGAGCTCGAGGAGGAACTTGCCGATGCACGCGAGCTTGAAATCTTCGTTCTTGAATTTCTTCGCAAAATGCTTCCTCTTGTTCACGGGCTTGTCGGCTTCGGTCGGCAACGGCTCGACTCGAATCGCGTAGAGCTTTTTGCGCCGCAAGTGCTTGAGCATCACGGAGTTGTTGTTCTTGACGTTGTGCCTTGGCATCTTGAGCATTTTGGTGTAGACACGCTCGCTCTTCCTCTTCATGTTGGCGTTGTCATTGCCGTTCTCGTGCTAGCGCAAAGTCCTCTTGAGTTTGACGTTGTCGGCGCTCTTGAGAGTCGGTGTCGCATAGAGGATTGAGGCTTGCTTGACGGTCGGTGCGCGCGGCTCGGCGAAGAGTGTTCGATGTCGGTGTACTTGAGCCGGAGAGGGTGAAGTCGGAGTGGCGGCTTGAATGACTCCTTCTTGAAGTGGAAGACGAACGGTTGAGCAACAAATCACGAATTTCATCCATCCTTGCGTCATTCTCTTGCTTGTGATCGTCGAGCTTGTGGTCAAAGTAGTCCCTTGTATGTTGCTCAGAAAGTCGCAAGTCGGCGGCAAGGTTGTCGATGCGTTCACTCATAGCTTGTTGCTCTTGATGCAAAGCACGTTGTGCACCAAAGAGGTGACTCTTGGTGACGAAGGAGTTCATGTCGTCGTCTTGCTCCATGAAGAGTGGGTTGGTAAAAGTACTTGGCCTATCCATCATTCCAAGACAAATGTGAGTGGTAGAAAGAGAAGAACGAGTACCAAATGTACCTTGACCGAAGTTGAAAGTGGATCGAGGATCACTCCAATGTAGGACAAGGAAATAGCACAATTGGTACAGTTCTTGTCGGTTTCTCACACCTACACAAGTAAAAGCTTTTGGTGGAGCTTGGTTAGGATGGTGGCACAAAATTTGATGCAATTGTAAGTGAGCTTCAATAATGTTGGAAAATATTTGCAAGATGCAATGTAACAAGTAGACCAAGCATATAAGGTACACGGAAACACACACGCAAAAAGATAAGTGGGGTTGTGCAACCAAGGGTGAGCCAAAATGTGGAATCCACAAAAATGCTCTTGTTGCACAACACTAGAGAGACACTAGCACGATTGCACAATAGGCGGATACAAGAACTTGTGCACAACCTACTTAGCAAAAATGCAACGACGTCTATCCCAAATATTTCTTTGTGCAAGGTGTTGCTATGATATGATCCAAGATGATCGAGTATGAAAATCTTAATGTTGTAAGATGCTATGGTTCTTGCTTAAAAGCTCTTTGCTTATCTTTTCTATTTGCTTAAAAGCTTATTTGGCTCTTTGATGTTTGAGCTCTTTTCTCATGTAATGCTTGACGAACCAAGATAGCAAATGAGTATGCGATGCCAACTTTGTGACACAAGAGATGATACCAATATATGCAACAATGATGTATGTATGCTATGGGAAGTATGATCACTAATGTGCGCAAGTCTTGTTGCCGGGAATACTCAATGGCTAGTATCGATGGGTAAGCAACGCAAAGGAGTAAGGCTATGATGGCTATCAATGTAATGGCAAGAGTGATATGTCCAATACCAAGATGAGGTTAACAGTCTTGCTTCCGGTATGGTGTCAAAATGGTGGGACGAATACCAAGATGTAGTCGAGGTGGTCGTTGTTGATGACGATGTAGGACGGCGGTGATGATGTAGGACACGTCCGTGGCGAAGATGAGCGGTGGTGATGTCGATGTCGAACCGTACCTAGATAGCCGAAACACAAAAGGATACGGTACCGCTCTCAAATTCTCAAACCTCGAAGTAGTAAATGTGTCGGAGAGCGAAACGGTCCAAAAATGGTTGGGTTATGCGGAAGTAGTGGAGGTATGCAGAAGTATATATGGTATATGGTGGGCACCGGAGCAAAATTTGATGGAAATTGGCTGGAAAACGGGGCAGTGGATGGAGATGTTACTGCCAGGGGTCGGATGTCCGGGTGGGAGGCCGGATGTCCGGGCTGGACGGGCCGGATGTACGGGCTCTGGATCCAGGGACGAACCGGATGAACACCGCGAGGAGAGGTTAAAACCCGGCAAAATTCAGAGGAATTTGTGGATGGAAATTGGGGGAAAAAGGATGGGAAGCTAGATCCACTCAAAACAAAGCAAATCCACGGATCCAAACCAACAAAATCTCAACACACCAACAAATGACAAAAAAAATTTGGGGGGCTATTTCGGTGGGGATTTTTCGAATTAGGACAAAAATCAACAAAACAAGGCTAGAAACACAACAGGGAGGCTCCGAAATCGTGATCAATGTGGCTCTAGATACCAAGATGATGTAGGGTAGAACCCTAATCGCTCGATCTTTCATGAAAGGAGCGGATCCCGCAAAGAACACGAGGAACACAAAGAGGGGAACGAGGGAAATCACAAGGGGAAACACGAGAGGAACACTCAAACTAACAAGAACAAGTCACACATGGGCTAGATCCTCGAGTACATAAAGTAAGATACACGGTCTACGATCAACTAGGGACGATACAAAAGGGTAACCGGTTCTTCTCCGTGAGGAGGTCTTGATGTTCTTCCCTAAAGAGGGGTCTTGAATCCGCTTGGGGGATCTTCTCCAGTGGAGGCTCGAATCTCCGAGGAGAAGGTAACCAAGTGGATGAGAAAAGCTCTCACACAAAATATGAGCTAATCATTTGCTAACCCTAGAAAGTTGTACGGGTGGAGTATATATAGTCTAGGGGGAGAAGGGATACACAGGCCTCGGCCCTTCACTGTGCACAGACAGGGGAGGCCGGATGTCCGGGCTAGTCGGGCCGAATGTCTGGGCTTTTAGGCGACGCCGGATGTCCGGGCTGGGGGGCCGGATGTCTGGGCTAGAGCGGTGGCATTTGTTTCTCTCGGGTTCGGAGGGGCCGGATTTCTGGGTCGGTGGCCGGATGTCCGGGGGCTCGGGAGAGGCCGGATGTCCAGGGCCTGTAGCCTTCTGCGTCTGGGCTGCTGTAGTGGAAGACGCTCTAGGGCCCGGACATCCGGGGCCTTGGCCGGATGTCCGGGGCCTGGGAGATGCTCTTGGCTCCTTCCGTTGGTTCTCCTCTTCCGTTGGTTCTCCTCTTGGTACCTAATCATGCACAACACCTCGGACATAGGTAGTAGCCATGTCTCATGCATAGAAAGTGGAAGTTCGGAGAGGAGTGAGTTCACCTTATCTTCGATAGCTTTGGCTCGGGCTTGTGTCATTGGTCCAAGTGGTGTCGTTGGGGGTGTGGGTGCATCCATGGGGATGATGTTGGGATCCTCCGCATCACTATGAGTTCACCAACAAGCGAACCATGGTCTTCAACGACGATTGCACCTATGACTCCATGAGTGAAGGCGAAATGGAAGCCCTTGAGCAAGTCGCCATGCACCGCCAAGTGAACAATGAAGAAGAACAAGTCTTTTGCGATGAAGACTCAAGTCCCGCACTCGTTGTCTCCAAAGTCTTGACCTTCCAACATCACCAAGAAGAAGACCAAAGATGCAACATATTCCACACCAAGGTCGGCATCAATGAACGATCCGTCAAGGTCATCATCGATGGAGGAAGTTGTCATAATCTCGCAAGCGAAGAGCTTTGCTCCAAGCTCCAATTGCCCAAGACGAAGCATCCACATCCATACAAAGTGCAATGGCTTAGTGACTCCGGCACCATCCAAGTCGAGCACTGAGTACAAGTCTCCTTCAAAATCGGCGCCTATGAAGACACCTTGGAGTGCGACGTTGTTCCAATGTCCGTTTGTCATCTTCTCCTTGGACGGCCATGGCAATTCGATAGAGGAGTTGTCCACAACAGCCGAATGAACCACTACATCTTTAAGATGAAGGGCAAGGAGTATGTACTTCTTCCCATGTCCCCAAGTCAAGTGATCGCCGACAAGCAAGCCACCCATCGTGGAGAGAATAGTGAGAGAGCGAGCCACCAAAAAGAGAGTGAGCGCCACAAGCCCAAATCGAACACCTCCACGATGAGCGAAAAGAAGAACTTAGTCCTATTTGCCACCAAAAGTGAGATACGAGGAGTGTGTGAGAACCCATCTAGTGTCCTACACTACGTCCTTGTGTGAAAGGACAATGCACCACCAAATAACACTTCTCACAATCTTCCTCTAGTGTTGTCTTCTCTTTTGCAGGAATTTCACGACATTTTCCCCGACGAGTTACCTCTGGGACTACCTCCACTACAAGGCATTGAGCACCGCATCAACCTCATCCCCGGAGCACCGCTTCGAACAAAGCTCCCTACCGCGTCAACCCTGAAGAAACCAAAGAAATACAAAGGCAAGTAAAGCATCTCATAGACCATGGACATGTGCGTGAAAGTTTGACCCCTTGTGTCGTACCGGTCATTCTTGTGCCAAAACATGACGGTAGCTTTCACTTGTGCTCCGATTGTAGACCTATCAATGCTATCACCGTTCGCTATAGGTATCCCATTCCACGCCTAGATGATATGCTAGATGAACTTAGTGGTGCCACTATATTTTCCAAAATTGATCTTAAGAGTGGTTACTATCAAATCCGCATACAAGAAGGTGGTGAATGGAAAACCGCCTTCAAAACCAAGTTTGGTTTATATGAGTGGTTAGTCATGCCTATGGGTCTCTTGGAAGCACCAGGCACTTTTATGTGCCTTATGAATCATGTCTTTCGCCCTTACATTGGTATATTCATTGTGGTTTACTTCGATGGCATTCTTGTGTTTAGCAAATCTATCAAAGAGCATGTCACCCATGTCCGCACTATTTTACAAACTCTTAGAAAAGAGCGCCTCTATGCTAATATGGAAAATGCCTTTTTGGTGTTGATAAGCTCATTTTCTTGGGTTTTGTTGTTTCTTCTAAGGGTGTTCATGTTGATGAGTCCAAGATCAATGCTATTAAGACTTGGCCGCAACCAACCTACTTGCATCAAGTGCGTAGTTTTCTTGGCCTTGCGGGTTTCTATCATTGCTTTGTGAAGGATTTTAGTACCATTGCTTCGCCTTTACATGCTTTGAGCAAGAAGAATGCGCCTTTTGTTTGGGGACCATCCCAAGATACCGCATTCAATGAGCTTAAGAATTTGCTTACTCATGCTCCCATGCTTGCTTTACCCAACTTCGACAAGCCTTTTGAGATTCATTGCAATGCTAGTGGTAATGGCATAGGCGGTGTGTTAACGCAAGAGAAGCGCCCCATAGCTTACTTTAGTGAGAAACTTTCCGGAGCACAACTTAATTACCCCATCTATGACAAAGAGCTATATGCTTTAGTCCGTGTTTTGCATGGGTGGGAACATTACCTTCGTCCCCATGAGTTCATCATTCATACCGATCATGAGACTCTCAAGTACCTTAAGGGCCAAACCAAGTTGAACAAGCGTCATGCTAAGTGGAGTGAATTTATTGAGTCTTTTCCTTATGTCATCAAGTACATCAAGGGTAAAGAAAACATCATAGCGGATGCTCTTTCCCGCATATGCATGCTTGTTACACAACTTGAGTTAGATGTCATTGGTTTCGAGCATATCAAAGACTTCTATGAGCATGATGCAACTTTTGCTACTCCTTATGCCAAGTGTTTGTCGCACACCTCTTGCGAACGCTATTACATCAAAAATGGATATCTTATGTGAGCTAACTTACTTTGCATCCCTGAGTCTTCCCTTCGTTTGTTGCTTTTGCAGGAATCTCATGGAGGAGGCTTAATGGGACATTTTGGACGTGACAAGACGTTTGCCACGCTCTCGAAGAACTACTTTTGGCCCAAGATGTTTCGGGACGTCAATCGCTTCACCAACCGATGCTTTACATGTCGCAAAGCTAAGTCCAAAGCTCAATCTCATGGCCTCTATATGCCTCTACCAATTCCATACCAACCATGGGAAGACATTAGCATGGACTTTGTACTTGGTTTCCCTAGGACTCGAAATGGGAAAGATTCCATATTTGTCGTTGTGGACCATTTATCTAAAATGGCACATTTCATTCCTTGCAATAAGATAGACGATGCTTCACATGTTGCTAATCTCTTTTGTAGGGAAATATTGCATCTACATGGTGTGCCAAAGACTATCGTCTCGGACCGCGATGTCAAGTTCCTTAGCTACTTTTGGAAGACCCTATGCGCCAAGCTCGGAATAAAGCTACCCTTTTCCACGGCTTACAATCCTCAAACCGACGGCCAAACAGAGGTGACCAACCGAACACTCTCCGCTCTACTTCGAGTACTCATCAAGAAGAACATCAAGGATTGGGAGGAGTGTCTACCTATCGCATAGTTCGCCTACAATCGGGCAAGACACTCAACAACCGGCAAGTCCCCATTCGAGGTCGTCTACGGATTTAACCCATTGTCACCACTGGACATTCTTCCTCTACCACTCCAAGAGTGCATCAATTTGGAGGCAAGTGCACGAGTGACACATCTCAAGAAGGTGCATGAAGATACAAGAAACACCATCGAGCGCCAAGTACAACGCCTTGCGACCAAGCTCAACGTCAACAAGCAACCTATGGTCTTCAACATTGGTGATCTCGTGTGGCTACATCTTCGCCAAGGACCGCTTTCCAAAAGAACGCAAGTCTAAGCTTCGACCACGAGCAGATGGACCCTTCAAGGTGCTCACACGCTACAATGACAACGCTTACAAGATCGACCTCCCGCGCGACAAATACAACGTGAGCGACATCTTAAACATCAAAGATCTCTCTCCCTTCCACGGTGATGAAGAATTCGATCCGAGGACGGATCTTCCCCAAGGGAGGGGAGATGATGCGGAGCATCCCACGACCATCCACATGGACGCCACCTCAACTATCCAAGCTCCAAATGGGCCCATGACAAGGGCTAGGGCACGTGCTATTCAATCCGAGGTGACATCACTCCTACTGGAGTTTTCCCCCTCTTCAAGTGAGACATGGCTACTGCCTAAGTCTGAGATGCTATGTGTGATCAGGTACAATGCTCAAGACACAGAGCCGAGGGTTGTAGAAGAAGAGACCAGCGACAACACTCTAGATCGCCCGGAACCTCCGGCCAGAGCCCGGAACTTCTGCCCCCCGGACCTTCCGGCCAACCCGGAGCTTCCGGCTGCCGATGACTTCGACCAGCCTAGGCGTGCCAACTCTCGGGTTAGCCCGGACCCCGTCCCGGACCTTCCGGCGCCCGGAACCTCCAGCCAGCCTGGACCTTCCGGCCCCCGGATGCCAACACATCTCCACCCGCGCCAACTCTCTAGTTAGGCCAGACCCTCCTTGGAACCTCTGGCGCCCGGAACTTCTGGCCTCGCCCGGAACTTCCGGCCCTGCCTGCGCGCAGCGACTTGGGCCGAGGCCCGCGTACCCTTTCGTCACCTAGACTATAAATACTCTTCTCCTACCTACGTTTTAGGGTTAGCAAAGAGATAGCTCATGATTGTGTGAGAGCTTTTCTCATCCACTTGGTTACCTTCTCCTCGGAGATCGCACCTCCTCGGAGAAGATTCCCCAAGTGGATTCAAGACCCCTCTTTAGGGAAGAACATCCAGACCTCCTCACGGAGAAGACCGGTTACCGTGTATTGTCCCTAGTTGATCGTGGATCGTGTATCTTACTCTATGTATTCGAGGATCTAGCACGTGTGTGACTATCTTGTTGGTTTGAGTGTTCCTCTCCTATTTCCCTTGTGTTTCCTCTCGTTTTCCCATTTGTGTTCTTCGTGTTTATCGCGGGATTCCGCTCCTTTTGTGAAAGATTGGGCGATTAGGGTTCTACCCTACATCATCTTGGTATCATGAGCCACATTGATCACGATTTCGGAGCCTCCCCATTGTGTTTCTAGCCTAATTTTGTTGTTTTTCGTCCTAATCCGAAAATCCCCACCAAAAATAGCCCCAATTTTTTTTGATTTGTTGGTGTGTTGAAGTTTTGTTGGATTTGATCCGTGAATTTTGTGTGTGGCTCGTAGATCTAGCCTCCCCACCCTTCTTTTCCACCAATTTCCTTGCTTTTCCCCTGCGGATTTGGGTTTTTCCTCAAGTTTTTCCGCCCAAGTCCACGATCCCCACTTCTCTGTTCTTGCCAGTTTCACGACTACCGGACCTTCCGTACACGCCCGGACCTTCCGTCCACACCCGGACCTTCCGGCCACTGGACCTTCCGACCGCACCGGAACCTCCGGAGCCCGGACCTTCCGTCCCGCCCGGACCTTCCGACTTAGAAAGAAAGTTCGCACATCTTCGACGATTTCCGCTACTTTGACAACTCCGCCCTTGGTGCAGCGGCATCTTCGCTAACATACTGAAGACCGTGCGCTACGACAACGACTACAATCTCATCCTTTTGAAACCTTCAACCGTAAGCAAGAACAGTAACCTCATCTTGGTATTGGACATATCACTCTTGCCATTACATTGATAGCCTTCATAGCCTCACTCCTTTGCGTTGCTTATCCATCGAGACTAGCCTTTGAGTATTGCCGGCAACGAGACTTGTGCACATTAGTGATCATACCTCCCATAGCATACATACATCATTGTTGCATATATTGGTATCATCCCTTGTATCACAAAGTTGTTTCCCCATACACAGTCGCTATCTTAGTTCGTCAAGCATTGCATGAGAAAAGAGCTCAAACATCAAAGAGCCAAACAAGCTTTTAAGCAAAAAGGAAAGATAAGAAAAGAGCTTTTAAGCAAGAACCATAGCATCATACAACATTAAGATTGTCATACTAGATCATCTTGGATCATATAATCGGAACACCTTGCATAGAACATACTTGGGATAGAAGTCGTTGCATTTTTGCTAAGTAGGTTGTGCACAAGTTCTTGTATCTGCCTATTGTGCAATCGTGCTAGCGTCTCTCTAGTGTTTTGCAACATGAGCATTTTTGTGGATTCCACATTTTGGCTCATCCTTGGTTGCACAACCCCACTTATCTTTTTTGCGTGTGTGTTTCCGTGTACCTTATATGCTTGGTCTACTTGTTACATTACATCTTTCGAATCTTTTCCAACATTATTGAAGCTCACTTACAAATTGCATCAAATTTTGTGCCACCATCCTAACCAAGCTCCACCATAAGCTTTTACTTGTGTAGGTGTGAGAAACCGACAAGAATTGGTACCAATCGTGCTATTTCCTTGTCCTACATTGGAGTGATCATCGATCCACTTTCAACTTCGGTCAAGGTACATTGGTATTCGTTCTTCTCTTTCTACCACTCACATTGGAATAATGGATAGGCCAAGTACTTCTACCAACCCACTATTCATGGAGCAAGACGATGACATGAACTCCTTCGTCACCAAGAGTCACCTCTTTCGTGCACAACGTGCTTTGCATCACGAACAACAAGCCATGAGTGACCGCATCGACAACCTCACCACCGACTTGCGACTCTCCGAGCAACGTACAAGGGACTACTTCAACCACAAGCTCGACAATCACAAGCAAGAGAATGACGCAAGGATGGACGAGATTCGCGCTTTGTTGCTCAACCGCTCTTCTTCCACTTCAAGAAGGAGCCGTTCAAGTCGCCACTCCGACTTCACCCTCTCCGGCTCAAGTACACCAACATCGACCACTCTTCGCCGTGCCGTGCGGAACGTGCATCAAGCAAACCTCAATCCTCTACGTGACACAGACTCGCAAGAGCACCGACGATTTCAAACCCAAGAAGCCTTTGCGCTAGCACGAGAATGGCAACGTCAACGCCAACATGAACGCGCGCGTATACACCAAAATGCACAAGATGTCGAGGCACAATGTCAAGAACAACAACTCCGTGACACTCAAGCACTTGAGGCACAACAAGCTCTACGTGATTCAAGTCAAGCCATAGCCGACCGAGCCTGACAAGCTCGTGAACATGCCGAAGCACTTCGCGAAGAAGTCCGCGAGAGGATTTATCAAGCTCGCATGCACCGTCAAGTTCCTCCTCGCGCTCGAGAAGCTCCTCCACAAGCACGCCAAGAACAACCAGTTCCTCAAGATCATGAAGACAATGGAGATCACCCACGATAAGAGCAACATGTGGTTGACAACCCTCCACGCCAAGAGCACCACAAGTTGAACAATCATCAACAACATGGGCATCATCGTCCCCGACCCGAACACAATGAAGAGCAACACTACGGCAAACTCAAGTTCACCATGCCCAAGTTCAACGGAAGCAACGATCCTGAAGAGTACCTTTCATGGGCATTGATAAGGGGTGGCCCGATCTTCTCAGTGAGCGGAGGATGTCGATGTTGAACTTGCAGGATAACTTGTGAGATGCCCTCGAACTCTCCGGCTGTTCCCCCGTTGCCAATGCAACAGATCTTCAACCCTATGGATATTCGCAACACCACACACTTGCGCACGTAGCCGTCGACCACGAAGAGGTTCTACAATCTCCCAATTCCCAGTGGAACGACAGATAGCACTTGACTTTCAGTAGCAAATACACCCTATCGAAACAAATTTGGTGTAGGTAAATATTCCTGATCGATGCAAAGAGGAATATGAGTACAGAGGAATGCTTAAAGCAATTCAGTCTGAATGAGTTTAATCAAAATGTGGTCTGACCCTAAAAGCCACGACTTACAAGGGTATATAAAGACCCCTGGACGTCCAACATAGTGTTGGGGTCGAAATCCAACTTATCTCTAACTTTCCTAACTTAAACGAATCTATTTGGAAAAACTGGCAGAAACAACCGCCGTATTGTTTTGGTGACTGCAACTCGGTCACCGCGAATCGCGGGCTGCGAGTATACAATTTGGAAAGCACACGAGTCAAGCTTTCCAAATTGTACTTAAACACCTTATTTGGAGCATGGACATGGATTCTGCACGTATATCAATTACGGGCCTCCTGGCTGTCAATCCGAGTCCGGTTCTGATTTTCCTTCTGTTTATGTTGTGCACCTGCCTCCCTCTCCTCCCTCATGCACTTGCTGATATTAGACATCAGTAGAAGTTCTTCTTGCTGCAATTCTTCATCTCCACGTGCCAAGCTTGCCTTCCCTTCAAATCTGATCATACAAATATGCAAAGACTTAGGCAGTATAAAATTCTGATTAACACAAATGTCAGATTCAACTAAGAGTGAATTCACCTGTTGTTCAAGTAGTTTTACACGTGCTCTTGTAATTGGTCCAATTCTGATTTCATTGGACTTGTCTTGTGCAATATCATCTTTATTTCAAAATGATGGTAAAGGAATAGGGATGTCCTCATCATCCTCCTCCCCTTGAAAAGGCGTCGACCGCGACGCACCAAGGTCTTCTCCAGTATATGGCATCAAATCAGCGACATTGAACGTATTACTCACGCCAAACTCTTCAGTCGGAAGATCAATTTTGTATGCATTATTATTAATCTTGGCAAGCACTTTATATAGTCCATCACCTCTTGGTTTCAACTTGGACTTGCGCCGTTCAGGAAATCTATCTTTATGCAAGTGTACCCACACCATGTCGCCCGGCTGAAACAACACCTCCTTTCTCTTCTTATTAACACGATCATCTGTGTACTTGCCCTTCTTTTCAATGGCTTCTTTGGTCTTCTCGTGTAACGTCCTCATGAAATCTTCCCTCTTGGATGCATCCATGTTCACTCTCTCTTGAATTGGAAGGGGCAACAAATCAAGTGGTGTAATTGGCTTAAAACCATAGACCACCTCAAATGGACATAACTAAGTTGTGGATGTACCGCCCTGTTATATGCAAACTCCACATGCGGTAAACACTCCTCCCATTCACGCAGGTTCTTCTTTATCATGGATCGCAACAACGTGGATAGTGTGCGATTGACCACCTCTGTTTGCCCATCTGTTTGGGGATGACAAGTAGTGCTGAATAGTAACTTTGTCCCCAGCTTTCCCCAAAGTGTCTTCCGGAAATAGCTCATAAACTTCACGTCACGATCAGAAACAATCGTCTTTGGTACTCCATGTAAGCGCACGATGTCCCTGAAAAACAGAGTAGCAATGTGCGACGCATCGTCGTTTTTGTGGCAGGCAATAAAATGTGCCATCTTAGAAAAACGATCAACTACCACAAAAATTGAATCATGTCCTCTCCTGGTCCTAGGCAATCCTAACACAAAGTCCATGCTTATGTCTTCCCATGGTGTAGTAGGAGCAGGGAGAGGAGTATACAAACCGTGAGGTTTCAGCTTAGACTTTGCCTTATTACAAGTAATGCAACGCTTCACAAATCTGTCCACATCACGCCTCATCTTAGGCCAATAAAAGTGATCAGCGAGCATAAGCAAAGTCTTCTCACGTCCAAAATGACCCATCAAACCACCGTCATGTGATTCCTGCAAAAATAGCAAACACACGAACGATTCTGGAACACTTAGTTTGTTAGCTCTAAACTAATAGCCATCATGTATGTGATATTTTTCCCATGCTTTTACATCTGAACACAATTTATATGGTGCTGAAAAATCAGGATCAGTGGCATATAAATCACGCAAACTCTCTAAACCAGGAACTTGAACATCCAATTGTGTCAACAACATGTTTTTCCTAGAAAGAGCATCAGCAACAACATTATCTTTACCCTTTTTGTATTTAATGATGTATGGGAAAGATTCAATAAATTCAACCCATTTTGCATGACGTTTGTTCAAATTGGATTGGCTTCTCAAATATTTCAGAGCCTCATGATTAGAATGTATGATAAATTCTTTTGGCCACGAATAATGTTGCCAAACCTCAAGGACACGAACTAGAGCATACAATTCTTTATCATAAGCAGGATAGTTCAATTGTGCACCATTAAGTTTTTCAGAAAAATATGCAATCGGTTTACCCT
The DNA here is from genome assembly GCF_003073215.2 of Triticum urartu. Lineage (NCBI taxonomy): Eukaryota > Viridiplantae > Streptophyta > Magnoliopsida > Poales > Poaceae > Triticum > Triticum urartu. The sequence continues at coordinate 287,518,140 of NC_053023.1, read as the reverse complement.
CTTGCATCAACACACCTCCAATACCAATTCCACTAGCATAACATTCAATCTCAAATTGTTTAGTGAAATCAGGAAGTATAAGCAAAGGTGCAGCAGTCAAACGACGTTTCAGCTCATCAAAAGCATTATCTTGGGCTGCGCCCCACACAAAATCAACACCCTTTTTTGTGAGCTCATTCAAAGGTGTAGCAATAGTACTGAAATCTTTCACAAAACGTCTATAGAAACCAGCAAGACCGTGAAATCATCGTACTTGACTAACATTCAGAGGAGTAGGCCAATTTTAATAGCTTCTACTTTTGACTCATCTACCTCAACTCCATGCTTAGAACAACATATCCGAGAATTATGACCTTATCTTTGCAAAATGTGCACTTATCAAGATTACCCTATAACTGAGCATCACGCAATACTTGCAAAACTTGTCGAATATGATCACTATGTTCAGATTCATTGTAGCTGTAAATAAGTATATCATCAAAATATACAACCACAAATTTACCAATGAAATGCCTCAAAACATGGTTCATTAATCTCATGAAAGTACTAGGTGCATTAGTTAACCCAAAAGGCATGACTAACCACTCATATAAACCAAACTTTGTTTTAAAGGCTGTCTTCCATTCATCCCCTTCTTTCATCCTAATTTGATGATAACCACTACGCAAATCAATTTTAGAGAAAACATCAGCACCACTCAATTCATCCAACATATCTTCTAAACGTGGAATAGGATGACGATATCGAATAGTGATGTTATTTATAGCTCTACAATCTACGCACATGCGCCATGTACCACCTTTATTAGGAACCAAAATTACAGGAACAACACAAGGACTTAAGCTCATGCGAATATAACCTTTGTCTAGAAGCTCTTGTACTTGTTTTTGAATTTCCTTTGTTTCCTCGGGGTTGGTGCGGCATGGTGCTCTATTGGGCAGTGATGCTCCTGGTATCAAATCAATTTGATGCTCTATACCTCACAATGGTGGTAAACCAGTGGGTACCTCCTCCGGAAACACATCGCTAAATTCCTGCAATACATTAGAAACACCAATAGAGAGAGGGGTCATGTCGTTAGAAACCAAAATTTGACCCTTGCACAACAGCACAAGTGGTACAGCAGTGGGATCCTCACGAAACTCTTTCAAATCAGATTTGGTGGCTAACATAACTAAGGAATTCACTCCCTCACTTTTATTTTGACCACTCATATTTGGCTTGTGGCTCTCACTCACCGGAAGTGTAGTCTCTCGCCTATCTAATCTCTCACTCTGTCGTTCAAGATTCACTTCAATTTTTTGACGAGATTCATTTACAATTTGCTGCGGTGTCATAGGCCTCAAAGTAACCTCCTTGCGATGCCAATTTAAATGATATGTGTTGGCTCTCCCATTGTGGCAGACATCTCTATCATACTGCCATGGGCGTCCCAACAACAGGTGACACACGGTCATAGGAACCACATCACACTCAATGGTGTCTTTATATGGTCTGATCTAAAATTCCACACGCACCATGTGGCTGATATTCATCTCTCCACTATCACTTAACCACTGAATAAAATATGGATTGGGGTGCGGTAAATATTTCAATTTCAGCTTTTGGCATAACTCCTTACTAGCCAAATTGTGACAACTACCACCATCAATTATAACCTTGCATGCCTTACCAGGACCAACAACGGCCTTTGTTTGAAACAAATTGCACCGCTGTTCTGCAGGACTAGGCGTAACATTAGCACTTTGGGCGAGCAAACAATTGTAGGATAGTGTGTAGAATAAGCATCTATTGAACCATCTTCATCTTCCTCCCAAATTTCAGAATCAGGGTCAACATCATCACCGGTTTCATATTCTGTTGTATCCTCATTAATCAACATAACCTTTTTATTGGGACAATCTCTCTTAAAATGACCCCTTCCACCACATGTATGACAACTCATGTCCCTGTTTCTTGCTGTAGAATTAGTAGAACCAGCAGCACTAGCAGCAGGTTGCGCCGGTTTCTTTGCATTAGAAATCACCGAATTTGATTTGGAAGAAGTATTACCACGAAAACCAGAGTGGAACTAGGAGTAGGCTCCATACTAGGTGTTGTTCATGGTGTAAAACGTCCTCTACTCGGTGTTGTGCGAGATGTAAACTTAGCATCCTCAGCCACTTGCAATTCAGCCTCATGTGCTTGGTGTAACAAATCTGTCATGTCATAATATTGGTGAAGACGAACAATACGCTTGATGTTATAGTTCAGACCAGAGAGAAATCACTGCATTGTTTGTTTAGGCTCTTCACACACTCTAGCACGCTGCATAATAAGCTCCATCTCCTGAAAATATTCATCCACGGAAGAAGTACCTTGCCTCAAATTCTGCAATTTGTCATAGAGAGAATGAATATAATTGCATGGAACAAAGCAAGCACACATCTCTTCCTTCATAGCTCTCCATGTAACAATGGGACGTTCACCATCTTCAATTCTGGACTGTACCATATTATCCCACCAAAGCAAAGCATAGTCATCAAATTCAGAAGATGCAAGTTTTATTTTTATGTCCTCGGTGTACTCATGCATGCGTCATAATTTTTCCACCTTCAGCTCCCAATTGAGGTACTCTTCAACATTAGTAGAACCAACAAACTTGGGGACGGTGAACTTTGGTTTGCCCAGACCATCATCATCACGGTTGGCTGGTTGTGCAAAAGCATCATTATCAAATCGACGGCGCGCACCAAGAGGAGAAAATCCACGGCCTACGGGCATTGCAGCAGCACGGCCACCACCACGACCTCCATTACCACGACCACCATCTTGACCAGCAACAACCGGCTCATGTGGAGCTTGCTGGTCCCGATTAACTTGCTGTAATTGTGCACGACGTGCTGCAGCCCCTTGTACATTGGCAGCATTAGCAGCTGCAACACCCTCATTACCACCATGAACACTAGCTTCACCATCATCATCATCACGCCGCTGATTATGTTGGCGATCAACGGACTGTTGCAACGCAGCCATAGCTTGCTGCAAGTTAACTAGAGTCCCCTAAATTTCAGTAACTTGACGTTGTGTAGCTGTGATGGTTTCTGTGGCATCCTTGAGGTCCAACTCCATGTTCTGCACATTCTCATTTATAGGATCGGTTGCACACTGAATTTGTCGCTGAAGATGATCACGAAGAGCTTCATATTCATTCCAATGCACCACGGATTTAGGGTCCTTTTTCTGCTGTATATCAAAAGACTCGTTGGACATGATTAGGTGATTAGTACTCACAGAAAATATAGTGTATGTGGAAAACTCTCAACTCACTCAAAACCGAAAGAAACAAGGTATCTTACCGTTCCAAAGTGAATTAGAAAAGCTTACCAACTTGTATGGGCAAAACGTGCACGAATGTGATGTAGCGAATACCGAGGGTGAAAACTATCACACAACAAATAGGGTATATGGTGGAGCTTGGTTGGAATACCTATCAACACCAATTCACAAATCCTAGTGCTGATCGTATGATAGAGATCCACGGAAACACACATAGTGGAGATAAGTGGGGCAAATGCAACTCTGAAACTAAGCTCAAAATTCTGGAATGTCGGAGTAATGCTCGTGTTGCAAATGCATAGGAGAGACGCTAGCAAATTGCTCAATTTATACGGGCACGAGATTGCTCAATTTACTAGTGCAATGAACGTAGCAGAAAAACTGACAAACTCACCAAAAATATATGTAACTTCCACGTATAGCTTTCTTTTCCTCCTCTTTTTTTCGTTTTCTTTTCTTTCTTTTTTTGTTTTGTTTTTCTTTTTTTTCTTTTTCTTTTTTTTTTTCAATAACCTGAGCAATTAGTAACCAATCTGATTTTGCCAAAACAAAAGATGCACTCTCCAAATTCCTATATGAGCAGCCCGTAGAGCAAAGGATATGCTAGTCTCAATAGGAAAGTACTACGCAAAAGAAGAAAGGCTAACTATGGTTATCAAATGAAACACAATCTGATTTGGATAGTTAATCAAACCAAACAAAATCTGACTCGGATCAATAGACTTGACAGCAACCAAACGACTCCGACGTGAGAAAAGGAGAACCTAGACAATCTACAACGACTCAGATCAGAAAGTAAGTTACGCAAATAAAACACTACGATCAGCAACTAAAACTTGGAACCGATGCTATCTAGGCTATGGCAAAAACTCTAAACCCTAATATTTTTGTATGGCTTTTTCTGTGTAGGACGAAAACAAAAATTAATCTAAGGGATTTGTGGATGCTCACCGAGATAACGCTGGAAATCTGATACCAAGATGATAAGGGGTGGCCCGATCTTCTCAGTGAGCAGAGGATGTCGATGTTGAACTTGCAGGATAACTTGTGAGATGCTCTCGAACTCTCCGGCTGTTCCCCCGTTGCCAATGCAACAGATCTTCAACCCTATGGATATTCGCAACACCACACACTTGCGCACGTAGCCGTCAACCACGAAGCGGTTCTACAATCTCCCAATTCCCAGTGGAACGACAGATAGCACTTGACTTTCAGTAGCAAATACACCCTATCGAAACAAATTTGGTGTAGGTAAATATTACTGATCGATGCAAAGAGGAATATGAGTACAGAGGAATGCTTAAAGCAATTCAGTCTGATATGAGTTTAATCAAAACGTGGTCTGACCCTAAAAGCCATGACTTACAAGGGTATATAAAGACCCGTGGACGTCCAACATAGTGTTGGGGTCGAAATCCAACTTATCTCTAACTTTCCTAACTTAAACGAATCTATCTGGAAAAACTGGTAGAAACAACCGCCGTATTGTTTTGGTGACTGCGACTCGGTCACCGCGAATCGCGGGCTGCGAGTATACAATTTGGAAAGCACACGAGTCAAGCTTTCCAAATTGTATTTAAACACCTTATTTGGAGCACGGACATGGATTGTGCATGTATATCAATTGCGGGCCTCCTGGCTGTCAATCCGAGTCCGGTTCTGATTTTCCTTCTGTTTATGTTGTGCACCTGCCTCCCTCTCCTCCCTCGCGCACTTGCTGATATTAGACATCAGTATAAGTTCTTATTGCTATAATTCTTCATCTCCACGTGCCAAGCTTGCCTTCCCTTCAAATCTGATCATACAAATATGCAAAGACTTAGGCAGTATAAAATTCTGATTAACACAAATGTCAGATTCAACTAAGAGTGAATTCACCTGTTGTATAAGTAGTTTTGCACGTGCTCTTGATGAGGACATCAATACCATTGTTACACCCACAGCCCCTACTGTTACATATACTGGACCAATTACTAGAGCTCGCGCATGCCAATTAAATTACCAGGTACTTTCGTTTCTTGGTAATGATTCTAATGTTCATGAGATTATGATGCTGCCTAAATTGGATACATTTGTTTTGCTTACAAATGAAGGGCCTAGCTTGGAGAAGGATGAACATTGGAGCAAGAACACGCATGGAGTTGATGGCATGCGCAAGGGGATCATGAACGGAGTTACAAGTGATGATTTCAGGACTTTGAAGCCGCCATAAGTAGTGCATGAAGCCTTGGACGAAATATACAAGATGCCACTTCATAATATTCGTCCATGGGCTATTCTAGGTGTTGCGTCACCTTATTAATGGGCCAGGCCCATGTAATTTCGAAATACTTAAGTATAGGCTATTTTTAGAGTCCGTATGTGTGAGGAAACAAGAGTTAGGGTTGGTTTCGGACCCCACCCTCAAGGGCCACGAAATTACCCCTCTTCCTCCATATATACAGCCCTTAGGGCGTCGTTTAGACTTTGGGTTTTGTTTAGATTAAAAGTTCGCCATAGCTGCAACTTCGCGTACTTCGTTTGTGTCCAACGACCAGACCAAGACGTCACAGAACCCCACCTTGATCAATAAAGCTTTCATCTTATATTCGCAATATCCTGATTGCAATCTCAGTTTCTTGCTTGTTCTTCGTTTGCTCGCAGGAAACAGACCCTCGTGGTCAGGCTGATCGTGCTCCGGCGTGGTCAATAACCCTCGGAAGTTGGTTTAGCGATTGCTAAGGCGCGACGTCTCGCACGTTCGTAGTTGGATCGTCAAGGTCGACTCCCACAGAAAACGATAGCCACCATCTCATCGAAACATCGGGACACCTTAGCCTCTACCAAGTGGTATCAGATTTCCAGGTTGCTCGGTGAGATTTTACAGTTTTTCGTAGATTAGATCGAGTCTGTTCTTCATACCTACAGTCCACGAAAAAGCCAGAAAAAAAATTAGGGTTAGTTCATCATATCCGAACTAATCTGAGCCTTTGCATAATCTTTTTAGGGTTTTTGCTTTGTTGAATTTGCGGTTGCATCGTCGTGTCATGTTGCTGGTCTTAGAGTCTAGTCTTTTAGAGTTTCGAGTTCTGGTCATAATTTGTCACGCCGCCGCCGCACCATCATCATCGCCCATCTACCACTTTTGCTTATCCGCCACCGCTCTGAATCCATATCCATATACCACCACCAATCCGTATCCATATACCACCACCAATCTGTATCCATATACCACCACCGCTACCATATACCACCACCGCTGCCATATACCACAACCATATATCCACCACCAATCCGAGTTCTTCTCATATTAGGTTTGTTCTTGAGATCAATCTAAATTCTGATTCGTGTTTCCTTGCCTGCGTAGGTCTCGGAAAAAAAAGAGAGTCTGGAGACCCCCGAGCAGTTTTTAGGCCAAAATTTTCACGAGCAAATTTTTTTCCCTATCCTATTTTTAGGCTTTTCTGAGTCTTTTGAGCCACGTGCCATCATAGTGATTTTTTGTCGCACTTTTTCGTCGTCGCTGCCCTGATTTCCGAAAAAAAGTGAAAAAAAATTCGTGCCCATCCTATCAGTTTGACGAGGGAAGAGTTTTGAGACACTCGCCATTATAGTGATTTTTCGCAAAAAAAAGAGGAGCGCAAAAAAAGGAGCGCAAAAAAAAGAGAGCAAAAAAAAGAGTTCCAGAGTGTGCTTTTCCCTTATTTACGTGCAGCGCCGTGATTTTGTTAGTGTTCTAGGCTCGCGTCTCTAGCACGGTCTAGCCTAGGACCAGCACAGTACCGTCGTTGAGCGTTTATTCAACTTTGCATCTCTGAATTGATTATTGCTGACCCTTTTTGCTACCATACTATAAGCCTTCCCAGCTCCACATACATCTACATCCTGCGTTTGACTCTCCCTGGCAATCGCTCTATCCAAGCTTTTGAGAGTTTTGACTACAACGGTTGCCGATCACCGCCTGCTGCTGGGTAAGAACTGGTAAGAATTTGAGATTTGCTTGACGGATTTGTGACACCCGCCACCACCACCACTTGTTACTAGTCTGTAGGATCATATTCTTGTGTGTTTCTATTGCTGCTAACCATGCCAGGATCACAAGCCCACGAGACTGACTGGGAGAACTTGACGAACAAGGAGCTTCATGATACGTTTCAGCAAATGATGAGTGGACAGGTGCAAGATGTGATAAACAGATTTGAAGAGGCCATGGAGAAGATAGATGGCATGGAGAAGACGTTTGAAACAAAGCTCGATAACAAGTTTGCTGAATTGCTTTCGCGTTTTCCACCACCACCACCGGCTGCTCCTGCCGCACCTCTGCAACAACAGCAACAACATCGCCTACCTCCACGTCGGGAAACAGCACTCCGCCGAGCGAGCCGTGTCCCTCTTCAGTCGGGCCAAACTGCTGGTGCTGCTGTTGATACTTCTGTGGCTCCTACTGCTGATGTGGAGGAGGATGATTATGTGGGAGATTATGAGGATGAGGTTGATCAAAATCAGAACTACGTGCCACCACCAGCACAGCAACCACCAGGTCGTCCACATGCAAATAATGGCAATGGTAGGGCTCACCCTCAGGTACGAGATCATGACCATCTCCCTAAACTAAAATTGAATATTCCACCATTTGAGGGTAGATATGTTCCTGATATATATCTTACTTGGGAGTTAGAAACTGAACAACAATTTACATGTTTACAATATCCCGAGCAGAGACGTGTTCCTGCTGCTGTTTGTGCATTCACTAGTTTTGCATGTGTTTGGTGGTCTGAGCATTGTAGATTATATCCTATTCCGGCTACTTGGGCTGCTTTGAAAACTGCTATGCGTACTCGTTGGGTTCCACCATATTATCAACGTGAATTACTTTAAAAATTGCAGCGCTTAAGACAGGGAAAAAATTATGTAGAAGAATATTATCAGGACTTACAAACTGGCATGATTAGATGTGGTATTGTTGAGGAGAATGAAGCTATGCTTGCACGTTTTATGGGTGGATTAAATAGAGAGATTCAGACGATTCTAGAGTATAAGGAGTATACTAATATCACTCGTTTATTCCATCTTGCTTGTAAAGCTGAACGTGAAGTGCAGGATCGACAGGCATTGGCGCGGACTAACTTTTCTGCAGGTCGACCTTCATCATGGACACCACGTGCATCATCTACTTCCACACGTTCTGCTACACCTGCGCCTCCGTCGGCTGCCACCTCCAACCGTGATACAATAGAGCAGGCACAATCACCACTATCTGCCAAGAGCACACCTTTTGGGCCTGCAAAGAGCTCTTCTTCATCCATGGCATCAACAGGGCAAACACATGATATTATTTGTCGACGTTGCAAGGGTGGAGGTCATTATGCGAGAGAATGCCCATCTAAGCGTGTGATGATTGTTACTGAGGATGGTGGGTACGAGTCCGCTAGTGACTATGATGAGGAGACTTTGGCTCTTATTACACGTGAAGAACACGGTGGAGACGATTCTGATCATGAGACGCAATACATGGCTCCTGAAGATGCTGACAGGTATGAATGTTTAGTTGCTCAACGTGTTTTGAGTGTGCAGGTAACACAAGCTGAGCAAAATCAGAGGCATAACTTGTTCCATACAAAGGGAGTTGTGAAGGAACATTCTGTTCGCGTGATCATAGATGGAGGGAGCTGCAATAACTTGGCTAGCATGGAGATGGTGGAGAAGCTATCTCTCACCACAAGACCACATCCACATCCTTACTACATCCAATGGTTCAACAACAGTGGCAAGGTTAAGGTAACACGTACTGTTTGTGTGCATTTTAGTATCTCTACATATGCTGATTATGTTGATTGTGATGTGGTACCTATGCAAGCATGTTCCTTATTACATGGTAGACCATGGCAATTTGATAAAAATTCTGTACACCATGGTAGAAACAATCAGTATACTCTTGTTCATAACGATAAAAATATTACTTTGCTTCCTATGACTCCTGATTCCATTTTGAAAGATGATATTAATAGAGCTAATAAAGCAAAACAGGAGACAAATAAGAGTGAAAATCAGATTGTGGCAAAAGAATTTGAGCACCAAATGAAGCCTAATAATAAACCATCTACTGTTGTTTCTGAAATTAAATTGAAAAGTGCATGTTTACTTGCCATCAAATCTGATATTGATGAGCTAGATTTTAGCAAATCTGTTTGCTATGCTTTTGTGTGCAAAAAGGCATTATTTTCATTCGAGGACGTGCCTTCCTCTTTGCCCCCTGCTGTCACTAACATTTTGCAGGAGTTCGCTGATGTCTTTCCACAAGACGTGCCACCGGGATTACCACCTATTCGAGGGATTGAGCATCAAATTGACTTAATTCCCGGTGCTTCGCTACCCAACCGTGCACCATACCGTACCAATCTAGAGGAGACGAAGGAGATTATGCGTCAAGTATAAGAACTGCTCGACAAAGGTTATATACGCGAATCCCTTAGTCCTTGTGCTGTTCCTATCATTTTAGTGCCGAAAAAGGATGGTACGTCGCGTATGTGCGTTGTTTGTAGAGGCATTAATAATATTACTATTCGTTATCGTCATCCTATTCCTAGGCTAGATGATATGCTTGATGAATTGAGTGGCTCTACAATATTGTCCAAAGTTGATTTGCGTAGTGGATACCATCAAATTCGTATGAAATTGGGTGATGAATGGAAAACAGCATTTAAAACTAAGTTTGGATTATATGAGTGGTTAGTCATGCCTTTTGGGTTAACTAATGCACCTAGTACTTTCATGAGGTTAATGAACGAAGTTTTACGTGCTTTCATTGGACGATTTGTGGTAGTTTACTTTGATGACATATTGATTTATAGCAAATCTTTGGAGGAACATTTGGAACATTTACGTGCTATTTTTATTGCTCAACGTGATGCACGTTTGTTTGGAAACCTTGGAAAGTGCACCTCTTGCACCGACCGAGTATCTTTTCTTGGCTATGTTGTTACTCCACAGGGAATTGAAGTTGATAAAGCCAAGATTGAAGCTATTGAGAGTTGGCCGCAGCCCAAAACGGTCACACAAGTGAGGAGTTTCCTTGGCCTCGCTGGTTTCTATAGGCGTTTTGTGAGAGATTTCAGCACCATTGCCGCACCTCTCAACGAGCTTACAAAGAAGGATGTGCCTTTTGTTTAGGGTACCGCACAGGAAGAAGCCTTCACGGTATTGAAAGATAAGTTGACACATGCTCCTTTACTCCAACTTCCTAATTTCAATAAGACTTTTGAGCTTGAATGTGATGCTAGTGGAATTGGATTAGGAGGTGTGTTATTACAAGATGGAAAACCTGTTGCATACTTTTCTGAAAAATTGAGTGGGCCTAGTCTGAACTATTCTACTTATGATAAAGAATTATATGCTCTTGTTCGGACCTTAGAAACATGGCAACATTATTTATGGCCCAAGGAATTTGTTATACATTCTGATCATGAATCTTTGAAACACATTAAAAGTCAAGCAAAACTGAACCGTAGACATGCTAAATGGGTTGAATTCATTGAGACTTTCCCTTATGTCATTAAACACAAGAAGGGTAAAGAAAATGTTATTGCTGATGCCTTGTCTCGTCATTATACTATGCTTTCACAACTTGACTTTGAAATATTTGGTTTGGAGACCATCAAAGATCAATATGTTCATGATGCTGATTTTAAAGATGTATTGCAGAATTGTAAGGAAGGGAGAACTTGGAACAAGTTCGTTCTTAACGATGGATTTGTGTTTCGTGCTAACAAGCTATGCATTCCAGCTAGCTCCGTTTGTCTTTTGTTGTTGCAGGAGGCGCATGGAGGAGGATTAATGGGACACTTTGGCGTCAAGAAGACGGAGGATATACTTGCTACACATTTCTTTTGGCCAAAGATGAGACGGGATGTTGAGCGTTTTGTTGCTCGCTGCACTACATGTCAAAGAGCTATGTCACGACTCAATCCTCATGGTTTATATATGCCTTTGCCTGTACCTAGTGTTCCTTGGGAGGATATATCTATGGACTTTGTTTTAGGTTTACCTCGAACAAAGAAGGGGAGGGATAGCATATTTGTTGTTGTGGATAGGTTCTCAAAAATGGCACACTTTATACCATGTCATAAAAGCGATGATGCTGTTAATGTTGCTGATTTGTTCTTTCGTGAAATTATTCGCTTACATGATGTGCCAAATACTATTGTTTCAGATCGTGATACTAAATTTCTTAGCCACTTTTGGAGATGTTTATGGGCTAAGTTGGGGACTAAGCTGCTTTTTAGTACTACTTGTCACCCCCAAACTGATGGACAAACTGAAGTAGTCAATAGAACATTGTCTACTATGCTTAGGGCTGTTTTGAAGAATAACAAGAAAATGTGGGAAGAATGCTTGCCTCATATTGAATTTGCTTATAATCGTTCATTTCATTCTACTACTAAGATGTGCCCTTTTGAAATTGTGTATGGTTTCCTACCTCGTGCACCTATTGATTTGTTGCCTCTTCCATCTTCAGAGAAGGTTAATTTTGATGCTAAAGAATGTTCTGAATTGATTTTAAAAATGCATGAGTTAACTAAGGAAAACATTGAGCGTATGAATGCTAAATATAAACTTGCTGGAGATAAGGGTAGAAACATGTTGTGTTTGCGCCTGGAGATCTTGTTTGGTTACATTTGCATAAAGATAGATTTCCTAATCTGCGCAAATCAAAGCTAATGCCACGTGCTGATGGTCCTTTTAAGGTGTTAGAGAAAATAAATGATAATGCATATAAAATTGAGCTACCTGTAGATTTTGGGGTTAGTCCCACTTTTAACATTGCAGATTTGAAGCCTTATTTGGGTGAGGAAGATGCGCTTCCGTCGAGGACGACTTCATTTCATGAAGGGGAGGATGATGAGGACATCAATACCATTGTTACACCCACAACCCGTACTGTTACATATACTGGACCAATTACTAGAGCTCGCGCATGCTAATTAAATTATCAGGTACTTTCGTTTCTTGGTAATGATTCTAATGTTCATGAGATTATGATGTTGCCTAAATTGGATACATTTGTTTTGCTTACAAATGAAGGGCCTAGCTTGGAGAAGGATGAACATTGGAGCAAGAACACGCATGGAGTTGATGGCATGCGCAAGGGGATCAAGAACGGAGTTACAAGTGATGATTTCAGGACTTTGAAGCCGCCATAAGGAGTGCATGAAGCCTTGGACGAAATATACAAGATTCCACTTCATAATATTCGTCCATAGGCTATTCTAGGTGTTGCGTCACCTTATTAATGGGCCAGGCCCATGTAATTTCGAAATACTTAAGTATAGGCTATTTTTAGAGTCCGTATGTGTGGGGAAACAAGAGTTAGGGTTGGTTTCGGACCCCACCTTCAAGGGCCACGAAATTGCCCCCTCTTCCTCCATATATACAGCCCTTAGGGCGTCGTTTAGACTTTGGGTTTTGTTTAGATTAAAAGTTCGCCATAGCTGCAACTTCGCGTACTTCGTTTGTGTCCAACGACCAGACCAAGACATCACAGAACCCCACCTTGATCAATAAAGCTTTCATCTTATATTCGCAATATCCCGATTGCAATCTCAGTTTCTTGCTTGTTCTTCGTTTGTTCGCAGGAAACAGACCCTCGTGGTCAGGTTGATCGTACTCCGGTGTGGTCAATAACCCTCGGAAGTTGGTTTAGCGATTGCTAAGGCGCGATGTCTCACATGTTCGTAGTCGGATCGTCAAGGTCGACTCCCACAGAAAACGATAGCCACCATCTCATCGAAATATCGGGACACCTTAGCCTCTATCAGCTCTTCTAATTGGTCCAATTCTGATTTCATTGGACTTGTCTTGTGCAATATCATCTTTATTAGAAAATGATGGTAAAGGAGTAGGGATGTCCTCATCAGGCATTGAAAGTTGACAAGATCTTCCATTTGCACAATTATGAAGAAGAGAAGATCGCAATGGCATCCCTTGAGTTCCAAGACTATGTGCTCATTTGGTGGGAACAAATCATAGAGCGCCGAGAGGCAAGAGGTGAACCACCCATCACTACTTGGGCACAAATGAATGATGTCATGAGAGCACGCTTTGTACCTACCTACTACAACCGCGACCTCTTCAAGAAACTCCAACAACTCAAACAAGGAACCAAGAGCGTTGAAGAATACTACAAGGAGATGGAGATTGCAATGATAAGAGCCAATGTCATGGAAGATGATGAGCAAACAATGGCACGCTTGTTGAATGGACTCAATCATCCCATCAAGAAGATCGCCGACTTCCAACTATACTCCAATCTCATTGAGCTAGTGCACCAAGCTACCAAAGCGAAACGCCAAGTGCAAGATGACTTCAAGTATGCCAAGTTCCATTCCAAGTCCTACGGCTTCTCCAAAAACCAAGCTTCAACGACTCCAACACCCACTACAAAGCCTTCTTCTACCAACATTGACAAGTCGATTTCCATGAAAGCTTCGTCAACTACAAGCCATCCTACTACGAGCAATGTCAAGTCGAGAGCTTCATTATCATCAACCCCAACCGATGGGACCAACAAGACGAGTTCCTTCAAGTGCTTCACTTGCGGAGGCCGAGGCCACAAGTCCTATGAGTGCACCAACAAGTGAACCATGGTCTTCAACAACTATGGCACCTATGACTCCATGAGTGAAGGCGAAATGGAAGCCCTTGAGCAAGTAGCCATGCACCGCCAAGTGAACAATGAAGAAGAACAAGTCTTTTGTGAAGAAGACTCAAGTCCCGCACTCGTTGTCTCCAAAGTCTTGACCTTCCAACATCACCAAGAAGAAGACCAAAGATGCAACATATTCCACACCAAGGCCGGCATCAATGGACGATCCATCAAGGTCATCATCGATTGAGGAAGTTGTCATAATCTCGCAAGCGAAGAGCTTTGCTCCAAGCTCCAATTGCCCAAGACGAAGCATCCACATCCATACAAAGTGCAATGGCTTAGTGACTCCGGCACCATCCAAGTCGAGCACCGAGTACAAGTCTCCTTCAAAATCAGCGCCTACGAAGACACCTTGGAGTGCGACGTCGTTCCAATGTCCGTTTGTCATCTTCTCCTTGGACGGCCATGGCAATTCGATAGAGGAGTCGTGTACAAAGGCCGAACGAACCACTACATCTTCAAGATGAAGGGCAAGGAGTTTGTACTTCGTCCCATGTCCCCAAGTCAAGTGATTAACGACAAGCAATCCACCTATCGTGGAGAGAATAGTGAGAGAGCGAGCCACCAAAAAGAGAGTGAGCGCCACTAGCCCAAATCGAAGACCTCCACGATGAGCGAAAAGAAGAACTTAGTCCTATTTTCCACCAAAAGTGAGATACGAGGAGTGTGTGAGAACCCATCTAGTGTCCTACACTACGTCCTTGTGTGAAAGGACAATGCACCACCAACTAACACTTCTCATAATATTCCTCTAGTGTAGTCTTCTCTTTTGCAGGAATTTGACGATGTTTTCCCCGACGAGCTACATCCGGGACTACCTCCACTACGAGGCATTGAGCACGGCATCGACCTCATCCCCAGAGCTCCGCTTCCGAACAAAGCTCCCTACCGCGTCAGCCCCGAAGAAACCAAAGAAATACAAAGGCAAGTAAAGCATCTCATAGACCATGGACATGTGCGTGAAAGTTTGAGCCCTTGTGCCGTACCGGTCTTTCTTGTGCCAAAACGTGACGGTAGCTTTCGCATGTGCTCCGATTGTAGACCTATCAATGCTATCACCGTTCGCTATAGGTATCCTATTCCACGCCTAGATGATATGCTAGATGAACTTAGTGGTGCCACTATATTTTCCAAAATTGATCTTAAGAGTGGTTACTATCAAATCTGCATACAAGAAGGTGATGAATGGAAAACCGCCTTCAAAACCAAGTTTGGTTTGTATGAGTGGTTAGTCATGCCCATGGGTCTCTCGGAAACACCAGGCACTTTTATGCGCCTTATGAATCATGCCTTTCACCCTTACATTGGTATATTTGTTGTGGTTTACTTCGATGACATTCTTCTGTTTAGCAAATCTATCAAAGAGCATGTCACCCATGTCCGCACCGTTTTGCAAACTCTTAGAAAAGAGCGCCTCCATGCTAATATGGAGAAATGCCTTTTTGGTGTTGATAAGCTCGTTTTCTTGGGTTTTGCTTTTTGTTCTAAGTGTGTTCATGTTGATGAGTCCAAGATCAATGCTATCAAGACTTGGCCGCAACCAACCAACTTGCACCAAGTGCGTAGTTTTCTTGTCCTTGCGGGTTTCTATCGTTGCTTTGTGAAGGATTTTAGCACCATTGCCTCACCTTTACATGCTTTGAGCAAGAAGAATGCGCCTTTCGTTTGGGGACCATCCCAAGATACCGCATTCAATGAGCATAAGAATTTGCTTACTCATGCTCCCGTGCTTGCTTTACCCAACTTCGACAAGCCTTTTGAGATTCATTGCGATGCTAGTGGTAATGGCATAGGCGGTGTGTTAACGGAAGAGAAGCGCCCCATAGCTTACTTTAGTGAGAAACTTTTCAGAGCGCAACTTAATTACCCCATATATGACAAAGAGCTATATGCTTTAGTCCGTGTTTTGCATGAGTGGGAATGTTACCTTCATCCCCATGAGTTCATCATTCATACCGATCATGAGACTCTCAAGTACCTTAAGGGCCAAACCAAGTTGAACAAGCATCATGCTAAGTGGCGTGAATTTATTGAGTCTTTTCCTTATTGCATCAAGTACATAAAGGGTAAAGAAAACATCGTAGCGGATGCTCTTTCCCGCATATGCATGCTTGTTACACAACTTGAGTTAGATGTCATTGGTTTCGAGCATATCAAAGACTTGTATGAGCATGATGCAACTTTTGCTACTCCTTATGCCAAGTGTTTGTCGCACACCTCTTGCGAACGCTATTACATCAACAATGGATATCTTATGCGAGCTAACAAACTTTGCATCCCCGAGTCTTCTCTTCGTTTGTTGCTTTTGCAGGAATCTCATGGAGGAGGCTTAATGGGACATTTCGGACGCGACAAGACGTTTGCCATGCTCTCGAAGAACTACTTTTGGCCCAAGATGTTTCGGGACGTCAATCGCTTCACCAACCGATGCTTTACATGTCGCAAAGCTAAGTCCAAAGCTCATTCTCATGGCCTCTATATGCCTCTACCAATTCCATACCAACCATGGGAAGACATTAGCATGGACTTTGTACTTGGTTAGCCTAGGACTCGAAATGGGAAAGATTCCATATTTGTCGTTGTGGACCGTTTCTCTAAAATGGCACATTCCATTCCTTGTAATAAGATAGACGATGCTTCACATGTTGCTAATCTCTTTTGTAGGGAAATATTGCGTCTACATGGTGTGCCAAAGACTATCGTCTCGGACTTCGATGTCAAGTTCCTTAGCTACTTTTGGAAGACCCTATGAACCAAGCTCGGAATAAAGCTACTCTTTTCCACGGCTTACCATCTCAAACCAACGGCCAAAAAGAGGTGACCAACCGAACACTCTCCGCTCTACTTCGAGTACTCATCAAGAAGAACATCAAGGAGTGGGAGGAATGTCTATCTATCGCCGAGTTCGCCTACAATCGGGCAAGACACTCAACAACTGACAAGTCCCCATTCGAGGTCGTCTATGGATTTAACCCATTGTCACCACTGGACATTATTCCTCTACCACTCCAAGAGCGCATCAATTTGGACGCAAGTGCACGAGCGACACATCTCAAGAAGGTGCATGAAGATACAAGAAACACCATCGAGCGCCAAGTACAACGCCTTGCGACCAAGCTCAACATCAACAAGCAACCTATGGTCTTCAACATTGGTGATCTCATGTGGCTACACCTTCGCAAGGACCGCTTTCCACAAGAACGCAAGGCTAAGCTTCAACCACGAGCAGATGGACCCTTCAAGGTGCTCGCACGCTACAACGACAACGCTTACAAGATCGACCTCCCGCGCGACAAATACAATGTGAGCGACATCTTCAACATCAGAGATCTCTCTCCCTTCCATGGTGATGAAGAATTCTATCCGAGGACGGAACTTCCCCAAGGGAGGGGAGATGATGCGGAGCATCCCACGACCATCCCCATGGATGCCACCTCAACTATCCAAGCTCCAAGTGGGCCCATGACAAGGGCTAAGGCACGTGCTATTCAATCCGAGGTGACATCACTCCTACTTGAGTTTTCCCCCTCTTCAAGTGAGACATGGCTACTGCCTAAGTCCGAGATGCTATGTGTGATCAGGTACAACGCTCAAGACACGGAGCCGAGGGCTGTAGAAGAAGAGACAGGCGTCAACACTCTGGATCGCCCGGAACCTCCGGCCAGATCCCGGAACTTCCGGCTTCTGGACCTTCCGGCCGACCCGGAGCTTCCGGCCGCCGATGACTTCGACCAGCCCAGGCGTGCCAACTCTCGGGTTAGCCCGGACCCCGTCCCGGACCTTCCGGCGCCCGGAACCTTCGGCCAGCCCGGACCTACCGGCCCCCGGATGCCAACACATCTCCACCTGCGCCAACTCTCTGGTTAGGCCGGACCCTCCCCGGAACCGCCGGCGCCCGGAACTTCCGGCCTCGCCCGGAACTTCCGGCCCTTCCTACGCGAAGCGACTTGGGCCGAGGCCCGTGTACCCTTTCGTCACCTAGACTATAAATACTCTTCTCCTACCTACGTTTTAGGGTTAGCAAAGAGATAGCTCATGTTTGTGTGAGAGCTTTGCTCATCCACTTGGTTACCTTCTCCTCGGAGATCGCACCTCCTCGGAGAAGATTCCCCAAGCGGATTCAAGACCCCTCTTTAGGGAAGAACATCAAGACCTCCTCACGGAGAAGACCGGTTACCGTGTATCGTCCCTAGTTGATCGTGGATCGTGTATCTTACTCTATGTATTCGGGGATCTAGCATGTGTGTGACTATCTTGTTGGTTTGAGTGTTCCTCTCCTATTTCCCTTGTGTTTCCCCTTGTTTTCCCCTTTGTGTTCTTCGTGTTTATCATGGGATTCCGCTCCTTTCATGAAAGATCGGGCGATTAGGGTTGTACCCTACATCATCTTGGTATCATGAGCCACATTGATCACGATTTCGGAGCCTCCCGTTGTGTTTCTAGCCTAATTTTGTTGTTTTTCATCCTAATCTGAAAATCCCACCAAAAATAGCCCCAATTTTTTTAGATTTGTTGGTGTGTTGAATTTTTGTTGGATTTGATCCGTGAATTTTGTGTGTGGCTCGTAGATCTAGCCTCCCCACCCTTCTTTTCCACCAATTTCCTTGCTTTTCCCCTGCGGATTTGGGTTTTTCCTCAAGTTTTTCCGCCCAAGTCCACGTTTCCCACTTCTCTGTTCTTGCCAGTTTCGCGACCACCGGACCTTCCAGACATGCCCGGACCTTCCGGCCACGCCCGGACCTTCCGGCTGCACCGGAACCTCCGAACCCCGGACCTTCCGTCTTGCCGGACCTTCCGGCTTAGACAGAAAGTTCGCACATCTTTGACGATTTCTGGTACTTCGACAACTCCGCCCACGGTGCAGCGGCGTCTTCACTAACGTACCGAAGACCGTGCATTACGACAATGACTACAATCTCATCCTTTTGAAACCTTCAACTGGAAGCAAGAACGGTAACCTCATCTTGGTATTGGACATATCACTCTTGCCATTACATTGATAGCCTTCATAGCCTCACTCCGAGTCCACATATACCATCGCCATATACAACCACCAATCCGAGTCCGCATATACCATCGCCATATACCACCATCAATCCAAGTCCATATATACCATCACCATATACAACCACCAGTACGAGTTCCACCAGATTCACCGCCGCCACCAGTTCGAGTTCTACCAGATTCATCTCCGCCACCAGTCCTAGTCCGAGTCCAGTATTTGTTGCTTTGTTTTCGGTTTCCAGATCACGCGATACTTCGAGTCGTGACCAAGTTGGAGTCCCCAACTTTCGTGCTACCCATAGTAGTAAAATAGTTACAAACTCAAAAAAAAACTAAGTCTAGAAAATTCTGGCTAGGCAGTTTTGAGACAATTTGTAGACTTTTTCGAAAAAAATTGTTGCGGAGCAAAAAAAAGAGGAAAAAGAAAGTGAAAAAATAATAATTTCAGAGCATGCTCCTCCCTTGTTTACGTGCAGCGTCGTTGTTAGTGTTCTAGGCTTGCATCTCTAGCACGGTCTAGCCTAGGAGCAGCACAGTACCATCCTTGAGCGTTTATTCAACTTTGCATCTCTGAATTGATTGTTGCTGACCCTTTTTGCTACCACATTATAAGCCTTACAAGCTCCACATACATCTACGTCGTGCGTTTGACTCTCCCTGGTAATCGCTCTATCCAAGCTTTGAGAGTTTTGACTACGACGGTTGCCGATCACCGCCTGCTGCTGGGTAAGAACTGGTAAGAATTTGAGATTTGCTTGACGGATTTGTGACACCCGCCACCACCTCTTGTTAGTAGTCTTTAGGATCATATTCTTGTGTGTTTCTATTGCTGCTAATCATGGCAGGATCACAAGCCGAAGAGACTGACTGGGAGAACATGATGAATAAGGAGTTGCATGATAAGTTTCAGCAAGTGATGAGTGGACAGGTGCAAGATGTGCTAAACAGATTTGAAGAGGCCATGGAGAAGATAGATGGCATGGAGAATACGTTCGAATCAAAGCTCGATATTTTTTTAATGAATTGCTCGTGCGTCCTCCAGCACCACCACCGGCTGCACCTAACGCACCTCTACAACAACAACAACAATGACTACCTCCATGTCGCGAAACAACCCTCCGCCGAGCGAGCCGTCTCCCTCTTGCGCCTGGCCAAACTGTTGGTGCTGCTGTTGATACTTTTGTGGCTCCTGCTGCTGATGCGGAGAGGATGATTTTGCGGAACATTACGAGGATGAGTGATCCAAATCAGAACTGCGTGCAACCACCAGCACCACAACCACCAGGTCGTCCACATGCAAATAATGGTAACGGTAGGGCTCCCCCTCAGGTACGAGATCATGACCATCTCCCTAAACTGAAATTGAATATTCCACCATTTGAGGGTAGATATGTTCCTGATATATATCTTATTTGAGAGTTAGAAACTGAAAAATGTTTTACATGTTTACAATATCCGGAGGAGAGACGTGTACCTGCTGCTGTTTGTGCTTTCACTAGTTTTGCATGTGTTTGGTGGTCTGAACATTGTAGATTATATCCTATTCCAGCTACTTGGGCTGCTTTGAAAACTGCTATGCGTACTCGTTGGGTTCCACCATATTATCAACATGAATTACTTCAAAAATTGCAGCGTTTAAGACAAGGAAAAAATTCTGTGGAAGAATATTATCAGGAATTACAAACTGGCATGATTAGATGTGGTATTGTTGTGGAGAATGAATCTACGCTTGCACATTTTATGGGTGGATTAAATAGAGAAATTCAGACCATTCTAGAGTATAAGGATTATACTAATATCACTCGTTTATTCCATCTTGCTTATAAAGCTAAACGTGAAGTGCAAGATCGACAGGCATAGGCGCGAACTAACTTTTCTGCAGGTCGATCTTCATCATGGATACCACGTGCATCCTCTACTTCCACTGCACTAGCACCTCCATCAGGTGCCACCTCCAGCCGTGAGACAGGAAAGCAAGCACAACCACCACTATCTGCCAAGAGCACACCCGCTGGGCCTGCACAGAGCTCTTCTTCTTCAATCGCATCAACAGGGCACACAAGTGATATTATTTGTCGTTGTTGTAAGGGAAGAGGACATTTTGCGAGAGAATGCAAATCTCAGCGTGTGATGATTTTTACTGAGGATGGTGGGTATGAGTCCGCTAGTGACTATGATGAGGACACTTTGGCTCTTATTACACATGAAGAACACGATGGAGATGATTCCGATCATGAGACGCAATACATGGCTCCTGAAGATGCTGACAGGTATGAATGTTTAGTTGCTCAACGTGTTTTGAGTGTGCAGCTTACACAAGCTGAGCAAAATCAGAGGCATAATTTGTTCCATACAAAGGAGTTGTGAAGGAACGTTCTGTTCACATCATCATAGATGGAGGGAGCTACAATAACTTGGCTAGCATGGAGATGGTGGAGAAGCTATCTCTCACCACAAGACCACATCCACATCCTTACTACATCCAATGGTTCAACAACAACGGCAAGGTTAAGCTAACACGTACTGTTCGTGTGCATTTTAGTATCTCTACATATGCTGATTATGTTGATTGTGATGTGGTACCTATGCAAGCATGTTCCTTATTACTTGGTGGACCATGGAAATTTGATAAAAAATCTCTACACCATGGTAGAAACAATCAATATACTCTTGTTCATAAGGATAAAAATAATACTTTGCTTGCTATGACTCCTGATTCCATTTTGAAAGATGATATTAATAGAGCTAATAAAGAAAAACAGGAGAAAAGTAAGAGTGAAAATAAGATTGTGGCAAAATAATTTGAGCAACAAATGTAGCCTAATAATAAACCATCTAGTGTTGCTTCTGAAATTAAATTGAAAAGTGCATGTTTACTTGCCACCAATTCTGATATTGATGATCTAGATTTTAGCAAATCTGTTTGCTATGCTTTTGTGTGCAAAGAGGCATTATTTTCATTTGAGGACGTGCCATCCTCTTTGCCTCCTGCTGTCACTAACATTTTGCAGGAGTTCGCTGACGTCTTTCCACAAGACGTGCCACTGGGTTTACCACCTATTCGAGGGATTGAGCATCAAATTGACTTAATCCCCGGTGCATCATTACCCAACCATGCACCATATCGTACCAATCCAGAGGATATGAAGGAGATTATGCGTCAAAACAAGAACTGCTCGACAAAGGTTATATACGCGAATCCCATAGTCCTTGTGCTGTTCCTATCATTTTAATGCCGAAAAAGGATGGTACGTCGCGTATGTGCGTTGATTGTAGAGGCATTAATAATATTACTATTTGTTATCGTCATCCTATTCCTAGGCTAGATGATATGCTTGATGAATTGAGTGGCTCTACAAATTCTCCAAAGTTGATTTGCGTAGTGGATACCATCAAATTCGTATGAAATTGGGAGATGAATGGAAAACAACATTTAAAACTAAGTTTGCATTATATGAGTGGTTAGTCGTGCCTTTTGGGTTAACTAATGCACCTAGTACTTTCATGAGATTAATGAATGAAGTTTTACGTGCTTTCATTGGACGATTTGTGGAAGTTTACGCTGATGACATATTGATTTATAGCAAATCTTTGGAGGAACATTTGGAACAATTATGTGATGTTTTTATTGCTCTACATGATGCATGTTTGTTTGGTAACCTTGGAAAGTGCACCTTTTGCACCGACCGAGTATCTTTTCTTGGCTATGTTGTTACTCCACAGGGAATTGAAGTTGATAAAGCCAAGATTGAAGCTATTGAGAGTTGGCCGCAGCCCAAAACGGTCACACAAGTGAGGAGTTTTCTTGGCCTCGCTGGTTTCTATAGGCGTTTTGTGAGAGATTTCAGCACCATTGCCGCACCTCTCAACGAGCTTACAAAGAAGGATGTGCCTTTTGTTTGGGGTACCGCACAGGAAGAAGCCTTCATGGTATTGAACTATAAGTTGACACATGCTCCTTTAGTCCAACTTCCTGATTTTAATAAGACTTTTGAGCTTGAATGTGATGCTAGTGGAATTGGATTAGGAGGTGTGTTATTACAAGATGGCAAACCTGTTACATACTTTTCTGAAAAATTGAGTGGGCATAGTCTGAACTATTCTACTTATGATAAAGAATTGTATGCTTTTGTTGGGACCTTAGAAACATGGCAACATTATTTATGGCCGAAGGAATTTTTTATACATTCTGATCATGAATCTTTGAAACACATTAAAAGTCAAGCAAAACTGAACCGTAGACATGCTAAATGGGTTGAATTCATTGAGACTTTCCCTTATGTCATTAAACACAAGAAGGGTAAAGAAAATGTTATTGCTGATTCATTGTCTCGTCATTATACTATGCTTTCACAACTTGACTTCAAAATATTTGGTTTGGAGACCATCAAAGATCAATACGTGCATGATGCTGATTTTAAAGATGTATTGCAGAATTGCAAGGAAGGGAGAACTTGGAACAAGTTCGTTCTTAATGATGGATTTGTGTTTCGTGCTAACAAGCTATGCATTCCAGCTACCTCCGTTCGTCTTTTGTTGTTGCAGGAGGCGCATGGAGGAGGATTAATGGGACACTTTGGCGTCAAGAAGACGGAGGATATACTTGCTACACATTTCTTTTGGCCAAATATGAGACGTGATGTTGAACGTTTTGTTACTCGCTGCACTACATGTCAAAAAGCTAAGTCACGACTCAATCCTCATGGTTTATATACGCCTTTGCCTGTACCTAGTGTTCCTTGGGAGGATATATCTATGGACTTTGTTTTAGGTTTACCTCGAACAAAGAAGGGGAGGGATAGCATATTTGTTGTCGTGGATAGGTTCTCGAAAATGGCACACTTTATACCATGTCATAAAAGCGATGATGCTGTTAATGTTGCTGATTTGTTCTTTCGTGAAATTGTTCGCTTGCATGGTGTGCCCAATAATATTGTTTCAGATCATGACACTAAATTTCTTAGCCACTTTTGGACATGTTTATGGGCTAAGTTGGGGACTAAACTGCTTTTTAGTACTACTTGTCACCCCCAAACTGATGGACAAACTGAAGTAGTCAATAGAACATTGTCTACTATGCTTAGGGCTGTTTTGAAGAGTAATAAGAAAATGTGGGAAGAATGCTTGCCTCATATTGAATTTGCTTATAATCGTTCATTGCATTATACTACTAAGATGTGCCCTTTTGAAATTGTGTATGGTTTCCTACCTCGTGCACCTATTAATTTGTTGCCTCTTCCATCTTCGGAGAAGGTTAATTTTGATGCTAAATAACGTGCTGAACTGATTTTAAAAATGCATGAGTTAACTAAGGAAAACATTGAGCGTATGAATGCTAAATATAAACTTGTTGGAGATAAGGGTAGAAAACATGTTGTGTTTGCACCTAGAGATCTTGTTTGGTTATATTTGCGTAAGGATAGATTTCCTAATTTGCGCAAATCAAAGCTAATGCCACGTGCTAATGGTCCTTTTAAGGTGTTAGAGAAAATAAATGTTAATGCATATAAACTTGAGCTGCCTACAGATTTGGGGGTTAGTCCCACTTTTAACATTGCAGATTTGAAGCCTTATTTGGGTGAGGAAGATGAGCTTCCATCGAGGACGACTTCATTTCAAGAAGGGGAGGATGATGATGACATCAATACCATTGTTACACCCACATCCCCTGCTGCTATACATACTGGACCAATTACTAGAGCTCGCGCATGCTAATTAAATTATCAGGTGCTTTCTTTTCTTGGTAATGATTCTAATGTTCATGAGAATATAATGCTGCCTAAATTGGATACATTTGTTTTGCTTACAATTGAAGGGCCTGGCATGGATAAGAGGGATGAACACTGGAGCAAGACCAAGCATGGAGATGATGGCATGTGCAAGGGATCAAGAATGGAGTTACAAGTGATGATTTCAGGACTTTGAAGCCACTATAAGGAGTGCATGAAGCCTTGGACGAAATATACAAGATGCCACTTTATAAATTTTGTCCAGAGGCTATTCTAGGTGTTGCGTCACCTTATTATTGGGCCAGGTCCATGTATTTTTGAAATACTTAAGTATAGGCTGTTTTTAGACCCCGTATGTGTGGGGAAACAAGAGTTAGGGTTGGTTTCGGACCCCTCCTCCAAGGGCCACGAAATTCCCCCCTCTTCCTCCATATATACAGCCCTTAGGGCGTCGTTTAGACTTTGGGGGTTTTGTTTAGATTAAAGTTCGCCATAGCTGCAACTTCACGTACTTCGTTTGTGTTCAACGAGTAGACAAAGGCGTCACAGAACCCCACCTAGATCAATAAAGCTTTCATCTTATATTTGCAATATCCAGATTGCAATCTCAGTTTCTTGCTTGTTCTTCATTTGCTCGCAGGAAACACACCCTCGTGGTCAGGTTGATCGTGCTCCGGCTTGGTCAATAACCCCTCGAAAGTTGGTTTAGCGATTGCTAAGGCGCAACGTCTCGCACGTTCGTAGTCGGATCATCAAGGTCGACTCCCACAGAAAACGATAGCCACCATCTCATCGAAACATCGGGACACCCTCGCCTCTACCAAGACACCTTTGAGTGCGACATTGTTCCAATGACTGTTTGCCACCTTCTCCTTCGACGCCCATGTCAATTTGATAGAGGAGTCATCCACAACGGCCGAATGGACCACTACATCTTCAAGATGAAGGGAAAGGAGTACGTACTTCGTCCCATGTCTCCAAGCCAAGTTGTCGCCGACAAGCAAGCCACCCATCATGGAGATCATAGTGAGAGAGCGAGCCACCAAAAACAGGGTGAGCGCCACAAGCCCAAATCGAGCGCCTCCACGATGAGCGAAAAGAAGAACTTAGTCTTATTTGCCACCAAAAGTGAGATAAGAGGAGTGTGTGAGAACCCATCTAGTGTACTACACTACGTTCTTTTGTGCATGGACAATGCACCACAAGCTAACACCTCTCACACTCTTCCTCTAGTGTTGTATTCCCTTTTGCAGGAATTTCACGATTTTTTCCCCGACGAGCTACCTCCGGGACTACCTCCACTACGAGGCATTGAGCACCGCATCGACCTCATCCCCGGAGCATCGCTTCCGAACAAAGCTCCCTACCGTGTCAACCCCGAAGAAACCAAAGAAATACAAAGGCAAGTAAAGCACCTCATAGACCATGGACATGTGCGTGAAAGTTTGAACCCTTGTGCCGTCCCGGTCATTCTTGTGCCAAAACGAGACGGTAGCTTTCGCATGTGCTTCGATTGTAGACCTATCAATGCTATCACCGTTCGTTATAGGTATCCCATTCCACGCCTTGATGATATGCTTGATGAACTTAGCGGTGCCACTATCTTTTAAAAAATTGATCTTAAGAGTGGTTACTATCAAATCTGCATACAAGAGGGTGATGAATGTAGAACCGCTTTCAAAACCAAGTTTGGGTTGTATGAGTGGTTAGTCATGCCTATGGGTCTATCAGAAGCACCGGGTACTTTTATGCGTCTTATGAATCATGTCTTTTGCCCTTACATTGGTGTGTTTTTTGTGGTCTACTTCGATGATATCCTTGTTTTTAGCAAGTCTCTCAAAGAGCATGTCACCCATGTCCGAACCATTTTACAAACTCTTCGAAAAGAGCATCTCTATGCTAATATGGAAAAATGCCTTTCTGGCGTTGATAAGCTTGTTTTCTTGGGTTTTGTTGTATCTTCTAGGAGTGTTCATGTAGATGAGTCCAAGATCAATGCTATTAAGACTTGGCCACAACCAACCAACTTGCAACAAGTGCGTAGCTTTCTTGGCCTTGCGGGTTTCTATCATCTCTTTGTGAAAGATTTTAGCACCATTGCTTCGCCTTTGCATGCTTTGAGCAAGAAGAATGCGCCTTTTGTTTGGGGACCATCCCAAGATACCGCTTTCAGTGAGCTTAAGGATTTGATTACTCATGCTCCCGTGCTTGCTTTACCAAACTTTGACAAACCCTTTGAGATTCATTCCGATGCTAGTGGTAATGGCATAGGAGGTGTGTTAACGCAAGAGAAGCACCCCATAGCTTAGTTTAGTGAGAAACTCTCTGGCGCGCAACTCAATTACCCCATATATGACAAAGAGCTATATGCTTTAGTCCGCGTTTTGCATGAATGGGAACACTATCTTCGCCCTCATGAGTTTATCATTCATACCGATCATGAAATGCTCAAGTATCTTAAAGGCCAAACCAAGTTGAACAAGCGTCATGCTAAATGGAGTGAATTTATTGTGTCTTTTCCTTATGTCATCAAGTACATCAAGGGTAAAGAAAACATCGTAGCGGATGCTCTTTCCCGCATATGCATGCTTGTTACACAACTTGAGTTAGATGTCATTGGCTTCGAGCATATCAAAGACTTGTATGAGCATGATGCAAGTTTTGCTACTCCTTATGCCAAGTGTTTGTCGCATACATCTTGGGAACGCTATTACATCAAAAATGGCTATCTTATGAGAGCTAACAAACTTTGCATCCCTGAGTCTTCTCTTCGTTTGTTGCTTTTGAAGGAATCTCACGAAGGAGGCTTAATGGGACATTTTGGACGTGACAAGACTTTCGCTATGCTCTCCAAGCACTACTAGTGGCCCAAGATGTTTCGTGACGTCAACCGCTTCACCAACCGATGCTCTACATGTCACAAAGCTAAGTCTAAAGCTCAATCCCATGGCCTTTACATGCCTCTACAAATTCCATATCAACCATGGGAAGACATTAGCATGGATTTTGTACTTGGTTTGCCTAGGACTTGAAATGGAAAGGATTCGGTATTTGTCGTTGTGGACCTTTCTCCAAGATGGCACATTTCATTCCTTGCAACAAGATAGATGATGCTTCACATGTTGCCAATCTCTTTTGTAGGGAAATATTGCGTCTACATGGAGTGCCAAAAACGATCGTCTCGGACCGCGATGTCAACTTCCTTAGCTACTTTTGGAAGACACTATGCGCCAAGCTCGGAATCAAGCTACTCTTCTCCATGGCGTATTATCCACAAACCGACGGCCAAACGGAAGTTATCAACCGCACACTCTCCGCTCTACTTCGAGTACTCATGAAGAAGAACATCAAGGGGTGGGAGGAGTGCCTACCTATCGCCGAGTTCACCTACAACCGAGCAAGACACTCAACAACCGGCAAGTACCCCTTCGAGGTCGTCTACGTTTTCAACCAATTGTCACAATTGGACATTCTTCCTCTAACACTCCAAGAGCGCATCTATTTGGACGCAAAGTGCACGAGCGACACATCTCAAGAAGGTGCATGAAGATACAAGAAACACCATCGAGCGCCAAGTTCAACGCCTTGCGACGAAGCTCAACTTCAAGAAGCAACCTATGGTATTCAACTCCGGAGACCTCGTGTGGCTACACCTTCGCCAGGACCGCTTTCCACAAGAACACAAGTCCAAACTTCGACCATGAGCGTATGGACCCTTCCAGGTGCTCGCACGCTACAACGACAATGCTTACAAGATTGACATCCCACGCGACAAGTACAACGTGAGAGACATCTTCAACGTCAAAGATCTCTCCCCCTTCCATGGTGATGAAGAATTTGATCCGAGGACGGATCTTCCCCAAGGGAGGGGAGATGATGCAGAGCATCCCAAGGTCATCCCCATGGACCTAACTACATCTCCTATGATACCACTCGGACCCATGACATGAGCACGCACAAGAGCTCTTGAAACCGAGTTGACATCTCTCCTCTCACAATTCCACTTCGATGAACATGAGACATGGCTGCTACCTCAAATGGACACATTGTGCATACTCACGTATCAAGGAGAAGCTAATGAGCAAGGAGAAGAAGGAGAGGAAGATGGACGTGAAGACTGAGACGAAGAAGAAGCGTTGCGGGAAAAATCCCAGCCACCGCACGACCGGCCGGGACCGGACGTCTAGCGCCTGAAGCATCAGCCGAGCCCCAGCAAGCGGACGTCCGGTCCAGACCGGACGACCAGTGCCCCTGCACCCGAGGCAAAGGAGCGGACGTCCGGCCCCGACCGGATGACCGACGCGACCGCACCCGAGCCAACATCAGCGGAAGTCCAGAGCTACCGGACGTCCGGCACCCCCATCACAGAACGAATCCAGCGGACGTCCGGAGGAGACCGGACGACCGGAAGCTCATGAGACACCGGACGACCGGTACCTGGTTGTGTCCAGTTTCGGGCCCGAGGCCCATGTACCCCTACTTTCGCCCCCATTTGCACTTAGAATATATATATAGCCCTCCTATTCCTTCTAGCTAGGGTTAGCATTGGTTTAGCTCATTTGAGAGATAGAGCATTGCTCATCCACATCGGATCTACTCCTCGAGAGAGACAACAGCCTCTTCGGAGAAGATCCCTTTGGATTCAAGACCTCCTCGTGGAGAAGAACATCAAGACCTCCTCACGAAGAAGACCGGCTACCCTTGTATTGTCCCTAGTTGATCGTGTACCATGTGAACTCTTATGTATCCGAGGATCTAGCACATGCGTGACTATCTTTTGTTGGTTTAGTGTTTTCTCCCATGTTTCCCTTGTGTTTCCCCTCGTTTCCCCCTTGTGTTCTTCGTGTTCATCGCGGGATCCGCTCCTTTCGTGAAAGATCGGGCGATTAAGGTTCTACCCTACATCAGGTTGTTAATCACATAGCGATGTGAACTAGATTATCAACTCTAGTAAACCCTTTGGGTGTTAGTCACATGGAGATGTGAACTAATCACATAAAGATGTGAACTATTGATGTTAAATCACATGACGATGTGAACTAGATTATTGACTCTAGTGCAAGTGGGAGACTGAAGGAAATATGCCCTAGAGGCAATAATAAAGTTGTTATTTATATTTCCTTATATCCTGATAAATGTTTATTATTCATGCTAGAATTGTATTAACCGGAAACTTAGTACATGTGTGAATACATAGACAAACAAAGTGTCACTAGTATGCCTCTACTTGACTAGCTCGTTGAATCAAAGATGGTTAAGTTTCCTAGCCATAGACATGAGTTGTCATTTGATTAACGGGATCACATCATTAGGAAATGATGTGATTGACTTGACCCATCCATTATCTTAGCACGATGATCGTTTAGTTTGTTTCTATTGCTTTCTTCATGACATATACATGTTCCTATGACTATGAGATTATGCAAATCCCGAATACCGGAGGAACACTTTGTGTGCTACCAAACATCACAACGTAACTGGGTGATTATAAAGGTGCTCTACAGGTGTCTCCGATGGTACTTGTTGAGTTGGCATAGATCAAGATTAGGATTTGTCACTCCGATTGTCGAAGAGGTATCTCTGGGCCCTCTCGGTAATGCACATCACTATAAGCCTTGCAAGCAATGTAACTAATGAGTTAGTTGCGGGATGATGCATTACAGAACGAGTAAAGAGACTTGCCGGTAACGAGATTGAACTAGGTATTGAGATACCGACGATCGAATCTCGGGTAAGTAACATACCGATGACAAAGGGAACACCGTATGTTGTTATGCGGTTTGACCGATAAAGATCTTCGAAGAATATGTAGGAACCAATATAAGCATCCAGGTTCCGCTATTGGTTATTGACCGGAGACGTGTCTCAGTCATGTCTACATAGTTCTCGAGCCCGTAGGGTCCGCACGCTTAAAGTTCTGTGACGATCGTTATTATGAGTTTATATGTTTTGATGTACTGAACGTAGTTCAGAGTCACAGATATGACAACGGACATGCTTAGGAGTCTCGAAATGGTCGAGAGATAAAGATTCATATATTGGAAGCCTACATTTGGACATCAGAAGAGTTCCGGGTGAAATCAGGATTTTACCAGAGTGTCGAAGGGGTTACCGGAACCCCCCGGGGGTTAATGGGCCTTGTTGGGCCCCAATGGAGAGAGAGAGGGGCCGGCCAGGGCAGGTTGCGCGCTCCTTCCCCCTCTAGTCCGAATTGGAGTAGGAGGGGGGGGGGCGCCCCCTTTCCTTCTCCTTCTACCCCTTCCTTTCCCCTCCTAGTAGGAGTAGGAAAGAGGGGAGTCCTACTCCTACTAGGAGGAGGACTCCTCCTCCTGGCGTGCCCTACAGGGCCGGCCGGCCTCCCCTTTGCTCCTTTATATACGAGGGTAGGGGGAACCCTAGAACACACAAGTTGATCATTGATCTCTCCCAGCCGTGTGCGGTGCCCCCCTCCACCATAATCCACCTCGGTCATACTGTAGCGGTACTTAGGCGAAGCCCTGCGATGGTAGCTTCATCAACATCGTCACCACGCCATCGTGCTAACGAAACTCTCCCTCGAGCTCTACTGGATCGTGAGTTCGCGGGATGTCACCAAGCTGAACGTGTGCTAAACACGGAGGTGCCATATGTTCGGTACTGAGGATCGGTCGATCGTGAAGACGTACGACTACATCAACCGCGTTGTCATAACGCTCCCGCTTAACGGTCCACGAGGGTATGTGGATAACACTCTCCCCTCTCATTGCTATGCATCACCATGATCTTGCGTGTGCATAGGAAATTTTTGAAATTACTACGTTACCCAACAGAAAGGACATGGGACACAACAATTTACCCAGGCTCGGGCCACCTTGCGGTGTAAAACCCTACTCCTGCTTTGTGGTGGATTGGCCTCGAGGGGCTGAGGATGAACTAGTACAGTGGAAGAACAACCTCAGGAGGAGGCGCGTTCTTGTGCTCGAGTGAGCTGGTGGGTGTGAGGATGTATTATATGGATCCCATATAAGACAGAAGACTTCCTCCCATGTCCGGATGGGACTCTCCATTGCATGGATGGCAAGCTTGGCGTTCTTATGTGTAGATTCCTTCCTTTGTAAACTGACTCTGTACAACCCTAGGCCCCTCTGGTGTCTATATAAACCGGAGGGTTTAGTCCGTAGAGGCAATCATAATCATACAAGCTAGACTTCTAGGGTTTAGCCACAATGATCTCGTGGTAGATCAACTCTTGTAATCCTCATATTCATCAATATCAATCAAGCAGGATGTAGGGTATTACCTCCATCAAGAGGGCACGAACCTGGGTAAACATCATGTTCCCTGTCTCCTGTTACCATCGATCCTAGACGCATAGTTCGTGACCCCCTACCCGAGATCCGCCGGTTTTAACACCGACATTGGTGCTTTAATTGAGAGTTCTGCCGCGTCGTCACCAGAAGGTTTGATGGCTCCATCAATCATCTCCAACAACGCTGCCCTGGGGGAGGTTTTCCTCCCCGGTCAGATCTTTGTGTTCGGTGGCTTCACACTGCGGGCCAACTCGCTTGGCCATCTAGGGAGATTGACAGCTATGGCCCAGGTCACCAGATTAGTTTTAGAAACTTGGATTATGTCGCTGACATCTGAGGAGACTTGCTCTTCCAAGGATTCACAAACCCAACCTGATGCGGAGCATCCCAAGGTCATCCCAATGGACCTACCATCGTCGCATCAAGTGCCTAGTGGACCCATGACTCGATCACGTGCAAGTGCTCTCGAGACCGAGGTGACATCTCTCCTCTCACAATTCCACTTCGATGACCATGAGACATGGCTACTACCTCAAACGGAGACATTGTGCATACTCAGGTATCAAGGAGTTAGCCATCGAGACGCCAAGGAGCGAGGAGAATCCGAAGAGGAAGATGGACGTGAAGACGAAGAAGAAAAAGGGCTAAGTCAGCAGAAGCCCGGACGATCTGCACCGCCATCCGAACGATCCGGCCTCAGCCCGGATGATCCGGACCCCGGCCCGGACGATCCGGATAATGTGCCCAGCGACACTCGAGATGGCATCTTGGAGATGGGTCATCCGGACCCAGGCCCAGATCATCCGGCCACGCCCGGACGTCCGGACCAAGTCCCGGACATGTGGCCCTCCCGCAGCTGCTATGACCCAGCCGGATCATCCGGAAGCCGACCCGAATCATCGGGACCCCTGAAGCCCGGATCATCCGGACCAACTCCCGGATCATCCGGCCACCGCCTGTGTGCGTAACTTGGGGAGAGTTTCATGTACCCGTTTCATCCTCCCACTTACCCTTTCGCCCCTTGGGCCATAAATAGACCTTCTACTCCTCATTTTTAGGGTTAGCAAATGTTTAGCTCATGTTTGTGAGAGAGCTTTGCTCATCCACTTGGTAGTCTTCTCTATGGAGATTCGAGCCTCTACCGGAGAAGATCCCCCAAGCGGATTCAAGTCCCCTTTTAGGGAAGAACTCAAGACCTCCTCACGGAGAAGACCGGCTACCCTTGTATCGTCCCTAGTTGTCTGTGGATCGTGTATCTTTCCTTATGTACTCGAGGATCTAGCCCATGTGTGACTTATTCGTGTCGGTTTAGTGATTCCTTATTGTGTTTTCTCTCCGTGCTTCCCCGTGTTCTTCGTGATTTCTGCGGGATCCGCTCCTTTCGTAAAAGATCGGGCGATTAGGGTCTCTACCCTACATCATCTTGGTATCATGAGCAAGGTTGATCATGAGTTCGGAGCCTCCCCTCTTTTTTTCTAGCTTGATTTTGTTGTTTTTCGTCCTAATCCAAAAATACCCACAAAAATAGCCCCAAAAAGTTTTCTTGTGATTTGTGACTTTTGATGATATTTTGTTGGTTTTGATCCATGAGTTTGTTGTGTTGCAAGTGGATCTAGCTTCCCCCCACAATCCCCACCTTGAAATCCCTCCAAAATACACGAAATCCCCGAAGTTGTGGCTGTTTTCGAGCTCATCTCGAGCCATCCCCGAGCGAGTTGACCCGCCCGGATCATCCGGCTGGTCTCCCGGATCATCCGAACCCACCCGGATCATCCGGCTCCTGGCCCGGATCATCCGGCTTCCACTGTCCAAAATGCATTTCCTGCAATTTTTAACCACCGCCGCCTACGCCTCTGCATACCCACTTCGACCACCACCTCCTACCTTCCACAAACCCCTAAGCAAACCTTTCCAATACCCCAACCCACACCACCACTTGATCGCTACCTACTCCGACGCTTTTTGTCGCACTTGGTTTTGAGAATTTGAGTTGTGGCTCACCGTTTCCTTTCGTGTTTCGGCTTCCTAGGGACAATTCGACATCAACATCACCACCGCTCATTTTCGCCAAGGATTACTATGAATGACTACACACTTGTGGTACCATCTTGGTATTGTGATATCACCATACTCTTTTCCATTTGGGTTGATAACCCCATAGCCTTACTTTTTCGTAGCTTACCCATCGAGACTAGCATTTGAGTATTGCCGGCAACGTGACTTGTGCACATTAGTGATCAGACATCCCATAGCATACATACTATCATCGTGTTGCATATCTTGGAATCATCTCTTGTGTCACAAAGTTGTCATCGCATACACAATTGCTATCTTGGTCTGTGAAGCATCGCATGAGAAAAGAGCTTAAGCATCAAAGAGCCAAACAAGCTTTTAAGCAAAGAGAAAAGATAAGCAAAGAGCTTATAAGCAAGAACCATAGCATCATACAACATTAAGATTGTCATACTCGATCATCTTGGATCATATCTCCGGAACATCATACTTGGGATAGAAGTTGTTGCATTTTTGCTTAGTAGGCTGTGCACAAGTTCGTATCCGCCTATTGTGCAATCGTGCTAGCGTCTCGCTAGTGTTGTGCAACAAGAGCATTTTCGTGGATTCCACATTTTGGCCCACCCTTGGTTGCGTGACCCCATTTATCTTTCCGTGTGTTGTGTTTCCGCATACCACATCTTGCTATTGGTCTACTTGTTGCATTTACAAGCCATGAATCTTCTCCAACATTATTGAATCTTGCTTACATTCACATCAAAAAATGTGCCACCATCCTAACCAAGCTCCACCATAAGCTTTTACTTGTGTAGGTGTGAGAAACTGACAAGAATTCATACCAATTGGGCTATTCCCTTGTCCTACATTGGAGTGATCATCGATCCACTTTCAACTTCGGTCACGGTACATTTGGTATTCGTTCTTCTCTTTCTACCACTCACATTTGTCTTGGAATGATGCATAGGCCAAGTACATGTACCAACCCACTCTTCAGGGAGCAAGGCGATGACATGAAATCCTTCGTCACCAAAAGCCATCTCATTGGTGCACAACGTGCTTTGCATCAAGAACAACAAGCCATGAGTGACCGCATCGACAACCTCGCCACCGACTTCCGACTCTCCGAGAAACGTACAAGGGACTACTTTGACCACAAGCTCGACGATCACAAGCAAGAGAATGACGCAAGGATGGACGAGATTCACGCTTTGTTGCTCAACCGCTCTTCTACCACTTCAAGAAGGAGCCGTTCAAGTCGCCACTCTGACTTTACCCTCTCCGGCTCAAGTACACTGTCATCGAACACTCTTCGACGTGCTGCGCACACGAGCATCAAGCAAGCCTCAATCCTCTATGCCACACCGACTCGCAAGATAACTGACGACGCCAAACCCAAGAAGCCTTTGCGCTAGCACGAGAACGGCAACGACAACGCCAACATGAAGAGGAAGAACGCGCGCGTCTACACCAAAATGCACAAGATGCCGAGGCTCAACGTCAAGAACAACAACTCCGTGACGCTCAAGCACTTGAGGCACAACGATCTCTATGTGATTCAAGTCGAGCAGTAGCCGACCGAGGCCGACAAGCTCGTGACCATGCGAAAGCACTTCGCGAAGAAGTCCGCGAGAGGATTTATCAAGCTCGCGTGCATCGTCAAGTCCCTCCTCGAGTTCAAGAAGCTCCTCCACAAGCTCGCCAAGACCATCAAGTTCATCGAGAGCATGAAGACAATGGGAATCCTCCACGAAAAGTGCAACACGAGGTTGACAACCCTCCGCGCCAAGAGCACTACGCGTTGAACAATCATCTACAACATGGGCGTCACCATCCCCGACCCCAACATAATGAAGAGCAACGCTACGGCAAGCTCAAGTTCACCATGCCCAAGTTCAACGGAAGCAACAATCCCGAAGAGTACCTTTCATGGGCATTGAAAGTTGACAAGATCTTCCGTTTGCACAATTATGAAGAAGAGAAGAAGATCGCAATGGCATCCCTTGAGTTCCAAGACTATGTGCTCATTCGGTGGGAACAAGTCATTGAGCGCCGCGCGGAAAGAGGGGAACCACCCAATACTACTGGGGCGCAAATGAAGGATGTCATGAGAGCACGCTTCTTACCTACCTACTACAACCGCGACCTCTTCAAGAAACTCCAACAACTCAAGCAAGGAACCAAGAGCATTGAAGAATACTACAAGGAGATGGAGATTGCAATGATAAGAGCCAATGTCACGGAAGATGATGAGCAAACAATGGCACGCTTCTTGAATGGACTCAATCATCCCATCAAGAAGATCGCCGACTTCCAACCATACTCAAATCTCATCGAGCTAGTGCACCAAGCTACCAAAGCGGAACGCCAAGTGCAAGATGATTTCAAGTATGCCAAGTTCTCGTCCAGGTCCTACGGCTTCACCAACAACCAAGCTTCAACGACTCCAACACCGACTACAAAGCCTTTTTCTACCAACATCGACAAATCAACTTCCAAGAAAGCTTCGTCAAATACAAGCCATCCTACTACGAGCAACTTCAAGCCGAGAGCTTCATCTTCATCAACCCCAACCGATGAGACCGTCAAGATGAGTTCCTTCAAGTGTTTCACTTGCGGAGGCCGAGGCCACAAGTCCTATGAGTGCACCAACAAGCGAACCATGGTCTTCAACGACAATGGCACTTATGACTCCATGAGTGAAGTCGAAATGGAAGCCCTTGAGCAAGTCGCCATGCACCGCCAAGTGAACAATGAAGAAGAACGAGTCTTTTGCGATGAAGACTCAAGTCCCGCACTTGTTGTCTCCAAAGTATTGACCCTCCAACATCACCAAGAAGAAGACCAAATATGCAACATATTCCACACCAAGGCCGGCATCAATGGACGATCCGTCAAGGTCATCATCGATGGAGGAAGTTGTCATAATCTCGCAAGTGAAGAACTTTGCTCCAAGCTCCAATTGCCCAAGGCGAAGCATCCACATCCATACAAAGTGCAATGGCTTAGTGACTCCGGCACCATCCAAGTTGAGCACCGAGTACAAGTCTCCTTCAAAATCGGCGCCTACGAAGACACCTTGGAGTGTGACGTCGTTCCAATGTCCGTTTGTCATCTTCTCGTTGTACGGACATGGCAATTCGATAGAGGAGTCGTCCACAATGGGCGTACAAACCACTATAGCTTCAAGATGAAAGGAAAGGAGTTTGTGCTACGTCCCATGTCTCCAAGTCAAGGGATCGCCGACAAGCAAGCCACCCATCGTGGAGAGAATTGTGAGAGCGCGAGCCACCAAAAAGCGAGTGAGTGCCACAAGCCCAAATTGAGCGCCTCCACGATGAGCGACAAGAACAACTTAGTTCTCTTTGCCACCAAACGTGAGAAGAGGGAAGTGTGTGAGAACCCATCGAGTGTCCTACACTATGTCCTATTGTGAAAGTACAAGGCACCACAAATTAACACCTCTCACAATCTACCGTTGGTGTTATCTTCTTTATTGCAGGAATTCCAAGATGTTTTCCCCGATGAGCTGCCCCCGGGACTACCTCCACTACAAGGCATTGAGCACCGCATCGACCTCATCCCCAGAGCACCGCTTCCGAACAAAGTTCCCTACCGCGTCAACCCTGAAGAAACCAAAGAAATACAAAGGCAAGTAAAGAATATCATAGACCATGGACATGTGCGTGAAAGTTTGAGCCCTTGTGCCGTACCGGTCATTCTTGTGCCAAAACGTGACAGTAGCTTTCGCATGTGCTCCGATTGTAGACCTATCAATGCTATCACCGTTCGCTATAGATATCCCATTCCACGCCTATATGATATGCTAGATGAACTTAGTGGTGCCACTATATTTTCCAAAATTGATCTTAAGAGTGGTTACTATCAAATCCGCATACAAGAAGGTGATGAATGGAAGACCGCATTCAAAACCAAGTTTGGTTTGTATGAGTGGTTAGTCATGCCTATGGGTCTCTCGGAAGCACTAGGCACTTTTATGCGCCTGATGAATCATGTCTTTCACCCTTACATTGGTATATTTGTCGTGGTTTACTTTGATGACATTCTTGTGTTTAGGAAATCTATCAAAGAGCATGTCACCCATGTCCGCACCGTTTTGCAAACTCTTAGAAAAGAGCGCCTCTATGCTAATATGGAGAAATGCCTTTTTGGTGTTGATAAGCTTGTTTTCTTGGGTTTTGTTGTTTCTTCTAAGGGTGTTCATGTTGATGAGTCCAAGATCAATGCTATTAAGACTTGGCCGCAACCAACAAACTTGCATCAAGTGCATAGTTTCCTTGGCCTTGCGGGTTTCTATCATCGCTTTGTGAAGGATTTTAGCACCATTGCTTCGCCTTTGCATTCTTTGAGAAAGAAGAATGCGCCTTTTGTTTGGGGACCATCCCAAGATACCGCATTCAATGAGCTTAAGAATTTGCTTACTCATGCTCCCGTGCTTGCTTTAGCCAACTTCGACAAGCCTTTTGAGATTCATTGCGATTCTAGTGGTAATGGCATAGGAGGTGTGTTAACGCAAGAGAAGCGCCCCATAGCTTACTTTAGTGAGAAACTTTCTGGAGCGCAACTCAACTACCCCATCTATGACAAATACCTATATGCTTTAGTCCGTGTTTTGCATGAATGGGAACATTAGCTTCGTCCCCATGAGTTTATCATTCATACCAAATTGAACAAGTGTCATGCTAAATGGAGTGAATTTATTGAGTCTTTTCCTTATGTCATCAAGTACATCAAGGGTAAAGAAAACATCGTAGCGAATGCTCTTTCCCGCATATGCATTCTTGTCACGCAACTTGAGTTAGATGTCATTGGCTTTGAGCATATCAAAGACTTGTATGAGCATGATGCAACTTTTGCTACTCCTTATGCCAAGTGTTTGTCGTATACATCTTGGGAACGCTATTACATAAAAGATGGCTATCTCATGAGAGCTAACAAACTTTGCATCCCTGAGTCGTCTCTTCGTTTGTTGCTTTTGTAGGAATCTCATGGAGGCGTCTTAATGGGACATTTCGGACGCGACAAGACGTTCGCCACGCTCTCTAATAACTACTTTTGACCCAAGATGTTTCGGGACGTCATTTGCTTCACCAACTGATGTTCTACATGTCGCAAAGCTAAGTCCCAAGCTCAATCTCATGGCCTCTATATGCCTCTCCCAATTCCATACCAACCATGGGAAGACATTAGCATGGACTTTGTACTTGGTTTGCCTAGGACTCGTAATGGGAAAGATTCCATATTTGTCGTTGTGGACCATTTCTAAAAAATGGCACATTTTATTCCTTGCAACAAGATAGACGATGCTTCACATGTTGCTAATCTCTTTTGTAGGGAAATATTGCGTCTACATGGTGTGCCAAAGACTATCGTCTCGGACCGCGACGTCAAGTTCTTGAGTTACTTTTGGAAGACCTGATGCGCCAAGCTCGGAATCAAGCTACTATTCTCCACGGCATATCATCCACAAAACGACGGCCAAACGGAGTTGACAAACCGTACGCTCTCCACCCTTCTTCGCGTGCTAATCAAGAAGAACATCAAGGAGTGGGAAGAGTGCCTACCCATCGCCGAGTACGCCTACAACCGCGCAAGACATTCGACTACCGGCAAGTCCCCCTTCGAGGTTGTCTACGGCTTCAACCCGTTGTCCCCATTGGACATTCTACCTCTACCACTACACGAGCGCATAAACATGGACGCGAGTGACCGAGTCAACCACCTCAAGAAGATGCATGAAGATACAAGGAACACCATTGAGCTCCAAGTACAACGACTCGCGACCAAGCTCAACGTCAGCAAGAATCACATGATATTCAACATTGGAGATCTTGTGTGGCTACACCTTCACAAGGAACGCTTCCCCAATGAACTCAAGTCCTAGCTTCTACCACGAGCCGATGGACCATTCAAGGTGCTTGCCCGCTACAACAACAACGCATACAAGATCGACATCCCACGTGACAAGTACTCCATGAGCGACATCTTCAACGTCAAAGATCTCTCCCTGTACCATGGTGATGAGGATTTCGATCCGAGGTTGGATCTTTCCCAAGGGAGGGTAGATGATGCAGAGCATCCCAAGGTCATCCCCATGGACCTACCATCGTCGCATCAAGTGCCTAGTGGACCCATTACTCGATCATGTGCAAGAGCTCTTGAGACCGAGGTGACATCTCTCCTCTCAAAATTCCACTTCGATGACCATGACACATGGCTACTACCTCAAACGGAGCCATTGTCCATACTCAGGTATCAAGGAGTTAGCCATGGATACGCCAAGGAGCGAGGAGAATCCGAAGAGGAAGATGGACGTGAAGATGGAGAAGAAAAAGGGCTAAGTCAGCAGAAGCCCGGACAATCCGGACCGCCGTCCGGACTATCCGGACCCCGACCTGAATGCTCCAGATAATGTGCCCAGTGACACCCGAGACGGCATCTTGGAGATGGGTCATCCGGACCCAGGCCCGGATCATCCGGCCACGCCCGGACGTCCGGACCATGTCCCGGACATCCGGCCCTGCCGCAGCTGCTACGACCCAGCCGGATCATCTGGAAGCCGACCCGGATCATCCGGACCCCCGAAGCCCGGATCATCCGGACCCCCGAAGCCCAGATCATCCGGACCAACTCCCGGATCATCCGGCCACCGCCTGTGTGCGTAACTTGGGCCGAGGCCCGTGTACCCGTTTCGTCCCCCCACTTACCCTTTCACCCCTTGGGCCATAAATAGACCTTCTACTCCTCATTTTTAGGGTTAGAAAATGTTTGGCTCATGTCTGTGAGAGATCTTTCCTCATCCACTTGGTTGTCTTCTCTATGAAGATTCGAGCCTCCATCGGAGAAGATCCCCCAAGAGGATTCAAGACCCCTTTTAGGGAAGAACTCAAGACCTCCTCACGGAGAAGACCGGCTACCCTTGTATCATCCCTAGTTGTCCGTGGATCGTGTATATTTCCTTATGTACTCGAGGATCTAGCCCATGTGTGACTTATTCGTGTCCGTTTAGTGATTCCTCTCGTGTTTCTTATTGTGTTTTCTCTCCGTTCTTCCCCGTGTTCTTCATGATTTCCGTGGGATCCGCTCCTTTCGTGAAAGATCGGGCGATTAGGGTCTCTACCCTACATCACAACCTCCACTTTGGCCTTAGAGCCGGAGCGCGTCGCCAGGTCCGAAGACAGGATTTCTAAACCCGCCGGACTATCTGTGGCCACTAAGCCCAGTACGGGAGAGCCGGTGGAAGCAGTGTCGCTGGCAACCATCACAAAAGCCGGACTCTTCCCTGGACACTGGCTCCGAACTCTCGGAGTCAACATTGTGTGAGCTAGTCCAAGGAATCCCCTTCCCGCCGTACTCCATGGATTTTCTTCTCCCTGGCCAAACCTCGCCTTTAAGCGAGGCTCTGGACTTGATACGATCCCTCGTCATTACAAAGGAGCAATGTCCAAACTACGCCCAGCCCGGACTAGGGGCTAAGAGCGGGGAATTTTACACCCCACCCACCACCCACTTCACAGCCACTATCAAGGACTTAACTGACATGCTCGACTGCGGCTCCGAAGACATCGACGGTATGGACGACGATGCCGGAGAGGAGCACGCCGAAAACCCGCCGTTTACCGGACGTTGGAGGTGATAGAGGCAAAGGTGTCCCGTCTTTCGATGAGATGGTGGCTATCATTTTGGAGGAAGTCAACTTTGATGATCCGACTATGAACGTGCGAGGATGTTGCGCCTTAGCAATCGCTAGACCAACTCCGAGAGGTTATTGACCACGCTGGAGCACGATCAACCTGACCACGAAGGTCTGTTTCCTGCAGGCAATTGAAGAATAACCAAGAAACTAAGATTGCAATCTGGATATTGCGAATATAAGAGGAAAGCTTTATTGACTAAAGGTGGGGTTTTGTGACGCCTTTGTCTGGTCGTTGAACACAAACGGAGTACGCGAAGTTGCAGCTATGCCGAACTTTAATCTAAACAAAACTCAAAGTCTAAACGACGCCCTAAGGGCTGTATATATGGAGGAAGAGGGGGGGGGATTTCGTGGCCATTGGAGGAGGGGTCCGAAACCAACCCTAACTCTTGTTTCCCCACAAACACGGACTCTAAAAACAGCCTATACTTAAGTATTTCGAAAGTACATGGGCCTGGCCCAATAATAAGGTGACGCAGCACCTAGAATAGCCTCTGGAAGAAATTTATGAAGTGGCATCTTGTATATTTCGTCCAAGGCTTCATGCACTCCTTATGGTGGCTTCAAAGTCCTGAAATCATCACTTGTAACAAAGTTCTTGATCCCCTTGCGCATGCCATCATCTCCATGCTTGGTCTTGCTCTAGTGTTCATCCCTCTTATACATGCTAGGCCCTTCATTTGTAAGCAAAACAAATGTATCCAATTTAGGCTGCATCATATTCTCATGAACATTAACGTCATTACCAAGAAACGAAAGTACCTAATAATTTAATTAGCACGCGCGAGCTCTAGTAATTGGTCCAGTATGTATAGCAGCAGGGGCTATGGGTGTAACAATGGTATTGATGTCCTCATCACCCTCCCCTTCTTGAAATGAATTCGTCCTCAACGGAAGCTCATCTTCCTCACCCAAATAAGGCTTCAAATCTACAATGTTAAAAGTGGGACTAACCCCAAAATCTGCAGGCAGCTCAAGTTTATATGCATTATCATTTATTTTCTCTAACACCTTAAAAGGACCATCAGCACGTGGCATTAGCTTTGATTTGCGCAAATTAGGAAATCTATCCTTACGCGAATGTAACCAAAAAAGATCTCCAGGTGCAAACACAACATGTTTTCTACCTTAACTCCAACAAGTTTATATTTAGCATTCATATGCTCAATGTTTTCATTAGTTAACTCATGCATTTTTAAAATCAATTCATCATGTTTTTTAGCATCAAAATTAACCTTCTCCGAAGATGGAAGAGGCAACAAATCAATAGGTGCACGAGATAGGAAACCATACACAATTTCAAAAGGGCACATCTTAGTAGTCGAATTCAATGAACGATTATAAGCAAATTCAATATGATGCAAACATTCTTCCCAGATTTTCTTATTATTCTTCAAAACAGCCCTAAGCATAGTAGACAATATTCTATTGACTACTTCAGTTTGTCCATCAGTTTGGGAGTGACAAGTAGTACTAAAAAGCAGTTTAGTCCCCAACTTAGCCCATAAACATCTCCAAAAGTGGCTAAGAAATTTAGTATCAGATTATGAAACAATAGTATTTGGCACACCATGCAAGCGAATAATTTCACGAAAGAACAAAATCAGCAACATGGACAACATCATCGCTTTTATGACATGGTATAAAGTGTGCCATTTTCGAAAATCTATCCACGACAACAAATATGCTATCCCTCCCATTCTTTGTTCGAGGTAAACCTAAAACAAAGTCCATAGATATATCCTCCCAAGGAACACTAGGTATAGGCAAAGGCATATATAAACCATGAGGATTGAGTCGTGACTTAGCTTTTTGACATGTAGTGTAGCGAGCAACAAAACGCTGAACATCCCGTTTCATCTTTGACCAAAAGAACTGTGTAGCAAGTATATCCTCCGTCTTCTTGACGCCAAAGTGTCCCATTAATCCTCCTCCATGCACCTCCTGCAACAACAAAAGACGAATGAAGCTAGGTGAATGCATAGCTTGTTAGCACGAAACACAAATCCATCGTTAAGAACGAACTTGTTCCAAGTTCTCCCTTCCTTACAATTTTGCAATACATCTTCAAATTCAGCATCATGCACATATTCATCTTTGATGGTCTCCAAACCAAATATTTTGAAGTCAAGTTGTGAAAGCATAGTATAACGACGAGACAATGCATCAGCAAATAACATTTTCTTTACCCTTCTTGTGTTTAATGACATAAGGGAAAGCCTCAATGAATTCAACCCATTTAGCATGTCTATGGTTCATTTTTGCTTGACTTTTAATGTGTTTCAAAGATTCATGATCAGAATGTATACCAAATTCCTTGGGCCATAAATAATGTTGCCTGTTTCTAAGGTCCAAACAAGAGCATATAATTCTTTATCATAAGTAGAATAGTTCAGACTAGCCCACTCAATTTTTCAGAAAAGTATGCAACAGGTTTGCCATCTTGTAATAACACACCTCCTAAGCCAATTCCACTAGCATCACATTCAAGCTCAAAATTCTTATTAAAATCAGCAAGTTGGAGTAAAGGAGCATGTGTCAACTTATCTTTCAATACCTTGAAGGCTTTCTTCCTGTGCGATACCCCAAACAAAAGGCACATCCTTCTTTGTAAGCTCGTTGAGAGGTGCAGCAATGGTGCTGAAATCTCTCATAAAATGCCTATAGAAACGAGCGAGGCCAAGGAAACTCCACACTTGTGTGACCGTTTTGCGCTGCGGCCAACTCTCAATAGCTTCAATCTTGGCTTTATCAACTTTAATTCCCTGTGGAGTAACAACATAGCCTAGAAAAGATACTCGGTCGGTGCAGAAGGTGCCCTTCCCAAGATTACCAAACAAATGTGTATCACGTAGAGCAATAAAAACAACACGTAAATGTTCCAAATGTTCCTCCAAAGATCTCCTAAATTAGTATATCATCGAAATAGACTACCACAAATCGTCCAATGAAGCACGTAAAACTTCGTTCATTAATCACATGA
This sequence comes from Triticum urartu, assembly GCF_003073215.2. NCBI lineage: Eukaryota > Viridiplantae > Streptophyta > Magnoliopsida > Poales > Poaceae > Triticum > Triticum urartu. The sequence continues at coordinate 287,473,406 of NC_053023.1, read as the reverse complement.
AAGTACTAGGTGCATTAGTTAACCCAAAAGGCATGACTAACCACTCATATAATCCAAACATAGTTTTAAATGCTGTTTTCCATTCATCTCCCAATTTCATACGAATTTGATGGTATCCACTATGTAAATTAACTTTGGAGAATACTGTAGACACTACTAGGGAAAACCTTACACACAAAATATTAGCAGCAGCGCGCACAGAAAGAAGCGCTACTGCTAATTATACACAAAGTCGATTTGGGTTACGAAGTTGTAGCTATGGCGAACTTTTAATCTAAACAAAACCCAAAGTCTAAACGATGCCCTAAGGGCTGTATATAAGGAGGAAGAGGGGGGAATTTCGTGGCCCTTGGAGGATGGGTCCGAAACCAACCCTAACTTTTGTTTCCCCACACATACGGACTCTAAAAATAGCCTATACTTAAGTATTTCGAAAATACATGGGCCTGGCCCAATAATAAGGTGACGTAGCACCTAGAATAGCCTCTCGACGAAATTTATGAAGTGGCATCTTGTATATTTCGTCCAAGGCTTCATGCAGTCCTTATGGTGGCTTCAAAGTCATGAAATCATCACTTGTAACTCCGTTCTGGATCCCCTTGCGCATGCCATCATCTCCATGCTTGGTCTTGCTCCATTGTTCAGCCCTCTTATCCATCCCAGGCCCTTCATTTGTAAGAAAAACAAATGTATCCAATTTAGGCAGCATCATATTCTCATGAACATCAGAATCATTACCAAGAAACGAAAGTACTTGATAATTTAATTGGCATGCGCGAGCTCTAGTAATTGGTCCAGTATGTATAGCAGCAGGGGCTGTGGGTGTAACAATGGTATTGATGTCGTCATCACTTCTCCTCCCATTACTCTCCCTCTTCTACCTACCTTTCTCTCTCTTCATTACTCCTAGCTAACTACAGACCACCTCCATTAATGCATCTCCTTTCTCTTTTTCCTTGCCCCTCCACTAGTTGAAGTTGTCTCCTCTCAAATTAGCTAGCTAGGTAGATGTAGCATTTAGTTAAGTGACCTATTTGCCCCCTAACTAGATCAATCTTTGTCAAGAAGAGCTTTGTGTACTTTTGATCTCCCTACATCATCATCTCCACCATGTGCTCGATCTCGAGATAGAGGTGATTAAATTTTTATGCTTTTGCAAAATGGAAATATGTGTATGTGTGTGTGATATGATAATTGGGCAATATGATGGAAATTGTGTGTGTGGCATGAGTTGACGCCAAATTGTGCTTTGAGTTGCCTATGTTTTGCCGAAATGTCGATTTATTTCCGTTTCGGCGAATTTCGAGCAAACTCTAGATCTATATGTCCTATTTTAGGGAAGGTCATGCCGAATTTTTGTATGACTTTGATGCATGCACGCATTTTTATAATGAATTTGTTTATTATTACAGTGTAGACGTTCATGATGGTCAGTGGAACGATGGTGTACAGGTGGTTGTGGTTGGCGGTGCAGGACATGAAAGAAAATAACCGGACAGAGGTTTTATGTCCGTGTCGAAAATGCAAAGGAATAGTTTGGCTCGACCCCTATGACGATGGTCGTGTCATAGCGCACTTGCTGATGACTGGTTTCATGGATGGCTATACTCGGTGGATAATTGAAGATGAGGATGACGATGTTGAGGACGCCGACGGGGCAGGCAATGACGACACGGGGCAAGACGAAGAGATGATAGATAATGGCGGTGGGGAAGAGGCCGGACATGGCGGCGGAGAAGGGGCCGAACATGGCGGAGGAGAAGGGGCCGGACATGGCAACGGAGAGAACATGGACTCCACGCAGCAGAGTTCGTTGGTACTAAGTTCAATCATGCGGGACCCTCATCTTCAAGCACTGCTTCACAAGGAGACGAGTACTAAGAGAGCTGCTTCTAGAGAGGAGGCTAAGCTGGAGCAACTTGTGGTAGACTCAAACACCCCATTATATGATGGTTGCAATCCTGAGGTGACCCGCTTGAGTTTCACGCTCCAACTCCTGAAGAAGAAGGCTAAAAACAAATGGACCGACACTAGCCTCGATGAGCATCTCAAATACCTAAAGGATGTTCTCCCCACGGGGAATCTATGTCCTACTAGTGTTGATGAGGCCAAGAAGATCGTGTGCCCTCTTGATCTGCCACACGTTAGATACCATGCATGCATCAACGGTTGCATAATTTATCAGAAGGAGCACACGGAAAAAACAAGCTGTCCGGTGTGCAATGCTTCTCAATACAAGAAGGCCGGGAAGAAATATCCGCAGAAAGTTGTATGGTACTTACCGATCACTCCCCGTCCCCAGCGGTATTTCGTAGATCCAAAGGAAGCAAAGCTAATGCGCTGGCACGCGGAGAGGAAGAAGCCCGACGATGGAGATGATCCGAAGCTGAGACACGTCAAGGATGGAAGCCAGTGGAGAGTGTTGAACAGCTTCTATCGGTATTTCAAATGTGATGCAAGGAACATCGTGCTCGGCACGTGTACCGATGGCATGAATCCGTTTGGCAACCAGAACACCAACCATAGCACATGGCCCGTGTTTGTATGGATGTACAACCTCCCCCCTGGTTGTGCATGAAATCGAAGTACATTCACATGAGCATGTTTATTCAAGGGACGAAACAACCAGGAAATAATATTAATTTGTATCTGGGGCTACTTCAAGAGGAGTTAGACACGTTATGGAAAACACCGGCCAAGACATGGGACGCCAGCAAAGGCAAGCATTTCTACATGAGAGCAACGCTGATCACGACGGTGCACGACTATCTCGGTTACGGATATGTCACAGGCCAGGTGTGCCATGTATATTGCGGATGCACGTGGTGCATGGATGATACGATGTCTCAGCAGCTAACGTCAAGGAAAGATGGCGGGTCTGGGAAAATCGTGTACATGGGGCATCGAAGATGGCTCGAACAGGATGACCCATGGAGAAACCGTGGAGATCTATTCAATGGCCACGCTGAGCATCGAGGACCTCCACGTAGCGGAGCGGCGGCGAAATCGATGAGCTGTTGAAAAACTGGAAGGAGTGCCCCGCGCCAGAAAGATGATGAAAAAGGCGCCGGAGCTGCTTCTGAAGGTATGGAAGACGAGGACTGTGTTCTGGGACTTGGAGTACTGGAACAAACTTGATACACCTCATTGCCTTGATCAAATGCATATATGTAAGAATGTCCTTGAGCGCTTGCTCGCGACACTGATGAACATGCCGGATAAGACCAAGGATGGACCGAAGGCAAGAAAAGACTTGCAAGATTTGAATATCAGGGAAGATCTGCACATGCCGCCCCGTAAAAAGTCAGACGAGACAGAGATAGAGACAGAGGCGTGGGAGAAGAAGGGCAAGAAAATAAAGAAAGAGGGTTATTGCCCCCCTTCTTGCTTCACCTTAAGTCAGGTTGAGATCGATCATTTCTTTAAGTGCCTTACCGGAGTCAAAGTTAGTTCCGGTTACTATGGCAAGATAAGAAGATATCTAGACACGGACAAAAAAAGGTTCAGCGGGACTAAGTCCCATGACTATCATGTGATGATGATGCAGATACTACCTGTTGCCCTTAGAGGGATAATGGACAAGCACGTCCGTGACACACTTATTGGTCTCTGCAACTTTTTCGACGTCATCTCTTGAAAGTCGATCAGTGTGAAGCAGCTCCGAAGGCTACAGGAAGAGATCGTTGTGATACTGAATGAGCTTGAGATGTACTTCCCGCCCGCGTTCTTGGACATGATGGTGCATCTGTGTATCCATATTGTGGACGACATAATAGACCTGGGGCCGCCATTTCTGCACAACATGATGCCGTTTGAGAGGATGAATGGGATCATCAAAGGATTCGTTCGTAACATGTCTCGTCCGGATGGAAGCATCGTCCAGGGCTATCTGACACAAGAGTGCATATCTTTCTGCGAGAATTTTCTATATGGCACAGACCAGCCACCTGGTGTTAGTGTTGGTTTGCCTGTTAACAAGCACGATGGGAGGCTCGAAGGAGAAGGTCACTCCAATGGTCGCAGGGAATTGCACGTGGCATACTCAGATCGACGCAGCGACTTTGACGGAGCAAACTTGGTAGTGCTACAACACCTAGACGAGGTAGATCCTTTCGTGGCACTGCATAAAGAAGTTATCGCAAAGAAGTATCGTGACCGGGGGTATGCAGGACGGACGCCGAAGTTACTAGAGAGCACAGCTCCACTTTCCTGCATTGGTTCAAATAGCATATTATTGCTAATCCCCCAGAGGAGGGCTCTAAGGACGGATTGCTCATATACGCCTTAGCACATGGCCCTTGCCCAACCTCGTAACCTATCAGGCATATGATATCAACGGATACACGTTCTACATGGAGGCCAAAGATATGGACAGTGATGATCAGAACTCAGAGGTGATGATGGAATGCATGACCGGCAGCGACAACGGCGTAACTGAAAGATTTTACGGAAGGGTCGAGGAGATCTGGGAGCTTGACTACGCTGGACTACACAACATGACGATGTTCCGTGTCAGATGGCTAAGAATGTCGAAAGAGAAAACCGGAATTTCACTACCATGACTATACCCGACACCAAGAGCGCTACCGTGAACGCTATTGCAAAAAACGAGCCATGGGTACATGCTAAGCACGTGACACAATGCTTCTTCATAACCGACCCGCGCAATCCCAGTCGTGTTGTCGCGAGGAGAGGCAAAAGGAACATCATTGGAATGGATGGAGTCACCAACGAGGAAGACTACGATCAGTACGGCAATCCAATGAGGGAAGATGACGATGATGATGAAGTATATGTCAAAAGAAGAATCAGTACTACATTACCTAAGAAAAATCATACTCCATGGAAAAGGCTGATGAGGATATCAATACCATTGTTACACCCACAGCCCCTGCTGTTATACATACTGGACCAATTACTAGAGCTCGCGCACGCCAATTGAATTATCAGGTACTTTCATTTCTTGGTAATGATTCTAATGTTCATGAGAATATGATGCTGCCTAAATTGGATACATTTGTTTTGCTTACAAATGAAGGGCCTAGCTTGGACAAGAAAGATGATCCTTAGAGCAAGTTTAAGCATGGAGATGATGGCATGCGCAAGGGGAACAAGAACGGAGTTACAAGTGATGATTCTAGGACTTTGAAGCCACCATAATGAGTGCATGAAGCCTTGGACGAAGTATACAAGATGCCACTTCATAAATTTCGTCCAGAGGCTATTCTAGGTGCTACGTCACCTTGTTTTTGGGCCAGGCCCATGTAATTTTGAAATACTTGATTATAGACTGTGTTTAGAGTCCATATGTGTGGGGAAACAAGAGTTAGGGTTGGTTTCGGACCCCTACTCCAAGGTCCATGAAATTCCCCCTCTCTCCTCCATATATACAACCCTTAGGGCATCGTTTAGACTTTGGGTTTTGTTTAGACTAAAAGTTCGCCATAGCTGCAACTTGGCGTACTTCGTTTGTGTCCAACGACCAGACCAAGACGTCACAGAACCCCACCTTCATTAATAAAGCTTTCCTCTTTTATTCGCAATATCCAGATTGCAATCTCAGTTTCTTGCTTGTTCTTCGTTTGCTCGCAGGAAATAGACCCTCGTGGTCAGGTTGATCGTGCTCTGGCATGGTCAATTACCCTTGGAAGTTGGTTTAGCGATTGCTAAGGCACGACGTCTTCGCACGTTCGTACTCGGATCATGATGAGGACATGACTACCTTGGATATTACCAAAAATATTGCATACATTCATATTTGTCAGGTGATTTCAAGGGCAAACTATTCAATAATCTATTTATGTTATCCAGAAAAAAAATACTTCACACATTTTTGTGTTTTGTCTAATTGCAGGTGTATGGGACATTTGTATAATCCACTTATGAAGATAAGGGAAAAGGAGAAGTTTAGGTTCTGTTCAAAAAGTCCTCTCACATCACGTTTGGGCCAAGAGAAGATAGAGTCCAAGTCTCTCACGTTCTGGATTCAGATTAGGACTGCACAGACATACCTGACTCAAAACGCCAACAACTTTTTCATACGGACTCCGAATTGGGTGATTCTTTTTTTGTGGGAAAGTAGATTTCGTGCTCTTTCCAACTAAATCGGATTCACCTTCAAATTCGTGTACTTCGTTTGTGTCCAACGACAAGTCCAAAGGTGTTGCACCACCTCCACTTGGTCCCATGAGCTTTGTACGACCTAGGGTTAGTTTTAGGCTGCCTTGGGATGTCCTCCCACCTCCTTGGTCGCCACCCCTTGCTCCTATATAAGTAGATCCATATAGTAGCTTTTTTCTTGGGATTTGTTTAGTTAAAAGTTAGCCATTGCAACTTCGTGTACTTCGTTTGTGTCCAACGACCAGACCAAGACCGCTTACGGATCTCCACCATTATCAATACTTCATCTATATTCGCAATATTCAGATTGCTTTATCATATTCTTGCTTGTTCTTCGATTGCTTGCATGAATAGACCTTCGTGGTCAGGCTGACCGTGCTTCTCGCATCGTCAGTAACCTCAGGAGATTGGTTTAGCGAGTGCTAAGGCGCAATGTCTTTCACGTTTGTAGTCGGATCGTCAAAGTCGACTCCACCAAATCGGTAGTTATCATCTCATCGAAAGATCGGGACCCCCACCTCTATCAAGTGGTATTAGTTTTCAGGTTGCTCGGTGAGAATTTCCAGTTTTTTCTAGATTAGATTTATTTTCTTACCTATTGTCCAAGAAAAAGCCACAAAAAAGTTAGATCTATTCATCCTTTGTCCAAGCCAGTCTGAGCCTTTGCAATTTTCTTTTCATTGCTTGCATAGTTGAATTATCGGTTGCATCGTCGTGTCGAGTTGTTGGTCTTAGTGTCTAGTTCGTTTAGAGTTTTGAGTTCTGTTCACATTAGTCACGTCGCCGCTGCATCGTTATCCCTTCCGCTGTCCGCCACCCATTCATCAATTTCCACCACGTGCTACCCACCGTTCATTGTCATAATAATAGTTGAGATCATTCACATCTTATCTAGTTTGTTTTGGAAAAAGTGAGAAAAAAAGAAAAAAAAAAATGAGAGAAAAAAGTTAAAAAAAGTCAGAGAAAAAAAAGAGAGAAAGAAAATAAAGTGTGAGGAAAAAAAGAGAGAAGAAAAAAAAACAAAATTCGGATCTATTTAGACTCAATCTCGTAGTTGAATTCGGATTGGAATCTGTTTTGTGCACTGTTCAGTAAAACATGCATAACTTCCTCATACGAAGTCTGTTCTGGCTCCGCGAGTACTCAAATGAAAGCTAGCGACGAGCCGCATCTAAATAGTTGAAGAAGCTAGTTCAATATTTCGCACCTCAAAATCGGCTTGTAAATAGGTTTTTTTGCCCTCCGAAGTTCATGAACACAGCTTGTTCCAGTTTTTCAGGCCCGTTTTAGAATTATTTGACTCATCATATCAACTCGGAATTGAGTGATTCCTTTTGTGTTTGAAAGCTTGAGTCAATACTGTTCTTGAAAAAATTATCGAAAAATTGGCACAAAATTTTCCAGAGGAAAGTTGGAGAGGAAGTTGTTGATATATCCTGCTTGGCTGTTGTTTCACATCATTATCTTTACGACTCTTGTGATCTTCACTTATATTTTGCTGTCTGGAGATACTTCATATCCTTTATTGAAGTTAGTTTTTCTACGGTGTGACCTCGTTAGTGTTCTAGGCTCGCATCTCTAGTCCGGTCTAGCCTAGGACCAGCACAATAGTGTCGTTGAGCGTTTATTCAACATTGCATCTCTGAATTGATTATTGCTAATCTTTTGCTACCATATATAGCCAGCCCATCTCCACATATTTCTATACCGTGTATACGTATGTTCCCCTAGCAATCGCTTTACACAATCTTCAGAGTTATTTGACAACGCTGGTTGCCTGTCACCACCTGCCGCATGGTAAGACCTTGTAAGATATTGATATTTGCTTTAGTGTGAGCACTTTACAACAACATCCTAGTAGTTCATACGAACATTATTCTCGAATTTTGTTTCTTGTTTCTACTAATCATGACAGGTTCCGGAGATAGAAGTTCTTGGGCGACGGACACATCTTCACCATCACGAGAGTTGGGACAACACACACATGCACATGGTCAGGTTATCTCTTCACCGTCATTTGAGGGTAGATTTAATCCTGCTATTTATCTAGCTTGGGAGCATGGAGTAGAACAAGTTTTACTCACCATGATTTTTCTGAACTTGAGAGAGTACGAGCATCCACAAGAGCATTTACTGGTTTTGCTTCTGTTTGGTGGAGTGAACATTGTAAGAAAAACATTGATAAACAACCCAAAACTTGGAAAGTTTTGAAAGCTGTAATGAGACAACAATTTTTTCCTCCTTACTATCATCGTGAATTGCTTCACAAATTGGAACAATTAAAACAAGGCAGTAACACTGTTCATGCTTACTACCAAGAGTTCAAATCTTATATGCATCATTGTGACATGGAAGAATCTAAGGATGACACAATGAATAGATTTTTTGGTGGTTTGAACCATGATATCCGTGCAAGGTTTCAATATATTCCTCGTTGCATTACTGGTATGTATGTTCACGCTTGTACCTTTGAGAGACAGATATAGGAGGATGCATTGGGTGACTACAACAACTACTATTCCAATTCATGCTCACCACCACCGGTTGGTTCCTCCACCGTTGCACCTACTAGAGCAGCCCTACATCGGATTGTGAGCGTGACATCATCTCAAGAGTATGGTACATTGTCAACGTCCGTATCTACATCAGCTACGTCTTTGCGACAAGGTAACAATAAAGGTATTGATGATATAACTTCACATGAGAATGATGCATGCCTAGTTAACTTGAATGAATCATGTGTTGAGTTACTTGTTGATTTGAGCACACCACCTATTTTAGAGAATCTTGTTATTGTCATGAATGCTTCATGTGATCAAATAACTGAAATACCAACAATTTTGAGTGCACCCATTGAATTAACTATTGATGCAAAAGAACCGATGTTTAATCATTTTGATATGACCTCTAATCTTGGTGATGATTCTATGTCCAATGACTTATTGCATGTTTGATTATTTAAGCATGTTGTAGCATGTAAATTTGATGCAAGTGGGGTCTATTCACCAATGTTAGGATGGTTTAATGATGAACATTGTCAATCTTTTGAAATGAATAAGAGCTTCACTTATATGTGCAAACTGAGTTGCAATATTTTCATGCCTTCTACTTCTTGTGATAATTTTTTGGCTTTAGATTTTATGAAGTATGAAAGTTACTCATGTATACATGTGTCATATGTGCAAAAATCAAGGGAAGTAAAAATGGATGACATATACATATACAACATGTACACCTTATCTCTTTTGTTAGCCACATTTCAGATTAAGCAACGCTGAGGACGGCTTTGTTTTCAAGGATGGGAGGATCATGAGGACATGAATACCTTGGATACGACCAAAAATATTGCATACATTCATATTTGTCAGGTCATTTCTAGTGCAAACTATTCAATAATCTATTTATGTTATCCAGAACAAAAATACTTCACACGCTTTTGTGTTTTGTCTAATTGCAGGTGTATGGCACATTTGTATAATCCATTTATGAAGATAAGGGAAAAGGAGAAGTTCAGGTTCTATTCAAAAAGTCCTCTCACGTCACTTTTGGGACAAGAGAAGATAGAGTCCAAGTCTCTCACGTTCTGGATTCAGATTCGGACTGCACAGACATACCTGACTCAAAACGTCAACAACTTTTTCATACGGCTCCGAATTGGGTGATTCTTTTTTTGTGGGAAAGTAGATTTCGTGCTCTTTCCAACCCAATTGGGATCACCTTCAAATTCAGCCGGAGCATTGAGATATAGACGAAACAATCTGACGCTGCAGCAGAATCCGAGTCAAACAATAAGTCCAAAGGTGTTGCACCACCTCCACTTGGGCCCATGAGCTTTGTACGACCTAGGGTTAGTTTTAGGCTGCCTTGAGATGTCCTCCCACCTCCTTGGCCGCCACCCCTTGCTCCTATATAAGTAGATCCATCTAGTAGCTTTTTCCTTGGGATTTGTTTAGTTAAAAGTTAGCCATTGCAACTTCGTGTACTTCGTTTGTGTCCAACGACCAGACCAAGACCGCTTACGGATCCCCACCATTATCAATACATCATATATATTCACAATATTCAGATTGCTTTATCATATTCTTGCTTGTTCTTCGATTACTTGCAGGGATAGACCTTCGTGGTCAGGCTGACCGTGCTTCTGGCATCGTCAGTAACCTCAGGAGATTGGTTTAGCGATTGCTAAGGCGCAACGTCTTGCACGTTTGTAGTCAGATCGTCAAAGTCGACTCCACCAAATCGATAGTTATCATCTTATCGAAAGATCGGGACCCTCGCCTCTATCAGACCGTCAAAGTCGAGTCCCACAGAAAACGATATCTATCCCATCGAAACATCGGGACACCTTCGCCTCTATCGAGTTGTATCAGATTTCCAAGTTGCTCGATGAGATTTTACAGTTTGTCGTAGTTTAGATCGAGTCTGTTCTTCATATCTATAGTCCACGAAAAAGCCAAAAAAATTAGGGTTAGTTCATCCTATCCGAACCCATATGAGCCTTTCCATAATCTTTTCTGTATTTGCTTTGTTGAATTTGCGGTTGCATCGTCGTGTCAAGTTGCTGGTCTTAGCGTCTAGTCCTTTAGAGTTTCGAGTTCTGTTCACAGGTTGTCACGTCGCCGCTGCCATATATCACCACCGCATCATCATCATCGTTGCTGTCGTATACCACCACCGCACCAACTTCATCGCCGCTGCCATATACCACCACGACATATTCACCGCCAATCTGTGTCCATATACGCCACCACATATCTGCCGCCATCACGCCAATCCGAGTCCACCTGCAACATATATCCGCCACTAGTCCGACTTAGACCAGATTCATCGCCGCCACAAGTCCGAGTTGCACCAGATTCATCTCCGCCACCAGTCCGAGTCCAGTATTAGTTGCATTGTTTTTGATTTCCAGATCACGCGATACTTCGAGTCGTGACAGAGTAGGACTACCGAGATTCCGTGCTACCCGCAGTAGAAAAATAGTTCCAAACTAAAAAAAACTAAGTCTGGAAAATTCTGGCTAGGCAGTTTTTAGACCATTTGTAGACTTTTTTGAAAAAAAATTGTTGCAGGGCAAAAAAATAAAAAAGAGAATTTTTTTAGAGTGTGCTCCTCCCTTGTTTACATGCTGCCCGTGATTTTGTTAGTATTCTAGGCTCATGTCTCTAGCATGGTCTAGCCTAGGACCAACACAGTACCGTCGATGAGCGTTTATTCAACTTTGCATCTCTGAATTGATTATTGCTGACCATTTTTGCTACCATATTATAAGCCTTCCTAGCTCCACATACATCTACGTCATGCATTTGACTCTCCTTGGTAATCGCTCTATCCAAGCTTTGAGAGTTTTGACTACGACGGTTGCCGGTCACCGCCTGCTGCTGGGTAAGAACTAGTAAGAATTTGAGATTTGCCATGGAAGAAGAGCTCTGTGCAGGCCCGGCAGGTGTGCCTGCTTTCTTGTATCACGACTTGAGGTGGCACCTGATGCAGGTGCTGGTGCACTGGAAGTAGAGGATGCAAATGGTGTCCATGATGAGAAACCTGCACACATGGAAGAAGAAGAGCTCTGCGTAGGCCCGGCAGGTGTGCTCTTGGCAGATAGTGGTGGTTGTGCCATCTTTCTTGTATCACGGCTGGAGGTGGCACCTGATGGAGGTCCTGGAGTAGTGGAAGTAGAGGATGCACGTGGTGCCCATGATGAAGATCGACCTGCAGAAAAGTTAGTTCGCGCCAATTCTTGTCAATCCTGCACTTCACGTTCAGCTTTACAAGCAAGATGGAATAAGCGAGTGATATTAGTATACTCCTTATACTCTAGAATGGTCGGAATCTCTCTATTTAATCCACCCATAAAACGTGCAAGCATAGCTTCATTCTCCTCAACAATACCACATCTAATCATGCAGTTTGTAATTCCTGATAATATTCTTCTACATAATGTTTTCCTTGTCTTAAACACTGTGATATCAACGTGAATTACTTCAAAAATTGCAGCGTTTAAGACAAGGAAAAAATTCTGTAGAAGAATATTATCAGGATTTACAAACTGGCATGATTAGATGTGGTATTGTTGAGGAGAATGAAGCTATGCTTGCACGTTTTATGGGCGGATTAAATAGAGAGATTCAGACCATTCTAGAGTATAAGGAGTATACTAATATCACTCGTTTATTCCATCTTGCTTGTAAAGCTAAACGTGAAGTGCAGGATGGATAGGCATTGGCGCGAACTAACTTTTCTGCAGGTCGATCTTCATCATGGGCACCACGTGCATACTCTACTTCCACTACTCCAGGACCTCCATCAGGTGCCACCTCCAGCCGTGATACAAGAAAGATGGCACAACCACCACTATCTGCCAAGAGCACACCTGCCGGCCTATGCAGAGCTCTTCTTCTTCCATGTCATCAATAGGGCACACAAGTGATATTATTTGTCGTAGTTGTCAGGGAAGAGGACATTTTCCGAGAGAATGCAAATCTCAGCGTGTGATGATTGCTACTGAGGATGGTGGGTATGAGTCCACTAGTGACTATGATGAGGAGACTTTGGCTCTTATTACACATGAAGAACACGGTGGAGATGATTCTGATCATGAGACGCAATACATGGCTGCTGAAGATGATGACATGTATGAATGTTTAGTTGCTCAACATGTTTTGTGTGTGCAGGTTACACAAGCTGAGCAAGAAAGCAGGTTTCTCATCATGTGTGCAGGTTTCTCATCATGGACACCATTTGCATCCTCTACTTCCAGTGCACCAGCACCTGCATCAGGTGCCACCTCAAGCCGTGATACAAGAAAGCAGGCACACCTGCCGGGCCTGCACAGAGCTCTTCTTCCATGGCATCAACAGGGCACACAAGTGATATTATTTGTCGTCGTTGTAAAGGAAGAGGACATTTTGCAAGAGAATGCAAATCTCAGCCTGTGATGATTGCTACTGAGGATGGTGGGTATGAGTCCGCTAGTGACTATGATGAGGAGACTTTGGCTCTTATTACACATGAAGAAAACGATGGAGATGACTCTGATCATGAGACGCAATACATGGCTGCTGAAGATGCTGACAGGTATGAACGTTTAGTTGCTTAACGTGTTTTGAGTGTGCAGGTTACACAAGCTGAGAAAAATCAGAGGCATAATTTGTTCCATACAAAGGGCTAGCATGGATATGGTGGAGAAGCTATCTCTCACCACAACACCACATCCACATCCTTACTACATCCAATGGTTCAACAACAGCGGCAAGGTTAAGGTAACACATACTATTCGTGTGCATTTTAGTATCTCTACATATGCTGATTATGTTGATTCTAATGTGGTACCTATGCAAGCATGTTCCTCATTACTTAGTAGACCATGGCAATTTGATAAAAATTCTATACACCATGGTAGAAATAATCAGTATACTCTTGTTCATAAGGACAAAAATATTACTTTGCTTCCAATGACTCCTGACACCATTTTGAAAGATGGTATTAATAGAGCTAATAAAGCAAAACAGGAGGAAAATAAGAGTGAAAAATCAGATTGTGGCAAAAGAATTTGAGCAACAAATGAAGCCTCATAATAAACCATCTAGTGTTGCTTCTGAAATTAAATTGAAAAGTGCATGTTTACTTGCCACCAAATCTGATATTGATGATCTAGATTTTAGCAAATCTGTTTGCTATGCTTTTGTGTGCAAAGAGGCATTATTTTCATTCGAGGACGTGCCTTCCTCTTTGCCTCCCACTGTCACTAATATTTTTCAGGAGTTCGCTGACGTCTTTCCACAAGACGTGCCACCGGGATTACCACCTATTCGAGGGATTGAACATCAAATTGACTTAATTCCCGGTGCATCATTACCCAACCATGCACCATACCATACCAATCCAGAGGAGACGAAGGAGATTACGCGTCAAGTACAAGAACTGCTCGACAAAGGTTATATACGCGAATCCCTTAGTCCTTGTGTTGTTCCTACCATTTTAGTGCCGAAAAAGGATGGTACGTCGCGTATGTGTGTTAATTGTAGAGGCATTAATAATATTACTATTCGTTATCATCATCCTATTCCTAGGCTAGATGATATGCTTGATGAATTGAGTGGCTCTACAATATTCTCCGAAGTTGATTTGCATAGTGGATACCATCAAATTCGTATGAAATTGGGAGATGAATGGAAAACAACATTTAAAACTAAGTTTGGATTATATGAGTGGTTAGTCATGCCTTTTGGGTTAACTAATGCACCTAGTACTTTCATGAGATTAATGAACAAAGTTTTATGTGCTTTTATTGGACGATTTGTGGTAGTTTACGTTGATGACATATTGATTTATAGCCAATCTTTGGAGGAACATTTGGAACACTTACGTGCTGTTTTTCTTGCTCTACGTGATGCATGTTTGTTTGGTAACCTTGGGAAGTGCACCTTTTGCACTGACTGAGTATCTTTTCTTGGCTATGTTGTTACTCCACAGGGAATTGAAGTTGATAAAGCGAAGATTGAAGCTATTGAGAGTTGGCCGCAGCCCAAAACGGTCACACAAGTGAGGAGATTCCTTGGCCTCACTGGTTTTCTATAGGCATTTTGTGAGAGATTTCAGCACCATTGCTGCACCTCTCAACGAACTTATAAAGAAGGACGTGCCTTTTGTTTGGGGTACCGCACATGAAGAAGCCTTCACGGTATTGAAAGATAAGTTGACACATGATCCTTTACTCCAACTTCCTGATTTTAATAAGACTTTTGAGCTTGAATGTGATGCTAGTGGAATTGGATTAGGAGGTGTGTTATTACAAGATGGCAAACATGTTGCATACTTTTCTGAAAAATTGAGTGGGCCTAGTCTGAACTATTCTATTTATGATAAAGAATTATATGCTCTTGTTCGGACCTTAGAAACATGGCAACATTATTTATGGCCCAAGGAATTTGTTATGCATTCTGATCATGAATCTTTGAAACACATGTCAAGAAAAACTGAACCGTAGACATGCTAAATGGGTTTAATCCATTGAGACTTTCCCTTATGTTATTAAACACAAGAAGGGTAAAGAAAATGTTATTGCTGATGCATTGTTGCATCGTTATACTATGCTTTCACAACTTGACTTAAAAATATTTGGTTTGGAGACCATCAAAGATCAATATGTGCATGATGTTGAATTTAAAGATGTACTGCAGAATTGTAAGGAAGGGAGAACTTGGAACAAGTTCGTTCTTAACGATGGATTTGTGTTTCGTGCTAACAAGCTATGCATTCCAGCTAGCTCCGTTCGTCTTTTGTTGTTGCAGGAGGCGCATGGAGGAGGATTAATGGGACACTTTGGCGTGAAGAATACGGAGGACATACTTGCTACACATTTCTTTTGGCCAAAGATGAGACGGGATGTTGAGCATTTTGTTGCTCACTGCACTACATGTCAAAAAGCTAAGTCACGAATCAATCCTTATGGTTTATATATGTCTTTGCCTGTACCTAGTGTTCCTTGGGAGGATATATCTATGGACTTTCTTTTAGGTTTACCTCAACCAAAGAAGGGGAGGGATAGAATATTTGTTGTCGTGGATAGGTTCTCAAAAATGGCACACTTTATACCATGTCATAAAAGCGATGATGCTGTTAATGTTGCTGATTTGTTCTTTGGTGAAATTATTCGCTTGCATAGTGTGCCAAATACTATTGTTTCAGATCGTGATACTAAATTTCTTAGCCACTTTTGGAGATGTTTATGGGCTAAGTTGGGGACTAAACTGCTTTTTAGTACTACTTGTCACCCCCAAACTGATGGACAAACTGAAGTAGTCAATAGGACATTGTCTACTATGCTTAGGGATGTTTTGAAGAATAATAAGAAAATGTGGGAAGAATGCTTGACTCATATTGAATTGCTTATAATCGTTCATTGCATTCTACTACTAAGATGTGCCCTTTTGAAATTGTGTATGGTTTCCTACCTCGTGCACCTATTGATTTGTTGCCTCTTCCATCTTCGGAGAAGGTTAATTTTCACATATTTCGTAGGGTAGGAACCCTATGGGCCGATCTTTCACGATAGGAGCGGATCCGGCGAAGAACACGAAGAATGCAAGGAGCGAAACGAGGGAAAACATGAGGAAAACACAAGAGAAACACTAAACCAACAAGAACAAGTTACACATGCGCTAGATCCTCGAATACATAGGGTTCACACAGTACACAATCAACCAAGGACGATACAAGGGTAAAAGTCTTCTCCGTGAGGAGGTCTTGATGTTTTTCCCTAAAGAGGGGTCTTGAATCCAAAGGGATCTTCTCCGAAGAGGCCGCCGTCTCTCATGAGGAGTAGATCCGATGTGGATGAGCGAAGCACTATCTCTCAAAATGAGCTAAACCAATGCTAGCCCTAGAAAGTTGGACGAGGTAGAGTATATATAGTCCTAGTGCAAAAGAGGGGGGGCGAAGGGGTACATGGGCGACGACCCAACTCAAAACGGTGCACAGGCCTCGGACGTTCGGGGGTCACCGGTCGTCCGGAGGCTCGCGAGGGTCCGGATGTCCGGTGCTTGTCGGACGTCCGTAGATTCTTCTCGGGTAGTCTTCGGTCGGATGTCCGGTCGGGGTCGGATGTCCGGGCGTCGGTCGTCCGTCGGGCGGCGGATGTCCGTGGGTTTTGGCCCGGGTATGGAAAAGTCAGCCATCCAAAAGGGCCCGGACGTCTGGAGCCTGGAGGTCGTCGGACGTCCGAGATCTGTCAGTCGTCCGGAGCTTGGGGACTTCGATCTTCTCTTCTTCCTTGTTTCCGTCTTCACGTCCATCTTCCTCTTCCTCTTCTCCTTGCTCCTTAGCTTCTCCATGATACCTGAGGATGCACAAAGTGTCCGTATGAGGTATTAGCCATGTCTCATGTGCATCAAAGTTGAAAGGTGAGAGGAGAGATGTCACCTCGGTTTCAAGAGATCTTGCCCATGCTCATGTCATGGGTCCAATAGGTGTCGAAGGAGATGTAGTTGGGTCCATGGGGATGGCCTTGGGATGCTCCGCATCATTTCCCCTCCCTTGGGGAAGATCCGTCCTTGGATCAAATTCTTCATCACCATGGAATGGAGAGAGATCTTTGACGTTGAAGATGTCGCTCACGTTCTACTTGTCGCGTGGGAGGTCGATCTTGTAAGCGTTGTCGTTGTATCGTGCAAGCACCTTGAAGGGTCCATCTGCTCATTGTCGAAGCTTGGACTTGCGTTCTTGTGGAAAGCGATCCTTGCGAAGGTGTAGCCACACGAGATCACCAATGTTGAAGACCATAGGTTGCTTGTTGAAGTTGAGCTTGGTCGCAAGGCGTTGAACTTGGCGCTCGATGGTGTTTCTTGTATCTTCATGCACCTTCTTGAGATGTGTCACACGTGCACTTGTGTCCAAATTGATGCGCTCTTGGAGTTGCAGAGGGAGAATGTCCAATGGTGATAAAGGATTGAAGCCATAGACAACCTCGAAGGGGGACTTGCCGGTTGTTGAATGTCTTGCTCGGTTGTAGGCAAACTCGGCGATTGGTAGGCACTCCTCCCACTCCTTGATGTTCTTCTTGATGAGTACCCGAAGTAGAGCAGAGAGTGTGCGGTTCGTAACTTCCGTTTGGCCATCGGTTTGTGGATGATACGCCGTAGAGAAGAGTAGCTTGATTCCTAGCTTGGCGCATAGGGTCTTCCAAAAGTAGCTAAGGAACTTGACGTCGTTGTCCGAGACGATAGTCTTTGGCACTCCATGTGGACGCAATATTTCCCTACAAAAGAGAGTAGCAACATGTGAAGCATCGTCTATCTTGTTGCAAGGAATGAAATGTGCCATTTTTGAGAAACGGTCCACAACGACAAATACCGAATCCTTGCCATTTCTAGTCCTAGGCAAACCAAGTACAAAGTCCATGCTAATGTCTTCCCAAGGTTGGTATGGAATTGGTAGAGGCATATAAATGCCATGAGATTGAGCTTTGGACTTAGCTTTGCGACATGTAGAGCAATGGTTGGTGAAGCGATTGACGTCGCGAAACATCTTTGGCCAAAAGTAGTTCTTTGAGAGCATGGCGAACGTCTTGTCTCGTCCAAAGTGTCCCATTAAGCCTCCTCCATGAGATTCATACAAAAGCAACAAACGAAGAGAAGACTCGGGGATGCAAAGTTTGCTAGTTCTCATAAGGTATCCATCTTTGGTGTAATAGCGTTCCCAAGAGGTGTGCGACAAGCACTTGGCATAACGAGTAGCAAAAGTAGGATCATGCTCATACAAGTCTTTGATATGCTCAAAACCAATGGCATCCAATTCAAGTTGAGTTACAAGCATGCATATGCGAGAAAGGGCATCCGCCCACAATGTTTTCCTTACCCTTAATGTACTTGATGACATAAGGAAAAGACTCAATAAATTCACTCCATTTAGCATGATGCTTATTTAACTTGGTTTGGCCCTTAAGATACTTGAGCGTTTCATGACCAGTATGAATGATAAACTCATGTGGGCGAAGATAGTGTTCCCATTCACGCAAAACACGGACTAAAGCATATAGCTCTTTGTCATAGATGGAGTAATTGAGTTGCGCGCCGGAGAGTTTCTCACTAAAGTAAGCTATGGGGCGTTTCTCTTGCATTAACACGCCTCCTATTCCATTACCACTAGCATCGCAATGAATCTCAAAAGGTTTGTCAAAGTTGGGTAAAGCAAGCACGGGAGCATGAGTAAGCAAATTCTTAAGCTCATTGAAAGCGATATCGTGGGATGGTCCCCAAACAAAAAGCGCGTTCTTCTTGCTCAAAGCATGCAAAGGCGAAGCAATGGTGCTAAAATCCTTCACAAAGCGACGATAGAAAACCGCAAGACCAAGAAAACTACGCACTTGTTGCAAATTGGTTGGTTGTGGCCATGTCTTAATAGCATGGATCTTGGGCTCATCAACAAGAACACCCTTAGAAGAAACAACAAACCCCAAGAAAACGAGCTTATCAACGCCAAAAAGGCATTTCTCCATATTAGCATAGAGTTGCTATTTTCAAAGAGTTTGCAAAACAGTTCGAACATGGGTGACATGATCTTTAAGAGATTTGCTAAAAACAAGGATATCATCAAAGTAGACCACAACAAATATACCAATGTAAGGGCGTAAGACATGATTCATAAGACACATAAAAGTATGTGGTGCTTCTGAGAGACCCATAGGCATGACTAGCCACTCATACAAGCCAAACTTGGTTTTGAAAGTGGTTTTCCATTCATCACCCTCTTGTATGAGGATTTGATAGTAACCACCCTTGAGATCAATTTTAGAAAAGATAGTGGCACCACTAAGCTCATCAAGCATATCATCTAGGCGTGGAATGGGATACCAATAGCGAATGGTAATAGCATTGATAGGTCTACAATCAGAGCACATGCGAAAGCTATCGTCACGTTATGGCACAAGCATGACCGGGACGGCACAAGGACTCAAACTTTCATGCACATGTCCATGGTCTATGACATGCTTTACTTGCCTTTGTACTTCTTTGGTTTCTTCGGGGTTGACACGGTAGGGAGCTTTGTTCGGAAGCAGTGCTCTAGGGATGAGGTCGATGCGGTGCTCAATGCCTCGTAGTGGAGGTAGTCCCGGAGGTAGCTCATCGGGGAAAACATCGTGAAATTCCTGCAAAAGGGAAGACAACACTAGAGGAAGAGTGTGAGGAGTGTTAGTTTGCGGTGCATTGTCCTTGCACACGACGACGTAGTGTAGGACACTAGATGGGTTCTCACACACTCCTCTATCTCACTTTTGGTGGCAAATAGGACTAGGTTCTTCTTTGCGCTCATCATGGAGGTGTTCGATTTGGCCTTGTGGCGCTCACTTTCTTTTTGGTGGCTCGCTCTCTCACTATGATCTCCACGATGGGTGGCTTGCTTGTCGACGATCACTTGACTTTGCAACATTGGACAGAGGAGGTACTCCTTGCCCTTCATCTTGAGGATGTAGTGGTTCGTTCGGCCGTTGTGGATGACTGCTCTATCAAATTGCCATGGGCGTCCAAGGAGAAGATGGCAAACGGTCATTGGAACGACGTCACACTCCAAGGTGTCTTCGTAGGCGCCAATTTTGAAGGAGACTTGTACTCGGTGCTTGACTTGGATGGTGTCGGAGTCGCTAAGCCATTGCACTTTGTTTGGATGTGGATGCATCGTCTTGGGCAATTGTAGCTTGGAGCAAAGTTCTTCACTTGCGAGATTATGACAACTCCCTCCATCGATGATGACCTTGACGGATCGTCCATTGATGTCAGCCTTGGTGTGGACTATGTGGTATCGTTGGTCTTCTTCTCGGTGATGTTGGAGAGTCAGGACCTTGGAGACAAAAAGGGCGGGACTTGAATCTTCATCGCAAAAGACTTGTTCCTCTTCATCATTCACTTGCCGGTGCTTGGCGACTTGCTCGATGGTGTCCATTTCTCCTTCACTCATCGAATCGTAAGCCCCGTCGTCGTTGAGGATCATGGTCTGCTTGTTGGTGCATTCATAGGAATTTTGGCCTCGGCCTCCGCAGGTGAAGCATTTGAAGGAACTTGTCTTGGCGGTCTCATCGGTTGGAGTGGATGATTATGAAGCTCTCGGCATGGAGTTTCTCATAGTAGGAGGATGACTTGGAGTTGACGAAGCTTTCTTGGAACTCGACTTGTCGATGTTGCTTGTAGAAGGCTTTGTAGTCGGAGTTGGAGTCGTTGAAGCTTGGTTGTTGGAGAAGTCGTAGGACTTGAATGAGTAATTGGCATACTTGAAATCATATTGCACTTGGCGTTCTGCTTTGGTAGCTTGATGCACTAGCTCGATGAGGTTCGAGTATGGTTGGAAGTCGGCGATCTTCTTGATAGGATGGTTGAGTCCATTCAAGAAACGTGCCATTGTTTGCTCATCGTCTTCCGTGACATTGGCTCTTATCATGGCAATCTCCATCTCCTTGTAGTACTCTTCAACGCTCTTGGTTCCTTGCTTGAGTAGTTGGAGTTTCTTGAAGAGGTCGTGATTGTGGTAGGTAGGCACAAAACGTGCTCTCATGACATCCTTCATTTGCGCCCAAGTTGTGATGGGTGGTTCACCTCTTGCCTCTCAGCGCTCGGTAACTTGTTCCCACCAAATGAGGACATAGTCTTGGAGCTCAAGGGATGCCATCGCGATCTTCTTCTCTTCGTCGTAGTTGTGCAAGCGGAAGATTTTGTCAACTTTCAATGCCCATGAAAAGTACTCTTCGGGGTCGTTGCTTCCGTTGAACTTGGGCATGGTTAACTTGAGCTTGCCGTAGCATTGCTCTTCATTGTGTTGGGGTCGGGGATGATGACGTCCATGTTGTTGATGATTGTCAAGCTCATGTCGCTCTTGGTGAGGAGGGTTGTCAACCTCATGTTGCTCTTGTCATGGAGGATTTTCATGTCTTCATGCTCTTGATGATGAGGACATGGCTACCACAGTTACACCCATATCCCCTACTGTTTTACCTCTTGGAACAATTGCTAGAGCTCAGATACACCAATTAAATTATCAGGTACTTTCGTTTCTTGGTAATGTTTCTAGTGTTCATGAGAATATGATGCTTCCTAACTTAGATACATTTGTGTTGCTTGCAATTGAAAGGCCTAGCACGGACAAGAAGGTTGAACATTGGAGCATGTTCAAGCACAGAGATGAAGGCGCGTGCGAAGAGAACAAGAATGGAGGTTCAAGTGGAGATTTCCGGACTTGGAAGCCACCATGATGATATACAAGATGATGGACGAAATATACAAGATGGCCTTTCATAAATTTCGTCCATAGCATATTATTGGTGTTGCGCCACCTTTTTTTGGGCCAGGCCCATGTAATCTATTTTTAGAGTCCATATTGTAGGGAAAACGACTTAGGAGGTGTTTTAGTCCCACCTTGCCAAGGGTGGACAAAATCCCCTCTCTTTTCCCTATAAATATAGCCCTTAAGGCATTGTTTAGACTGTGATTTTATTTAGTTAAAAGTTAGCCATTGCTGCAACTTCGTGTACTTCGTTTGTGTCCAACGACCAGACCAAGACCGCTTATGAAACCCCACTATTGTCAATACTTCATCCATATTCGCAATATTCAGATTGCTTTATAATATTCTTGCTTGTTCTTTGATTTCTTGCAGGAATAGACCTTCGTGGTCAGGTTGATCGTGTTTCGGCGTGGTCAATAACCTCTCGGAGTTGGTTTAGCGATTTCTAAGGCGCAACATCATGCACGTTTGTAGTCAGATCGTCAAAGTCTTCTCCACCAAATCGATAGTTATCATCTCATCGAAAGATCGGGACACCCTCGCCTCTATCAAGTGGTATCAGTTTTCAGGTTGTTTGGTGAGATTTCCAGTTTTTCATAGTCTAGATTGCATATGTTCTTCGTACCTAGAGTCCAAGAAAAAGCCACCAAAAAAAGAGTTAGATTAGTTCATCCGTGTCCCAGACAGTCTGAGCCTTTCGCTATTATCACTTAGCTTTTGCATTGTTTAATTTTCGGTTGCATCGTGTGTCGAGTTGCTGGTTTTGGTGTCTAATCTCTACTCCTAATGGAGCAGTTGGTGAATAGTATCCATAGTTTATTTTCATCGGTTTATTTTCGTCTCCTCTCCCACCAGCCCACCAGTTTATTTTCGCATCATCTCCCAGACAACAAAAAAATCTAAACGAATCAAAACTTTTCATGCTGACACAAGCTATTATTTAGTAATATCTTTATGTGAAAGAATCAATCATGGTCAATCTTTAAAGATCTCTACTCCTAATGGAGTAGTTGGTGAATAGTATCCACGGTTTGTTTTCGTTGGTTTATTTTCGTCTCCTCTCCCACCGCCCCACCGGTTTATTTTTGCATCATCTCCCAGACAACGAAAAAATCTGAACGAATCATAACTTTTCATGCTAACGCAAGTTATTATTTATAATATCTTTATGTGAAAGAATCAATCATGGTCAATCTTTAAAGATCAAATATAAATTAATTAACCTTACCATAAATCGCTCAATCATATTAATTAATATTTCCATACGTCAAAGAATCAATCACAATCAATCTCTAAAGATCAAATCTAAATTAATTAACCTTTTATTCTTGTCCAATCTCCGAATCTTTATTGTCTTCTCTTCTATTTCCTACCTTCCCCCTCGCCGCCTCCTCACACAAGGTCGCCGTAGAAGGAGGTGGAGAGGTGCGGAGCCATGCCGGAGAGATGGAGGAGGGCGCTGGGAGGCAAGGCATTCAGGAGGGGAGGGGAGCGCTCTGAGGTGGACGAGTTGGAGGGTCGGGTGTCTGGTAGCAGCATCAATGGTGACAGAGATCTGGGCCTAGCCTTGGAGGCCACGATGATTGTCAGGCTTCAACTACACAACTGCTGTCGAGGATCTTTCCGCCAGCATCGGCTCCATCCATCTCTCGGCCGTCATTGCAGGTGCGTGCTTCTCGGTCAGTTGTGATTAACATGGTGATTTGCATCTCCCTGATTTGCAAACGCATGCAGCAAACAAGGCCAACTCTTACTTTCTCCTGATTGGATTGCCAAAGGGGAAGTCCTTTGTACTTTCCTCTTTCTTCATGTACTTGGTAGCTACCACCAACAAATAAGAAAAATGCATCACACTTAGTTTAGCCACTGCAATTTCAATAATGTTTGCAATCATAGAGAATTTGTTGTTAGAGTTTATTGTAAGAAATAGCTGCAGTTAGCATTTTATCATATTAATAGATTAATTATGTAGAGAAAAGCAATGTGATAATATTATTGGTGAAACTGCAGCTTCCTGAACTGTCGATTCGGATGTGCTTCGTACGTGGATATTCTGTACATAAAGGTTACTTGGACCATGTTTCTTCCCCTCTTCTTTTTACTCTGGACCATGTTTAATAGGTTGATTCTTTTATCTTTATGCATGTTTGTCTTAAACTGATTATTAGTACTATTTCAGCTGTCCTTTTCTAGAGAATTATCACTTGTCTGTTCAAGCATTATACTGTACATTGATGCAGTCCATATAATATGAGCAGCTAGGGGCACAATTTCATTTCATTGTATATTTTATTATTTTCCATATTACAACCTAATGAATTTACTTTCATGCAATCGACATGTACATTCAGATTAGTATGGCTTCATCACATGAGTTTCGACCGACTTCTGCAACTACTATTTTGGTGATGGAGACAATGACTAATTCTATATGGTGAATCAATGGCGATATATTCCTCGATGGCTACATAAGCACTTAGTACAAACTAATTCTTGTGGTATTTTTCAATTGTGATTATCTCACTTCATTCTGCGAGCATTTTTGTGATATAGTTAGTTTAGATTCCTTCAAGGAAGGTGGTATGTCAAACTCTCACTATGATAATACTCTATATGAAACACAATGAATCTAAACTCAGCTTAAGGCTATTGATCAGATTTAATCAAGAACAGCTAACCGAGGACTGGTGTTTCATCAGAGTTCAGGTATGTATGCTAATAGGTGCCATCAAAGTGTGAACAAATCAAATGAAGAATGCCCAAAACACTCAGGTGCATTTCAAATTGTCCTATTCCTACTGAATTCTGCCAACTGCACTGTTCTGCTCCCCCTTCTCTTTGTTCTATAAAATTTTATCCATATTTTGTTGAATGAGATGTTTGCATTCTACTGTATCAAAATATGTACTTGTGTAGTTAGTCCTCTGCTGATTATAAGGAGCATTGAAGACTGAAGGAACTCTGACTGTCAAAAGTGTTTTGGAACTGGAGTATTTTGGAACTGAAGTCACCCATTGTTCATCGTCTTGATTTTTGTCAGAAATTCTTTGAAGCTGGTAACTTGTCATTTAGATGGTTTGTATGGTTTGTTTGTTGAATGAATGTTTGTCCTTGCAAGATACTACAGAGGTAATGCATGAATGCATGCTGGCAAATACGCTTGAGCCGTGGGACTGCCGACTGCATGTACATCACATGCTGCCAAGGCCGACTTCCTTGAACCGCCATCGCCCGTGTGGTATTCTTGGCAACCCTTCGTGCACCCCTTGTCGGAACGGTCAGAACGTTCCCAAGAAACTCTCGCTTGCTGCAACCCATGGTGCACTATCCCATCTTCGTGTGTTGCTGCGTATGATTGACTTTGTGTGAGAATATTCAGATAGATGCACTAGCAGTGTAGATGGAAGAAATTGTGTGCCATGGTGCTTCTAAGTTGGGATGGATGTACATGTATAGTACTCCCTCCATTCCTAAATATAAGTCTTTGTGGAGATTTTACTATGGACCACATACAGATGTATGTAGATGCATTTTTGAGTGTAGATTTACTCATTTTGCTCTATATGTAGTCCATTGTGAAATCACTACAAAGACTTATATTTAGGAATGGAGGAAGTATATGTGTTCATTGTTAAGCCTTTGCCTAGACCGGAAGTAGGCCCGCGCTATGTTGATACCTAAGGCGTGAACCTGAAAATGACTTGTTCTACATTAGTAGAGAACCAACGCTAATACATTTTTTGATAGGAAACTTGGATTTCCCGCAATAAATGGTTTATGGAGGCATACATATGTACAACACACGAGTTTGGTTTATTTCCATGGTGAAGACAACACAATATACCTTTAGGCAAGCTTGGGTTTATGGTCATCACTAATACAAATCCTTCATAGCTAATTTTGGATTCTTTCTAAAACTTGCCGTATTGAAAATAAAAACCATCTATAATTCATCTTCTTGATAGGCCACATGCACATTAGGCAAGTCAGCGACTATTGCATGTGTACTAAATCCGGCGGCAAGAATTTAAGGCGGTGAGGCGTGTCATGAGTCCACTACCAGCGACAATACATCAGTGACTACACATGTGTTGTATAAACACGCTCACATCATGGATTTGAGAAATAGAGAGAGGGGAAAATATGATTGTGTGTGTGCAAAAAAGTCGTTTGGCGATTTATGGATGCGAAGTCTGACATACATCCTTTCGTACTCATGTCATTCCAATTTTCATGCTTTCTAAGGAAATTGTCACCATACATGCAAGATTAAGTAGCAGAACCAACGACATAGTGCCCATGTCTAATCTTTTTCTTTTTGCAAGAAAAAGAGATTTCATTGTTCAATCCAAGGGAATACAGTCGTTCATGCATAACAAATAAATCTCATTTGGACATGATCTAAGCCACACGATAGTTCACATAGTGTGGTGCCCTAGCTGAGCGACACAATGAGCCACGCTGTTACCTGACCTCCGCACAGTTGAAATAATAACGTAGCAGTGGATCAAAAAGTTTATCACATAGACTCATTTTTCTTTCTTTTTGGTTCTTTTTTTTCAGACAACCTCTGGGCCATCCTATAGAGGATGAAGTACATAGTAGCGTCATTGGTTTGTGCACGCCAGAGCGGTGGAGCAAACTATATAGGACGATGTTCGAGAGGTTATCTTAGCCCATGTAAATGTCTAGATTTAGTTTTAGTTTCTAAGCTTATAGACTATACCATAGCTGGTAGAAGGATAACGTTTTAGCCGAGGATGGTGTGTGTGAATGGAGGTGAAATGGGGATTAACTACAAGTGGATGCATCATAAACACAGGTTACGAGCTTGCATATGGTAGAAGAAGTGGGTGGAGGAATAACAGGAAGACGACTGATTTAAGGTTACAAAATAGACAATGTCACCTCATATGCACAAGCCAGAGCCGGTGATGGTGACACCTTTGGCAGTTTCCTTCTTGGAGGCATCATCAAGGTGAAGTTCCCGTGTCCTTCCGCTATCTCCGAGGGAAACCCTTGATCAGTCGATAAGATGATGGCGACACACAGGTGTCCCACCCCCTTGGGCATGTCATTCCTCCCTTGGGGGCGTCATTCTTGGAGGTGTGCATTGGCTCGAGGGACCAGTGGACGGTTTTAGCAGTCGAGCGGCGTTTCATGTCACACATCAATGATGTGGAGACTCGACGGCATGGCGCAGCAGGGTCTCGGCGACGGATGTGTGATGATGGACACACGTAGGGAGGTGGTGTTGTCTGGTGCCATGGTGGCGTCGAAGGCAGGCCTGAAAAGGTTGATGCGCCAGTACCTGCTCTAAAGATGGATCGGTGGAAGACCGCGGCAGCGGCCTCTGAGAGTGCGCCAGACCGGTGTGTGGCCCAGACTCAGCTTGGCTGGGGCCTCCAGACAGAGTCAAAGACAAATGCCATGCCCCAATCCCCATCATACCCACAGATCAACATGCCGGCTCCGCAACTATATCATGTCGAGCGATGATGCCAGGTGTTTGGAGTCGCCGTGCCACGCGCAACAAGCATCAAGCAAGCATCAATCCTCTACGAGACACTGACTCGCAAGAGCACCGACGACGTCAAACCCAAGAAGCCTTTGCGCTAGCACGAGAACGACAACGATAAAAACAACGTGAAGAAGAAGAGCGTGCGCGTCTACACCAAAATGCACAACATGCCGAGGCACAACGTCAAGAACAACAACTTCGTGACACTCAAGCACTTGAGGCACAACAAGCTCTACGCGATTCAAGTCGAGGCGTAGCCGACCCAGGCCGACAAGCTCATGAACATGCCGAAGCACTTCGCGAAGAAGTCCGCGAGAGGATTTATCAAGCTCGCGTGCACCGTCAAGTTCCCCCTAGAGCTCGAGAAGCTCCTCCTCAAGCACGCCAAGAACAACTAGTTCATCAAGATCATGAAGACAATGGAGATCCCCCATAACAAGAGCAACACGTGGTTGACAACCCTCCACGCCAAGAGCACCACGAGTTGAACAATCATCAACAACATGGGCGTCATCATCCCCGACCCCAACACAATGAAGAGCAACGCTACGGCAAGCTCAAGTTCACCATGCCCAAGTTCAACGGAAGCAACGATCCCGAAGAGTACCTTTCATGGGCATTGAAAGTTGACAAGATCTTCCGTTTGCACAATTATGAAGAAGAGAAGAAGATCGCAATGACATCCCTTGAGTTCCAAGACTATGTGCTCATTTGGTGGGAAGAAATCATAGAGCGCCGGGAGGCAAGAGGTGAACCACCCATCACTACTTGGGCGCAAATGAAGGATATCATGAGAGCATGCTTCGTACCTACCTACTACAACCGCGAGCTCTTCAAGAAACTCCAACAACTCAAGAAAGGAACCAAGATCTTTGAAGAATACTAAAAGGAGATGGAGATTGCAATGATAAGAGCCAATGTCATGGACGATGATGAGCAAACGCTTCTTGAATGGACTAAATCATCCCATCAAGAACATCGCCGACTTCCAACCATACTCAAATCTCATCGAGCTAGTGCACCAAGTTACCAAAGTGGAACGCCAAGTGCAAGATGATTTCAAGTATGCCAAGTTCTCATCCAAGTCCTACGGCTTCTCCAACAACCAAGCTTCAACGAATCCAACACCGACTACAAAGCCTTCTTCTACCAACATTGACAAGTCGACTTCCAAGAAAGCTACGTCAACTACATGCCATCCTACTATGAGCAACTTCAAGCTGAGAGCTTCATCATCATCAACCACAACCGATGAGTCCGTCAAGACGAGTTCCTTCAAGCGTTTCACTTGCGGAGGCCGAGGCCAGAAGTCCTGTGAGTGCACCAACAAGCGAACCATGGTCTTCAATGACGATGGCACTTATGAATCCATGAGTGAAGGCAAAATGGAAGCCCTTGAGCAAGTCACCATGCACCGCCAAGTGAACAACGAAGAAGAACAAGTCTTTTGCGATGAAGACTCATGTCCCGCACTTGTTGTCTCCAAAGTCTTGACCCTCCAACATCACCAAGAAGAAGACCAAAGATGCCACATATTCCACACCAAGGCCGGCATCAATGGACGATCCGTTAAGGTCATCATCGATGGAGGAAGTTTTCATAATCTCGGAAGCGAAGATCTTTGCTCCAAGCTTCAATTGCCCAAGACGAAGCATCCCCATCCATACAAAGTGCAATGGCTTAGCGACTCCGGCACCATCCAAGTCAAGCACCGAGTACAAGTCTCCTTTAAGATCGGCGCCTACGAAGACACCTTGGAGTGCGATGTCGTTCCAATGACCGTTTGCCATCTTTCCTTGGACGGCCATGGCAATTCGATAGAGGAGACGTACACAATGGCCGAATGAACCACTACATCTTCAAGATGAAGGGCAAGGAGTATGTCCTCCGTCCAATGTCGCCAAGTCAAGTGATCGCCGACAAGCAAGCCACCCATCATGGAGAGAATAGTGAGAGAGCGAGCCACCAAAAAGAGAGTGAGCGCCACAAGCCCAAATCGAACACCTCCACGATGAGTGAAAAGAAGAACTTAGTCCTATTTGCCACCAAAAGTGAGATAAGAGGAGTGTGTGAGAGCCCATCTATTGTCCTACACTACGTCCTTGTGTGCAAAGACAATGCACCACAAACTAACACTTCTCACAATCTTCCTCTAGTGTTGTCTTCTCTTTTGCAGGAATTTCATGACGTTTTCCCCGACGAGCTACCTCCGGGACTACCTCCACTCCGCGACATTGAGCACCGCATCGACCTCATCCCCGGAGCACCGCTTCTGAACGAAGCTCCCTACCGCGTCAACCCCGAAGAAACCAAAGAAATACAAAGGCAAGTAAAGCATCTCATAGACCATGGACATGTGCGTGAAAGTTTGAGCCCTTGTGCCATACCGGTCGTTCTTGTGCCAAAACGTGATGGTAGCTTTCGCTAGCGCTCCGATTGTAGACCTATCAATGCTATCACCGTTCGCTATGGATATCCCATTCCACGCCTAGATGATATGCTAGATGAACTTAGTGGTGCCACTATGTTTTCCAAAATTGATCTTAATAGTGGTTACTAACAAATCCGCATACAAGAAGGTGATGAATGGAAAACCACCTTCAAAACCAAGTTTGGTTTGTATGAGTGGTTAGTCATGCCTATGGGTCTCTCGGAAGTACCGGGCACTTTTATGGACCTTATGAATCATGTCTTGCGCCCTTACATTGGTATATTTTTTGTGGTTTACTTCGATGACATTCTTGTGTTTAGAAAATCTATCAAAGAGCATGTCACCCATGTCCGCACCGTTTTGCAAACTCTTAGAAAAGAGCGCCTCTATGCTAATATGGAGAAATGCCTTTTTGGTGTTGATAAGCTCGTTTTCTTGGGGTTTGTTGTTTCTTCTAAGGGTGTTCATGTTGATGAGTCCAAGATCAATGCTATTAAGACTTGGCCGCAACCAACCAACTTGAATCAAGTGCGTAGTTTTCTTGGCCTTGCGGGTTTCTATCGTCGCTTTGTGAAGGATTTTAGCACCATTGCTTCGCCTTTACATGCTTTGAGCAAGAAGAATGCGCCTTTTGTTTCGGGACCATCCCAAGTTACCGCATTCAATGAGCTTAAGAATTTGCTTACTCATGCTCCCATGCTTGCTTTACCCAACTTCGACAAGACTTTTGAGATTCATTGCGATGCTAGTGGTAATGGCATAGGAGGTGTGTTAACACAAGAGAAGCGCCCCATAGCTTACTTTAGTGAGAAACTTTCCGGAGCGCAACTCAATTACCCCATGTATGAGAAAGAGATATATGCTTTAGTCCGCGTTTTGCATGAATGGGAACATTACCTTCATCCCCATGAGTTTATCATTCATACCGATCATGAGACTTTCAAGTATCTTAAGGGCCAAACCAAGTTGAACAAGCGTCATGCTAAGTGTAGTGAATTTATTGAGTCTTTTCCTTATGTCATCAAGTACATCAAGGGTAAAGAAAACATCGTAGCGGATGCTCTTTCCCGCATATGCATGCTTGTTACACAACTTGAGTTAGATGTCATTGGCTTCGAGCATATCAAATACTTGTATGAGCATGATGCAACTTTTGCTACTCCTTATGCCAAGTGTTTGTCGCACACCTCTTGGGAACGCTATTACATCAAAAATGGATATCTTATGCAAGCTAACAAACTTTGCATCCCCGAGTCTTCTCTTCGTTCGTTGCTTTTGCAGGAATCTCATGGAGGAGGCTTAATGGGACATTTTGGAAGCGACAAGATGTTCGCCACACTCTCGAAGAACTACTTTTGGCCCAAGATGTTTCGGGACGTCAATCGTTTCACCAACCGATGCTCTACATGTCGCAAAGCTAAGTCCAAAGCTCAATCTCATGGCCTCTATATGCCTCTACCAATTCCATACCAACCATGGGAAGACATTAGCATGGACTTTGTACTTGGTTTGCCTAGGACTCGAAATGGGAAAGATTCCATATTTGTCGTCGTGGACCATTTCTCTAAAATGGAACATTTCATTCCTTGCAACAAGATAGACGATGGTTCACATGTTGCTAATCTCTTTTGTAGGGAAATATTGCGTCTACATGGTGTGCCAAAGACTATCATCTCGGACCGCGACGTCAAGTTCCTTAGATACTTTTGGAAGACCCTATGTGCCAAGCTCGGAATCAAGCTACTCTTTTCCACGGCTTACCATCCTCAAACCGATGGCCAAATGGAGGTGACCAACCGCACACTCTCCACTCTACTTTGAGTACTCATCAAGAAGAACATCAAGGAGTGGGATGAGTGTCTACCTATCGCCGAGTTCTCCTACAATCAGGCAAGACACTCAACAACCGGCAAGTCCCCCTTCAAGGTCATCTGCGGATTCAACCCATTGTCACCATTGGACATTCTTCCTCTACCACTCCAAGAGCGCATCATTTTGGGCGCAAGTGCACGAGCGACACATCTCAAGAAGGTGCATGAAGATACAAGAAAAACCATCGAGCGCCAAGTACAACGCCTTGTGACCAAGCTCAACGTCAACAAGGAACCTATGGTCTTCAACATTGGTGATCTTGTGTGGCTACACCTTCGCAAGGACCGCTTTCCACAAGAACACAAGTCTAAGCTTCGACCACGAGCAGATGGACCCTTCAAGGTGCTCGCACGCTACAACGACAACGCTTACAAGATCGACCTCCCGCACGACAAGTACAACGTGAGCGACATCTTCAACATAAAAGATCTCTCTATCTTCCATGGTGATGAAGAATTCGATCCGAGGACGGATCTTCCCCAAGGGAGGGGAGATGATGCGGAACATCCCAAGATCATCCCCATGGACACCACCTCAACTATCCAAGCTCCAAGTGGGCCCATGAAAAGAGCTAGTGCACGTGCTATTCAATCCAAGGTGACATCACTCCTACTTGAGTTTCCCCCCTCTTCAAGTGAGACACGGCTACTGCCTAAGTCCGAGATGCTATATGTGATCAGGTACAACGCTCAAGACACGGAGCCAAGGGCTGTAGAAGAAGAGACAGGCGTCAACACTCTAGACCGCCCGGAACTCCCGGCCCCCGGACCTTCCGGCCGACCCGGAGCTTCCGGCCTCCGACGTCTTCGACCAGCTCAGGAGTGCCAACTCTCGGGTTAGCCTGGAACCCGTCCCGGACCTTCCGGCACCCGGAACCTCCGGCTAGCCCGGACCTTCCGGCCCCCGGATGCCAACCCAGCTCCACCCACGCCAACTCTCTGGTTAGGCCGGACCCTCCCCGGAACCTCCGGCGCCCGGAACTTCCGGCCCTGCCTGCATGCAGCGACTTGGGCTGAGGCCCCTGTACCCTTTCGTCACTTAGACTATAAATACTCTTCTCCTACCTACGTTTTAGGGTTAGCAAAGAGATAGCTCATGTTTGTGTGAGAGCTTTTCTCATCCACTTGGTTACCTTCTCCTCGGATATCGCACCTCCTCGGAGAAGATTCCCCAAGCGGAATCAAGACCCCTCTTTAGGGATGAACATCAAGACCTCCTCACGGAGAAGAACAGTTACCATGTATCGTCCCTAGTTGATCGTGGATTGTGTATCTTCCTTTATGTATTCGGGGATCTAACACGTGTGTGACTATCTTGTTGGTTTGAGTGTTCCTCTCCTTTTTCCCTTGTGTTTCCCTCGTTTTCCCATTTGTGTTCTTCCTGTTCATCACGGGATTCCGCTCCTTTCGTGAAATATCGGGCGATTAGGGTTCTACCCTACATCAGAGAGGTCGTTTCCTAAGAGAGAGTTGATAAAATAAGGGCAATTTCCGTTGGAATTTTAAAAAAAAGTTGGCTGGGTGCACACGTGAGGGAGAGCTATTGTGCCAAGCAAAAAAGGAGTGGTGCTGATGTAGGGTAGAACACGAAAGGAGCGGAATCCCGCGATGAACACGAAGAACCCAAAGGGGAAATGAGGGAAACACAAGGGAAATAGGAGAGGAACACTCTAACCAAGAAGATAGTCACACATGTGCTAGATCCCCGAATACATAAAGTAAGATACACGGTCCACGATCAACTAGGGATGATACACGGTAACCGGTCTTTTCCGTGAGGAGGTCTTGATGTTCTTCCCTAAAGAGGGGTCTTGAATCCGCTTGGGGAATCTTCTCCGAGGAGGTGCGATCTCTGAGGAGAAGGTAACCAAGTGGATGAGCAAAGCTCTCACACAAACATGAGCTATCTCTTTGCTAACCCTAAAACGTAGGTAGGAGAAGAGTATTTATAGTCTAAGTGATGAAAGGGTACACGGGCCTCGGCCCAAGTTGCTGCACGCAGGCAGGGCCGAAAGTTCCGGGCACCGGAGGTTCTGGGGAGGGTCCGGCCTAACCAGAGAGTTGGCGCGGGTGGAGGTGGGTTGGAATCCGGGGGCCGGAAGGTCCGGGACGGGTTCCGGGCTAACCCGAGAGTTGGTACGTCTGGGCTGGTCGAAGTCGTCGGAGGCAGGAAGCTTCGGGTCGGCCGGAAGGTCCGGGGGCCGGGAGTTCCAGGCTCTGGCCGGAGGTTCCGGGCGGTCCAGAGTGTTGACACCTGTCTCTTCTTCTACAGCCCTCGGCTCCGTGTCTTGAGCATTGTACCTGATCACACATAGCATCTCGGACTTAGGCAGTAGCCATGTCTCACTTGAAGAGGGGGGAAACTCAAGTAGGAGTGATGTCACCTTGAATTGAATAGCACGTGCTCTAGCTTGTCATGGGCCCACTTGGAGCTTGGATAGTTGAGGTGGCGTCCATGGGGATGGTCATGGGATGCTCCGCATCATCTCCCCTCCCTTGGGGAAGATCCGTCCTCGGATCGAATTCTTCATCACCATGGAAGGGAGAGAGATCTTCGATGTTGAAGATGTCGCTCACGTTGTACTTGTCGCACGGGAGGTCGATCTTGTAAGCATTGTTGTTGTAGCGTGCGAGCACCTTGAAGGGTCCATCTGCTCGTGGTCGAAGCTTAGACTTGCGTTCTTGTGGAAAGCGGTCCCTGCGAAGGTGTAGCCACACGAGATCACCAATGTTGAAGACCATAGGTTGCTTGTTGACATTGAGCTTGGTCGCAAGGCGTTGTACTTGGCGCTCGATGGTGTTTCTTGTATCTTCATGCACCTTCTTGAGATGTGTCGCTAGTGCACTTGCGTCCAAATTGATGCGCTCTTGGAGTTGATGCGGAGCATCCGAAGATCATCCCCATGGATGCACCTACACCTCCAACGACACCACTTGGACCAATGACACGAGCCTGAGCCAAAGCTATCGAAGATAAGGTGAACTCACTCCTCTCCGAACTTCCACTTTCTATGCATGACACATGGCTACTACCTAAGTCCGAGGTGTTGTGCATTATTAGGCACCAAGAGGGCCCTCCCGAAGATGCGCATGAAGATGCACAAGTCCCCAAGTCCACGGATGAGGAGAGCCAACGGAAGGAGCCAAGAGCATCTCCCAGGCCCCGGACATCTGGCCCCTGGAGCGTCTTCCACTACATCAGCACAGCCGCCAGAAGCTACAGGCCTCGGACATCCGACCTCGGCAGCCCGGACATCCGGCCTCTCCCGAGCCCCCAGACAGCCGGCCACCGGCCCGGAAATCTGGTCCCTCCAAACCCCAGAGCAGCAAATCCCACCACTCCAGCCCGGACATCCGCCCCCCTAGCCCGGACATCCGCGTCGCCTAAAAGCCCGGACATCCGGCCTCCCCTGTCTGCGCACAATGAAGGGCCGAGGCCCGTGTATCCCTTCTCCCCCCTAGACTATATATACTCCACCCCGTACAACTTTCTAGGGTTATCAAAGGTTTAGCTCATGTTTGTGTGAGAGCTTTGCTCATCCACTTGGTTACCTTCTCCATGGAGATTCGAGCCTCCACCAGAGAAGATCCCCCAAGCGTATTCAAGACCCATCTTTAGGGAAGAACTCAAGACCTACTCACGTAGAAGACCATCTACCCTTGTATCGTCCTTATTTGTCCATGGATCGTGTATCTTCTCTTATGTATTCGAGGATCTAGCACATGTGTGACTTGTTCTTGTTAGTTTGAGTGTTCCTCTTGTGTCTCCCTGATGCGGAGCATCCCAAGATCATCCCCATGGATGCACCCACACCTCCAACGACACCACTTGGACCAATGACACGAGCCCGAGCCAAAGCTATCAAAGACAAGGTGAACTCACTCCTCTCCGAACTTCCACTTTCTATGCATGAGACATGGCTACTACCTAAGTCCGAGATGTTGTGCATGATTAGGTACCAAGAGGGTCCTCCCAAATATGCGCATGAAGACGGACAAGTCCCCAAGTCCATGGATGAGGAGAACCAACGGAAGGAGCCAAGAGCATCTCCCAGGCCCCGGACATCCGGCCGAGGCCCCGGACATCCGGCCCCTCGAGCGCCTTCCTCTACAGCTGCTCAACCACCAAGTGCCTACAGGCCCCGGACATCCGGCCCCGCAAGCCCGGACATCCGACACTTTCTGAGGTCCCGGACATCCGCCCCCTGCCCGGAAATCCGGACCCCCCGAAGCTGAGAGCAACATGGCCAGTTTCACCAGCCCAGACATCCGGCCTCCACAGCCCGAACATCCGGCCCTCCGCGAATGCCCAGACATCCGCCCCGATGCCCGGACGTCCGACCTCCCTGTCTGCGCACAGTGAAGGGCCGAGGCCCGTGTACCCCTTCTACCCCCTAGACTATATATACTCCATCCCGTACAACTTTCTAGGGTTAGCAAAGGATTAGCTCATATTTTGTGTGAGAGCTTTTCTCATCCACTTGGTTACCTTCTCCACGGATATTCAAGCCTCCACCGGAGAAGATCCCCCAAACGGATTCAACACCCCTCTTTAGGGAAGAACATCAAGACCTCCTCACGGAGAAGAACCGATTACCCTTTTGTATCATCCCTAGTTGATCGTGGATCGTGTATCTTACTTTATGTACTCGCGGATCTAGCCCATGTGTGACTTGTTCTTGTTAGTTTGAGTGTTCCTCTTGTGTTTCCCCTTGTGTTTTCCCTCGTTTTCCCCCTCGTGTTCCTCGTGTTCTTCACGGGATCCGCTCCTTTCGTGAAAGATTGGGCGATTAGGGTTCTACCCTACATCATCTTGGTATCTAGAGCCATGTTGATCACGATTTCGGAGCCTTCCCGTTGTGTTTCTCGCCTTGTTTTGTTGTTTTTCGTCCTAATTCGAAAATTCCCCACCAAAAATAGCCACAAATTTTTTTGTGATTTGTTGGTGTGTTGAGATTTTGTTGGTTTGGATCCATGGATTTGCTTTGTTGTGAGTGGATCTAGGTTCCCATCCTTTTCCCCCCAATTTCCATCCACAAATTCCTCCGAATTTCGTCCGGATTTAACCTCCCACGCGGTGTTCATCACGTTCGTCCCCGGATCCAGAGCCCGGACATCCGGCCCGCAGAGCGGCAGACATCCGGCCCCACCCGGACATCCGGCCTTCCACCCGGACATCCGGCCCCTGGCAGCCACATATCCATCCACCGCCCCAATTTCGACCAAATTTTGTTCCGGTGCCCACCATATACCATATATACTTCTGCATACCTGCACCACTTCCGCATAACCCAACCATTTTTGGAACGTTTCACTCTCTGACAGAATTGCTACTTCAAGGTTTGAGAATTTGAGTTGCGGTACCGTATCCTTTTGTGTTTCTTCTATTTAGGTACGGTTCGACATCGACATCACCGCCGCTCATCTCCGCCACGAACGCGTCATCAACAATGACCACCTCGACCACAGCTTGGTATTCGTGCCACCATTTTTACACCATACAGGAAGCAAGACCGGTAACCTCATCTCGGTATTGGACATATCATTCTTGCCATTACATTGATAGCCATCATAGCCTTACTCCTTTGCGTTGCTTACCGATCGGACTAGCCATTGAGTATTGCCGGCAACGAGACTTGTGCACATTAGTGATCATAGTTCCATAGCATACATACATCATTGTTGCATATCTTGGTATCATCTCTTGTGTCACAAAGTTGACATCGCATACACATTTGCTATCTTGGTTCGTCAAGCATTGCATGAGAAAAGAGCTCAAATATCAAAGAGCCAAACAAGCTTTTAAGCAAAGAGAAAAGATAAGCAAAGAGCTTTTAAGCAAGAACCATAGCATCTTACAACATTACGCTTGTCATACTCGATCATCTTGGATCATATCATAGCAACACCTTGCATAGAACATATTTGCGATAGAAGTCATTGCATTTTTGCTAAGTAGGTTGTGCACAAGTTCTTGTATCCGCCTATTGTGCAATCATGCTAGCGTCTCTCTAGTGTTGTGCAACAAGAGCATTTTTGTGGATTCCACATTTTGGCTCACCCTTGGTTGCACAACCCCACTTATCTTTTTGCGCGTGTGTTTCCGTGTACCTTATATGCTTGGTCTACTTGTTACATTGCATCTTGCGAATCTTTTCCAACATTATTGAAGCTCACTTACAATTCAATCAAATTTTGTGCCACCATCCTAACCAAGCTCCACCAAAAGCTTTTACTTGTGTAGGTGTGAGAAACCGACAAGAACTCTTACCAATTGTGCTATTTCCTTGTCCTACATTGGAGTGATCCTCGATCCACTTTCAACTTCGGTCAAGGTACATTTGGTACTCGTTCTTCTCTTTCTACCACTCACATTTTTCTTGGAATGATGGATAGGGCAAGTGCTTCTACCAACCCACTCTTCATGGAGCAAGACGACAACATGAACTCCTTCGTCACCAAGAGTCACCTCTTTGGTGCACAACGTGCTTTCCATCAAGAGCAACAAGCTATGAGTGAACGCATCGACAACCTTGCCACCGACTTGCGACTTTCCGAGCAACATACAAGGGACTACTTTGACCACAAGCTCGATGATCACAAGCAAGAGAATGACGCAAGGATGGACGAAACTCATGCTTTGTTGCTCAACCGCTCGTCATCCACTTCAAGAAGGAGCCATTCAAGCGGCCACTCCGACTTCACCCTCTCCGGCTCAAGTACACCGACATCGAACACTCTTCGTTGAGCTGCACGCACCGACCGTCAAGAAAGCCTCAATCCCCTACGAGACACCGACTCTCAAGAGCGCCGACAACGTCAAACTCAAGAGGCTTTTGCGCTAGCATGAGAACGGCAACGATAATGCTAACATGAAGAGGAAGAGCGAGCGCGTCTACACCAAAATGCTCAAGATGCCAAGGCACAACGTCAAGAACAACAACTCCGTGACGCTCAAGCACTTGCGGCGCAACACGCTCTATGCGATTCGAGTCGAGCTGTTGCCGACCGAAGCCGACAAGCCTGTGAACAAGAGGAAGCACTTCGCGAAGAAATTCAAGAATGAAGATTTCAAGCTCGCGTGCATCGTCAAGTTCCTCCTCGAGCTCGACAAGTTCCTCCACAAGCTAGCCAAGAACAACCAGTCAATCAAGAGCATGAAGACAATGGAGATCCTCCACGACAAGAGCAACATGACAATAACAATCCTCCATGCCAAGAGCACCACGAGTTGCACAATCATCAACAACATGGGCGTCATCATCCCCGACCCCAACACAATGAAGAGCAATGTTATGGCAAACTCAAGTTCACCATGCCCAAGTTCAACAGTAGCAACAACCCCGAAGAGTACCTTTCATGGGCATTGAAGGTTGACAAGATATTCCGTTTGCACAATTTTGAAGAAGAGAAGAAGATCACGATGGCATCCCTTGAGTTCCAAGACTATGTCCTCATTGGTTGGGAACAAATCATAGAGCGCCGAGAGGCAAGAGGTGAACCACCCATCACTGTCGGATTTCAGGTTCTGGCAGACCCTTGAGGTTTGAACACTGGGGTGCGCGCGGAGATCTCTCCCCTACCGATCTATGTCCAATCTCATCGCGTGATCTAAGATGGAGACAACGAACAACACAAGGGACACGAGGTTTATACTGGTTCGGACCACCGTTGTGGTGTAATACCCTACTCCAGTGTGTGGTGTGGTGGATTGCCTCAAGGGCTGATGATGAACAGTACAAGGGAAGAACAGCCTCGTGAGAGGTGTTCTTGAGCTGGTGCGATTAACTGCTTGGGCGAGTTCAGCCGCCTCTCTCTCTCTCTCTCTGCTAGGGTTCTACCAGATCTCTAGATGATCCCCTACTCTGTGGTGGCTAGCTCTATTTATAGAGGCCCTAGGCCTCTCCCCAAATAATGAGAGGGAAGGGCGCCAACAATTGGCCATTTTGAAGGGGAACATATAGTACAAGTTATCCTGGCAAAGGTGGTTCGGCTGCCAGAAGTACTGGTGATGACGCTGTCTTGGGCTCCACGGTGACCTCCATCCTGCCGCTCTGCTGGTCTTGGTCTTGTTGCACCGAAATGGTAACCTTTGCCTGATGCCATGGCCTGTGCTTGCCCCCTTTGCACCAAAGGTGAAACAAGGACACTGCGCAGGCCGACGCCCGCCTGGTCTCGATCGTCATGGCTTGCGTCATGGGCTCCTCGCGAGGTATCCCCGCCTTGATCTCTCCGCCTCCTCGCGAGCCTGCCTGATGAGTCTTCCTCTGAGGAAGCTTCCGGTCGTCCGCCCCGCGAGGCTTGGCCCCTCGCGAGGGTCTTGAGCTTGAGCTGATGAAGATGGGCCGCGCTGGGCCCCCACATGAGCCACGCCGCAGGCAGGCAAGTCTGGGGACCCCCGTTCCCAGAACGCCGACAGTAGCCCCCGGGCCCAAGGCGCGCCCGGGTTTGGCCTAGGAGGGAAGTGAAGGGGCGAGCGCAAAGCGCCGCAGGCCCCAACAGCCTGCGGCCTTGGGCGCCGCGTGGCGACTAATTGGACGTGGGCGTGTGCGCTTCCCCATGATGCCTTATTACGCGCCCGGCTAAGCGGACCCGTAGTTGCACACAGTTGTTCCTCCTTTCCACTGCTCGCTTGCCTCCTACCCTCCCTTCTTCTTCGAGCTCCAGCCTCCGCCGCCAATCCGGCTCGAGTTCTTCCTCCTCTTCTCCGCCGTGGCACCGTCGAAGAAAGGAAGGGTCCGCTCCACCCTTGCAACTATCTTCAACGAGTGCGGCAGGACCACGGCCTGGCCTGCTTCCCATGCCTCCCTTGATAGGATCGTCACGGAGGTCCGATTCTTCGCTGATACCCTATGGACGGGTCTGGTTCCCCCTTTTTCGGCCTTCTTCAATGAGGTGCTCTCCCATTATCAGATCCGCATGATGCACCTCGGGTCGGAGTCCATTACTCTTCTAGCTGTCTTTGCTTTTGTTTGCGAGGCGATGATAGGCATTCCCCCTTCCGTGGCCCTGCTGCGCCACTTCTTTTCCTTGCTCCTGAGCGATCCACTCAGTGCTCAGGGTGTGTGAGCTTCCTGGCCATGCCAGAGATGGCCACTTCAGGTATCAACTTCGGCCTTCCTCCTTCTGAGGCCAGGTTCAGAGAGCGGTGGCTATACGTGGACGTTGGAGTGCCCAACCCTCTGCTCTCGCACCCGACCTCGCCTGTTGTTCCTCACGCAGGTTGGGACCATGAGGTGCTCGCGAGCCCCCGGCTTGCCTTCGTCTGGCGCCGCTTCCAGAGTTTGAGGGCGCTCAATGTGACAGCGCCCAAGTTGGCGAAGGAGTTCCTCCAATGTTGCATTGCTCCTCTTCAGCGCCACTCTCGCCGGATGTGGGACTTTGCGGGGCATCGAGACTGCATGCGGCTTCAGGAGGAGGACTTGGCACCTAAAGTGCTGCGGACGGTGCTCAGGGTCTTGACTGGCGATCCTTCCCCCGGCAGCCTTCGGAGCAATGGTATCCTCTTGTATCTTTGCTCTGGCCGGGCCGATTTTGTGAGGCAGATGCCCAGCTTCGACGAGTGTGGACTGCGCCCGACTGGCTTCATGGGGCCCCGCGAGAACCCAGCC
The DNA here is from genome assembly GCF_003073215.2 of Triticum urartu. NCBI lineage: Eukaryota > Viridiplantae > Streptophyta > Magnoliopsida > Poales > Poaceae > Triticum > Triticum urartu. The sequence continues at coordinate 287,432,081 of NC_053023.1, read as the reverse complement.
GCCGTGGTTGCTTCCCCTGCAGCCCACAGCAGTCCTTCCTCGGGCGATAGGGCGGGGAGACGAGAACCGGTGAGCATTGAGGCGCCCGATGTCGAGGTGCCGATGCCGCGAGAAGCCTCGAAGGCGGCGTCTCCCGAGGCCCGCCCTGGAGCGGCGACAAGTGCGGAGTCGCGAACCATGGTTCCCGTGGCCGGGGCTTCCAAGCCCCCAGCCGTTCCTTGTGAGGCGACGCCTGACGGCGCCCTCCAGGCTGACTCCTCCAGCGCTGATCATCTTGATGCTTCTTCCGCACCAGGGGCCGATCCCCGCACCGGGCGCTTAGGTCGGTTCCGGGTAGACTTTGAGGCCCTCCGCAAGAGGAAGGAGGCCTTGGGTGGCAACGACCATCCTTGCCGCTTGTTGAAGCGCAGGAAGTACTTCTCCATGGACGAGTAAGTCTTCTTCTTTCCTTGCTCGTTTGCTTTGCTATCCCTGTGACTGATTGTGGCCCTTTCAGGCCCTACCCTACGGAACCCGCTGAGCCAGCCCTGGAGCCATCCCCCCAAGCTTCGCCTTCTCTGCTAGCCCTGGGCTCACCGTGTTGGAGCGGCACCCCTGTTGCCAGACCAGTTGGTGGAGTGGTCTGTTCCATAGGGCACCTCGAGCCTGCGCGCCTGCGCGCCCGCTGTCCTTTCTTCATGAGTCCTCCTGGGGCACATCTGGCTTGCCCCGCGTTCCTCCTCTGATCATAGATGGTGAATGGCTGAAGTCTGTCTTTGGCTCCTCCCCCGTGGGTGGACCGGCGCCAGGACGGATACCCAGAGAGGTCCGTTCGGCGGTGGCTAGGGCGCCAGCCCCCAGCCCCGTGCCGGGAGGGAGCCTGCCGCCTCGGGGTCCTCTGCATGCCCCAGTGGAAGAGGGTGATGCAGAAGACGTGCTCAGGCGCGCTCGGGAGCGACGCACCCTTCGCAAAGAGTTCCTCCAGAGGGTGGCGGATGCGGTGAGCCGGATCGGGGCAGAGCTTGCTGACGAGGATGCGCGCCTTGAGGCCGAAGGTTTGCGCCTTGCTGAGGAGAGACGCAAACAAAAGGTAGCCATCGCCCTTGTGCGTCACCAACGTGATCTCAAAAAAGCGAAGGCTGAAGCGTCGCTGGCAGCTTCGCGGGAGGCCTTCTCCCAGGCCGTCGAGGAGGCTCGGGAAGCAGACCGACGGCGCAAGGATGCGGAGGAGCGCGCGTGGGAGCTCCTGGCCTGGGCAACTCCGTGGAGCAGCAAGTGGAACTGTGTTAGGCGGCCCTTGAGTCGATGGAGGGGGCCCCTGTTGATCGGGCGGAGCTTCTGAAGTGCGAGGAGGTGCTGACGCTGGAGGCCGCTGAGCGCAACCTTGATTTTGAGCGGTTGGAGACGAGGGAGCGCCTGGTGGCTCGGGCGGAGGATGACGTTGCCGTGCGCGAAGCCCGGGCCCAGGAAGAAGTCGATCGCCGCGTGGCGGAAGCTCGCTCAGCCTTCGAGCGTGAATACGAGGCGAGGTTGGGGATGATCAAGGCCGAGGCTGAGGGCAGGACCGAAGCCCTCAGGACCAAAATGGCCGAAGTGACACGGCGTGTGGACTCCTCCGCAACCGCCCTTAGCGCAGCATAGGCGGAGCTGTCCTCTTCCTGGGCCAAGCAGCTTCTTCTCCAACAGAGGGTTGATGATGCCGAGGCCATCGCGCAGCGGAATGAGGACGAGATCCGTCGGTGATGGGTCCTGGAGCATGAGCATGCCCCCATGCATCAAACGCTCAAAGAAAGGGCCAACACAGCTTTGGGCAATATCTGCGAGGCTGCCGCTAAGGAGCCACATGAGGTCAACTACGCCGACAACCTCCAGTTTTTCACCGATGTGGTGACGCTTGTAGAGAACCGCTCTGAAAGGTCCCGTTTGCTTGTCGAAGAGAGGAGCCGAGCCTTGCTCGGGAGTGCATTCTCCCGCTTCTTCAGCTATCTGCTAGACAGGGACCCCCACTTTGACTTCGACGCTGCGATCGCACCCATGCCCATAGCCGCCCGAGGTGCCCTGGCACGATGGGTGGAGGATAATGTGGACGCCCTCGTCAGGGCCTTTGCATCTGATGATGATGGCGTGGTCGTGGCCGCCAATGAAGGTAGTGTTGTGGACGAGCTTGGCACTGACGGAGATGCTGGCGGCGGCGGCAATGTCAACGATGCCAGCGATGCCTTCGAGGATGCCCAAGAAGACGCGGTGAGTGATATGTCCGACTGACCGCATGTCACTGCTATTTATCCTGCACGAAGAAGGCTCGGGCTTGTCCTTGAAGAATGTAAGAGCATTTTGGGAGGGGTAGCCCCTCATGTAAAGGTTTGCAATTAGTACCCTGGTAAGTATAATATTGCGTGTGAACTTAGTAGCTGGCCTGGTGATGAGTCAGCTGACATGTGTACCTTCTGACCCCGATGAGTCCTGAGCGGGCCTGCGGGGGCCGTCGTACCTCGGCTGTCGCCTGATTAACTTGTAGATTCCGCGATGAAGACCTCCGGAGAGGGTGCGGCAACAGCGGTCCCAGCTGTAAAACATGCCTGGCCCGGCCCGGCTCGCAAGGGGCTCGCGAGGGGGGGGGGGGCAGGCGACGCTAACTTTGGACGCAAAGCCGAAACCAGAACGCGAGAGATTGCTCGAACGATACTAAACACCCCTTCCCCCAAAAACATGCAAGCATCGAGCTCAAATCCAACTTAAATCCAAATCAAAGAACTTGTCAACAAGGAAATGCAAAAGCAAAAGGCCGCGTCCGGCACCTAGTCTAGTCTTCGACGTTTTCTCACCAGCGCGGAGCTAAGTGCTGCCACTGGGCGTGGGCGGGAGCCCCGAGGCCCGAGGGCGGCTCTCCGGAGAATCCGGGGCGTGTACAACCCCACTCATTATTACGTGAGAGTGTCACGGGCCTAGAGCTTCACAGGCACTGGGCGTTCTTCACAGGTACCGGCCTTGCTTCATATCGCCAGACGAGGGCCCCGCCTTGCGCCACACTCTGCCGCCATCGACGGCGATCGGAAACCAGGACGATGCCAATGAGGCAGAACGGTCGCCAGCGGTTCCCCCGACGACCACGGGTCACCTGCCGGGGGCAGGCCCTAGGGCACCTCCTCGGCAGTGGGCCTACCTCCTGAGAACGCCTTGCTCCGACCGTCGCGGGGACAAACCCGAATCTCGACCCCTCTCCTGCAGCCCCCTGCGCCCTCCTCCTGAGGGGTCTGAGACTGCAGAATTGGGGCAGCCACCTGCTGCGGAGACCTGTATCTCCTGCGACCAATGGTTAGCATAAGCTTGCTCCTGAGGGATGAGTGGTACCCGATAGTTGCCGCCGCCGGTGCGGTTGTCGAGGCTCTCCTGGGGTTCTCCAAAGAGCTCAGCTTCTGGCGTCTCCTCGCCCCATCCTGGCCCGAGGAATGAGCCATGATCTACTTCCAGCGCGCACCCCTGATCCACCATGCGAGGCACATAAGCTTATGGGGCCACCGCCTCATGCGCCTGGCCGTAGCACCCTGTATGCCATGCAGCCTGGCTTGGAACACCGTCTTGGGGGTGATGGAGCGGTGGTCCGCCGAGGCCGAAGGCCGCGGCGTGCACCTCTTCGCTGGCCTGAGTGGGGGCTGGCGTGACTTGTCGCCCGGTGCCGGCGGAGGTGTTGGCGCTGGACGGGCCCTGGAGTCCATTGGAAGTCGCGTGCATGCGCATGATGCCACCATGCGGCCCGCCTCGGGTCTGGGGTGGTAGCTGGACGCAGAAAGGAGGTGTTCCTGAGGCGGCGGCATCCAGGAGCTCAGCTACTCGCTCCAACAACACGTCGCGGCCGCCCTCCATCAGTCAACACTGTAGCAGCTCTCGGGCCACCGTGAGCGCGGCCCTGGAATTCACTTGCTCCCGTCGGGTGTACGGCGCCGTGGCCGCGGCATGGTCTGAGGCCGTTGCTGCGGCCCGCACCTATCGTGGTGTGGGGGCAGGCGGCGTCTGGCTGCGTCGCCCGTGCCCGGCAGCGCCTTGCGGAGCACGGGTTTCCTGAGGTGCAAGTTTGAGGTCGCCTTGGGCTAGTGCCACGGCGTGGGCAGGCCACGCTGCCCAGCGGTCGGCGTTGGCTGCCGGGTCGCTTAACATCTGAACGGCGAAGCGATGGAACGCGATGCGGAGGAAGAAGGATTCCGGCGCACCCCTACCTGGCGCGCCAAATGTCGGATTTCGGGTTCCGGCAGACCCTTGAGGTTCGAACACTGGGGTGCGCGCGGAGATCTCTCCCCTACTGATCTACGTCGAATCTCCTCGCGTGATCTAAGCTGGAGACAACGAACAACACAAGGGACACGAGGTTTATACTGGTTCGGGCCACAGTTATGGTGTAATACCCTACTCCAGTGTGTGGTGCGGTGGATTTCCTCAAGGGCTGATGATGAACAGTACAAGGGAAGAACATCCTCGCGAGAGGTGTTCTTGAGCTGGTGCGATGAACTGCTTGGGCGAGTTCAGCCGCCTCTCTCTCTCTCTCTGCTAGGGTTCTACCAGATCTCTAGATGATCCCCTACTCTGTGGTGGCTAGCTCTATTTATAGAGGCCCTGGGCCTCTCCCCAAATAATGAGCGGGAAGGGCGCCAACAATCGGCCATTTTGAAGGGGAACATGTAGTACAAGTTATCCCGACCAAAGGTGGTCTTCGGTTGCCAGAAGTACTGGTGATGACGCGGTCTTGGCCTCCGCGGTGACCTCCGCCCTGTCGCTCTACTGGTCTTGGTCTTGTTGCACCGAAATGGTAACCTTTGCCTGATGCCGTGGCCTGTGCTTGCCCCTTTGCACCAAAGGGGAAACAAGGACACTGCGCAGGCCGGCGCCCGCCTGGTCTAGATCGTCATGGCTTGCGTCACGGGCTCCTCGCGAGTATCCCCGCCTTGATCTCTCCGCCTCCTCGCGAGCCTACCTGATGAGTCTGCCTCTGAGGAAGCTTCCAGTCGTCCGCCCCGCGAGGTTTGGCCCCTCGCGAGGGTCTTGAGCTTGAGCTGATGAAGATGGGCCACGCTGGGCCCCCACTTGAGCCACGCCACAGGCCGCAGGCAGGCAAGTCTGGGGACCCCCGTTCCCAGAACGCCGCCAGTAGCCCCCGGGCCCAAGGCGCGCCCGGGCTTGGCCTAGCAGGGAAGCGAAGGGGCGAGCGCGAAGCGCCGCGGGCCCCAACAGCCTGCGGCCTTGGGCACCGCATGGCGACTGATTGGACGTGGGCGTGTGTGCTTCCCCACGACGCCTTATTACGCGCCCGGCTAAGCGGACCCGTAGTTGCACACAGTTGTTCCTCCTTTCGACTGCTCGCTTGCCTCCTACCCTCCCTTCTTCTTCGAGCTCCAGCCTCCGCCGCCAATCCGGCTCGAGTTCTTCCTCCTCTTCTCCGCCATGGCACCGTCGAAGAAAGGAAGGGGGAAGAATCCCGTGCCTTCGCCCCGCACACCTCCAGCGGCGACCCCCGGCGTCGCCCGGCCGATCATACTCAATCCGGAAGCTTTGGACAAGGTCCGCTCCGCCCTTGCAACTATCTTCAACGAGTGCGGCAGGACCACGGCCTGGCCTGCTTCCCATGCCTCCCTTGATAGGATCGTCACGGAGGTCCGATTCTTCGCCGATGCCCTATGGACGGGTCTGGTTCCCCCTTTTTCGGCCTTCTTCAATGCGGTGCTCTCCCATTATTAGATCCGCATGATGCACCTCGGGCAGGAGTCCATTACTCTTCTGGCTGTCTTTGCTTTTGTTTGCGAGGCGATGATAGGCATTCCCCCTTCCGTGGCCTTGCTGCGCCACTTATTTTCCTTGTGCCTGAGCGATCCCACTCAGTCCTCAGGGTGTGTGAGCTTCCTGGCCGTGCCAGAGACGGCCACTTCAGGGATCGACTTCGGCCTTCCTCCTTCTGAGGCCAGGTTCAGAGAGCGGTGGCTATACGTGGACGTTGGAGTGCCCAACCCTCTGCTCTCGTACCCGACCTCGCCTGCTGTTCCGCACGCGGGTTGGGACCATGAGGTGCTCGCGAGCCCCAAGCTTGCCTTCGTCTGGCGCCGCTTCCAGAGTTTGAGGGCGCTCAATGTGACAGCGCCCAAGGTGGTGAAGGAGTTCCTCCAATGTTGCATTGCTCCTCTTTAGCGCCACTCTCGCCGGATGTGGGACTTTGCGGGGCACAGAGACCGCATGCGGCTTCAGGAGGAGGACTTGGCGCCTAAAGTGCTGTGGACGGTGCTCAGGGTCTTGACTGGCGATCCTTCCCCCGGCATCCTTCGGAGCAATGGTATCCTCTTGTATCTTTGCTCTGGCCGGGCCGATTTTGTGAGGCAGATGCCCAGCTTCGACGAGTGGGGACTGCGCCCGGCTGGCTTCATGGGGCCCCGTGAGAACCCAGCCGCCGTGGTTGCTTCCCCTACCGCCCACAACGGTCCTTCCTCGGGCGACAGGGCGGGGATACGAGAACTGGCGAGGGTTGAGGCGCCCGATGTCGAGGTGCCGATGCCGCGAGAAGCCTCAAAGGCGGCGTCTCCCGAGGCCCGCCCTGGAGCGGCGACAAGTGCGGAGTCACGGCCCATGGTTCCTGAGGCCGGGGCTTCCGAGCCCCCAGCCGTTCCTCATGAGGCGACTCCTGACGGCGCCCTCCAGGCTGACTACTCCAGCACTGATCATCTTGACGCTTCTTCCTCACCAGGGGCCGACCCTCGCGCCGGGCGCTTAGGTCGGTTCCGGGTAGACTTCGAGGCCCTCCGCAAGAGGAAGGAGGCCTTGGGTGGCAACGACCGTCCTTGCGGCTTGTTGAAGCGCAGGAAGTACTTCGCCATGGACGAGTAAGTCTTCTTCTTTCCTTGCTCGTTTGCTTTGCTATCCCTGTGACTGATTGTGGCCCTTTCAGGCCCTGCCCTGCGGAACCCGCTGAGCCAGCCCGGGAGCCATCTCGCCAAGCTTCCCCTTCTCCGCTGGCCCTGGGCTCACCGTGCTCGAGCGGCACCCCTGCTGCCAGACCAGTTGGTGGAGTGGTCCGTTCCATAGGGCACCTCGAGCCTGCGCGCCCGCTGTCCTTTCTTCATGAGTCCTCCTGGGGCACATCCGGCTTGCCCCGTGTTCCTCCTCTGATCATAGATGGTGAATGGCTGAAGTCTGTCTTTGGCTCCTCCTCCGTGGGTGGACCGGCGCCAGGCCGGATTCCCAGAGAGGTCCGTTCGGCGGTGACTAGGGCGCCAGCCCCCAGCCCCGCACCGGGAGGGAGCCTGCGGCCTCGGGGTCCTCCACATGCTCCGGTGGAAGAGGGTGATGCGGAAGACGTGCTCAGGCACGCTCGAGAGCGATGCACCCTTCGTGAAGAGTTCCTCCAGAGGGCGGCGGATGCGGTGAGACAGATCGGGGCAAAGCTTGCTGATGAGGATGCGCGCCTCGAGGCCGAAGGTTTGCGCCTCGCTGAGGAGAGACGCAAACTAAAGGGAGCCATCGCCCTTGCGCATCACCAACGTGATCTCGAAAAAGCGAAGACTGAAGCGTCGCTGGCAGCTTCGCAGGAGGCCTACTCCCAGGCCGTCGAGGAGGCTCAAGAAGCAAACCGACGGCGCAAGGATGTGGAGGAGCGTGCATGGGAGCTCCTGGCCTGGGGCAACTCCCTGGAGCAGCAAGTGGAACTGCGCCAGGCGGCCCTTGAGTCGATGGAGGGGGCCCCTGTTGATTGGGCGGAGCTTCTGAAGCGCGAGGAGGCGCTGACGCTGGAGGCTGCTGAGCGCAACCCTGATCTTGAGCGGTTGGAGACGAGGGAGCGCCTGGTGGCTCGGGCGGAGGATGACGTTGCCATGCGCGAAGCCCGGGCCCAGGAAGAAGTCGATCGCTGCGTGGCGGCAGCTCGCTCAGCCTTCGAGCGTGAATACGAGGCGAGGTTGGGGCTGATCAAGGCTGAGGCTGAGGGCAGGACCGAAGCCCTCAGGACCAAACTGGCCGAAGTGACATGGCGTGTGGACTCCTCCGCAGCCACCCTCAGTGCAGCACAGGCGGAGCTGTCCTCTTCCCGGGCCGAGCAGCTTCTTTTCCAACAGAGGGTTGATGACGCCGAGGCCATCGCGCAGCGGAATGAGGACGAGATCCATCGGCGACTGGTCCTGGAGCGTGAGCATGCCCCCATGCTTCAAACGCTCAGAGAAAGGGCCAAACACAGCTTTGGGCAACATCTGCGAGGCTGCCGCTAAGGAGCCGCATGAGGTCAACTACGCCGGCAGCCTCCAGTTTTTCACCGATATGGTGACGCTTCTGGAGAACCGCTCCGAAAGGTCCCGTTGGCTTGTCGAAGAGAGGAGCCGAGCCTTGCTCGGGCGTGCATTCTCCCGCTTCTTCAGCTATCTGCTGGACAGGGACCCCCACTTTGACTTCGACGCTGCCATCGCACTCATGCCCATAGTCGTCCGGGGTGCCCTGGCGCGATGGGTGCAGGATAATGTGGACGCCCTCGTCAGGGCCTTTGCATCTAATGATGATGGCGTGGTCGTGGCCGCCAATGAAGGCAGTGTTGTGGACGAGCCTGGCCCTGACGGAGATGCTGGCGGCGGCGGCAATGTCAACGACGCCAGCGATGCCTCCGAGGATGCCCAAGAAGACGTGGTGAGTGATATGTTTGACTGACCGCATGTCACTGCTGTTTATCCTGCACGAAGAAGGCTCGGGCTTGGCCCTGAAGAATGTAAGATCATTTTGGGAGGGGTAGCCCCTCATGTAAAGGTTTGCAATTAGTACCCTGGTAAGTATAACATTGCGTGTGAACTTAGTAGCTGGCCTGGTGATGAGTCAGCTGACATGTGTACCTTCCGACCCCGACGAGTCCTGAGCGGGCCTACGGGGGCCGTCGTACCTCGGCTGTCGCCTGATTAACTTGTAGATTCCGCGATGAAGACCTCCGGAGAGGGTGCGGCAACATCGGTCCCAGCTGTAAAACGTGCATGGCCCGGCCCGGCTCGGCTCGCAAGGGGCTCGTGAGGGGGGGGGGGCAGTCGACGCTAACTTTGGACGCAAAGCCGAAACCAGAATGCGAGAGATTGCTCGTACGAGACTAAACACCCCTTCCCCCAAAAACACGCAAGCATCGAGATCAAATCCAACTTAAATCCAAATCGAAGAACTTGTCAACAAGAAAAGGCAAAAGCAAAAGGCCGCGTCCGGCACCTAGTCTAGTCTTCGACGTCTTCTCACCAGCGTGGAGCTAAGTGCTGCCACTGGGCGTGGGCGGGAGCCCCGAGGCCCGAGGGCGGCTCTCTGGAGACTCCGAGGCGTGTACAACCCCACTCATTATTACGTGAGAGTGTGACGGGCGGCAAGCTTCACAGGCACTGGGCGTTCTTCACAGGTACCGGCCTTGCTTCATATCGCCAGACGAGGGCCCCACCTTGCGCCACACTCTGCCGCCATCGATGGCGACCGGAAACCAGGACGACGCCAATGAGGTAGAGCGGTCGCCAGCGGTTCCCCCGATGACCACGGGTCCCCTGCCGGGGGCAGGCCCTGGGGCACCTCCCCGGCAGCGGGCCTACCTCCTGAGAACACCTTGCTCCGACCGTCGCAGGGACGAACCCGAATCTCGGCCCCTCTCCTGCAGCCCCCTGCGCCCTCCTCCTGAGGGGTATGAGGCTGCAAAATTGGGGCAGACACCTGCTGCGGAGACCTATATCTCCTGCGACCCATGGTTAGCATAAGCTTGCTCCTGAGGGATGAGTGGTACCCCATAGTTGCCGCCGCCGGTGCGGTTGTCGAGGCTCTCCTAGGGTTCCCGAAAGAGCTCAGCTTCTGGCGTCTCCTCGCCCCATCCTGGCCGAGGAATGATCCATGATCTTCTTGCAGCGTGCAGCCCTGATCCACCATGCGGGGCACATAACCTTCTGGGGCCACCGCCTCATGCGCCTCGCCGTAGCACCCTGTATGCCATGCAGCCTGGCTTGGAACGTCGTCTGGGGGGTGATGGCGCGGCGGTCCGCCGAGGCCGAACGCCGCGGCGTGCACCTCTTCGCAGGCCTGAGAGGGGGCTGGCATGACTTGTCGCCCGGTGCTGGCGGAGGTGTTGGCACTGGACGGGCCCTGGAGTCCACTGGAAGTCGCGTGCGTGCGCACGATGCCACCATGCGGCCCGCCTCGGGTCTGGGGTGGCAGCTGGATGCAGAAAGGAGGTGTTCCTGAGGCGGCGACGTCCAGGAGCTCAGCTACTCGCTCCAACAACACGTCGCGGCCGGCCTCCAGCAGTCGGCACCGTAGCAGCTCTCAGGCCACCGTGAGCGCGGCCCTGGAATTCACTTGCTCCCGTCAGGTGTACGGCGCCGTGGCCGCGGTGTGGTCTGAGGCCCTTGCTGCGGCCAGCACCTGCCATGGTGTGAGGGCAGGCGGCGTCTGGCCGCGTCGCCCGTGCCCCGCAGCGCCCTGCGGAGCGCGGGTTTCCTGAGGCGCAAGGTTGAGGTCTCCCTGGGCTGGTGCCACGGCGTGCGCGGGCCACGCTGCCCAGAGGTCGGCGTTGGCTGCCGGGTCGCTTGACATCTGAACAGCGAAGCGATGGAACGCGATGCGGAGGAAGAAGGATTCCGGCGCACCCCTACCTGGCGTGCCAAATGTCGGATTTTGGGTTCCGGCAGACCCTTGAGGTTCGAACACTGGGGTGCGTGCGGAGATCTCTCCCCTACCGATCTACGTCCAATATCCTCACGTGATCTAAGCTGGAGACAACGAACAACACAAGGGACATGAGGTTTATACTGGTTCGGGCCACCGTTGTGGTGTAATACCCTACTCTATTGTGTGGTGTGGTGGATTGCCTCAAGGGCTGATGATGAACAGTACAAGGGAAGAACAGCCTCGTGAGAGGTGTTCTTGAGCTGGTGCGATGAACTGCTTGGGCGAGTTCAGCCGCCTCTCTCTCTCTCTGCTAGGGTTCTACCAGATCTCTAGATGATCCCCTACTCTGTGGTGGCTAGCTCTATTTATAGAGGCCCTGGGCCTCTCCCCAAATAATGAGCGGGAAGGGCGCCAACAATCGACCATTTTGAAGGGGAACATATAGTACAAGTTATCCTCACCAAAGGTGGTCTTCGGCTGCCAGAAGTACTGGTGATGACGCTGTCTTGGGCTCCACGGTGACCTCCGTCCTGCCGCTCTGCTGGTCTTGGTCTTGTAGCACCGGAATGGTAACCTTTGCCTGATGCCTTGGCCTGTGGTTGCCCCCTTTGCACCAAAGGGGAAACGAGGACACTGCGCAGGCCGGTGCCCGCCTGGCGCCCACCTGGTCTCGATCGTCTTGGCTTGCGTCACGGGCTCCTCGCGAGGTATCCCCAGCTTGATCTCTCCGCCTCCTCGCGAGCTTGCCTGATGAGGCTCCCTCTGAGGAAGCTTCAGGTCATCTGCCCCGTGAGGCTTGGCCCCTCGCGAGGGTCTTGAGCTTGAGCTGATGAAGATGGGCCGCGCTGGGCCCCCACTTGAGCCACGCCGCAGGCCGCAGGCAGGCAAGTCTGGGGACCCCCGTTCCCAGAACACCGACAGTCACTACTTGGGCGCAAATGAAGGATCTCATGAGAGCACGCTTCGTACCTACCTACTACAACCGCGACCTCTTCAAGAAACTCCAACAACTCAAGCAAGATCATTTCAAGTATGCCAAGTTCTCATCCAAGGCCTACGGCTTCTCCAATAGCCAAGCTTCAACGACTCCAACACCGACTACAAGACCTTCTACTTCCAACATCGACAAGTCAACTTCCAAGAAAGCTTCGTCACCTACAAGCCATCCTCCTACGAGCAACTTCAAGCAAAGGGCTTCATCATCATCAACTCCAACCGAGGAGACTATCAAGACGAGTTCCTTCAAGTGTTTCACTTGGGAGGCCGAGGCCACAAGTCCTACGAGTGCACCAACAAGCGAACCATGGTCTTCAACGATGATGGCACTTATGACTCCTTGAGCGAAGGCGAAATGGAAGCCCCGAGCAAGTCGCCATGAACCGCCAAGTGAACAATGAAGAAGAACATGTCTTTTGTGATGAAGACTCAAGTCCCGCACTTGTTGTCTCCAAAGTCTTGACTCTCCAACATCACCAAGAAGAAGACCAATGATGCCACATATTCCACACCAAGGCCGGCATCAATGGATGATCCATCAAGGTCATCATCGATGGAGGGAGTTGTCATAATCTCGCAAGTGAAGAACTTTGCTCCAAGCTCCAATTGCCCAAGACAAAGCATCCACATCCATACAAAGTGCAATGGCTTAGTGACTCCGGCACAATCCAAGTCGAGCACCGAGTACAAGTCTCCTTTAAGATCGGCGCCTACGAAGACACCTTGGAGTGCGATGTCGTTCCAATGACCGTTTGCCATCTTCTCCTTGGACGGCCATGGCAATTCGATAGAGGAGACGTACACAATGGCCGAATGAACCACTACATCTTCAAGAGGAAGGGCAAGGAGTATGTCCTCCGTCCAATGTCGCCAAGTCAAGTGATCGCCGACAAGCAAGCCACCCATTGTGGAGATCATAGTGAGAGAGCGAGCCACCAAAAAGAGAGTGAGCGCCACAAGCCAAAATTGAGTGCCTCCACGATGAGCGAAAACAAGAACCTAGTTCTATTTTCCACCAAACATGAGATGAGAGAAGTGTGTGGGAACCCATCTAGTGTCCTACACTACGTCCTCGTGTGCAAGGACAATGCACCACAAACTAACACTTCTCACACTCTTCCTCTAGTGTTATCTTCTCTTTTGCAGGAATTTCAAGATGTTTTTCCCGATGAGCTACCTCCAGGTCTACCTCCTCTACGAGGCATTGAGCACCGAATCGACCTCATCCCCGGAGCACCTCTTCCAAACAAAGCTCCTTACCGTGTCAACCCCGACGAAACAAAAGAAATACAAAGGCAAGTAAAGCATCTAAACATGTGCGTGAAAGTTTGAGCCCTTGTGCCATTCCGGTCATTCTTGTGCCAAAACGTGATGGTAGTTTTCGCATGTGCTCCGGTTGTAGACCTATCAATTCTATCACCGTTCGCTATGGGTATCCCATTCCACGCCTAGATGATATGCTTGATGAGCTTAGCGGTGCCACTATATTTTCCAAAATTGATCTTAAGAGTTGTTACTATCAAATCCGCATACAAGAGGGTGATGAATGGAAAACCGCCTTCAAAACCAAGTTTGGTTTGTATGAGTAGTTAGTCATGCCTATGGGTCTTTCGAAAGCACCGGGCACTTATATGCGCCTCATGAATCATGTATTTCGCCCTTACATTGGTATATTTGTTGTGGTCTACTTTGATGACATTCTTGTGTTTAGCAAATCTATCAAAGAGCATGTCACCCATGTCCGCACCGTTTTGCAAACTCTTAGAAAAGAGTGCCTCTATGCTAATATGGAGAAATGCCTTTTTGGTGTTGAAAAGCTCGTTTTCTTGGGTTTTGTTGTTTCTTCTAAGGGTGTTCTTGTTGATGAGTCCAAGGTCAATGCTATTAAGACTTGGCTGCAACCAACCAACTTGCATCAAGTGTGTAGTTTTGTTGGCCTTGCGGGTTTCTATCGTCGCTTTGTGAAGGATTTTAGCACCATTGCTTCGCCTTTGCATGCTTTGAGCAAGAAGAATGCGCCTTTTGTTTGGGGACCATCCCAAGATACCGCATTCAATGAGCTTAAGAATTTGCTTACTCATGCTCCCGTGCTTGCTTTACCCAACTTCGACAAGCCTTTTGAAATTCATTACGATGCTAGTGGTAGTGGCATAGGAGGTGTGTTAACGAAAAAGATGCGCTCCATAGCTTACTTTAGTGAGAAACTTTCTAGAGCGCAACTCAATTATCCCGTCTATGGCAAAGAGCTATATGCTTTAGTCCGCGTTTTGCATGAATGGGAACATTACCTTCGTGCCCATGAGTTTATCATTCATACCGATCATGAGACTCTCAAGTATCTTAAGGGACAAACAAAGTTGAAGAAGCGTCATGCTAAATGGAGTGAATTTATTGAGCCTTTTCCCTATGTCATCAAGTACATCAAGGGTAAAGAAAACATCATAGCGGATGCTCCTTCCCTCATATGCATGCTTGTCAAGCAACTTGAGTTAGATGTCATTGGTTTCGAGCATATCAAAGACTTGTATGAGCATGATGTAACTTTTGCTACTCCTTATGCCAAGTGTTTGTTGAATTCATCTTGGGAACGCTATTACATCAAAGACGGCTATCTTATGAGAGCTAACAAACTTTGCATCCCCGAGTCCTCATTTCGTTTGTTGCTTCTGCAGGAATCTCATGGAGGAGGCTTAATGGGACACTTCGGACGTGACAAGACGTTCGCCACGCTCTCGAAGAGCTACTTTTGGCCAAAGATGTTTTAGGACGTCAATCGTTTCACCAACCGGTGTTCTACATGTTGCAAAGCTAAGTCCAAAGCTCAATCTCATGGTCTCTATATGCCTTTACCAATCCCATACCAACCATGGGAATACATTAGCATGGACTTTGTACTTGGTTTGCCTAGAACTCGAAATGGGTAATATTCCATATTTGTCGTTGTGGATCGTTTCTCAAGAATGGCACATTTTATTCCTTGCCACAAGATAGACGATGCTTCACATGTTGCTAATCTCTTTCGTAGGGAAATTTTGCGTCTCGGACCGCGGCGTCAAGTTCCTTAGCTACTTTTGGAACACCCTATGCGCCAAGGTCGGAATCAAGCTACTCTTCTCCACGGCATACCATCCTCAAACCGACGGCCAAACGGAGGTGACAAACCGCACACTCTCCGCTCTACTTCGAGTACTCATCAAGAAGAACATCAAAGAGTGGGAGGAGTGTCTACCCATCGCCGAGTTCACCTACAACCGAGCAAGACACTCAACAATAGGCAAGTCCCCTTTCGAGGTCGTCTACGGATTCAACCCTTTGTCACCATTGGATATTCTACCTCTACCACTCCAAGAGCGAATCAATTTGGACGCAAGTGCACGAGTGACCCATCTCAAGGATGTGCATGAAGATACAAGAAACACCATCGAGCGCCAAGTAAAATGCCTTGCGACCATGCTCAACGTCAACAAGCACCCTATGATATTCAACATTGGAGACCTCGTGTGGCTACACCTTCGCAAGGACCGCTTTCCCCAAGAACGCAAGTCCAAAGTTCGACCACACGCGGGTAGACCATTCAAGGTCTTGCAGGCTACAACAACAACGCTTACAAGATCGACATTGCTCGTGACAAGTACTCCGTGAGCGACATCTTCAACATCAAAGATCTCTCGCCCTACCTTGGTGATGAGGATTTCGATCCGAGGACGGATCTTCCCGAAGGGAGGGGAGATGATGCTGAACATCCCAAGATCATCCCCATGGACACACCCACACCTCCAACGGCACCACTTGGACCAATGACACGAGCCCGAGCCAAAGCTATCGAAGACAAGGTGAACTCACTCCTCTCCGAACTTCCACTTTCTATGCATGAGACATGGCTACTACCTAAGTCCGAGATGTTGTGCATGATTAGGTACCAAGAGGGTCCTCCTGAAGATGAACATGAAGACGGACAAGTCCCCAAGTCCACGGATTAGGAGAACCAACGGAAGGAGCCAAGTGCATCTCCCAGGCCCCGGACATCCGACCAAGGCCCCGGACATCAGGCCCCTGGAGCGTATTCCTCTACAGTTGCTCAACCACCAAGTGCCTACAGGCCCCGGACATCCGGCCCCGCAAGCCCGGACATCCGGCACTTCCCGCGGTCCCGGATATCTGGCCCCCTGCCCGGAAATCCGGACCCCCCCCGAACCCGAGAGCAACATGGCCAGTTTCACCAGCCCGGACATCCGGCCTCCACAGCCCGGACATCCGGCCCGACGCCCGGACATCCGGCCTCCCTGTCTGCGCACAGTAAAGGGCCGAGGCCCGTGTACCCCTTCTACCCCCTAGACTATATATACTCCATCCCGTACAACTTTCTAGGGTTAGCAAAGGATTAGCTCATATTTCGTGTGAGAGCTTTGCTCATCCACTTGGTTACCTTCTCCACGGAGATTCGAGCCTCCACCGGAGAAGATCCCCCAAGCGGATTCAAGACCACTCTTTAGGGAAGAACATCAAGACCTCCTCACGGAGAAGAACCGGTTACCCTTTTGTATCGTCCCTAGTTGATAGTGGATCGTGTATCTTACTTTATGTACTCGGCGATCTAGCCCATGTGTGACTTGTTCTTCTTAGTTTGAGTGTTCCTCTTGTGTTTCCCCTTGTGTTTTCCCTCGTTTCCCCCTCGCGTTCCTCGTGTTCTTCACGGGATCCGCTCCTTTCGTGAAAGATCAGGCGATTAGGGTTCTACCCTACATCACTCCCCTTGTGATTTCCCTCGTTTCCCTCTTTGTGTTCCTCGTGCCCTTCGCGGGATCCACTCCTTTTGTGAAAGATCGGCCGATTAGGGTTCTACCCTACATCATCTTGGTATCAAGAGCCACGTTGATCACAATTTCGGAGCCTCCCCGTTGTGTTTCTAACCTTGTTTTGTTGTTTTTCGTCCTTATTCGAAAATTCCCCACCAAAAATAGCCCCAAATTGTTTTTTGTGATTTGTTGGTGTGTTGAGATTTTGTTGGTTTGGATCCGTGGATTTTCTTTGTTTTGAGTGGACCTAGCTTCCCATCCTTTTCCCCCCAATTTCCATCCACAAATTCTTTCGAATTTCGCCCAGATTTAACCTCTCCACACGGTGTTCATCCCGTTCGTCCACGGATCCAGAGCCCGGACATCCGGCCCCACCCGGACATCCGACCCCTGGCAACAACATCTCCATCCACTGCCCCGATTTCCGCCCAATTTTCACCAAATTTTGTTCCGGTGCCCACCATATACCATATATACTTCCGCATACCTCCACCACTTCCGCATAACCCAACCATATTTGGACCGTTTCACTCTCCGACACATTTGCTACTTCGAGGTTTGAGAATTTGAGTGCGGTACCATATCCTTTTGTGTTTCGGCTATCTAGGTACGGTTCGACATCGACATCACCACCGCTCATCTTCTCCACGGACGTGTCCTACATCATCACCACCGTCCTACATCGTCATCAACAACGACCACCTCGACTACATCTTGGTATTCGTGCCACCATTTTGACACCATACCGGAAGCATGACTGCTAACCTCATCTTGGTATTGGACATATCACTCTTGCCATTACATTGATAGCCTCATAGCCTTACTCCTTTGGGTTGCTTACCCATCGAGACTAGCCATTGAGTATTGCCGGCAACGAGACTTGTGCACATTAGTGATCATACTTCCCATAGCATACATACATCATTGTTGCATATATTGGTATCATCTCTTGTGTCACAAAGTTGTCATCCCATACTCATTTGCTATCTTGGTTCGTCAAGCATTGCATGAGTAAAGAGCTCAAACATCAAGGAGCCAAACAAGCTTTTAAGCAAAAAGAAAAGATAAGCAAAGAGCTTTTAAGCAAGAACCATCGCATATTACAACATTAAGATTGTCATACTCGATCATCTTGGATCATCTCATAGCAACACCTTGCATAAAGAAAAATTTGGGATAGAAGTCGTTGCATTTTTGCTAAGTAGGTTGTGCACAAGTTCTTGTATCCGCCTATTATGCAATCGTGCTAGCATCTCTCTAGTGTTGTACCACAAGAGCATTTTTGTGGATTCCACATTTTGGCTCACCCTTGGTTGCACAACCCGACTTATCTTTTTGCGTGTGTGTTTCCGTGTACCTTATATGCTTGGTCTACTTGTTACATTGCATCTTGCGAATATTTTCCAACATTATTGAAGCTCACTTAGAATTACATCAAATTTTGTGCCACCAACCTAACCAAGCTCCACCAAAAGCTTTTACTTGTGTAGGTGTGAGAAACCGACAAGAACTCGTACCAATTGTGCTATTTTCTTGTCCTACATTGGAGTGATCCTCAATCCACTTTCAACTTCGGTCAAGGTACATTTGGTACTCATTCTTCTCTTTCTACCACTCACATTTGTCTTGGAATGATGGATAGGCCAAGTACTTCTACCAACCCACTCTTCATGGAGAAAGACGACGGCACGAACTCCTTCGTCACCAAGAGTCACCTCTTTGGTGCACAACGTGCTTTGAATCAAGAGCAAAAGGCTATGAGTGAACGCATCGACAACCTCACCGCCGACTTGCGACTTTCTTAGCAATGTACAAGGGACTACTTCGACCACAAGCTCGACGATCACAAGCAAGAGAATGACGCAAGGATGGATGATATTCGTGCTTTGTTGCTCAACTGCTCATCTTCCACTTCAAGAAGGAGTCATTCCAGCCGCCACTCCGACTTCACCCTCTCCGGCTCAAGTACACCGACATCGAACACCCTTCGCCGAGCCGTGCGCACCGACTGTCAAGCAAGCCTCAATCCCCTACGAGACACCAACTATCAAGAGCGCCGACAATGTCAAACTCAAGATGACTTTGCGCTAGCACGAGAACGGCAACGACAACGCCAACATGAAGAGGAAGAGCGAGCGCGTCTACTCCAAAATGCTCCAGATGCCGAGGCACAACGTCAAGAACAACAACTCCGTGGCGCTCAAGCACTTGTGGCGCAACAAGCTCTATGCGATTTGAGTCGAGCCGTAGCCGACCGAAGCCGACAAGCCCGTGAACAAGAGGAAGCACTTCACGAAGAAATTCAAGAACAAAGATTTCAAGCTCGCGTGCATCGTCAAGTTCCTCCTCGAGATCGACGAGCTCCTCCACAAGCTCGCCAGGAACAACAAGTCAATCCAGAGCATGAAGACAATGGAGATCCTCCACGGCAAGAACAACATGACGATTACAACCCTCCACGCCAAGAGCACCACGAGTTGATCAATCATCAACAACATGGGCGTCATCATCCTCGACCCCAACACAATGAAGAGCAACGTTATGACAAACTCAAGTTCACCATGCCCAAGTTCAACGGAAGCAACGATCCCGAAGAGTACCTTTCATGGGCATTGAAGGTTGACAAGATCTTCCGTTTGCACAATTATGAAGAATAGAAGAAGATCTTGATGGCATCCCTTGAGTTCCAAGACTATGTCCTCATTTGGTGGGAACAAATCATAGAGCGCCGAGAGGCAAGAGGTGAACCACCCATCACTACTTGGGCGCAAATGAAGGATCTCATGAGAGCATGCTTCGTACCTACCTACTACAACCGCGACCTCTTCAAGAAACTTTAACAACTCAAGCAAGGAACAAAGAGCGTTGACGAATATTACAAGGAGATGGAGATTGCAATGATAAGAGCCAATGTCATGGAAGATGATGAGCAAACAATGGCACATTTCTTGAATGGACTCAATCATCCTATCAAGAAGATCGCCGACTTCCAACCATACTCAAATCTCATTGAGCTAGTGCACCAAGCTACCAAAGCAGAACGCCAAGTGAAAGATGATTTCAAGTATGCCAAGTTCTCATCCAAGTCCTACGGCTTCTCCAACAACCAAGCTTCAATGATTCCAACACTGACTACAAGACCTTCCACTTCCAACATCGACAAGTCGACTTCCAAGAAAGCTTCGTCAACTACAAGCCATCCTCCTACGAGCATCTTCAAGCCGAGAGCTTCATCATCATCAACCACAACCGATGAGACCGTCAAGACGAGTTCCTTCAAGTGCTTCACTTGCGGAGGGCGAGGCCACAAGTCCTATGAGTGCACCAACAAGTGAACCATGGTCTTCAACGACGATGGCACTTATGACTCCATGAGCCAAGGCAAAATGGAAGCCCTCGAGCAAGTCGCCAAGACAATGAAGAAGAACAAGTCTTTTGTGATGAAGACTCAAGTCCCACACTAGTTGTCTCCAAAGTCTTGACTCTCCAACATCACCAAGAAGAAGACCAATGATGCCACATATTCCACACCAAGGCCGGCATCAATGGACGATCCGTCAAGGTCATCATCGATGGAGGGTGTTGTCATAATCTCGCAAGTGAAGAACTTTGCTCCAAGCTCCAATTTCCCAAGATGAAGCATCCACATCCATGCCAAGTGCAATGGCTTAGTGACTCCGGCACAATCCATGTCGAGCACCGAGTACAAGTCTCCTTCATAATCGGCGCCTACGAAGACACCTTGGAGTGCGACGTCGTTCCAATGACCGTTTGTCATCTTCTCCTTGGACGGCCATGGCAATTCGATAGTGGAGTCGTCCACAACGGCCGAACAAACCACTACATCTTCAAGATGAAGGCAAGGAGTACGTCCTCCGTCCAATTTCGCCAAGTCAAGTGATCGCCGACAAGCAAGCCACCCATCGTGGAGATCATAGTGAGAGAGCGAGCCACCAAAAACAGAGTGAGCGCGACAAGCCAAAATTTAGTGCCTCCACGATGAGCGAAAACAAAAACCTAGTTCTATTTGCCACCAAACGTGAGATAAGAGAAGTGTGTGAGAACCCATCTAGTGTACTACACTACGTCCTCGTGTGCAAGGACAATGCACCACAAACTAACACTTCTCACACTCTTCCTCTAGTGTTGTCTTCTCTTTTGCAGGAATTTCAAGATGTTTTCCCCGATGAGCTACCTCCGGGTCTACCTCCTCTACGAGGCATTGAGCACCGAATCAACCTCATCCCCGGAGCACCTCTTCCGAACAAAGCTCCATACCGTGCCAACCCCGATGAAACAAAAGAAATACAAAGGCAAGTAAAACATCTTATCGACCATGGACATGTGTGTGATAGTTTGAGCCCTTGTGCCGTCCCGGTCATTCTTGTGCCGAAACGTGACGATAGCTTTCGCATGTGCTCCGATTGTAGACCTATCAATGCTATCACCGTTCGCTATAGGTACCCTATTCCACGCCTAGATGATATGCTTGATGAGCTTAGCGGTGCCACTATATTTTCCAAAATTGATCTTAAGAGTGGTTACTATCAAATCCGCATACAAGAGGGTGATGAATGGAAAACCGCCTTCAAGATCAAGTTTGGTTTGTATGAGTGGTTAGTCATGCCTATGGGTCTTTCGGAAGCACCAGACACTTTTATGCCCCTTATGAATCATGTCTTTCGCCCTTACATTGGTATATTTGTCGTGGTTTACTTCGATGACATTCTAGTGTTTAGCAAATCTATCAAAGAGCATGTCACCCATGTCCGCACCATTTTGCAAACTCTTAGAAAAGAGCGCCTCTATGCTAATATGGTGAAATGCCTTTTTGGTGTTGATAACCTCGTTTTCTTGGGTTTTGTTGTTTCTTCTAAGGCTCTTCATGTTGATGAGTCCAAGATCAATGCTATTAAGACTTGGCCGCAACCAACCAACTTGCATCAAGTGCATAGTTTTCTTGGCCTTGCGGGTTTCTATCGTTGCTTTGTGAAGGATTTTAGCACCATTGCTTCACCTTTGCATGCTTTGAGCAAGAAGAATGCGCCTTTTGTTTGGGGACCATCCCAAGATACCGCTTTTAATGAGCTTAAGAACTTGCTTACTCATGCTCCCATGCTTGCCTTACCCAACTTGATAAACCTTTTGAGATTCGTTGTGATGCTAGTGGTAATGGCATAGGGGGTGTGTTAACGCAAGAGAAGCATCCCATAGCTTACTTTAGTGAGAAAATTTCCGAAGCGCAACTCAATTACCCCATTTATGACAAAGAGCTATATGCTTTAGTCCACGGTTTGCATGAATCGGAACATTACCTTTGTCCCCATGAGTTTATCATTCATACCGATCATGAGACCATCAAGTATCTTAAGGGTCAAACCAAGTTGAACAAGCGTCATGCTAAATGGAGTGAATTTATTGAGTCTTTTGCTTGTGTCATCTAGTACGTCAAGGGTAAAGAAAACATAGTAGCGGATGTCTTTCCCGCACATGCATGCTTGTCACGCAACTTGAGTTAGATGTCATTGGCTTCGAGCATATCAAAGACTTGTATGAGCATGATGCAACTTTTGCTACTCCTTATGCCAAGTGTTTGTCGAATACATCTTGGGAGCGCTATTACTTCAAAGATGGCTATCTTATGAGAGCTAACAAACTTCGCATACCCGAGTCGTCTCTTCATTTGTTGCTTTTGAGGGAATCGCATGGAGGAGGCTTGATCGGAAATTTGGGACGTGACAAGACGTTCGCCACGCTCTCGAAGAACTACTTTTGGCCCAAGATGTTTCGAGACGTCAATCGTTTCACCAACCGATGTTCTACATGTTGCAAAGCTAAGTCCAAAGCTCAATCTGATGGCCTCTATATGCCTCTGCCAATTCCTTACCAACCATGGGAAGACATTAGCATGGACTTTGTACTCGGTTTGCCTAGGACTCGAAATGGGAAAGATTCCATATTTGTCATTGGGGACTGTTTCTCAAAAATGGCACATTTTATTCCTTGCAACAAGATATACGATGCTTCACATGTTGCTAATCTCTTTTGTAGGGAAATTTTGCGTCTCCATGGTGTGCCAAAGACCATCGTCTCGGACCACGACGTCAAGTTCCTTAGCTACTTTTGGAAGACCCTATATGCCAAGCTCAGAATCAAGCTACTCTTCTCCACGACGTACCATCCTAAACCGACGTCCTAATGGAGGTGACAAACCGCACACTCTCAGCTCTACTTCGAGTACTCATCAAGAAGAACATCAAGGAGTGGGAGGAGTGTCTACCCATCGCCGAGTTCGTCTACAACCGAGCAAGAAACTCAACAACCGGCAAGTCCCCTTTCGAGGTCGTCTACGGATTCAACCCTTTGTCACCATTGGATATTCTCCCTCTACCACTCCAAGAGAGCATAAATTTGGACGCAAGTGCACGAGCGACCCATCTCAAGAAGGTGCATGAAGATACAAGAAACACCATCGAGCGCCAAGTACAATGCATTGCGACCAAGCTCAACGTCAACAAGCACCCTATGATATGCAACATTGGAGACCTCATGTGGCCACACCTTCGCAAGGACCGCTTTCCCCAAGAACGCAAGTCCAAACTTCGTCCATGCACGGATGGACCATTCAAGGTGCTTGCACGTTACAACAACAGCGCATACAAGATCGACATCCCTCGTGACAAGTACTCCGTGAGCGACATCTTCAACATCAAAGATCTCTCGCCCTACCATGGTGATGAGGATTTCGATCCCAGGACGGATCTTACCCAAGGGAGGGGAGATGATGCGGAGCATCCCAAGATCATCCCCATGGATGCACCTACACCTCCAACGACAACACTTGGACCAATGACACGAGCCCGAGCCAAATCTATCAAAGATAAGGTGAACTCACTCTTCTTCGAACTTCCACTTTCTATGCATGAGACATGGCTACTACCTAAGTCCGAGGTGTTGTGCATGATTAGGCACCAAGAGGGCCCTCCCGAAGATGCGCATGAGGATGTACAAGTCCCCATGTCCACGGATGAGGAGAGCCAACGGAAGGAGCCAAGAGCATCTCCCAGGCCCCGGACATCCGGCCCCTGGAGCATCTTCCACTACAGCAGCACAACCGCCGGAAGCTACAGGCCCCGGACATCCGGCCTCGGCAGCCCGGTCATCCCGCCTCTCCCGATCCCCCGGACATCCGGCCACCGGCCCGGAAATCCGGCCCCTCCGAACCCGAGAGCAGCAAATGCCAGCACTATAGCTCGGACAACCACCCCCTAGCCCGGACATCCGGCGTCGCCTGAAAGCCCGGACATCTGACCCGACCAGCCCGGACATCCGGCCTCCCCTGTCTACGCACAGTGAAGGGCCAAGGCCCATGTACCCCTTCTCCCTCCTAGACTATATATACTCCACCCCGTACAACTTTCTAGGGTTAGCAAAGGTTTAGCTCATGCTTGTGTGAGAGCTTTGCTCATCCACTTGGTTACCTTCTCCATGGAGATTCGAGCCTCCACCGGAGAAGATCCCCCAAGCGGATTCAAGACCCCTCTTTAGGGAAGAACTCAAGACCTCCTCACGGAGAAGACCGGCTACCCTTGTATCATCCTTAGTTGTCCATGGATCGTGTATCTTCTCTTATGTATTCGAGGATCTAGCACTTGTGTGACTTCTTCTTATTAGTTTGAGTGTTCCTCTTGTGTCTCCCCTTGTGATTTCCCTCATTTCCCTCTTTGTGTTCCTCGTGTTCTTCGCGGGATCCGCTCCTTTCGTGAAAGATCGGCCGATTATGGTTCTACCCTACATCAGGAGTGGTAGAGGAAGAATGTCCAATGGTGACAATGGGTTGAATCCATAGACGACCTCGAAGGGGGACTTGTCAGTTGTTAAGTGCCTTGCCCAATTGTAGGCGAACTCGGCGATAGGTAGACACACCTCCCACTCCTTGATGTTCTTCTTGATGAGTACTCGAAGTAGAGCGGAGAGTGTGCGGTTGGTCACCTCCGTTTGGCCATCGGTTTGAGGATGGTAAGCCGTGGAAAAGAGTAGCTTGATTCGCAGCTTGGTGCATAGGGTCTTCCAAAAGTAGCTAAGGAACTTGACGTCGTGGTCCGAGACGATGGTCTTTGGCACACCATGGAGACGCAATATTTCCCTACAAAAGAGATTAGCAACATGTGAAGCATCGTATATCTTGTTGCAAGGAATAAAATGTGCCATTTTTGAGAAACAGTCCCCAACGACAAATTTGGAATCTTTCCCATTTCGAGTCCTAGGCAAACCGAGTACAAAGTCCATGCTAATGTCTTCCCATGGTTGGTAAGGAATTGGCAGAGGCATATAGAGGCCATCAGATTGAGCTTTGGACTTAGCTTTGCGACATGTAGAACATTGGTTGGTGAAACGATTGACGTCTCGAAACATCTTGGGCCAAAAGTAGTTCTTCGAGAGCATGGCGAACATCTTGTCGCGTCCCAAATGTCCCATCAAGCCTCCTCCATGCGATTCCTTCAAAAGCAACAAACGAAGAGACGACTCGGGTATGCAAAGTTTGTTAGCTCTCATAAGATAGCCATCTTTGAAGTAATAGCGCTCCCAAGATGTATTCGACAAACACTTGGCATAAGGAGTAGCAAAAGCTGCATCATGCTCATACAAGTCTTTGATATGCTCGAAGCCAATGACATCTAACTCAAGTTGCGTGACAAGCATGCATATGCGGGAAAGACATCCGCTACTATGTTTTCTTTACCCTTGATGTACTATATGACACAAGGAAAAGACTCAATAAATTCACTCCATTTAGCATGACGCTTGTTCAACTTGGTTTGACCCTTAAGATACTTGATGGTCTCATGATCGGTATGAATGATAAACTCATGGGGACAAAGGTAATGTTCCGATTCATGCAAACCGCGGACTAAAGCATATAGCTCTTTGTCATAAATGGGGTAATTGAGTTGCGCTTCGGAAATTTTCTCACTAAAGTAAGCTATGGGACGCTTCTCTTGCATTAACACACCCCCTATGCCATTACCACTAGCATCACAACGAATCTCAAAAGGTTTATCAAGTTGGGTAAGGCAAGCATGGGAGCATGAGTAAGCAAGTTCTTAAGCTCATTGAAAGCGGTATCTTGGGATGGTCCCCAAACAAAAGGCGCATTCTTCTTGCTCAAAGCATGTAAAGGCGAAGCAATGGTGCTAAATCCTTCACAAAGCGACGATAGAAACCCGCAAGGCCAAGAAAACTACGCACTTGATGCAAGTTGGTTGGTTGCGGCCAATTATTAATAGCATTGATCTTGGACTCATCAACATGAACACCCTTATAAGAAACAACAAAACGCAAGAAAACGAGCTTATCAACACCAAAAGGCATTTCTCCATATTAGCATAGAGGCGCTCTTTTCTAAGAGTTTGCAAAACGGTGCGGACATGGGTGACATGCTCTTTGATAGATTTGCTAAACACAAGAATGTCATCGAAGTAAACCACAACAAATATACCAATGTAAGGGCGAAAGACATGATTCATAAGGCGCATAAAAGTACCCGGTGCTTCCGAGAGACCCATAGGCATGACTAACCACTCATACAAACCAAACTTGGTTTTGAAGGCGGTTTTCCATTCATCACCTTCTTGTATGCGGATTTGATAGTAACCACTCTTAAGATCAATTTTGGAAAATATAGTGGCTATCATCAATTTTGGGTGACATGCGGATTTGAGAAGGCAAAGCACGGATGAATAACTATGATCAAGAAGTGATCCTAGAACAACCTACGTCAAGCATCACTCCAACACTGTGTTCACTTCCCGGACTCCGCCGAGAAGAGACCATCACGGTTACACACGCGGTTGGTTCATTTTAATTAAATTAAGTTTCATGTTATCTACAACCGGACATTAACAAATTATCATCTGCCCATAACCGCGGGCACGGCTTTCGAAAGTTCAAATCCGTGCAGGGGAGTCCCAACTTAGCCCATCACAAGCTCTCATGGTCAACGAAGGATATTCCTTCTCCCGAGACATTCTGATCAGACTCGGCATCCCGGTTACAAGACATCCTCGACAAAGGTAAAACAAGTCCAGCAACACCGCCCGAATGTACCGACAAATCCCGATAGGAGCTGCACATATCTCGTTCTCAGAGCACACTCATATGAGACTAGCTACGAGTAAAACCAACCCTCAAGTTTCCCCGAGGTGGCCCCGCAGGTAGCTCAGTCGGACCAACACTCAGAGGAGCACTGACCCGGGGGGGGGTTTAAATAAAGATGACCCTCGGGCTCCGGAAACCTAAGGGAAAAAGAGGCTAGGTGGCAAATGGTAAAACCAAGGTTGGGCATTGCTGGAGGAGTTTTATTCAAGGCGAACTGTCAAGGGGTTCCCACTATAACCCAACCGCGTAAGGAACGCAAAAATCCGGGAACATAACACCGATATGATGGAAACTAGGGCGGCAAGAGTGGAATAAAACACTAGGAAAAAAGGCCGAGCCTTCCACCCTTTACCAAGTATATAGATGCATTAAGATAAACAAGATAATAAGTTGAGTTCCCAACAATAAACAATGTTCCAACAAGGAACGATCTCCAATCTTCACTTGCAACTAGCAACGCTATAAGAGGGGCTGAGCAAAGCGGTAACATAGCCAAACAACGGTTTGCTAGGACATGGTGGGTTAGAGGTTTGACATGGCAATTTGGGAGGCATGAAAAGCAAGTGGTAGGTATCCTAGCATAGGCATAGCAAAAGAGCGAGCATCTAGCAAGCAAAGATAGAAGTGATTTCGAGGGTATGATCATCTTGCCTGCAAAGTTTTCAGAGTTGACTTGATCCTTGTTCACGAACTGAACGGGCTCCTCGTTCACGAACTCGTCTCCCGGCTCTACCCAAACAAGAGCAACAAGCAAACGGAACACAATCAACCACGTGCAATGCTCAAACAACATGATGCAAACATGGTATGCTATGCGGGATGTGGTATGTGATGCATACGCATGATTTGACAAGGAATGATTGAACCTGGCCTCAACTTGGAAATCCAAGAGTGCCACTGGAAAGGTGAGGTGATTTCGGTTGAAATCAAAATAAAGATCACCGGAATCGGATGCACGGTTTGGAAATGGCGAGCAAAACAAATAATTGCACCGGTTTGCGATAATCAGCAAGTGACCAACTAAATGCATCAAGATAAATATGCTAAAGCACTCAAACATGACAAAAAAAATACATGGAAGCGATCCAGTCATGGTACTTGACAAAAGATGAACACTGAGCTACGGCTAGTTCATCCATTAACAGGTTCAAACAAGCATGGCAAAAGTGCAAATGATAACAGGTTTCAGACTTAGTGAAATTAACACAAGTCTGGAATTTATCATCAGGAATAACACTTTATAGCATAAAAACTACAAGCTACACGAACTTAACATGGCAAAGCAAGGCATGGCATGAAGCTACTCAAAGCACTTAAAAAAATTCCTTAGTGACCTTGAGCCAAAAGGGATCAGAAAATACAATTGCAAGCATGTGAACATAGCAAAAACACAGATAGATTCAGACTTAGTGACAAACTGGAGCATGCAAAACAGTTAACGAGTAGGCATGTTTATGAGCTCGATGCACTCACTACAGAGCATGGCATGACAAACTGAGCATGCACCCATCAAGAATACATGGCATAGGAGCTAGACATGGCAAGAACAACATCATAGCATGCACGGATCAATAGCAACATCCTCGGCAAAATCGCTAAACATGTCAACAATCTGCCAGGATCATTTTATAGCAAAAGTAGAGCTCGATTGACTCAAGCTAGATTGCTCCATAATTTCAAAAAAAGACATGAATGGATAGAGCAACACAGTGTTAACAAAACATCCTTACTGATCATTCTCAAAAGAGGCATGGATCACTAGGAAACAACATGAACATATGGCATAACAACAAAAACAGGACAAGGACTTAGTGAAATTCTAAGTCCCTGAAATCAGCATTACCGATTACGCTACTTTGCAAGCTTGTGCTAACCACCACAAATATCACAAAAATACATGGCAAGCACCTCTGTAAAGATAACATGTCATATGAAAAAACACATGTAGAGCTCAGGAGCATAGCATGCACACATTAATCATGGCAAAAAAGACAAAAGGCTATTTGCTGAAACAGATCTGCCAAATTCATCACATAGCCCTCTTCCAACAGCATTTTGGGCATCAATATGAGCTCCAATGAAAATTATGCAATGAGATGAAATGATGTACTCGTCGAGACGAACATTTTGATATGCTACACACACGAATTGGATCTATGATGAGAGAGTTATGACATGCCAAAGTTTGCAAAAAACATTAGGGTTCCGGGAAGAGGTCAACCGAGATCTAGGGTTCACTGTAGACTGGATTGGGATCTGGGGTACTGTAGCTGCCGGAGACTCGCCAGAATCTTCGAGCTCGCCAGAGAGGGAGGTTGGATCTGGCCGGAGTGGGACTTGCCGGAGGACGGAGAGGAGCGCCTGGAGGCGGCGGCGGCGCTGGAGTGGGGCGGCGCCCGAGGCGGAGGAGCGGGGCGGCGCTCCGGTGCCGAGGCGCGGCCGGGCAAGGCAGAGGGGTCGGCGCCGGCGATGAGCTAGCGGGCGGCAGAGGCGGCCGGCGTACGGAGCGAAGACGGCGGCGCGGCGAGGACCGGGCGGCGGGAACGAGGCGCGGGGTGGCGGAGCAGATCTGGGCCACGGGGGCCGGTTGCGGGCTCCCGCGGGCCGCGGTGGCGGGTGGCAAAGTGGGGCTCCGGGCGGGACAGGTGGCCGCAGTGATTGGCGGCGGCGGTTTCGTTCGGCGCGGGCGGACGTGTCCGCGCGCGGAGAGGAAGAGAAGCTAGGTTTAGGGTAGGGAAGACCCGAAAATTTCGGGGGAGACCTAGTTTTATAGGTAGGAGTAGCTAGGAAGCTCCAAATGGAGTGCGGTTTTCCGCCACGCGATCGTGATCGAACTCTCTAGAAGATGGAGGGGTTTTTGGTGGGTTTTGGCCAAATTGGAAGGGTGTTAGGCTGCAACCCAAACGAGGCCATTTCGGTCCCTTGGTTAACCGTTGGAGTATCAAACGAAGTCCAAATGGTACGAAACTTGACAGGCGGTCTACCGGTAGTAAACCAAGGCTGCGTGGCAAGTCTCGGTCCAATACGGAAATGTTTAACGCCCACACATGAAAAGAGGTAGAAAGGGGCACTGGGTGACATAGGAGCGCCGGAATGCAAAACGGACAACGGGGAAAATGCTCGGATGCATGAGACGAACATGTATGCAATGCAATGCACATGATGACATGATATGAGATGCATGACGAAGGCAAAAACACACGGAGACAAAAACCCGACACCAAGGAAAATAAAATAACTTAGGACGGAATCGGCAAGAGTTGGGATACATATAAGGTAAATTACATCCGGGGTGTTAGAGATGATGACCTTGACGGATCGTCCATTGATGCCGGACTTGGTGTGGAACATGTTGCATCTTTGGTCTTCTTCTAGGTGATGTTGGTGGGTCAAGACTTTGGAGACAACGAGTGCGGGACTTGAGTCTTCATCACAAAAGACTTGTTCTTCTTCATTGTTCACTTGGCGGTGCATGGAGACTTGCTCAAGGGCTTCCATTTCTCCTTCACTCATGGAGTCATAAGTGCCATCATCATTGAAGACCATGGTTCTCTTGTTGGTGCACTCATAGGACTTGTGGCCTTGGCCTCCGCAAGTGAAACACTTGAAGGAACTCATCTTGACGGTCTCATCAGTTGGTGTTGATGATGATGAAGCTCTCGGTTTGAAGTTGCTCGTAGTAGGATGGCTTGTAGTTGATGAAGCTTTCTTGGAAGTCGACTTGTCAATGTTGGTAGAAGAAGGCTTTGTAGTCCGTGTTGGAGTAGTTGAAGCTTGGTTGTTGGAGAAGCCGTAGGATTTGGATGAGAACTTGGCATACTTGAAATCATCTTGCACTTGGCATTCCGCTTTGCTAGCTTGGTGCACTAGCTCGATGAGATTTGAGTATGGTTGGAAGTTGGCGATCTTCTTGATGGGATGATTGAGTCCATTCAAGAAGCGTGCCATCGTTTGCTCATCATCTTTCGTGGCATTGGCTCTTATCATTGCAATCTCCATCTCCTTGTAGTACTCTTCAACGCTCTTGGTTCCTTGCTTGAGTTGTTGGAGTTTCTTGAAGAGGTCGTGGTTGTAGTAGGTAGGTGCGAAGCGTGCTCTCATGACATCCTTCATTTGCGCCCAAGTAGTGATGGGTGGTTCACCTCTTGCCTCTCGGCACTCTATGATTTGTTCCCACCAAATGAGCACATAGTCTTGGAACTCAAGGGATGCCATTGCGATCTTCTTCTCTTCTTCATAATTGTGCAAACGGAAGATCTTCTCAACTTTCAATGCCCATGAAAGGTACTCTTCAGGATCGTTGCTTCCGTTGAACTTGGGCATGGTGAACTTGAGCTTGCCGTAGCTTTGCTCTTCATTGTGTTGGGGTCGGGGATGATGACGCCCATGTTGTTGATGATTGTTCAAGTCATGGTGCTCTTGGCGCGGAGGGTTGTCAACCTCGTGTTGCTCTTGTCGTGGGGGATCTCCATTGTCTTCATGATCTTGAGGAACTGGTTGTTCTTGGCGTGCTTGTGGAGCAGCTTCTTGAGCTCGAGGAGGAACTTGATGGTGCACGCGAGCTTGATAAATCCTCTCACGGACTTCGTCACGAAGTGCTTCGGCATGTTCATGAGCTTATCGGCCTCGGTCGGCTACAGCTCGACTTGAATCGCGTAGAGCTCGTTGTGCCTCAAGTGCTTGAGTGTCACGGAGTTGTTGTTCCTGACGTTGTGCTTCGGCATCTTGTGCATTTTGGTGTAGATGCACGTTCTTCCTCTTCATGTTGGCATTGTCGTTGTCGTTCTCGTCCTACCTCAGAGGCTTCTTGGGTTTGATGTCGTCGGTGCTCTTGCGATTCGGTGTCGCGTAGAGGATTGAGGCTTTCTTGATGCTCGTTGCGTGCGGCCCGGCGAATAGTGTTTGATGTCGGTGTACTTGAGCCGGAGAGGGTGAAGTCGGAGTGGTGACTTGAACGGCTCCTTCTTGAAGTGGAAGAAGAGCAGTTGAGCAACAAAGCGCAAATCTCTTCCATCCTAGCATCATTCTCTTGCTTGTGATTGTCGAGCTTGTGATCGAAGTAGTCCCTTGTACGTTGCTCGGAGAGTCGCAAGTCGGTGGCGAGGTTGTCGATGCGGTCACTCATGGCTTGTTGTTCTTGATGCAAAGCACGTTGTGCACTAAAGAGGTGACTCTTGGTGACAAAGGAGTTCATGTCATCGTCTTGCTCCATGACGAGTGGGTTGGTAGAAGTACTCGGCCTATCCATCATTCCAAGACAAATGTGAGTGGTAGAAAGAGAAGAACGAATACCAAATGTACCTTGACCGAAGTTGAAAGTGGATCGATGATCACTCCAATGTAGCACAAGGAAATAGCACAATTGGTACCAATTCTTGTCGGTTTCTCACACCTACACAAGTAAAAGCTTATGGTGGACCTTGGTTAGGATGGTGGCACAAAATTTGATGCAATTTGTAAGTGAGCTTCAATAATGTTGGAAAAGATCCGCAAGATGCAATGTAACAAGTAGACCAAACATATAAGGTACATAGAAACACACATGCAAAAAGATAAGAGGGGTTGGGCAACCAAGGATGGGCCAAGATGTGGAATCCAGAAAAATGCGCTTGTTGCACAACACTAGAGAGATGGTAGCACGATTGCACAATAGGCGGATACAAGAACTTGTGCACAACCTACTTAGCAAAAATGCAACGACTTCTATCCCAAGTATGTTCTATGCAAGGTGTTCCGATGATATGATCCAAGATGATCTAGTATGACAATCTTAATGTTGTATGATGCTATGGTTCTTGCTTAAAAGCTCTTTGCTTATCTTTCCTTTTTGCTTAAAAGCTTGTTTGGCTCTTTGATGTTTGAGCTCTTTTCTCATGCAATGCCTGACGAACCAAGATAGCGATTGTGTATGTGGTAACAACTTTGTGACACAAGGGATGATACCAATATATGCAACAATGATGTTTGTATTCTATGGGAAGTATGACCACTAATGTGCACAAGTCTCGTTGCCGGCAATACTCAATGGCTAGTCTCGATGGGTAAGCAATGCATAGGAGTAAGGCTATGATGGCTATCAAAGTAATGGCAAGATTGATATGTCCAATACCAAGATGAGGTTACCGTTCTTGCTTACGGTTGAAGGTTTCAAAAGGTTGAGATTGTAGTCGTTGTCATAGTGCACGGTCTTCAGTACGTTGGCGAAGATGCCGCTGCATTGAGGACGGAGTTGTCGAAGAAGCGGAAATCATCGAAGATGTGCGAACTTTCTGTCTAAGCCGGAAGGTCCGGGATCTGGAGGTTCCGGGGTGGCCAGAAGGTCCGGGGGCCGGAAGTTCCAGGCGTGGCCAGAAGTTCCGGTGGTCACGAAACTGGCAATAACAGAGAATTGGGGATCGTGGACTTGGGCGGAAAAACATGAGGAAAACCCCAAACCCGCAGGGGAAAAGCAAGGAAATTGGTGGAAAAGACGGGTGGGGAGGCTAGATCTACGAGCCACACACAAAATTCATGGATCAAATCGAACAAAACTTCATCACACCAACAAATCACAAAAAACAATTGGGTCTATTTTTGGTGGGGATTTTCGGATTAGGACGAAAAACAACAAAATTAGGCAAGAAACACAATGGGGAGGCTCCAAAATCATGATCAACGTGGCTCTAGATACCAAGATGATTTAGGGTAGAACCCTAATCGCCCGATCTTTCATGAAAGGAGCGGAATCCCATGATGAACACGAAGAACCCAAAGGGGAAATGAGGGAAACACAAGGGAAATAGGAGAGGAACACTCAAACCAACAAGATAGTCACACATGTGCTAGATCCCCGAATACGTAAAGTAAGATACATGATCCACGATCAACTAGGGACGATACACGGTAACCGGTCTTCTCCGTGAGGAGGTCTTGATGTTCTTCCCTAAAGACGGGTCTTGCATCCGCTTGGGGAATCTTATCCGAGGAGGTGCGATCTCCGAGGAGAAGGTAATCAAGTGGATGAGCAAAGCTCTCACACAAACATGAGCTATCTCTTTGCTAACCCTATAACATAGGTAGGAGAAGAGTATTTATAGTCTAAGTGACGAAAGGGTACACGGGCCTCGGCCCAAGTTGCTGCGCGCAGGCAGGGCCGGAAGTTTCGGGTGAGGCCGGAAGTTCCGGGCGCCGGAGGTTTCGGGGAGGGTCTGGCCTAACCAGAGAGTTGGTGCGGGTGGAGCTGGGTTGGCATCCGGGGACCGGAAGGTCCGGGCTGGCCGGAGGTTCCGGGCGCCGGAAGGTCCGGGACGGGTTCCGGGGTAACCCGAGAGTTGGCACGCCTGGGCTGGTCGAAGTCGTCGGAGGCTGGAAGCTCCGGATCGGCCGGAAGGTCCGGGGGCCGGAAGTTCCAGGCTCTGGCCGGAGGTTCCGAGCTGTCCAGAGTTTTGACGCTTGTCTCTTCTTCTATAGCCCTCGGCTCCGTGTCTTGAGCGTTGTACCTAATCACACATAGCATCTCGGACTTAGGCAGTAGCCATGTCTCACTTGAAGAGGGGGGAAACTCAAGTAGGAGTGATGTCACCTCGGTTTGAATAGCACGTACCCTAACTCTTGTCATGGGCCCACTTGGAGCTTGGATAGTTGAGGTGGCGTCCATGCGGATGGTCGTGGGATGCTCCGCATCAGGTGTGCTATTTGGAGAAATACTAGTTTGCCACATTTGGATTTTGGAGGAAAAACAAACGTAGCGCTTGGTTGTGCTAGTACTTGGTTGTAAAAAAAGGTGTGTTGAAGGAGACATGTACCAACATGTGGTGTTGACATCATCTATATATTATTGGAAGAAGAATACGAGTGGTGCTTGGTTCCATCAGACAGAGTTTGAGAGGGTTTGGTCCTCGTGGAACAAGGCAACTTTTCTGATTCAAAAAAGTGACACGGTTTACTAGCACTGGTCATTTTGTGTGCCTCTTCCTTTGATTCGGTGCTCAGTAAAAGAAAGAAATCCCCAGTTTGAGTCACTGCGTGAATTTCGTCTGTGTCTTAGGCTCGCGTCTCTAGTACAGTCTAGCCCAGGACCAGCACTCAATCACTTTGAGCAAATTTTTAGCTTGCATTAACTATTGTGGTTGTAGCATTTTTCCCACACATGTAAAGCCAACCCAGCTCCACATATTTCTACACTGTGTATACATCCGTTCACCTGGCAATCGCTTTATCAACTTTTGGAGTTATTTGACACCGCTAGTTGCTGATCACCTCCTGCTGCATGGTAAGAACTTGTAAGACTTTGATTTTCTATACTGTGAGCGTTTTACCACCACTTCCCAATCGTTCATCAGAACATTATTGTTGGATTTTGTTTCTTGTTTCTACTAATCATGACAAGATCCAGAGCCAATTCATGGGCTTTGTCGATCGCGGGAGACGTGCCACCACCTATGCAAATATCACAACCGTAACGAGAGGTGCACAAACATCCAGATGCACATGATCAGGTTAATGTTTTTATACCACCATTTAATGGTCGTTTTAGACTTGCTTTATATATTGAATGGGAGTTTGATATAAATAATATATTTGCTCGTGTTGCACAACACTAGAGAGACGCCAGCACGATTGCACAATAGGCGGATACAAGAACTTGTGCACAACCTACTAATAAAAAATGCAATGACTTCTATCCCAAGTATGCTTTATGCAAGGTTGGTGTAGGGTGGAACCCTAAGTGGAGATCTTTCACGAATTGGAGGGGGAATCCCCAAGAATAAGATGCGCACAAGAGGGAAAACACTCAATTGACTAGATCCAATCACACATATGCTAGATCCAATCACACAAAGAGAGATACAATGATTCAAAGACAACAAAGGAAAGATACAAGGTACTAGTTCATCCCAATCCTATGAGGAATGAGGTCTTGGTGATCCTATGATGGGGATCTATCCACTAGGGATCTTCTCCATAGGATACAGGTCCGTGGGCACAGGGTGTCCAGAGAGTTTTCGGGGGCCCGTGCGCATGGGGTCTGGGGTCCGTGGGCACGGGGTGGGAGGAAATTTTGCGATTTCGTGGCGGAAATTGGGGATTTCTTGGGCAAAATTGGGGAGATTTTTGGGATGGAAGGTAGGAAAACATGGGGGAGGGCTAGATCCACTTGAAACCAAGCAAATCCATGGATCAAATCCAACAAAACATCACCAAACCAACAAATCACAAAAAAATTTGGGGCTATTTTTGGTGGGGAATTTTCGAATTTAGGACGAAATCAACAAAACTACGCAAGAAAACAAAGAGGGGGCTCCAATTTCGTGAGAAACCATGGCACATGATACCAAAATGGTGTAGGGTGGAACCCTAAGTGGAGATCTTTCACGAATTGGAGGGGGAATCCCCAAGAATAAGATGAACACAAGAGGGAAAACACTCAATTGACTAGATCCAATCACACATATGCTAGATCCAATCACACAAAGAGAGATACAATGATTCAAAGACAACAAAGGAAAGATACAACGTACTAGTTCATCCCAATCCTATGAGGAATGAGGTCTTGGTGATCCTATGATGGGGATCTATCCACCAGGGATCTTCTCCATAGGAGGTCTTGATCTATCCACTAGGGATCTTCTCCATAGGAGGTCTTGATCTCCAAGGGAGAGGTCTCTCTCTCTCTCTCAAGAGGAGGAGTGGTACAAGGAGCAAAGCTCACATAGATCATGTCATATCCTTTGCTAACCCTAACAAATGGTATAGGTACGGAATATATAGGTGGCTGGAGGTGAGGGACGAGGTGGATGAAGAGGAGGCCCAAACAGCAATCACAACTGTCCATCCTGTAGGGCCCGTGCGCACAGGGGTCCCATGGGCATGGTACAAGCCCGTGCGCATGGGGTGCTCCAGCGCCAGCTCCCTGTGTAGTCCGAGCGCACGGGGTCTTCGAGGCCCGTGGGCACGGGGTTGCGTGGGAGGTGCAGAGTTGTTCTTGTTGCACTCCTTCTTCCTCCTTGTGGCCTTGGGGTCCTTCTCCTTGGCCTCCGGGATACTCCCCGACTCCTTGGTGGCGGTCATCCTCGTACCTAGTGATGCACGATGATCCAAGGTGAGGTAGTGACCAAGTCCAATAGATATTCATGTAAATCTTGAAGAGGAGCGGGTTCACCTTAAGTCCGGTAGGTCCACTTGGGGCTTGATGTGCTATGAAGGTGTACATGGAGATGAACGTAGGATGCTCCGCATCATCTCCCGTCCCTTGGGAAAGATCCGACCTCGGATCGTGATCCTCATCACCATGGAAACGGTTGTCATGGACAGACTTGAAGTTTGACAGAGTTGAAGACATGGCGCAATCCAAGTACTCCAAGGTGTCTCCGGAGTGGTATACATGCAAAAAGAGCAAACACAAGAGACACTCGGAAATACAATGGTTAGCACACACAAGTTATCCATCAAATAAGCATAAGTCCGTGCGACAAGAGTGAGCAAGACAAGGTGCATGAAGCTTATCCAAAAGATATGGAATGGTATGCAAAGCATTCATGGGAGCAAAAACATTCATTATGCACACAAATGTGTTGTGAATATGATCAATGCAACCACGGTGCAAAATGATGTCATAGTGAGACGGTTTATCAATAACATGAATATGGTAATGGATGCTCAATATGAATGAGTTATCATGCAAGTGATGGTAGGCAATATGATCATGATGTATGAATATGCCATCAAGAAAGATCACAACAAATTTTCTAAGGAAATGCACAAGCTCATATATCATGGATGACATGGAAATAGGTGCAACAAGGCAATCATAATGTGAGTCAATCCATGCATAAAGATGCAAATTTGTCATGTGTATGATATGTCCATCGAGCATGACATGGGTGAGCACAATCAACAAGTATGGAGGTGTTGGCGTACCAATGCTCGATGTCGTTGCACGAGTGGAGGTTTGAAGGTGCCTCCAATAAGTCCGAGCGCTCCTCAATGTGAAGGTCCATAGAGTCAATCTTCAATGTCGATCCTCCGTTCGCGAGATGTACCATGTAGACAACAAGAAGGAAACAACAATGAAAGAGTGACCCATCCAATATGCATATTTGAGGATGGCTCAAAGGGAAGGAGTTCACCTTTAGGAGATTCTCGCAAATGTTGGTCTTGCACATCGTGTATGCCTTCACATGACCAAATTGTGTCATGACGGTATCGCCTTGTGAATCCCTCAACATGAAAGAACATGACAAACACTCGGAAAAACAAATGAGGTTAGAGAAAATGCAAAACCTATCATTCGTGTGGTAAGATACCCAACAAGTGTATGCATCATGCTCATCATAAGAAAGGACAAGGGAGCATTTCATAGTATGGAGGCATATGATGCGAGAACAATCAAATACAATAGGCTCAATAAAACAAGCATGCGTCACAAGTAAAGTGTCCAAGTCTCCATGGTCAATAAGCATAGATGCAACAATTGGAGGCAAGCGACAATGAACAAAATATATCATGTGAGAGGCATGAACATATACGTCATCTACCCAAGAAAGCGAGTAAGAGTTGAACATGGGTGATGCGACAAAGCAAGCAATCATATGAATCAAGGCAAGCAAGCTAGTAGTGCAAAGATGCAACGTACTAGAAGGAATCATGTCAAGTATGTCATGTGTGCAAATAGTGGTCATGAATAATGCACAAGACATATCACAAGCATGAAAGGAGGATATGAGCAAAATAGCATCAATAGCATGAGGCACATGATAAACATGGCAATAGCAACAAGGATCTCCACCAAGTATGCAAATACACATAGGAGTAACATAATTGTGAATCATGGGTAGATGCAAGCAAGGGTCACAATTGCATGGCAAAGGCATAGAAGCAAGCATAACATGCAAAGTGAACACGGTAAAATGAGCAAGAGAGCGATATATAGCCCATAGCCGTGTGAGAGCCAAGTGAGAGAGATGCGCGTAGTCGTTGCACGAAAGGAACAGTGGTAAGGATAGTTCACGGGATCCCAAGTCATCCTTTCTCTCAAGAGCTCGTTTCGTCAACTCTTGGGATTGAGAGGTTGACGAATATACGTGAGTACCTACACAAAACAAAGACAAAGGGAAAATTGTGTGTGCGTGGTAGATGTACACATCATCCATCATGATGCGCACCTGATTGTGTTGGTTAGGACAAAATAGCCAATGCTCAAATAAATGAGATGCGTGATATAGAAACATGTCATCCATCATGATAGGTTTGTTGTTATGTACAGCATAATGGAGACTCAAATTGTGTAATGCATCACAAGAAATATGTATAGCATTGTTCTTCATGGAATGCATACGGTGCAAGCAGTTATGAGAATCATGCAATGTATGGAATGCATCAAAATCTCCTAATATGTATGAGGAAAATATGGGGGTCTCCTCATGAGCATTAGTGGAAACATCACATGGAGAATATTGACAACATTCAAAACAATGCATATTTGGAGCAATGTGATCATGGCATGGCATAGTAGATGAATTGCGCAAATCGTGTAAAGGAAGCATGGCAATATCATCACATGAAAAATAAAAGCCAATGACCATCATCTCGTCATCTATGCCATAAGTGCAAATGGGATTGATTTTACTGGGGCATGCATAGTTACTATGTTGAGATTGAAAAGATGCAATATGGGATATCTCACTCATAGCATATGACAAGGTTAATGGATTGTCAAACATGATGCGACCAAAATAATTTTCACATGATATCCTATGGAGCATCGCATCACAACTAGGCAACTCAACATGCTCATCATCATATTTATCATAAATAGGTAAGTCATGCCATGAAGAAGTCACACTAGCATGAAGCATGGGTATAGGTGTGTCAACATCACGCAAGCAATCATTCGTAAAATAGTCCACTAGTGGGACAAGAGAAGCACCATCACCTATGTTACCTTTGGAGCATCGCTCATTTGTTGTAGGTGGTGTCGAAGACCAAGTCGTGGTCATTTTCATCTTGATGGAACCATGTGGGGGTGCATCATCGTTCACCATGGCCATCATCGTCGTTGTAGGTATGGACTCGTCGAGGATAGGCGTGTCGTCATGTAGGAGACCTAGCACCAAAGAAAACACACTCGGAGTAGAGGTTAAGTTGTTAGAAATCATAGTGGCCTCACGTGCCGTGTCAACTACCTTACTCACTAAGTGTGGTGGCTCACTCACTCCCTCTTGGATGCTCTCAAGTGTGGGGCCAGTGGTGGTCACACTCGTCCTCTCATAGGAAATGCACTCAATGTTAAAAATGGTGGAGTCACTCATATCACTCATGGTGGGGTGGATCTCCTCACATGGGAATTGGGGCATCTCTTTATATGTGGGTGTCGGAGAGATGTAGGTGCAAATGTCTCCATGCTCAATCATGTCGTGGTCGTAGCCGTGGATGAAGGCTGAAGATTGCACATGAACACTCTCCTCCAAGACCAAAGATAAGGTCTCATGTGCGGTCTCGTAGCTTGACTCGGAGTATGAGTCCAATATGGGTGCCGTCTTCATGTTGTTGAAGAGTTTCATGCTCGTCGTCGTGGTCGAAGGGGATGGCCCTAGCTCGACCTTCTTGTCGATGTCTTGTTGTAGGAGGTCCATATGATGTGGCACCTCATAGCTCGTCTCCATGACCGAAGGGAAATTCCCATGCTCGGACATCTTCCTTGAGGGGCTTCCGAAGATGGAAGTGTCGCCCTCACTTGTAGGTGGTCGCCTTGGACTTAATGAAGTCAATGTAGGCGTACCCGTGGGAAGTAGGCGAAGATGCCGTACGTCCAAAGGTGAAGATGCCTTGATAGCACTTGGCGAAGATGCCGAAGTGGTTGTTGTAGCCGTAGCTCCGTCTTGGTGGTGCTCGTCTCACGGTCTTCTCTTATGCTCATGAAGTTTGGACTTGGCGTGAAGTAGGGCTTGTTCGGACTTGTATGTTTGCGCGTGTTGAGCATCTTCATGTTGATGATGTCGTTGTCGTGCTTGAGCTCGTAGTAGATGTCCTTGGTCGTCGTTGTGCACATGATGCTTGGAGGTGTCTTGTCCTTCATGACGATGTTGGTGATGGTCGCCATGGAGATGTGGACGTGGACGACTTGCGCTTGTATCTAGTTTGTGCTCCGAAGATGATCGACTTGCTCGCCCCGCTTTGAGGATGATGAAGGCGAAGAAGACTTTTAGTCGGCCACCAAGTCTCGTAGTTGATCCTTTAGCTCGCCCAACTTGGTGTCTATGTAGTCCCTTTTCCTTGCTTCAGAGTGGTGTATGTAGATGGCGAGGTTGTCGAGGCGCTCTCGCAAGGCAGATTGTGTGCCTTGCATTTCTCGTTGTAGATCGAAGATGGACGCTTTGGTGATGTAGTTGTTCACGCCGTCGTTGTTGTCGAAGACGGGAGATGAAATGCCTTTCCTATCCATCACAAGACTCGCGCAAATATGAGTGGAAGAAAGGAAAGAACTAGACCAATGTACCTTATCCAATGTTGAGGATGGATCAAAGATTACTCAATAATGTATCGAGGAAATAGCACAATTGGTACCGGATCTTGTCAATTCTCACACCTACACAAATAAGGCTTATGGTGGAGCTCGATGAGGATAGTGGCACAAAAATTTGATGCAAAATGTTAGCAAGAGTCAATAATGTTGGAAAAGATTCACAAATTCGCAAGTGAAACAAGTAGACCAATAGTAATATGTGGCACACGGAAACACACACACGGATAGATAAATGGGGTCGTGCAACCAAGGAATGAGCACAAAATGTGGAATCCATGGAAAACGCTCATGTTGCACAACTCAAGAGAGACGCTAGGACGATTGCTCAATAGGCGGATACGACACTTGTGCACAACCTATAAGATGCAAAATGTATGATCTTTCTATCCCAAGTATGCTATGTGTATGATGTTCCCGTTGTTCTTCTCAAGTTGATCCAAGATGATCGGATATGACAATCTTATGTGCAATGTGGTATGATGCTATGGCTATTGCTTACAAGCTCTTTGCTCTTTCTCTTCTTTTGCTTAAAAGCTTATTCTTTTTTTTTGATATGGACACTATGCGAAATGCACAAACCAAGATAGCAATTGTGTATATGCGGGAACAATCTTGTGACACAAGAGATGATGTGATACCAATATGATATGGTATGTATGCAATGGGAGGTGTAGATCACTAATGTGCACAAGTAACGTTGCCGGCAATACTCAAATGGCTAGTCTCGATAGGCAAGTGACGCAAAATGGGCTAGGGGTTATCAATGCAATTGCAAGGGTGATTGTACAATGGAGTCGTCGAGGTTACCGTCCTTGAAGATGGTGAGTGGCGGTGTTCTTGATGTAGATACCAAGATGCTGGAGACTCGTCCCTAAGTAGCCGAAACACCTTAGGAAATGGAAAAACCGCAAACTCAAAATCTCAAGGACAAAAGTCAAATGGTGGTAGCGGAGATGGCAATGCGGAAGTGGTGGTGGTGGTTGAAGAAGAAGCAACCATCCCTAAGTAGTCGAAACACCTTAGGAGACTCAAGTCACCACTCAAACAACCACAAATGCTAAATGGAGCAAAATGGGTTAGGTTGCGGAAGGCTATGTTAGGTTTTGCGGATGATATGGTGGAAGGCCTAGTTAAAGAAGCCAAAATGTCAAAAGTTTGATGGGGTCAAATGGTGTTGGAGCCTATCTAGGTGGATGGGGGATGTCAATATCTACTCAACGAGCTAAAGAACGCGAAAATCGGACTCCGGATGTCGAAGTTATGGGCAAAACGGTGAAGCACTCGTGGTTGTCCTAGGGGGGTCGTGCGCACGGGGGAAGGAGCCTGTGGGCACGGGGTCCCATGCGCACGATACAGGT
This sequence comes from Triticum urartu, assembly GCF_003073215.2. NCBI lineage: Eukaryota > Viridiplantae > Streptophyta > Magnoliopsida > Poales > Poaceae > Triticum > Triticum urartu. Next base: position 287,389,659 of record NC_053023.1, on the reverse strand, counting down.
CCGTGGGCACAGGGTGTCCAGAGAGTTTTCAGGGGCCCGTGCGCATGGGGTCTGGGGTCCGTGGGCACGGGGTGGGAGGAAATTTTGCGATTTCGTGGCGGAAATTGGGGATTTCTTGGGCAAAATTGGGGAGATTTTTGGGATGGAAGGTAGGAAAACAAGGGGGAGGGCTAGATCCACTTGAAACCAAGCAAATCCATGGATCAAATCCAACAAAACATCACCAAACCAACAAATCACAAAAAAAATTGGGGCTATTTTTGGTGGGGAATTTTCGAATTTAGGACGAAATCAACAAAACTACGCTAGAAAACAAAGAGGGGGCTCCAATTTCGTGAGAAACCATGGCACATGATACCAAAATGGTGTAGGGTGGAACCCTAAGTGGAGATCTTTCACGAATTGGAGGGGGAATCCCCAAGAATAAGATGAACACAAGAGGGAAAACACTCAATTGACTAGATCCAATCACACATATGCTAGATCCAATCACACAAAGAGAGATACAATGATTCAAAGACAACAAAGGAAAGATACAACATACTAGTTCATCCCAATCCTATGAGGAATGAGGTCTTTGTGATCCTATGATGGGGATCTATCCACCAGGGATCTTCTCCATAGGAGGTCTTGATCTATCCACTAGGGATCTTCTCCATAGGAGGTCTTGATTTCCAAGGGAGAGGTCTCTCTCTCTCTCTCAAGAGGAGGAGTGGTACAAGGAGCAAAGCTCACATAGATCATGTCATATCCTTTGCTAACCCTAACAAATGGTCTAGGTACGGAATATATAGGTGGCTGGAGGTGAGGGACGAGGTGGATGAAGAGGAGGCGCAAACAACAATCACAGCCGTCCATCCTGTAGGACCCATGCGCATGGGGTAAGTTGGGCCCGTGCGCATGGGGGTCCCATGGGCACGGTACAAGCTCGTGCGCGCGGGGCGCTCCAGCGCCAGCTCCCTGTGTAGTCCGTGCGCACGGGGTCTTTGAGGCCCGTGGGCACGGGGTCGCCTGGGAGGTGCAGAGTTGGTCTTGTTGCACTCCTTCTTCCTCCTTGTGGCCTTGGGGTCCTTCTCCTTGGTCTCCGGGATACTCCCCAACTGCTTGGGGGCGGTCGTCCTCGTACCTAGTGATGCATGATGATCCAAGGTGAGGTAGCGACCAAGTCCAATAGATATTCATGTAAATCTTGAAGAGGAGCGGGTTCACCTTAAGTCCGGTAGGTCCACATGGGGCTTGATGTGCTATGAAGGTGTACATGGAGATGAACGTAGGATGCTCCGCATCAAAGGTGTTGCTATGATATGATCCAAGATGATCGAGTATGACAATCTTAATGTTGTATGATGCTATGGTTCTTACTTAAAAGCTTGTTTGCCTATGTGTCCTCTTTGCTTAAAAGCTTGTTTGGCTCATTGATGTTTGAGCTCTTTTCTCATGCAATGCTTGACGAACCAAGATAGAAATTGTGTATGCGATGACAACTTTGTGACACAAGAGATGATACCAATATATGCAACAATGATGTATGTATGCTATGGGAAGTATGATCACTAATGTGCACAAGTCTCGTTGCGGCAATACTAAATGGCAAGTCTCGATGTGTAAGCAACACAAAGGAGTAAGGCTGGTGTAGGGTGGAACCCTATGTGGAGAACTTTCACGAATTGGAGGGGGAATCCCCAAGAATAAGATGAACACAAGAGGGAAAACAAGAGGAACACTCAAGAACAAGTCCAATTACACATCCACTAGACAATGAAACACACAAGATCCACAAGGTACACGAACAATCAAAGGGAAATAAGATACATGGTAGAGTTCATCCCAAATCCTATGAAGGAGATGAGGGCTTGATGATTTATGTAGATCCTTCCCTCAAGGGGGGTCTTCATCCACTAGGGATCTTCTCAAATGGAGGCCTTGAACTCCAATGGAGTGTCTCTCTCTCAAGAGGAATCCCACAAGGGGAGATACATGAGCTAAGCTCTAGTGTTTAGATCTATTCTTAGCTGAGTCTAAATGGAGGAGATGAAGGAGTATATATAGTCCTAGGCAAAGAGAGGGATAAGTGGGGGCGAAATGGTAAAACAAGGGCAAAGCCCGCAGCATCACATAGGGGGCCACGTGTGCACGGGGTAAGTGGAGCCCGTGCGCACGGGGTATCCAGAGACCTGACGCAAGGGCCCGTGCGCACGGGGTCCGTGAGGCCCGTGGGCACGGTGGTCCCATGGGCACGGTACACGCCCGTGCGCACAGGGGCTTCAGGACCGCCAGCCTGGGAGGCCCGTGGGAACGGTGTCAGAGGGGCCCGTGCGCACGGGGTTGCCTGGGAGCTGTTGCCTTCTTCTTGGCGCTTCCTTCTCCGCTTCCAGGCTTCCCTCTTGGATGGTGTAGATGTTCTCTTCTTCTTGGAATCCTCCTCGATGAATGTGTAGCTCCGCTCACAACTATGTATGCATAAGAGAGAGGGGTCAAGTAGTATACCATCCTCGAGAGGTACAAGTGGACACATGTAAAGGAGATGATTCACCTTTGTATGTATGAAGTAGATGTGGCACGTGTCACTTGCCAAATGGACTCTTGACATGGTGATGTCCATAGGATGCTCCACATCAAAGGCTATGATGGCTATCAATGTAATGGCAAGAATGATGTATCACGATACCAAGATGAGGTTACCGGTCTTGCTTCCGGTATGGTGTCAAAATGGTTGACCGAAATACCACGATGTAGGCGAGGTGGTCGCTGTTGATGACGATGTAGGACATGTCTGTGGCGAAGATGAGTGGTGGTGATGTCGATGTCGAACCGTACCTAGATAGCCGAAACACTAAGGATATGGTGCCGCAACTCAAATTCTAAAAGCTTGAAGTGGTATCACGTGTCGAAGTGCGAAACAGTCCAAATGGTGGTGGTATGCGGAAGTGGTGATGGTGTAATGGTGGTAGGAGTGCGTATGCAGAAATGTGGGGCGGTGGTGCTGATTACACTAGAAAAACATCAGTTTCGGCAGGGTCAGTCAGACGTGCGGGCTGGGCCGGTCGTCCAGTCGTCGTTGGATGCCCGGCCGGGTCGGACGTCCGGTGCCTGGGCGATTTTCAGGCACGGGATGAGCAACACGAGGGTGAGGTGGTGGATGTGAATATCGTCGATTTCGGGCGGATTTGTGGAAGGAAAGGGTGGGGAAAGGGGTGAAAAGCTAGATCCACTCAAAACAAAGCAAACCCACGGATCCAAACCAACAAAATCTCAACACACTAACAAATCACAAAAAAATTGGGGCTATTTTTGTGGGGAATTTTCGAATTAGGACGAAAAACAACAAAGAAAGGCTAGAAACACAACGGGGAGGCTCCGAAATCGTGATCAACGTGGCTCTTGATACCAAGATGATATAGAGTAGAACACTAATCGTCCGATCTTTCACGAAAGGAGCGGAATCCCGCAAAGAACACGAAGAACACAAAGAGGGGAAACACAAGAGGAACACTCAAACTAACAAGAACAAGTCTCAAAAGTACTAGATCCTCGGATACATGGAACGATAAACGGTACACGATCAACTAGGGACGATACAATGGTAACCGTTCTTCTCCGTGAGGAGGTCTTGATGTTCTTCCCTAAAGAGGGGTGTTGAATCCGCTTGGGGGATCTTCTCCGTAGGAGGATCGAATCTCCGAGGAGAAGGTAACCAAGTGGATGAGCAAAGCTCTCACACGAAATATGAGCTAATCCTTTGCTAAACCTAGCTAGAAGGAATGGGGGGAGTATTTATAGTCTTAGTGCAAAAGAGGGGGGCGAAGGGGTACATGGGCTGCGGCCCAACACGAATCAGCACACAGGCATTGGATGTCCGGGGGTCACCGGTCGTCCGGAGGCTCGCGAGGGTCTGGACGTCCGGTGCTTGTCGGTCATCCGTAGTTTCGGCTCGGGTGGTCTTCGGTCGGACGTCCGGTCGGGGTCGGTCGTCCGATGGTCGTCGGTCGTCCGGGTGGCGTCGGACGTCCGTGGGTTTGGTCTCGGGTGTGAAGACTCTGGTCGTTCGGAGGGGGCCGGATGTCCGAAGACTGGAGGTCGTCATACGTCCGGTCCAGGCCGGTCGTCCGGAGCCTGTAGATTCTCCTGCATCTCTTCTTCTTCTCCGTCTTCACGTCCACCTTCCTCTTCTTCTTCTCCTTGCTCCTGAGCTTCTCCATGATACCTGAGTATGCACAATGTATCCATATGAGGTAGTAGCCATGTCTCATGTGCATCGAAGTGGAAATCTGAGAGGAGTGATGATGCGGAGCATCCCATGATCATCCCCATGGACGCACCGACACCTCCAACGACACCACTTGGACCAATGACACGAGCCCGAGCCAAAGCTATCGAAGATAAGGTGAACTCACTCCTCTCCGAACTTCCACTTTCTATGCATGAGACATGGCTACTACCTAAGTCCGAGGTGTTGTGCATGATTAGGCACCAAGAGGGCCCTCCCTAAGATGCGCATGAAGATGTACAAATCCCCAAGTCCACGGATGAGGAGAACCAACGGAAGGTGCCAAGAGCATCTCCCATGCCCCGGACATCCGGCCAAGGCCCCGGACATCTGGCCCCTGGAGCGTCTTCCTCTACAGCAGCCCAGCCGCAGAAGGCTACAGGCCCCGGACATCCGGCCCCTTCCGAGCCCCCGGACATCCGGCCACCGGCCCGGAAATCCGGCCCCTCTGAACCTGAGAGCAACAAATGCCACCGCTCCAGCCCGGACATCCGGCCCCCCAGCCCGGACATCCGGCGTCGCCTGAAAGCCCGGACATCCGGCCCGACCAGCCCGGACATCCGGCCTCCCCTGTCTGTGCACAGTGAAGGGCCGAGGCCCGTGTATCCCTTCTCCCCCCTAGACTATATATACTCCATCCCGTACAACTTTCTAGGGTTAGCAAAGGATTAGCTCATATTTTGTGTGAGAGCTTTGCTCATCCACTTGGTTACCTTCTCCTCGGAGATTCGAGCCTCCACCGGAGAAGATCCCCCAAGTGGATTCAAGACCCCTCTTTAGGGAAGAACCTCAAGACCTCCTCATGGAGAAGAACCGGATACCCTTTTGTATCGTCCCTAGTTGATCGTGGATCGTGTATCTTACCTTATGTACTCGAGGCTCTAGCCCGTGTGTGACTTGTTCTTGTTAGTTTGAGTATTCCTCTTGTGTTTTCCCTCATTCCCCTCTTTGTGTTCCTCATGTTCTTCGCGGGATCCGCTCCTTTCGTGAAAGATCGGCCGTATAGGGTTCCACCCTACATCATCTTGGTATCTAGAGCTAGGTTGATCATGATTTCGGAGCCTCCCCGTTGTGTTTCTAGCCTTGTTTTGTTGTTTTTCGTCCTAATTCGAAATATCCCCACCAAAAATAGCCCCAATTTTTTTGTGATTTGTTGGTGTGTTGAGATTTTGTTGGCTTGGATCCATGGATTTGCTTTGTTTTGAGTGGATCTAGCTTCCCATCCTTTTCCCCCCAATTTCCATCCACAAATTCCTCCGAATTTCGCCCGGTTTTAACCTCTCCTCGCAGCGTTCATCCCGTTCGTCCCCGGATCCAGAGCCCGGGCATCTTGCCCGTCAAGCCCGAACATCCGGCCCCCGGACATCCGGCCTTCCACCCGGACATCCGACCCCTGGCAGCAACATCTCAATCCACCGCCCTGTTTTCCGCCCAATTTCCACCAAATTTTGTTCCGGTACCCACCATATACCATATACCATATATACTCCCGCTTACCTCCACCACTTCCGCATATCCCAACCATTTTTGGACCATTTCGCTCTCAGACACATTTCCTACTTCGAGGTTTGAGAATTTGAGTTGCGGTACCGTATCCTTTTGCGTTTCGTCTATCTAGGTACGGTTCGACATCGACATCACCATCGCTCATCTTCGCCACGGACGTGTCCTACATCATCACCGCCGTCCTACATCGTCATCAACGATGACCACCTCGACTACATCTTGGTATTCGTGCCTCCATTTTGACACCATACCGGAAGCAAGACCGGTAACCTCATCTTGGTATTTGACATATCACTCTTACCATTACATTGATAGCCATCATAGCCTTACTCCTTTGCGGTGCTTACCCATCGAGACTAGCCATTGAGTATTGCCGGCAACGAGACTTGTGCACATTGGTGATCATACTTCCCATAGCATACATACATCATTGTTGCATATATTGGTATCATCTCTTGTGTCACAAAGTTGTCATCGCATACTCATTTGCTATCTTGGTTCGTCAAGCATTGCATGATAAAAGAGCTCAAACATCAAAGAGCCAAACAAGCTTTTAAGCAAAGAGGAAAGATAAGCAAAGAGCTTTTAAGCAAGAACCATAGCATCTTACAACATTAAGATTGTCATACTCGATCATCTTGGATCATATCATAGCAACACCTTGCATACAAAATATTTGGGATAGAAGTCGTTGCATTTTTGCTAAGTAGGTTGTGCAAAAGTTCTTGTATCCGCCTATTGTGCAATCGTGCTAGCGTCTCTCTAGTGCTATGCAACAAGAGCATTTTTGTGGATTCCACATTTTGGCTCACCCTTGGTTGCACAACCCCACTTATATTTTTGCGTGTGTGTTTCCGTGTACCTTATATGCTTGGTCTACTTGTTACATTGCATCTTGCGAATCTTTTCCAACATTATTAAAGCTCACTTACAATTGCATCAAATTTTTGTGCCACCATCCTAACCAAGCTCCACAAAAAGCTTTTACTTGTGTAGGTGTGAGAAACCAACAAGAACTAGTACCAATTGTGCTATTTCCTTGTCCTACATTGGAGTGATCCTCGATCCACTTTCAACTTCGGTCAAGTTACATTTGGTACTCGTTCTTCTCTTTCTACCACTCACATTTGTCTTGGAATGATGGATAGGCCAAGTACTTCTACCAACCCACTCTTCATGGAGCAAGACGACGACATGAGCTCCTTCGTAACCAAGAGTCACCTCTTTGGTGCGCAACGTGCTTTGCATCAAGAGCAACAAGCTATGAGTGAACGCATCGACAACCTTGCCGCCGACTTGCCACTTTCTGAGCAACGTACAAGGGACTACTTTGACCACAAGCTCGATGCTCATAAGCAAGAGAATGACGCAAGGATGGATGAAATTCGTGCTTTGTTGCTCAACCGCTCATCTTCCACTTCAAGATGGAGTCGTTCAAGCCGCCACTCAGACTTCACTCTCTCCGCCTCAAGTACACCGACATCCAACACTCTTTGTCGAGCCGCACACACCGACCGTCAAGCAAGCCTCAATCCGCTATGCGACACCGTCTCTCAAGAGCGCCGACAACCTCAAACTCTAGAGGCCTTTGCGCTAGCCCGAGAACGGCAATGACAATGCCAACATGAAGAGGAAGAGCGAGCACGTCTACATCAAAAAGATCAAGATGCCGAGGCACAACGTCAAGAACAACAACTCCGTGACGCTCAAGCACTTGCGGCGCAAGAAGCTCTACGCGATTCGAGTCGAGCCGTTGTCGACCGAAGCCGACTAGCCCATGAACAAGAGGAAGCACATCGCGAAGAAATTCAAGAATGAAGATTTCAAGCTCGCGTGCATCGTCAAGTTCCTCCTCGAGCTCGACAAGCTCCTCCACAAGCTCGCCAAGAACAATAAGTTAATCAAGAGCATGAAGACAATGGAGATCCTCCACAACAAGAACAACATGATGATAACAACCCTCCGTGCCAAGAGTACCACGAGTTGCACAATCATCAACAACATGGGCGTCATCACCCCGACCCCAACACAATGAAGAGAAACGTTATGGCAAACTCAAGTTCACCATGCCCAAGTTCAATGGAAGCAACGATCCCGTAGAGTACCTTTCATGGGCATTGAAGGTTGACAAGATCTTCCGTCTGCACAATTATGAAGAAGAGAAGAAGATCGTGATGGCATCCCTTGAGTTCCAAGACTATGTCCTCATTTGGTGGGAGCAAATCATAGAGCGCCGACAGGCAAGAGGTGAACCACCCATCACTACTTGGGTGCAAATGAAGGATGTCATGAGAGCACGCTTCGTACCTACCTACTACAACCGCGACCTCTTCAAGAAACTCCAACAACTCAAGCAAGGAACAAAGAGCGTTGAAGAGTACTACAAGGAGATGGATATTGCAACGATAAGAGTCAATGTCACTGAAGATGATGAGCAAACAATGGCACGTTTCTTGAACGGACTCAATCATCCTATCAAGAAGATCGCCTACTTCCAACCATACTCAAATCTCATCGAGCTAGTGCACCAAGCTACCAAAGCGGAACGCCAAGTGCAAGATGATTTCAAGTATGCCAAGTTCTCATCCAAGTCCTACGACTTCTCGAACAACCAAGATTTAACGACTCCAACACCGACTACAAAGCCTTCTTCTACCAACATCGACAAGTCGACTTCCAAGAAAGCTTCGTCAACTACAAGCCATCCTCCTACGTGCAACTTCAAGCCGGGAGCTTCATCATCATCAACCCCAACCGATGAGACCGTCAAGATGAGTTCCTTCAAGTGTTTCACTTGCGGAGGCCGAGGCCACAAGTCCTACGAGTGCACCAACAAGCGAACCATGGTCTTCAACGACGATGGCACTTATGGCTCCATGAGCGAAGGCGAAATGGAAGCCCTCGAGCAAGTCGCCATGCACCTCCAAGTGAACAATGAAGAAGAACAAGTCTTTTGTGATGAAGACTCAAGTCCTGCACTTGTTGTCTCCAAAGTCTTGACTCTCCAACATCAACAAGAAGAAGAACAACGATGCCTTCCACACCAAGGCCGGCATTAATGGACGATCCGTCAAAGTCATCATCGATGGAGGGAGTTGTCATAATCTCGCAAGTGAAGAACTTTGCTCCAAGCTCCAATTTCCCAAGACGAAGCATCCATGTCCATACAAAGTGCAATGGCTTAGTGACTCCGGCACCATCCAAGTCGAGCACCGAGTACAAGTCTCTTTCAAAATCGGCGCCTACAAAGACACCTTGGAGTGCGACGTCGTTCCAATGAATGTTTGTCATCTTCTCCTTGGACGGCCATGGGAATTCGATAGACTCATTTAAGATGAATGGCAAGGAGTACGTCCTCTGTCCAATATTGCCAAGTCAAGTGATCACCGACAAGCAAGCCACCCATCGTGGAGATCATAGTGAGAGAGCGAGCCACCAAAAAGAGTGTGAGCACCACAAGCCAAAATTGAGTGCCTCCATGATGAGCGAAAACAAAAACCTAGTTCTATTTGCCACCAAACGTGAGATAAGAGAAGTGTGTGAGAACCCATCTAGTGTCCTACACTACGTCCTCATGTGCAAGGACAATGCACCACAAACTAACACTTCTCACACTCTTCCTCTAGTGTTGTCTTCTCTTTTGCAGGAATTTCAAGATGTTTTCCCCGATGAGCTACCTCCGGGTCTACCTCCTCTACGAGGCATTGAGCACCGAATTGACCTCATCCCCAGAGCACCTCTTCCAAACAAAGCTCCATACCATGTCAACCCCGACGAAACAAAAGAAATACAAAGGCAAGTAAAGCATATCATAGACCATGGACATGTGCATGAAAGTTTGAGCCCTTGTGCCATTCCGGTCATTCTTGTGCCAAAAGGTGATGGTGGTTTTTGCATGTGCTCCGATTGTAGACCTATCAATGCTATCACCGTTCGCTATAGGTATCCCATTCCATGCCTAGATGATATGCTTGATGAGCTTAGCGGTGCCACTATATTTTCCAAAATTGATCTTAAGAGTGGTTACTATCAAATCCGCATACAAGAGGGTGATGAATGGAAAACCGCCTTTAAAACCAAGTTTGGTTTGTATGAGTGGTTAGTCATGCCTATGGGTCTTTCGGAAGCACCGGGCACTTTTATGCGCCTCATGAATCATGTCTTTCACCCTTACATTGGTATATTTGTTGTGGTCTACTTTGATGACATTCTTGTCTTTAGCAAATCTATCAAAGAGAATGTCACCCATGTCCGCACCGTTTTGCAAACTCTTAGAGAAGATCGCCTCTATGCTAATATGGAGAAATGCCTTTTTGGTGTTGATAAGATCGTTTTCTTGGGTTTTGTTGTTTCTTCTAAGGGTGTTCACGTTGATGAGTCCAAGATCAATGCTATTAAGACTTGGCCGCAACCAACCAACTTGTATCAAGTGCGTAGTTTTCTTGGCCTTGTGGGTTTCTATCGTCACTTTGTGAAGGATTTTAGCACCATTGCTTTGCCTTTGCATGCTTTGTGCAACAAGAATGCGCCTTTTATTTGGGGACCATCCAATGATACCGCATTCAATGAGCTTAAGAAATTGCTTACTCATGCTCCCGTGCTTGCTTTACCCAACTCCGACAAGCCTTTTGAAATTCATTGCGATGCTAGCGGTAATGGCATAGGAGGTGTGTTAACGCAAGAGAGCGTCCCATAGCTTACTTTAGTGAGAAACTTTCCGGAGCGCAACTCAATTATCCCATCTATGACAAAGATCTATATGCTTTAGTCCGTATTTTGCATGAATGGGAACATTACCTTCGTCCCCATGAGTTTATCATTCATACCGATCATGAGACCCTCAAGTATCTTAAGGCTCAAACGAAGTTGAACAAGCGTCATGCTAAATGCAGTGAATTTATTGAGTCTTTTCCCTATGTCATAAAGTACATCAAGGGAAAAGAAAATATCGTAGCGGATGCTCTTTCCCGCATATGCATGCTTGTCACGCAACTTGAGTTAGATGTCATTGGCTTCGAGCATATCAAAGACTTGTATGAGCATGATGCAACTTTTGCTACTCCTTATGCCAAGTGTTTGTCGAATACATCTTGGGAATGCTATTACATTAAAGACGGATATCTTATGAGAGCTAACAAACTTTGCATTCCCGAGTCCTCTCTTCGTTTGTTGCTTTTGTAGAAATCTCATGGAGGAGGCTTAATGGGACACTTCGGACGCGAGAAGACGTTCGCCATGCTCTCGAAGAACTACTTCTGGCCAAAGATGTTTCGGGACGTCAATCGTTTCACCAACCGATGTTCTACATGTCGCAAAGCTAAGTCCAAAGCTCAATCTCATGGCCTCTATATACCTTTACCAATTCCATACCAACCATGGGAAGACATTACAATGGACTTTGTACTCGGTTTGCCTAGGACTCGAAATGGGAAAGATTCCATATTTGTCGTTGTGGACCGTTCTAAAAAATGGCACATTTTGTTCCTTGCAACAAGACAGACGATGCTTCACATGTTGCTAATCTCTTTTGTAGGGAAATATTACGTCTCCATGGTGTGCCAAAGACCATCGTCTTGGACCGCGACGTCATGTTCCTTAGCTACTTTTGGAAGACCCTATGTGCCAAGCTCGGAATCAAGCTACTATTCTCCATGGCGTACCATCCTCAAACCGACGACTAAATGGAGGTGACAAACCGCACACTCTTCGCTCTAATTCAAGTACTCATCAAGAAGAACATCAAGGAGTGGAAGGAGTGCCTACCTATCGCCGAGTTCGCCTACAACCGAGCAAGACACTCAACAACCGGCAAGTCCCCCTTCGAGGTCATCTATGGATTCAACCCTTTGTCACCATTGGACATTCTCCCTCTACCACTCCAAGAGCGCATCAATTTGGACGCAAGTGCACGAGCGACCCTTCTCAAGAAGGTGCATGAAGATACAAGAAACACCATCGAGCGCCAAGTACAATGCCTTGCGACCAAGCTCAATGTCAACAAGCACCCTATGATATTCAACATTGGAGACCTCGTGGGGCTACACCTTCGCAAGGACCGCTTTCCCCAAGAATCCAAGTCCAAACTTCGACCATGCGCGGATGGACCATTCAAGGTGCTTGCACGCTACAACAACAACGCATACAAGATCGACATCCCTCGTGACAAGTACTGCGTGAGCGACATCTTCAACATCAAAGATCTCTCGTCCTACCATGGTGATGAGGATTTCGATCCGAGGACAGATCTTCCCCAAGGGAGGGGAGATGATGCGAAGCATCCCATGATCGTCCCCATGGACGCACCGACACCTCCAACGACACCACTTGGACCCATGACACGAGCTCGAGCCAAAGCTATCGAAGATAAGGTGTACTCACTCCTATCCGAACTTCCACTTTCTATGCATGAGACATGGCTACTACCTAAGTCCGAGGTGTTGTGCATGATTAGGCACCAAGAGGGCCCTCCCGAAGATGCGCATGAAGATGTACAAATCCCCAAGTCCACGGATGAGGAGAACCAATGGAAGGAGACAAGAGCATCTCCTAGGCCCCGGACATCCGGCCAAGGCCCCGGACATCCGGCCCCTGGAGCTTCTTCCTCTACAGCATCCCAGCCGTAGAAGGCTACAAGCCTCAGACATCCGGCCCTGGCATCCCGGACAGCCGGCCCTTCCAAGCCCCCTGATAGTGGCGAAGGTGTCCCGATGTTTCGATGAGATGGTGGCTATCGTTTCTGTGGGAGTCGACCTTGATGATCCGACTACGAACGTGCGAGACGTCGCGCCTTAGCAATCGCTAAACCCACTTCCAAGGGGTTATTGACCACACCGAAGCACAATCAACCTGACCACGAGGGTCTCTTTCCTGCGAGCAAATGAAGAACAAGCAAGAAACTGAGATTGCAATCTAGATATTGCGAATATAAGATGAAAGCTTTATTGATCAAGATGGGGTTCTGTGACGTCTTGGTCTGGTCGTTGGACACAGACGAAGTACGTGAAGTTGCAGCTATGGTGAACTTTTAATCTAAACAAAACCCAAAGTCTAAACGAAGCCCTAAGGGCTGTATATATGGAGGAAGAGGGGGGGGATTTTGTGGCCCTTGGAGGAGGGGTCCGAAACCAACCCTAACTCTTGTTTCCCGACACATACGGACAATAAAAACAGCCTATACTTAAGTATTTCGAAAATACATGGGCCTGGCCCAATAATAAGGTGATGCAACACCTAAAATAGCCTCTGGACTAAATTTATGAAGTGGCATCTTGTATATTTCGTCCAAGGCTTCATGCACTCCTTATGGTGGCTTCAAAGTCCTGAAATCATCACCTGTAACTCCGTTCTTGATTCCCTTGCGCATGCCATCATCTCCATGCTTGATCTTGCTCCAAGGTTCATCTTTCTTGTCCAAGCTAGGCCTTCATTTGTAAGCAAAACAAATGTATCCAATTTAGGCAGCATCGTATTCTCATGAACATTAGAATTGTTACCAAGAAACGAAAGTACCTGATAATTCAATGGGCGTGCGCGAGCTCTAGTAATTGGTCCACTACGTATAGCAGCAGGGGCTGTGGGTGTAACAATGGTATTGATGTCCTCATCACCCCCGGACATCCGGCCACCGGCCCGAAAATCTGGCCCCTCCAAACCCGAGAGCAACAAATGCCACCGCTCCAGCCCGTACATCCGCCCCCCAGCCCGGACATCCGGCGTCGCCTGAAAACCCGGACATCCGGCCCGACCAGCCCGGACATCCGGCCTCCCCTGTCTGCGCACAGTGAAGGGCCGAGGCCCGTGTATCCCTTCTCCCCCTAAACTATATATACTCCACCTGTACAACTTTCTAGGGTTAGCAAAGGATTAGCTCATATTTTGTGTGAGAGCTTTGCTCATCCACTTGGTTACCTTCTCCTCGGAGATTCAAGCCTCCACCAGAGAAGATCCCCCAAGCGGATTCAAGACCCCTCTCTAGGGAATAACCTCAAGACCTCCTCACGGAGAAGATCTGGTTACCCTTTTGTATCGTTCCTAGTTGAGCATGGATCGTGTATCTTACCTTATGTACTCGAGGATCTAGCCCATGTGTGACTTGTTCTTGTTAGTTTGAGTATTCCTCTTGTGTTTCCCCTTGTGTTTTCCCTTGTTCCCCTCTTTGTGTTCCTCGTGTCTTCGCGGGATCCGCTCCTTTCGTGAAAGATCGGCCGTATAGGATTCCACCCTACATCAAGTGATGTCACCTCGGTTTCGAGAGCTCTTGCACGTGCTCGTGTCATGGGTCCAAGAGGTGTCGTAGGAGATGTAGTTGGGTCCATGGGATGGCCTTGGGATGCTCCTCATCATTCCTCTTCTTCTTCTCCTTGCTCCTTAGCTTCTCCATGGTACCTGAGCATGCACCAAGTATCCGTATGCGGTAGTAGCCATGTCTCATGTGTATCAAAGTGGAAATTTGAGAGGAGAGATGTCACCTCGGTTCCAAGAGATCTTGCACGTGCTCATGTCATGGGTCCAAGAGGTGTCGAAGGAGATGTAGTTGGGTCCATGGGGAGGGCCTTGGGATGCTCCACATTATTGTTGCGCCGCAAGTGCTTAAGCATCACGGAGTTGTTCCTCTTGGCGTTGTGCCTCGGCATCTTGTGCAACTTGGTGTAGACGCGCTCGCTCTTCCTCTTCATGTTGGCGTTGTCGTTGCCGTTCTCGTGCTAGCGCAAAGGCCTCTTGAGTTTGACATTGTCGGCGCTCTTGAGAGTCGGTGTCGCGTAGGGGATTGAGGCTTGCTTGATGATCATTGCACGCGGCACAGCGAAGAGTGTTTGATGCCGGTGTACTTGAGCCAGAGAGGGTGAAGTCGGAGTGTCGGCTTGAGCGAGCCCTTCTTGATGAAGACGAAGTGGAAGAAGAGCGGTTGAGCAACAAAGCGCGAATCTCGTCCATCCTTGCGTCATTCTCTTGCTTGTGATCATCGAGCTTGTGGTCGAAGTAGTCCCTTGTACGTTGCTCGGAGAGTCGCAAGTCGGTGGCGAGGTTGTCGATGCGTTCACTCATGGCTTGTTGCTCTTGATGCAAAGCACATTTTGCACCAAAGAGGTGACTCTTGGTGACATAGGAGTTCATGTCGTCGTCATGCTCTATGAAGAGTGGGTTGGTAGAAGTACTTGGCCTATCCATCATTCCAAGATACACAATGTGAGTGGTAGAAAGAGAAGAACGAATACCAAATGTACCTTGAACGAAGTTGAAAGTGGACCGATTATCACTATAATGTAGGACAAGGAAATAGCACAATTGGTACTAGCTCTTGTCGGTTTCTCACACCTACACAAGTAAAAGCTCATGGTGGAGCTTGGTTAGTATGGTGGCACAAAATTTGATGCAATTGTAAGTGAGCTTCAATAATGTTGGAAAAGATTCGCAAGATGCAATGTAACAAGTAGACCAAGCATATAAGGTGCACGGAAACACACATGCAAAAAGATAAGTGGGGTTGGGCAACCAAGGATGAGCCAAGATGTGGAATCCACGAAAATGCTCTTGTTGCACAACACTAGAGAGACGCTAGCATGATTGCACAATAGGCGGATACAAGAACTTGTGCACAACCTACTTAGCAAAAATGGAACGACTTCTATCCCAAGTATGTTCTATGCAAGTTGTTTCTATGATATGATCCAAGATGATCGAGTATGACAATCTTAATGTTGTATGATGCTATGGTTCTTGCTTAAAAGCTCTTTGCTTATCCTTTCCTCTTTGCTTAAAATCTTGTTTGGCTCTTTGATGGTGGAGCTCTTTTCTCATGCAATGCTTGACTAACCAAGATAGCAAATGTGTACGCGATGACATCTTTGTGACACAAGAGATGATACCAATATATGCAACAATGATGTATGTATGCTCTGGGAAGTATGGTCACTAATGTGCACAAGTCTCGTTGCCAGCAATACTCAATGGCTAGTCTCGATGGGTAAGCAACGCAAAGGAGGAAGGCTATGATGGCTATCAATGTAATGGCAAGAGTGCTATGTCCAATACCAAGATGAGGTTACCGTTCTTGCTTCCGGTATGGTGTCAAAATGGTGGCATGAATACCAATGTGTAGTCGAGGTGGTCGTTATTGATGACGCGTCCGTGGCATAGATGAGCGGTGGTGATGTTGATGTCGAACCGTACCTTGATAGCCGAAAAACAAAAGGATACAGAACCACAACTCAAATTCTCAAAGCTCAAAGTGGCAACACCCGTCGGAGTGCGAAACGGTCCAAATGGTGGTGCTATGCGGAAGTGGTGATGGTGTAATGGTGGTAGGAGGGCGTATGCGGAAATGGTGATGGTGTAATGGTGGTAGGAGTGCGTATGCCGAAATGTGGGGCGGTGGTGGTGACTACGCTGAAAAAAATTCAGTTTCGTCAGGGTCGGTCGGACGTCCGGGCTGGGCCGGTCGTCGGACGTCCGGGCTGGGTCGGAGGTCCGGTGCCTGGGTGAATTTCCGGCACGGGATGAACAGATAGGGTTCGAGGTGGGGATGGCGAAAATGGTCAAATCCGGAGGATTTTGTGGATGGAAAGGGTGGGGAAAAGGGGGAAAAGCTAGATCCACTCAAAACAAAGCAAATCAACGGATCCAAACCAACAAAATCGCAACACACTGACAAATCCCAAAACAAATTTGGGCTATTTTTGTGGGGAATTTCCGAGTTGGACTGAAAACAACAAAAACTAGGCTAGAAACCAATGGGGAGGCTCCGAAATCATGATCAACGTGGCTCATGATACCAAGTTGATGTAGGGTAGGAACCCTATGGGCCGATCTTTCACGATAGGAGCGGATCCCGCGAAGAACACGAAGAACGCGAGGAGGGAAATGAGGGGAAACACGAGGGAAACACAAGAGAAAAACTAAAACAACAAGAAAAAGTTACACATGCGCTAGATCCTCGAATACATAGGGTTCACACGGTACACAATCAACCAAGAACGATACAGTGGTAACGGTTTTCTCCGTGAGGAGGTCTTGATGTTCTTCCCTAAAGAGGGGTCTTGAATCCAAAGGGATCTTCTCCGAAGAGGCCGCGGTCTCTCACGAGGAGTACATCCGATGTGGATGAGCGAAGCTCTATCTCTCAAAATGAGCTAAACCAATGCTAACCCTAGAAAGTTGGACGAGGTAGAGTATATATAGTCCTAGTGCAAAAGAGGGGGGCGAAGGGGTACATGGTAGGCGGCCCAACTCAAAACGGTGCACAGGTGTCGGATGTCCGGGGGTCACCAGTCGTCCAGAGGCTCGCGAGGGTTCGGACGTCCGGTGCCTGTCGGACGTCCGGTGGTTGTCGGACGTCCGTAGGTTCTTCTCGGGTAGTCTTCGGTCGGACGTCCGGGCGTCGGTTGTCCATTGGGCGGTGGATGTCCGTGGGTTTTGGCTCGTGTATGGAAACACCGATCGTCCGAAGGGGCCCGGACGTCCGGAGCTTGGAGGTCGTCGGACGTCCAGGATCTGTCGGTCGTATGGAGCCTAGGGACTTCGATCTTCTCTTCTTCCTTGTTTCCGTCTTCACGTCCATCTTCCTCTTCCTCTTCTCCTTCCTCCTTAGCTTCTCCACGATACCTGAGAATGCACAAAGTGTCCGTATGAGGTAGTAGCCATGTCTCATGTGCATCGAAGTGGAAATGTGAGAGGAGAGATGTCACCTCAGTTTCAAGAGCTCTTGCACGTGCTCGTGTCATGGGTCCAATAGGTGTTGAAGGAGATGTAGTTGGGTCCATGGGGATGGCCTTGGGATGCTCCGCATCATCCGTCTGGTCGGGGTCGGACATCCGAGCGTCGGTCGTCCGTCGGGCGGAGGATGTCCGTGGGTTTTGGCTCAGGTATGGAAACACCGGTCGTCCGAAGGGCCCAGACGTCCGTAGCCTGGAGGTCATCGGACGTCCGGGATCTGTCGGTCGTCCGGAGCCTGGGACTTCGATCTTCTCTTCTTCCTTGTTTCTGTCTTCACATCCATCTTCCTCTTCCTCTTCTCCTTGCTCCTTAGCTTCTACACGATAACTGAGAATGCACAAAGTATCCGTATGAGGTAGTAGGCATGTCTCATGTGCATCAAAGTGGAAATGTCACCCCAGTTTCAAGAGCTCTTGCACGGGCTCGTGTCATGGGTCCAATAGGTGTCGAAGGAGATGTAGTTGGCTCCATGGGGATGGCCTTGGGATGCTCCGCATCAGATTTGTTGCCTCCTCCATCTTCGGAGAAGGTTAATTTTGATGCTAAAGAACGTGCTGAATTGATTTTAAAAATGCATGAGTTAACTAAGGAGAACATTGAGCGTATGAATGTTAAATATAAACTTGCTGGAGATAAGGGTAGAAAACATGTTGTGTTTGCACCTGGAGATCTTGTTTGGTTACATTTGTGTAAGGATAGATTTCCTAATTTGCGCAAATCAAAGCTAATGCCACGTGCTGATGGTCCTTTTAAGGTGTTAGAGAAAATAAATGATAATGCATATAAACTTGAGCTGCCTGCAGATTGTGGGGTTAGTCCCACTTTTAACATTACAGATTTGAAACCTTATTTGGGTGAGGATGAGCTTTCTTCGAGGACGACTGCATTGCAAGAAGGGGAGGATGATGAGGACATCAATACCATTGTTACACCCACAACCCCTGCTGTTATACATACTGGACCTATTACTAGAGCTCGCGCACACTAATTGAATTATCAGGTACTTTCATTTCTTGGTAACGATTCTAATGTTGATGAGAATATGATGCTGCCTAAATTGGATACATTTGTTTTGCTTAAAAATGAAGGGCCTAGCTTGGACAAGAAAGATGAACCTTGGAGCAAGTTCAAGCATGGAGATGATGGCATGTGCAAGGGGAACAAGAACAGAGTTACATGTGATGATTCCAGGACTTTGAAGCCACCATAATGAGTGCATGAAGCCTTGGACGAAATATACAAGATGCCACTTCATAAATTTCGTCCATAGGCTATTCTAGGTGCTGCGTCACCTTATTTTTGGGCCAGGCCCATGTAATTTCGAAATACTTGATTATAGGATGTGTTTTGAGTCCGTATATGTGGGGAAACAAGAGTTAGGGTTGGTTTCGGACCTCTCCTCCAAGGGCCACAAAATTCCCCCCTCTCTCCTCCATATATACAGCCCTTAGGGCATCGTTTAGACTTTGGGTTTTGTTTAGACTAAAAGTTTGCCATAGCTGCAACTTCGCGTACTTCGTTTTTGTCCAACGACCAGACCAAGACGTCACATCCCCACCTTCATTAATATAGCTTTCCTCTTTTATTCGTAATATCAAGATTGCAATCTCAGTTTCTTTCTTGTTCTTCGTTTGCTCGCAGCAAATAGACCCTCGTGGTCAGGTTGATTGTGCTCCGGCGTGGTCAATAACCCTCGGAAGTTGGTTTAGCGATTGCCAAGGCGCGACGTCTTCGCACGTTCGTGGTCGGATCGTCAAAGTCGACTCCCACAGAAAACGATATCTATCTCATCGAAACATCGGGACACCTTCGCTTCTATCAAAGGCAAAGTCACAATGAGGGGCTCAATTATTCTTCAACGAACAAGAAGGGAAAGAAGCTGACTCAAAAACGAAAATGTCAACGCTGAGGAACCGTATGTTATTGGTCAAATGATGTAATATATATGTTCCTATTTTGTATAAACACTGATGCGGAGCGTCCCAAGATCATCCCCATGGACGCACCTACACCTCCAACGACACCACTTGGACCAATGACACAAGCCCGAGCCAATGCTATCGAAGATAAGGTGAACTCACTCCTCTCCGAACTTCCACTTTCTATGCATGAGACATGGCTACTACCTAAGTCCGAGGTGTTGTGCATGATTAGGCGCCAAGAGGGCCCTCCCAAAGATGCACATGAAGATGTACAAGTCCCCAAGTCCACGGATGAGGAGAACCAGCGGAAGGAGCCAAGAACATCTCCCAGGCCCCGGACATCCGGCCATGACCCCGGACAGCCGGCCCCTCGAGCATCGTCCACTACAGCAGCACAGCCGCCAGAAGCTACAGGCCCCGGACATCCGGCCACGACAGCCCGGACATCTGGCCTCTCCTGAGCCCCCGGACATCCGGCCGCCAGCCCGGAAATCCGGCCTCTCCGAACCCGAGAGCAACAAATGCCACCACAACAGCCCGGACATCTGGTCTCCCCAGCCCGGACATCCGGCGTCGCCTGAAAGCCCGAACATCCGGCCTCCCCTGTCTGCGCACAATGAAGGGCCGAGGCCCGTGTATCCCTTCTCCCCTAGACTATATATACTCCCCCTCCACCTACGTCTTAGGGTTAGCAAAGGTTAAGCTCATATTTTGTGTGAGAGCTTTGCTCATCCACTTGGTTACCTTCTCCTCGGAGATTCAAGCCTCCACCGGAGAAGATCCCCCAAGCGGATTCAAGACCCCTCTTTAGGGAAGAACATCAAAACCTCCTCAGGAGAAGACCGGTTAGCGTGTATAGTCCATTGTGGACTTTGGATCGTGTATCTTCCCCTTTGTACTCGAGGATCAAGCACATGTGTAACTTTCTCTTATTGGTTTAGTGTTTCTCTTGTGTTTCCCCCATGATTTCCCTCCTTTCCCTCCTCGTGTTCTTCGTGTTCATCGCGGGATCCTCTCCTATCGTGAAAGATCGGGCCACTAGGGTTCTACCCTACATCATCTTGGTATCATGAGCCACATTGATCACGATTTCGGAGCCTCCCCATTGTGTTTCTAGCCTTGTTTTGTTGTTTTTCATCCCAATTCAAAAATTCCCCACCAAAAATAGCCCCCAATTTTTTTTGTGATTTGTTGGTGTGTTGATATTTTGTTGGTTTGGATCCGTGGAATTGCTTTGTTTTGAGTGGATCTAGCTTCCCATCCATTTCCCCCAATTTCCATCCACAAATTCCTCCGAATTTCGCCCGGATTCGACCTCTCCACGCGGTGTCCATCCCGTCGTCCCCGGATCCAGAGCCCGGACATCCGGCCAGTCAATCCCGGACATCGGGCCTTCCACCCAGACATCCGACCCCTGGCAGCAACATCTCCATCCACTGCCCCGTTTTCCGTTCATTTTTCATCAAATTTTGTTCTTGTGCCCACCATATACCACATATACTTCTGCATACCTCCACCACTTCCACATAGCCCAACCATTTTGGACCGTTTCGCTCTTCAACACATTTCCTACTTAGAGGTTTGAGAATTTGAGTTGCGGTACTGTATCCTTTTGTGTTTCGGCTATCTAGTTACGGTTCGACATCGACATCACCGCCGCTCATCTTCGCCACGGACGCGTCCTACATCATCACCGCCGTCCTACATCATCATCAACAACGACCACCTTGACTACACCTTGGTATTTGTGCCACCATTTTGACACCATACCGGAACCAAGAGCGGTAACCTCATCTTGGTATTGGACATATCACTCTTGCCATTACATTGATAGCAATTATAGCCTTACTCCTTTGCGTTGCTTACCCATCGAGACTAGCCATGGAGTATTGCCGGCAACGAGACTTGTGCACATTAGTGATCATACTTCTCATATCATCCATATATCATTGTTTCATATATTGGTATCATCTCCTGTGTCACAAAGTTGTCATCGCATACTCACTTGCTATATCGGTTCGTCAAGCATTGCATGAGAAAAGAGCCAAACAAACTTTTAAGCAAAGAGGAAAGACAAGAAAAGAGCTTTTAAGCAAGAACCATAGCATCATACAACATTAAGATTGTCATACTCGATCTTCTTGGATCATATCATAGCAACACCTTGCATAGAGCATACTTGGGATAGAAGTCGTTGCATTTTTGCTAAGTAGGTTGTGCACAAGTTCTTGTATCCGCCTATTGTGCAATCGTGCTAGTGTCTCTCTAGTGTTGTGCAACAAGAGCATTTTTGTGGATTCCACATTTTGGCTCACCCTTGGTTGCACGACCCCACTTATGTTTTTGCGTGTGTGTTTCCGTGTACCTTATATGCTTGGTCTACTTGTTACATTGCATCTTGAGAATCTTTTCCAACATTATTGAAGCTCACTTACAATTGCATCAAATTTTGTGCCACCATCCTAACCAAGCTCCACAAAAATCTTTTACTTGTGTAGGTGTGAGAAACCGACAGGAGCTAGTACCAATTTTGCTATTTCCTTGTCCTTCATTGGAGTGATCATCGATCCACTTTCAACTTTGGTCAAGGTACATTTGTTAATCGTTCTTCTCTTTCTACCACTCACATTTGTGGATTCCACATTTTGGCTCACCCTTGGTTGCACGACCCCACTTATGTTTTTGCGTGTGTGTTTCCGTGTACCTTATATGCTTGGTCTACTTGTTACATTGCATCTTGAGAATCTTTTCCAACATTATTGAAGCTCACTTACAATTGCATCAAATTTTGTGCCACCATCCTAACCAAGCTCCACAAAAATCTTTTACTTGTGTAGGTGTGAGAAACCGACAGGAGCTAGTACCAATTTTGCTATTTCCTTGTCCTTCATTGGAGTGATCCTCGATCCACTTTCAACTTTGGTCAAGGTACATTTGTTAATCGTTCTTCTCTTTCTACCACTCACATTTGTCTTGGAATGATGGATAGGCCAAGTACTTATACCAACCCACTCTTCATGGAGCAAGACGACGGCAGGAACTCCTTCATCGCCAAGAGTCACCTCTTTGGTGCACAACGTGCTTTGCATCAAGAGCAACAAGCCATGAGTGAACGCATCGACAACCTTGCCGCCGACTTGCGACTTTCCGAGCAATGTACAAGGGACTACTTCGACCACAAGCTCGAAAATCACAAGCAAGAGAATGACGCAAGGATGGACGAGATTCGCGCTTTGTTGCTCAACCGCTCTTTTTCCACTTCAAGAAGGAGCCGTTCAAGCCGCCACTCCGACTTCACCCTCTCCGGCTCAAGTGCACCGACATCGAACACTCTTCGCCGAGCCGCGCGCAATGATCGTCCAGCAAGCCTCAATCCCCTACGCGAGACCGACTCTCAAGAGCGCCGACAACGTCAAACTCAAGAGGCCTTTGCGCTAGCACGAGAACGGCAACGACAACGACAACATGAAGAGGAAGAGCGAGTGCGTCTACACCAAAATGCTCAAGATGCCGAGGCGCACCATCAAGCACAACAACTACGTGACGCTCAAGCACTTGAGGCACAACAATCTCTACGTGATTTAAGTCGAGCCGTAGCCGACTGAGGCCGACAAGCTCGTGAAAATGCCGAAGCACTTCGCGAAGAAGTCCGTGAGAGGATTTATCAAGCTCGCGTGCACCGTCAAGTTCCTCCTCGAGCTCGACAAGCTCCTCCACACGCACGTCAAGAACAACAAGTTCCTCAACATCATGAAGACAATGGAGATCCTCCACGACAAGAGCAACATGAGGTTGACAACCCTCCGCGCCAAGAGCACCACGAGTTGAACAATCATCAACAACATGGGCGTCATCATCCCCGACCGCAACACAATGAAGAGCAACGCTATGGCAAGCTCAAGTTCACCATGCCCAAGTTCAACGGAAGCAACGATCCCGAAGAGTACCTTTCATGGGCATTGAAAGTTGACAAGATCTTTCGTTTGCACAAATATGAAGAAGAGAAGAAGATCGTGATGGCATCCCTTGAGTTTCAAGACTATGTCCTCATTTGGTGGGAACAAATCATAGAGCGCCGAGAGGCAAGAGGTGAACCACCCATCACTACTTGGGTGCAAATGAAGGATGTCATGAGAGCACACTTCCTACCTACCTACTACAACTGCGATCTCTTCAAGAAACTCCAACAACTCAAGCAAGGAACCAAGAGCGTTGAAGAGTACTACAAGGAGATGGAGATTGCAATGATATGAGCCAATGTCACGGAAGATGATGAGCAAACTATGGCACGTTTCTTGAATGGACTCAATAATCCCATCAAGAAGATCGCCGACTTCCAACCATACTCAAATCTCATCGAGCTAATGCACCAAGCTACCAAAGCGGAACGCCAAGTGCAAGATGATTTAAAGTATGCCAAGTTCTCGTCCAAGTCCTATGGTTTCTCCAACAACCAAGCTTCAATGACTACAACACCGACTACAAAGCCTTCTACTACCAACATCGACAAGTCAAGTTCCAAGAAAGCTTCGTCAACTACAAGCCATCCTACTATGAGCAACTTCAAACCGAGAGCTTCATCATCATCAACCCCAACCGATGAGACCATCAAGATGAGTTCCTTCAAGTGTTTCACTTGCGGAGGCCGAGGCCACAAGTCCTATGGGTGCACCAACAAGCGAACCATGGTCTTCAACAACGATGGCACTTATGACTCCATGAGTGAAGGCGAAATGGAAGCGCTTGAGCAGGTCGCCATGCACCGCCAAGTGAACAATGAAGAAGAACAAGTCTTTTGCGATGAAGATTCAAGTCCCGCCCATGTTGTCTCCAAGGTTTTGACTCTCCAACATCACCAAGAAGAAGACCAACGATGCCACATATTCCACACCAAGGCCGGCATCAATGGACGATCCGTCAAGGTCATCATCGATGGAGGGAGTTGTCATAATTTCGCAAGTGAAGAACTTTGCTCCAAGCTCCAATTGCCCAAGACGAAGCATCCACATCCATACAAAGTGCAATGGCTTAGTGACTCCGGCACCATCCAAGTCAAGCACCGAGTACAAGTCTCCTTCAAAATCGGCACCTACGAAGACACCTTGGAGTGCGACGTCGTTCCATTGACCGTTTGTCATCTTCTCCTTGGACGGCCATGGCAATTAGATAGAGGAGTCGTCCACAACGGCTGAACGAACCACTACATCTTCAAGATGAAGGGCAAGGAGTACGTCCTCCGTCCAATGTCGCCAAGTCAAGTGATCGGCGACAAGCAAGCCACCTATCATGGAGATCATAGTGAGAGAGCGAGCCACCAAAATGAGAGTGAGCGCCAAAAGCGCAAATCGAACACCTCCACGATGAGCGAAAAGAAGAACCTAGTCCTATTTTCCACCAAAAGTGAGATAAGAGGAGTGGGTGAGAACCCATCTAGTGTCCTACTAATAGAGGCGAAGGTGTCCCGATGTTTCGATGAGATGGTGGCTATTGTTTCTGTGGGAGTCGACCTTGACAATCCGACTACGAACGTGCGAGACGTCGTGCCTTAGCAATCGCTAAACCAACTTCCGAGGGTTATTGACGACGCCAGAGCACGATCAACCTGACCACGAAGGTCTGTTTCCTGTGAGGAAACGAAGAACAAGCAAGAAACTGAGATTGCAATCTGGATATTGCGAATATAAGATGCAAGCTTTATTGATCAAGGTGGGGTTCTGCGACGTCTTGGTCTGGTCGTTGGACACAAACGAAGTACGCGAAGTTGCAGCTATGGCGAAATTTTAATCTAAACAAAACCCAAAGTCTAAACGATGCCCTAGGGGCTGTATATATGGAGGAAGAGGGGGGAATTTCGTGGCCCTTGGAGGAGGGGTCCGAAACCAACCCTAACTCTTATTTCCCCACACATACGGACTCTAAAAACAGCCTATACTTAAGTATTTCGAAAATACATGGGCCTGGCCCAGTAATAAGGTGACGCAGCACCTAAAATAGCCTCTGAACGAAATTTATAAAGTGGCATCTTGTATATTTCGTCCAAGGCTTCATGCACTCCTTATGGTGGCTTCAAAGTCCTGAAATCATCACTTGTAACTCCGTTCTTGATCCCCTTGCGCATGCCATCATCTCCATGCTTGAACTTGTTCCAAGGTTCATCTTTCTTGTCCAAGCTAGGCCCTTCATTTGTAAGAAAAACAAATGTATCCAATTTAGGCAGCATCATATTCTCATGAACATTACAATCGTTACCAAAAATCGAAGTACCTGATAATTCAATTGGCATGCGCGAGCTCTAGTAATTGGTCCAGTATATATAGCAGCAGGGGCTGTGGGTGTAACAATGGTATTGATGTCCTCATCATCCTCCTCTTCTTGAAATGAAGTCGTCCTCGACGAAATTTCATCGTCCTCACCAAAATAAGGCTTCAAATCTGCAATGTTAAAAGTGGGACTAACCCCAAAATCTGCAGGCAGCTCAAGTTTATATGCATTATCATTTATTTTCTCTAACACCTTAAAAGGACCATCAGCACGTGGCATTAGCTTTGATTTGCGCAAATTAGGAAATCTATCCTTACGCAAATGTAACCAAACAAGATCTCCAGGTGGAAACACAACATGTTTTCTACCCTTATCTCCAACAAGTTTATATTTAGCATTAATACGCTCAATGTTTTCCTTAGTTAACTCATGCATTTTTAAAATCAATTCAGCACGTTCTTTAGCATCAAAATTAACCTTCTCCGAAGATGGAAGAGGCAACAAATCAATAGGTGCACGAGGTAGGAAACCATACACAATTTCAAAAGGGCACATCTTAGTAGTAGAATGCAATGAACGATTATAAGCAAATTCAATATATGGCAAGCATTCTTCCCACATTTTCTTGTTATTCTTCAAAACAGCCCTAAGCATAGTAGACAATGTTCTATTGACTACTTCGGTTTATCCATTAGTTTGGGGGTGACAACTAGTACTAAAAAGCAGTTTAGTCCCCAACTTAGCCCATAAACATCTCCAAAAGTGGCTAAGAAATTTAGTATCATGATCTGAAACAATAGTATTTGGCACACCATGCAAGCCAATAATTTCACGAAAGAACAAATCAGCAACATTAACAGCATCACCGCTTTTATGACATGGTATAAAGTGTGCCATTTTTGAGAACCTATCCACAACAACAAATATGTTATCCCTCCCCTTCTTTGTTCGAGGTAAATCTAAAACAAAGTCCATAGATATATCCTCCCAAGGAACACTAGGTACAGGCAAAGGCATATATAAACCATGAGGATTGAGTCATGACTTAGCTTTTTGACATGTAGTGCAGCGAGCAACAAAACGCTCAACATCCCGTCTCATCTTTGGCCAAAAGAAATGTGTAGTAAGTATATCCTCTGTCTTCTTGACGCCAAAGTGTCCCATTAATCCTCCTGCATGTGCCTCCTGCAACAACAAAAGACGAACGGAGCTAGCTGGAATGCATAGCTTGTTAGCACGAAACACGAATCCATCGTTAAGAATGAACTTGTTCCAAGTTCTCCCTTCCTTACAATTCTGCAATACATCTTTAAATTCAGCATCATGCACATATTGATCTTTGATGGTCTCCAAACCAAATATTTTCAAGTCAAGTTGTAAAAGCATAGTATAACGACGAGACAATGCATCAGCAATAACATTTTCTTTACCCTTCTTGTGTTTAATGATATAAGGGAAAGTCTCAATGAATTCAACCCATTTAGCAGGTCTACGGTTCAGTTTTGCTTGACTTTTAATGTGTTTCAAAGATTCATGATCAGAATGTATAACAAATTCCTTTGGCCATAAATAATGTTGCCATGTTTCTAAGGTCCGAACAAGAGCATATAATTCTTTATAATAAGTAGAATAGTTCAGACTAGGCCCACTCAATTTTTCAGAAAAGTATGCAACAGGTTTGCCATCTTTTAATAACACACCTCCTAATCCAATTCCACTCTCATCACATTCAAGCTCAAAAGTCTTATTAAAATCAGGAAGTTGGAGTAAAGGAGCATGTGTCAACTTATCTTTCAATACCGTGAAGGCTTCTTCCTGTGCGGTACCCCAAACAAAAGGCACATCCTTCTTTGTAAGCTCGTTGAGAGGTGCAGCAATGGTGCTGAAATCTCTCACAAAACGCCTATAGAATCCAGCGAGGCCAAGGAAACTCCTCACTTGTGTGACCGTTTTGGGCTGCGGCCAACTCTCAATAGGTTCAATCTTGGCTTTATCAACTTCAATTCCCTGTGGACTAACAACATAGCCAAAAAAAGATACTCGGTCGGTGCAAAAGGTGCACTTTCCAAGGTTACCAAACAAACATGCATCACATAGAGCAATAAAAACAACACATAAATGTTCCAAATGTTCCTCCAAAGATTTGCTCTAAAACAATATGTCATCAAAGTAAACTACCACAAATCGTCCAATAAAAGAACGTAAAACTTCATTCATTAACCTCATGAAAGTACTAGGTGCATTAATTAACCCAAAAGGCATGACTAACCACTCATATAATCCAAACTTAGTTTTAAATGTTGTTTTATTCATCAAGCATATCATCTAGCCTTGGAATAGGATGACGATAATGAATAGTAATATTATTAATGCCTCTACAATCAACGCACATACGCGACGTACCATCCTTTTTCAGCACTAAAATGATAGGAACAACACAAGGACTAAGGGATTCGCGTATATAACCTTTGTCGAGCAGTTCTTGTACTTGACGCATAATCTCCTTCGTCTCCTCTGGATTGGTATGGTATGGTGCATGGTTGGGTAATGATGCACCGGGAATTAAGTCAATTTGATGCTCAATCCCTCAAATAGGTGGTAATTCGGTGGCACGTCTTGTGGAAAGACGTCAGCGAACTCCTGCAAAATGTTAGTGACAGCAGGAGGCAAAGAGGAAGGCACGTCCTCGAATGAAAATAATGCCTCTTTGCACACAAAAGCATAGCAAACAAATTTGCTGAAATCTAGCTCATCAATATCAGATTTTGTGGCAAGTAAACATGCGCTTTTCAATTTAATTTCAGAAGCAACACTAGATGGTTTATTAGTAGGTTTCATTTGTTACTCAAATTCTTTTGCCACAATCTGATTTTCACTGTTATGTTTCTCCTGTTTTGCTTTATTAAATCTATTAATATCATCTTTCAAAATGGATTCAGGAGTCATAGGAAGCAAAGTAATATTTTTATCCTTATGAACAAGAGTATACCGATTGTTTCTACCATGGTGTACAGAATTTTTATCAAATTTTCATGGTCTACCAAGTAATAAGGAACATGCTTGCATTGGTACCACATCACAATCAACACAATCAGCATATGTAGAGATACTAAAATGCACACGAACAGTATGTGTTACCTCAACCTTGCCACTGTTGTTGAACCATTGGATGTAGTAAGGATGTGGATGTGGTCTTGTGGTGAGAGATAGCTTCTCCACCATCTCCATGCTAGCCAAGTTATTGCAGCTCCCTCCATCTATGATGACGCGAACATAACGTTCCTTCACAACTCCCTTTCTATGGAACAAATTATGCCTCTGATTTTGCTCAGCTTGTGTAACCTGCACCCTCAAAACACGTTGAGCAACTAAACATTCATACCTATTAGCGTCTTCAGCAGCCATGTATTGCGTCTCATGATCAGAATCCTCTCCACCGTGTTCTTCATGTGTAATAAGAGCCAAAGTCTCCTCATCATAGTCACTAGCGGACTCATACCCACCATCCTCAGTAACAATCATCACACGCTGAGATTGGCATTCTCTCGCAAAATGTCCTCTTCCCTTACAACGACGACAAATAATATCACTTGTGTGCCCTGTTGAAGCCATGGAAGAAGAAGAGCTCTGCGCAGGTCCGGCAGGTGTGCTCTTGGCAGATAGTGGTGGTTGTGCCTGCTTTCTTGTATCACGGCTGGAGGTGGCACCTGATGGAGGTGCTGGTGGAGTGGAAGTAGAGGATGCACGTGGTGTCCATGATGAAGATCGACCTGTAGAAAAGTTAGTTCACGCCAATGCCTATCGATCCTGCACTTCACGTTCAGCTTTACAAGCAAGATGGAATAAAGGAGTGATATTAGTATACTCCTTATACTCTAGAATGGTCGGAATCTCTCTATTTAAGCCACCCATAAAACGTGCAAGCATAGCTTCATCCTCCTCAACAATACCACATCTAATCATGCCAGTTTGTAATTCCTGATAATATTCTTCTACAGAATTTTTTCCTTGTCTTAAACACTGCAATTTTCGAAGTAATTCATGTTGATAATATGGTGGAACCCAACGAGTATGCATAGCAGTTTTCAAAGCAGCCCAAGTAGTTGGAATAGGATATAATCTACAATGTTCAGACCACCAAACACATGCAAAGCTAGTGAAAGCGCAAACATCATCAGGAACACGTCTCTCCTCAGGATATTGTAAACATGTAAATCGTTGCTCAGCTTCTAACTCCCAAGTAAGATATAGATCAGGAACATATCTACCCTCAAATGGTGGAAAATTCAATTTCAGTTTAGGAAGATGGTCATGTACCTCAGGTGGCGGTGCATCCCTACCATTGCGATGATATGCATGAGGACGACCTGGTTGTGGTGGTGCTGGTGGTTGCACGTAGTTCTGATTTTGATCAACCTCATCCTCGTAATGGTCCTCCACCTCTGCAGTAGCAGCAGGAGCGACAAAAGCACCAACAGTAGGTACAGCAGCACCAGAAGTTTGACCAGGCTCAATGGGAACGCGTTGTGCTCGGACCACTTGATTTGGAAGACAATGTTGTTGTTGTTGTAGAGGTGCGACAGGTGCAGCAGGCGGGGGAAGACGCGCGAGCAATTCATTAAACTTGTTATCGAGCTTTGTTTCGAATGCCTTCTCAATGCCATCTATCTTCTCCATGGCCTCTTCAAATCTGTTTAGCACATCTTCCACCTGTCCACTCATCATTTGCTGAAACTTATCATGTAACTCTTTGTTCGTCATGTTCTCCCAGTCAATCGCGTCGGGTTGTGATCCTGCCATGGTTAGCAGCATAGAAACACACAAGAATATGATCCTACATACTACTAGAAAATGGCGGTGGTGGAGTGTCACCAATCCGTCAAGCAAATCTCAAATTCTTACCAGTTCTTACCCAGCAACAGGCGGTGGTCAGCAACCGTCATAGTCAAAACTCTCACAGCTTGGATACAGCGATTACCAGGGAGAGTCAAACACACGATGTAGATGTATGTGGAGCTAGGAAGGCTTATAATATGGTAGCAAAAAGGGTCAGCAATAATCAATTCAGAGATGCAAAGTTGAATAAACGGTCAACAACGGTACTGTGCTGGTCCTAGCTAGACCGTGCTAGAGACGCGAGCTTAGAACACTAACAAAATCACGGCGCTGCACGTAAACAAGGGAGGAGCACGCTCTGAATTTTTTTTCACTTTTTTCTCTTTTTTTGCTCTGTAACAATTTTTTTTCGAAAAAGTCTACAAATGGCCTAAAAACTGCCTAGCCGGAATTTTCCAGACTCTGAATTTTTTGAGGTTGGAACTATTTTTCTTCTGCGGGTAGCATGGAAACTCTGGAGTCCTATTTTGTCATGACTCGAAGTATGGCGGAGATGAATTTGGTGGAATCTCGGACTGGTGGCGGCGATGAATCTGGTGGAAATCGGATTGGTGGCGGATATATGTTGCAGGTGGACTCAGATTGGCGTGATGGCAGCGGATATGTGGTGGCGTATATGGACTCGGATTGGTGGTGAATATGGCAGCGACGATGAAGTTGGTGAGGTGGAGGTATATGGCAGCAGCGATGATGATGATGCGGTGGTGATATATGGCAGCGGCGACATGACAACCTGTGAACAGAAATCGAAACTCTAAAGGACTAGACGCTAAGACCAGCAACTTGACACGATGATGCGACCGCAAATTCAAAAAAGCAAATACAGAAAAGATTATGCAAAGGCTCAGATTGGTTCGGATAGGATGAACTAACCCTATTTTTTTTGGCTTTTCCGTGGACTATAGGTAGGAAGAGCAGACTCGATCTAAACTATGAAAAACTGTAAAATCTCACCGAGCAACCTGGAAATCTGATACCACTTGATAGAGGCAAAGGTGTCCCGATGTTTCGATGAGATGGTGGCAATCGTTTCTGTGGGAGTCGACCTTGACTATCCGACTACGAACGTGCGAGACGTCACGCCTTAGCAATCGCTAAACCAACTTCCGAGGGTTATTGACCACGCCGGAGCATGATCAACCTGACCATGAAGGTCTGTTTCCTGCGAGCAAACGAAGAACAAGCAAGAAACTGAGATTGCAATCTGGATATTGCGAATATAAGATGAAAGCTTTATTGATCAAGGTGGGGTTCTGTGACGTCTTGGTCTGGTCGTTGGACACAAACGAAGTACGCGAAGTTGCAGCTATGCCGAACTTTTAATCTAAACAAAACCCAAAGTCTAAACAACGCCCTAAGGGCTGTATATATGGAGGAAGAGAGGGGGATTTCATGGCCCTTGGAGGAGGGGTCCGAAACCAACCCTAACTCTTGTTTCCCCACACATACGACTCTAAAAACAGCCTATACTTAAGTATTTCGAAAAAATACATGGGCCTGGCCCAATAATAAGGTGACGCAGCACCTAAAATAGCCTCTGAACGAAATTTATAAAGTGGCATCTTGTATATTTCATCCAAGGCTTCATGTACTCCTTATGGTGGCTTCAAAGTCACAAAATCATCACTTGTAACTCCGTTCTTGACCCCCTTGCGCATGCCATCATCTCCATGCTTGAACTTGTTCCAAGGTTCATCTTTCTTGTCCAAGCTAGGCCCTTCATTTGTAAGCAAAACAAATGTATCCAATTTAGGCAGCATCATATTCTCATGAACATTAGAATCATTACCAAAAAAACGGAAGTACCCGATAATTCAATTGGCGTGCGTGAGCTCTAGTAATTGGTCCAGTATGTATAGCAGCAGGGGCTGTGGGTGTAACAATGGTATCGATGTCCTCATCACCAACACTACATCCTCGTGTGCAAGGACAATGCACCACAAACTAACACTTCTCACACTCTTCCTCTAGTCTTGTCTTCTCTTTTGCAGGAATTTCAAGATGTTTTCCCCGAGGAGCTACCTCCGGGTCTACCTCCTCTACGAGGCATTGAGCACCGAATCGACCTCATCCCTGGAGCACCTCTTTCGAAAAAAGCTCCGTACCGCATCAACCCCGAAGAAACCAAAGAAATACAAAGGCAAGTAAAGCATCTCATAGACCATGGACATGTGCGTGAAAGTTTGAGCCCTTGCGCCGTCCAGGTCGTTCTTGTGCCAAAACATGACGGTAGCTTTCGCATGTGCTCCGATTGTAGAACTATCAACGCTATCATCATTTGCTATAGGTATCGCATTCCACACCTAGATGATATGCTTGATGAGCTTAGTGGTGCCACTATCTTTTCCAAAATTGATCTTAAGAGTGGTTACTATCAAATCCGCATACAAGAGGGTGATGAATGGAAAACCGCCTTCAAAACCATGTTTGGTTTGTATGAGTGGTTAGTCATGCTTGTGGGTCTCTCGGAGGCACCAGGCACTTTTATGCACCTTATGAATCATGTCTTTTGCCCTTACATTGGTATATTTATTGTGGTTTACTTTGATGACATTCTTGTGTTTAGCAAATCTATCAAAGAGCATGTCACCCATGTCCGAACCGTTTTGCAAACTCTTAGAAAAGAGCATCTCTATGCTAATATGGAGAAATGCTTTTTGGCGTTGACAAGCTCGTTTTCTTGGGTTTTCTGTTTCTTCTAAGGGTGTTCATGTTGATGAGTCCAAGATCAATGCTATTAAGACTTGGCCGCAACCAACCAACTTGCATCAAGTGCGTAGTTTTCTTGGCCTTGCAGGTTTCTATCGTCGCTTTGTGAAGGATTTTAGCACCATTGCTTCGCCTTTACATGCTTTGAGCAAGAAGAATGCGCCTTTTGTTTGGGGACCATCCCAAGATACCACATTCAATGAGCTTAAGAATTTGCTTACTCATGCTCCCGTGCTTGCTTTACCCAACTTCGACAAGCCTTTTGAGATTCATTGCGATGCTAGTGGTAATGGCATAGGAGGTGTGTTAACGCAAGAGAAGCGCCCCATAGCTTACTTTAGTGAGAAACTTTCTAGAGCGCAACTCCATTACCCCATCTATGACAAAGAGCTATATGCTTTAGTCCGCATTTTGCATGAATGGGAACATTACCTTCGTCCCCATGAGTTTATCATTCATACCGATCATGAGATTGTCAAGTATCTTAAGGTCAAACCAAGTTGAACAAGCGTCAAGCTAATGGAGTGAATTTATTGAGTCTTTTCCTTATGTCATCAAGTACATCAGGGGTAAATAAAACATCGTAGCGGATGCTCTTTTCCGCATAATCATGGTTTTTACACAACTTGAGATAGATGTCATTGGCTTCGAGCATATCAAAGACTTGTATGAGCATGATGCAACTTTTGCTACTCCTTATGCCAAGTGTTTGTCGCATACATCTTGGGAACGCTATTACATCAAAGATGGATATCTTATGCGAGCTAACAAAATTTGCATCCGTGAGTCTTCTCTTCGTTTGTAGCTTTTGCAGGAATCTCATGGAGGAGGCTTAATGGGACATTTCAGACGCGATAAGACGTTCGCCACGCTCTCAAAGAACTACTTTTGGCCCAAGATGTTTCGGGACGTCAATCGTTTCACCAACCGATCCTCTACATGTCGCAAAGCTAAGTCCAAAGCTCAATCTCATGGCCTCTATATGCCTCTACCAGTTCCATACCAACCATGGGAAGACATTAGCATGGACTTTGTACTTGGTTTGGCTAGGACTCAAAATGGGAAAGATTCAATATTTGTCGTTGTGGACCGTTTCTCAAAAATGGCACATTTTATTCCTTGCAACAAGATAGACGATGCTTCACATGTTGCTAATCTCTTTTTTAGAGAAATATTGCGTCTACATGGTGTGCCAAAGACTATCGTCTCGGACCGCGACGTGAAGTTCCTTAGCTACTTTTGGAAGACCCTATGTGCCAAGCTCGGAATCAAGCTACTCTTCTCCACGACTTACCATCCTCAAACCGACGGCTAAATGGAGGTGACAAACCGCACACTCTCCGCTCTACTTCGAGTACTCATCAATAAGAACATCAAGGAGTGGGAGGAGTGCCTACCTATCACCGAGTTCGCCTACAACCGAGCAAGACACTCAACAACTGGCAAGTCCCCCTTCGAGGTCGTCTACGGATTCAACCCTTTGTCACCATTGGATATTCTCCCTCTACCACTCCAATAGTGCATCAATTTGGACGCAAGTGCACGAGCGACCCTTCTCAAGAAGGTGCATGAAGATACAAGAAACACCATCGAGTGCCAAGTACAACGCCTTGCGACCAAGCTCAACGTCAACAAGCAACCTATGCTATTCAACATTGGTGACCTCGTGTGGCTACACCTTCGCAAGGACCGCTTTCCCAAAGAATGCAAGTCCAAACTTCGACCACGCGCGGATGGACCATTCAAGGACAACAACGCATACAAGATTGACATCCCTCGTGACAAGTACTCCTTGAGCGACATCTTCAACATCAAAGATCTCTCGCCCTACCATGGTGATGAGGATTTCGATCCGAGGACGGATCTTCCGCAAGGGAGGGGAGATGATGCAGAGCATCCCAAGATCATCCCCATGGACGCACCTACACCTCCAACGACACCACTTGGACCAATGACACGAGCCCGAGCCAAGGCTATCGATGATAAGGTGAACCCACTCCTCTTCGAACTTCCACTTTCTACGCATGAGACATGGCTACTACCTAAGTCCGAGGTGTTGTGCATGATTAGGCACCAAGAGGTCCTTCCCGAAGATGCACATGAAGATGTACAAGTCCCCAAGTTCATGGATGAGGAGAACCAACGGAAGGAGCCAAGAACATCTCCCAGGCCCGGGACATCCGGCCCCTGGAGCGTCGTCCACTACAGCAGCACAGCCGCCAGAAGCTACAGGCCCCGGACATCCGGCCGCGACAGCCCGGACATCCGGTCTCTCCCGAGCCCTCGGATATCCGGCCGAGCCTAGAAAACTGGCCCTCCGAACCCGAGAGCAACAAATGCCACCACTCCAGCCCGGACATCTGGCCTCCCCAGCCCAGCCATCCGGCGTCGCCTGAAAGCCCGGACATCCAGTCCAACCAGCCCGGACATCCGGCCTCCCCTGTCTGCGCACAGTGAAGGGCCGAGGCCCGTGTATCCCTTATCCCCCCAGACTATATATACTCCACCTCGCCCTAACATTCTAGGGTTAGCAAAGGATTAGCTCATATTTTGTGTGAGAGCTTTGCTCATCCACTTGGTTACCTTCTCCTCGGAGATTCGAGCCTCCATCGGAGAAGATCCCCCTAGCGGATTCAAGACCCCTCTTTAGGGAAGAACATCAAGACCTCCTCACGGAGAAGACCGGTTACCGTGTATCGTGCGTTGTTGACTTTGGATCGTGTATCTTCCCCTTTGTACTCGAGGAT
The DNA here is from genome assembly GCF_003073215.2 of Triticum urartu. Taxonomy (NCBI): domain Eukaryota; kingdom Viridiplantae; phylum Streptophyta; class Magnoliopsida; order Poales; family Poaceae; genus Triticum; species Triticum urartu. The sequence goes on along the minus strand of NC_053023.1, from coordinate 287,353,639 downwards.
CTAGCACATGTGTAACTTGTTCTTGTTGGTTTAGTGTTTCTCTTGTGTTTCCCCCGTGATTTCCCTCGTTTCCCTCCTCGTGTTCTTCGTGTTCATCGCGGGATCCGCTCCTATCGTGAAATATCGGGCCACTAGGGTTCTACCCTACATCACACTTAGCCATTACTATGCATGGCTCGAATGATGTAATATATATGTTCCTATTTTGTATACACACTTAGCCATTTTTATAGTAGCAGCGCTTTTGTGAGAAAAGAGCTACAACTAGTCAAGATAGTAGTAGCGATTTCTACACGAAAGCGCTATGGATACCTGAAGTAGCTATAGCGCGTTTTGCCTAAACGCGCTACTGCTATGCCCACTTAACCTCCAAAATCCCCGCTCCTCCCTTCATCCCGCCTCTTTTCCCCCAAATCCCCATGCTCTCTTCCTCGTCGCACCGCCGGAGTCCTGCCCTCGCCGCACATCTGCGCTCGCCCCCGACCGACCCCGGCGTCGGCTCCGGCCCCGATCCCGACCTGCGCCGACCCCGACCACGGCCCCGGCGCTCGACCCTGACCCCGACCCCTCCCAACCTCGGCCGTCGTCGGGCCTTCACCCTCTGTAAGCCCCCCACCGCTCCTCCTCTCTCTGGTAGCTAGGTTTTTTGGTTAATTTACTTAGGTTTTAGTTAGGGAAGAAGGATAATTAGGTTATATATTTAGTTAGGGCAGATGTGATATGTGGACATGTGATGTTTTGGACATGTCATATTTGGAACTTGGACATGTCATTTGGACATGATGATTATGTGCAGGTTAAATGATCCTAGTGGCCTATGTTACGCCAGAATGTTGATTCATTTCCGTTCTGGTGAATTTCAGGCCCTCGATATGTCCTTTTTTAGCGAAGGTCATGCCGAAATTTTCCATGAATTTTGGCATGATTTGTGCTAGATAGATTTCTTTTTATGTCATTTCTCATTTTTTTTCATAGTTTTATAATTAAATGAGGAGACTTAATCATAGGAAATATGTCGAACAATGAAGAAACTGGGCCTTCTGACCAAGATGCAAACAAGATGGATTATGAGGGTGAACAAGAGTACCTCGACTATTTGACTGCTAAGGCGAGATTGTTGCAAAGTCAAGGTTTGTAGGTCATCCTCGATGATGGTACTTTCGCCGACATCGACACCGACGGCGCCGGCACCGATGGCAGCGTCGAGACCGGTGGGGAAGATACCAGCGGAGAAGGTACCTGCGCCGATGCTGCTACCGAAAAGAAGAAGCAGAAGAAGCAGAGGATACGAAAACCTAACAAACTAGGGATTGGATGACCGGTGATCACAAAGATGGCACCTGGCAAGTTTGAGCCATTAGAGCCGGAAGAACCTCGCAAGTGCTATGGGAACCAAGTAGGATGCATCCTACGGGAATGCACGAGCATCAATGACGATGACTTAAGGAGTAAAGAACATTTGACATAGTTGCTCCTGACTAAGTTGCACAAGAGATTCAAGTTCCCTGACCGGGATGATAACATAGAACAACCATGGGATGATCCGAAGATGAAAAAGATTAACAATCACGCCATGGGCATGTTCAGTAATGATTTGGCCTCCTAGAAAGGGAGGGTGAAACGAGCTATTGAGGCTGAGGAACCCCTGCCCAAGATTCTGGAGGAAAATCCGACACTTACGGAAGAGGAGTTCGAAAAGTTCAAGGACACTTGCGCTACCGGGGGAGCCAAGGCTAAGGCTACGAAACTCAAGAGCCTTCAGCAAAGGAACACGGGGAAGCATCACCTCGGAAGCCGTGGCTACCTCGGTAAAAGGCCTATATGGGATAAGGAGAACACGGAACGTGAAGCCGCGGGTATCCCAGACCCCTTCGCGAAGTTCACCAACCCCTTGAAGCATGACTTCATCAGGGCCCGCTACAAGTGGGAGAAGGAAAAGAAGGTTTTTTACGCGGACCAGATCACGAGGAAATTGATTAGACTACTGGTAATTATTCTTTTACCACCTTACATTTAGCTCCAGATCTAGTCGACTACACATTCCTAAACGGTTAACACTCCTTCTGCAGGAGAAGCAACACCAGCTTGCAGCCGAAAGCCCTACTTCTCCGATGAGGCCCAAGTGGGACACCCCTCTCAACCGGGCCCTGAACAAACTTAAGGGACTCCCTTTGGGCCAGCGGTCGCAATATGGTCATGTGCACGGCGCTAGAGATGGTGCCACGTGGAAGGTTTTTTACAACGAGGGCCCGAAGGCCAAGAAGCAGAAAAAGAAGTTTAGTCAGGCGGACATCGACGAGAAGATGAAGCTTGCGGTCGAGAAAAAAGAAGCTAAGGACGCAAAAAACAGCCGAGGAGAAAAATGAGTTGCTACAACAGGTAGTCAATGCTGGTGTAACTGCCTACAGAAATGATTTCGCTACTCACATGGTTCCAGCTATCATCAACTGGACGAAGGAAAATCCAGACAAGACGGTACATGATTTCCCATTGCCCAGTTTCGTCGGGAGCAAATCTGTGAACAACAACACCACCACACCATCACTTGCTCAGTCGCTCCCGCTCATAGCAGCTCGTCCTGAGTCTCTAGCGCGCTAGGTGGGCCTTCGTCTTTGGCTGAGCTCGACGCCCTCACGGTAATTACATGTCGCACCAACATATATATATAGAATATTCCATTTTCGTTGCTTTTGGATGTTTTACGCCACACACATGTGTTTGCAGGCCGAAGAAACCCCGTGCACCATACTCTACTTGATCAAAGGCCAGAAGGTGGACGTGGGCAAGGGGATGATAATGAACCCCTTGCAACCCACGTTCCACAACCATCTAATCCCCGTCGGGCACTTCAGGGTTAACTTGTCTAGTGTGAAATCAGGGCACGAGGATTTGTGATGCGGTGGATCCTACGATCATCCCCATGACACGAGCACGAGCTAGAGCTCTCGAGAACGAGGTGACTTCTTTCCTTAGTGATATCCCATTTGATCCTCTCGAGGCATGGCTACTACCTAAGTCCGGAATGTTATGCATGATTAGGTATCAAGAGGACCCTCCCGAAGATGCACGTGAAGTCGGACAAACCACCAAGTCCACGGATAAAGAGAAACACCGAAAGGAGAAGAAGGCAACTCCACGACCCGGACATCCGGCCCCAGGCCCGGACATCCAGTCGCTGGAGGCGACCACTGTTGTGGTTCTAAGCCTGATAGTAGAATAGGGGGAGGAATGTAGAGGCAAGATCCTAGCTATGGAGGAGTTGTACACGCGAGTTTTACGAGTTCAGGCCCTTCTCGGAGGAAGTAACAACCCTATGTCTCGGAGCCCGGAGGTGGTCGACTGGATATATGCGTGTGAATTACAGAAAGTGCGAACCCTTGCCCCAAAGGAGGGGAGTGGCTTATATAGAGTGCGCCAGGACCCCAGCTCCCCTCCATTACACAGGGTTCAATGTTCATAAAGGAGGAGCGTTACTAGTAACGTCCGAAGTAAAGTGCTATAAATGTCCATAAAGCTATGAGTTAAACCCCGACCGTTGCGTAGTGAAGGACTTCTCATCTTCTAGTGGTCGAGTGTCTTCAAGGTGGTCGAGTGAACACATCTTCATGGTCGAGTGGATGATGGTTTCTCTTCGACTGCTTCTGATTCTTTGTAGAGATGTCCTTTGGGAGGGTATGTTGGACAGATCCATGACCCTACCCTAGGTACATAGCTTCATCATTAGCCCCCGAATGGATCAGGGTTTCAGTGAGGAAGGAGTTGGGAACACTTCTGACTCATTCTTTGTGCTATAAGTATATCTTGTTCTGGAACAATGAACTGAGGAGACGATGTCGACTCCTTTTTCAGTCGCCTTAGTCCATTCTTAGTTTTTTTGTCGAGTGAACTTTCACGGTAGAATTCCGAATGATAGTGTGGAGGATGTTTTCGGTCTGGCAAGTTGCTCTGCTCTCCGCGGATTTTAAGGGATTCGAATTTCGGGAAGCGTGCCAGACGGGCGAGACCGTGGTAATCGGGACGGATTAGGCAAGTCTCCTCGATTTCCGCGCCACCTTTTCACCATGTACTGCACGCACGACTGTTGCAGGATTTGTTTAGATATTCTGGGTCCACCAGTCAGTCACTCGGGGAATGACCTTATAAAAGGCACCGGACCAGGCCTCTGCCCCGTGCGCTCCCATTCTCTTTTCTTCTTCCTCCGATCTCTCCGCCACTCTCGCTTCTGCTCTCGTCACAGGACCCTCGCTCGAACTCGATCCGTCGCCACGGGGAAAGAGAAGACGGTGGCGTTGGAGCGCGCGAAGAAGGTGACCGCCAAGGCGAAGGCCAAGCGGACCAGCCGGGGCGGATCCTCGTCGAGATCCGACCTGCCGCCGGGCTGGGTCCAGGGCGACTGGATCTGCTCGACGATCAGCCAAGACCACCTCGACGACCTGGTGGAGGGGGACTGATCCCCCACAAGTCGGCATGGCTCCCGGGGAACGAGACCGAGCCGCAGCCAAGGGAGGGGGAGTGCGTTCTCCTCGCCACCCACGTAGATCGCGGATTCTCACTGCCTCCCCATCCTTTCTTCCAGGGCCTTTTGAACTTCTTTGGGGCTCAGCTCCACCATTTGACTCCAAACACCATAGTCTATCTGGTTGCTTTCGTGTCAATGTGTGAAAATTTCTTGGGCTATCAACCGCACTGGGGTCTTTTCAAGCACATCTTCACCTGCCGCTCCCAGTCGGTCAAAAAGGCCAATCCGAGTGATGAGAGGACGCACGTGATCCAGATGTGCGGGGGGCTGGGGATCCAGATGAGGAACAAGAGCACCTTCCCAGCAATGATCCTTCCCGACTCGGTCCGGGGTTGACAGTCGACTTGGTTTTACTGTAAGGACCAGCCGACCCCGGGTCAGTCAACTAGACTTCCTCCCTTTATTTTGGCTCGAGTGGAGAAGCCCTCCCCTCTGAAGGTGGTCCCAGAAGAGAAGGTGCAGGTCAAGGTGCTGGTTGAGCGGGTCGTCCAACTCGTCCGCGACGGGGTTACTGGGATGGACCCGCTGGAGGTCTTTCTCGGTCGACGCATCCAACCGCTTTAGGCACGTGATCATCCGATGTGGATGTACTCTAGGCTCGAGGACTCCACTCGGATCCACCCGGAGGACGTCAGTGAGGACACCTTGGATAAGTGGCTGATGGGAATCACCAGCAACAAAGACAACCCTTGGGGGTCTGGGAGGGTGATTCCATTCGACCACTCGCGTCAGCTAGGGTAGGTACGACTCTGTTTTATCAAGTATCTTTCCGATTTACTATGTGACATCTTGTTGATGGTCGACCGAATTTCTTTTGATCGTTGTGTTTTCAGGCCCTCATCGACATGTACTCAATGCCCAACGGAGTGCAGGAGCAAGACGTCAAGGAAGGAGCGAGCGGGGGCGAGAGCGGCGAATGGCACTCGGATGCCAAGGAGGACGAGGAGAGCGACAAATCGACTGATGACAAAGAGGTTGACTCGCCTCCTCACAAGGAGAGGAGATCCAAACACGCTCACGACCCGGCGAGCGCTCCGGGCCTGGTGGCCGCGCCGATTGGGCAGTCTTTGAAGCGTCCCAGGACGTCTTCCCCAATGCCGATTGAGAAGCCTCCGAAGCAGCCCAAAGTTGTGCTGCCTCCAGCACCGAAAGCACCGAAAGAAACCTCCTCCAAACCGCCAAAGGCTTTGCCCAGGATCAAAGTGACCGTCCCTACTATCTCTGGGTAATCATCTGACTTGTTCTTTTTGTCGACTCGAGTAACAGAACGTAACCGACTGGATGCGGGTCTTTGCAGTGCCACTACGTCGGGAACCTCTTCTCTCCAATACCGAGACGAGGAGATGGAAGACGCGGTTACCTCTAACCCAGGTAGAATCTCTTATGATCTTGTTCTTGATTCCTTGGTTTACTTGGGGTCGAATGACCTATGTTGCAGCTCCACCCAACGTCATCAATCTTCCAGATGACGATGAAGATGTGGCTCTTAAGCCCAGGAAGAGCAAGAAGGTAGCAGCTGACAAGATGTCTCAGCAAGGGCCAACAACAACACCACTCGTCCGTCAACCTGAAAGACGCGGGCAGGGCCTCTGTAACCTTCGCTACACCCTTGTCGAGTGAGCACCCTGCACCATCGACTGCACCGGTGATTCCTTCAGTCGTCCAACTCCACGCCACGGAGCTCCAAGCTGCCACACCTGGGTCGTCTGCTCTCTTTTTCACAAGCTACCCCGTCCCGGACAACCAGTCGGAAGCGGCTGCGGAAGCCATACGACAGGCTGACGTGATGATGGAGCGGGTGAAGACGGTGCATGAGAATAGCCAAGCTGCCTACGACGCCAGTGCTGCTCTTCGGGCCAATGTACAGGTAAGTAGACTTTCCGACTGCTCTTGTTCTATGAGGATATGCTACCCGAAAAATTTTCTTCTACACAATCTCCTGTTGTTTGCATCAAATCAGAGCACCCACTGGGTGTTTTGCTGTCTTTGGTAGTTGCGTTCTTCCACTCGGTCTGGGCGAGTAGGATCTGAACTGGTGGGGGCACGCTAAGTGCACCCACTGGGTGTTTTTCTGTCTTTGGTAGTTGCGTACTTCCACTCGGTCTGGGCGAGTAGGATCTGAACTAGTGGGGGCACGCTAAGTGCACCCATTGGGTGTAGTCCCCGAGACCGCGGTCGACTGCTGGCAGTCGACTGGGGTCTGAGTTCTACCTTCCTTTCTTTTCTTCCACTCGACTCGGGTGGACCGGTCGAGTAGGATCTGAACCAGTGGGGGCACGCCAAGTGCATCCACTGGGTGTAGTCCCCGAGACCGCAGTCGACTGCTGGCAGTCGACTGGGGTCTGAATAGCCTTTTTTTGAGTTGATAATCAGTGGGGGCACGCCAAGTGCACCCGCTGGGTGTAGCCTCCGAGACCGCAGCCGACTGTGTGCAGTCGGCTGGGGTCTAAGCAAACTTCTTTAGGTTTTATTCACTCGGAAGTAAACAACCTTTGATCTTGTTGACTGACCCGTCTTTTGCCTTCTACAGAAGTCTTGTACTCTTATTTCCAAGTTTGCTGAACTTGAGGAGAAGCAGAGGCAACTCAACCTCGACTTGGAATTGGCCCAGCAGAATCTGAAGAAAGCCCAAGACGAAGCTGCTGGTATGGAAGGTAACTGCCTGTCGACTGTCTTTCAATATATTTCTTTGATCTCTTGTTTGGTTTGATTGGTTCTTTTGCAGAGAAAATGAAGTTGGCTCTGGAGAAGAAGGACTTGGACCTCGCCTCCGCACAAAAAGCAGCCCAAGATAAAACTGCTCTCGCAGACCAGAAGCTGGCTTCAGTCGGAACGCTGGAAGGGGAGGTGAACAGGCTGAAATCTTGCCTCAATGAAGCTAACCGTGAAGTGACTAGTCTGAAGAAGGACAAGGTTGCCCTGAATGAAAAGTTGGAGTTCGCGGTCCGCAAGAGGAATGACACGGAAGCTTATCTGAAGCCTCTTGCCAAAAAGCTGTATCTCACGCTGGAAGGTATTTCTTTTAAACCGACTGTGTTGATGCTTGCGAACGGATCCTGCTCGGTCGACTCATTAATTTTTGGCTGCAGAATTCTGTCAAGACTTTGACGAGGAAACTGGAAAGGTCGAGACGGGTCTGGACCATATCGCTTCTCAAGTTTGCGACGAAACTGCAATGAACGTGCTCCGACTGGAGTCCCGTATCGCCAGCGCCACAAGCTACCTCGTGCGCCTGAAGGAGGTAGTCTCCCGTATCGACTCATCGCTTTGGCCAAGGGCGACGCTTTAAAATGACCTGGAATCCCTGATGGCTCGACTGAACGAGATCCCTGACCAAGTGCAAGAATGGAAGAAGTCCTCCGCCTGGTGTGGTGCTAACGTGGCGCTGTCCTTGGTGCGAGTCCACTGCAAGGAGGCTCGTGAAGACAAGTTGGCTGCGATCAAGGTTGCTAACACCAAAAAGCATGACTTCTAGTCCTTCATGGAAACTTTCATCGCTGCTGCTACTCGGGTCGCAGATGGGATTGACCTGGACGAATTCGTCGAGCCTGCCAGCCCTCCTCCTGCCGAGTGAACAAACTTATGAGACTTGAATCTGCTTTAAATTTTCCTCGGAATGCCGAGTGATTGCTGTAACCGTTAAACTCCTTCGGGCTTGATGGTCGAATACTTTTGGTTTGCTGCTTGGAACTTTAGGATTTATCCGAATTTGGTTTATCTCTGAATACGCTTGCGTTTTGCCTTTCAATGGACTTTGTTCATTGCTCGGAATAGTCTTTGCACTGGAGATGTAGTTCTAAAGTGGTGGCTCCAGTCAACCTGCGCTTTGTCATCCTTGTGGATAGGGATGGAGCACACGTTGTACTTGTGCCGTAGCTCCGAAGGAGAAGGTTGCAGTCGACCTGCACCTCGTCGTCCTTGTGGATAGGGATGCAGTGCATGTTGTACTTACGCCGTAGCTCTGAAGGAGAAGGTTGCAGTCGACCTGCACCTCGTCGTCCTTGCGGATAGGTACGCAGTGCACATTGTACTTGTGTCGTAGCTCCGAAGGAGAAGGTTAGTGTCGACCTGCACCTTGTCGTCCTTGCAGATAGGGATGGAGCGCACGTTGTACTTGTGTCGTAGCTCCGAAGGAGAAGGTTGCAGTTGACCTGCACCTCGTCGTCCTTGCGGATAGGGATGGAGAGCATGTTGTACTTGTGGCTTAGCTCCGAACCTCAGAGTGGGAGGTTCGCTCCCCACTCGGTAGGATTTTACAAACGTAGGCGAGTACTGGACTGCCGCTAAGCCTCCAAGTGGGAGAGCTTAGGCGAGTACTAGACTGCAGCTAAGCCCCCGAGTGGGAGGGTTGCTCAACACTTGGTAGGATTTTACAAACATAGGTGAGTACTCGACTGCAGCTAAGGACTCCGAGTGGGAGAGCTTAGGCGAGTACTAGACTACAGCTAAGCCTCCGAGTGGGAGGGTTGCTCTCCACTCGGTAGGATTTTTTAAACTTAGGCGAGTACTGGACTGCAGTTAAGCCTCCGAGTGGGAGGGCTTAAGCCTAGGCGGATACCAGACTGTAGCTAAGCCCCCGAGTGGGAGGGTTTCTCTCCACTCAGTAGGATTTTTTCAAACTTAGGCGAGTACTGGACTGCAGCTAAGCCCCCGAGTGAGAGGATTGCTCTTCACTCGGTAGGATTTTTTCAAACTTAGGCGAGTACTGGACTGCAGCCAAGCCCCGAGTGGGAGGATTGCTCTCCACTCAGTAGGATTTTTTCAAACTTAGGTGAGTACTGGACTGCAGCTAAGTCTCTGAGTGAGAGAACTTAGGCGAGTACTGTACTGCAGCTAAGCCCCCGAGTGGGAGGATTGCTCTCCACTCGGTAGAATTTTTTCAAACTTAGGCGAGTACAGGACTGGAGCTAAGTCTCTGAGTGAGAGAACTTAGGCGAGTACTGGACTGCAGCTAAGCCCCCGAGTGGGAGGATTGCTCTCCACTCAGTAGGATTTTTTCAAACTTAGGCGAGTACCGAACTGCAGCTATGTCTCCGAGTGAGAGAACTTAGGCGAGTACTGGACTGCAGCTAAGCCCCCGAGTGGGAGGATTGCTCTCCACTCGGTAGGATTTTTTCAAACTTAGGTGAGTACCCGACTCCAGCTAACTCTCCGGGTGAGAGAACTTAGGCGAGTACTGGACTGCAGCTAAGCCCCCGAGTGGGAGGATTGCTCACCAGTTGGTAGGATTTTCTTTCGAACTTAGGCAAAACGGATTTGCGGCTAAGACCACCCACTGGGGGATTTTAGAGGTAAATAAAAGTAACAACAATCATGCGAGCAGACTGAAAAGCTCTTGTCGTTGACAAACAAATTACAAAGGTACTTCTTATTACATTTTATTCGAGTGAGTGCTTAAGTATAAAAGGGGCGGAGCAGCTCCGTGTTCCAAGCTCATGGCTCGTCTTTCTGATGCTCAACACTGTAAAGATGGTATGCTCCATTGTGGAGAACTTTGGTGATGATGAAGGGGCCTTCCCAAGCTGGGGTGAGCTTGTGCGGTTTCTGTTGATCCAGTCGAAGAACCAGGTCTCCTTCTTGAAAGGCTCGACCCCTCACATTTCTGGCGTGGAATCGACGCAAGTCTTGCTGATAAATGGTCGACCGGATCAAGGCCATCTCTCTTTCCTCCTCTAAGAGATCGACTAAATCTTGCCGGGCCTGCTCTGCTTCCTCTTCGGAGAAGAGCTCGACTCGGGGTGCGTTGTGGAGCAGGTCACTTGGCAGAACAGCTTCGGCTCCATAGACCAAGAAGAAAGGAGTTCGTCCGGTCGACCGATTAGGAGTTGTCCTTAAACCCAATAGAACTGACGGAAGCTCATCAACCCAAGCGCCTGCTGCGTGTTTGAGATCACGCATCAGTCGGGGTTTCAGTCCTTTGAGAATTAGGCCATTGGCTCTTTCTGCTTGTCCGTTCGACTACGGGTGAGCGACTTAAGCATAGTTGACTCGTGTGCCTTGAGAAGCGCGGAAATCTCTAAACTCATCAGAATCGAAGTTCGACATGTTGTCCGTGATGATGCTGTGTGGAACTCCATATGTTAATGTCAATTCTCTGATAAAAACGACAGCGGTGCTGGCCTCAAGGTTCTTGATAGGTTTAGATTCGATCCATTTGGTAAACTTGTCGACTGCAACGAGCACATGAGTGAAGCCGCTCCTACCAGTTCTCAGAGGTCCAACCATATCCAGTCCCCAAACAGCAAAGGGCCAGACGAGGGGGATGGTCTTCACGGCTGACGCTGGCTTGTGAGACATGTCGGAGTAAAACTGGCAACCTTCACATCTGTCGACTATATCTTTCGCCATTTCATGTGCTCGTGGCCAATAGAATCTAGCTCGGTATGCTTTAGCCACGATGGCCCGAGAGGATGCATGGTGACCACAGGTCCCCGAGTGGATGTCGTTGAGGATCATTCAACCTTCTTCTAGTGTTACAGATTTCTGACCGACTCTAGTCATGCTTTCCCTGAACAGTTGTCCTCTTATCACAGTAAAGGCCTTGGATCGACGGACGATCTGTCGAGCCTCTTCCTCGTCCTCTGGGAGTTCTTTCCTGAGGATGTACGCAATGTACGGCACTGTCCAGTCGGGAGTAATGGCCAGAACTTCCATGATCAGGTCGACCACGGCTGGGACCTCGACTTCAGTCAGGTCTGTGGCGCTCTTAGGCTGCGGGGGCTCATCAGTAAAAGGATCTTCCTAAACTGTCGGTGTGTGAATATGCTCCAAAAACACATTGCTGGGAATGACTTCTCTCTTGGAACCTATCTTTGCCAAGTCATCGGCTGCTTGATTTTTCAGTCGGGGTATGTGATGGAGCTCTAACCCCTCAAACCTCTTTTCCAGCTTCCTCACCGCGTTGCAGTAACCAGTCATGGCTGGGCTTCTGACGTCCCACTCCTTCATCACTTGATTGACTACCAAATCTTAGTCGCCATAGACCATGAGGCGACAGACGCCGAGTGAGATGGACATGCGCAACCCATACATGAGTGCTTCATATTCTGCTTCATTGTTGAAAGGAATCAAAGTGAATCTAGAGGACATATCTGAGCTTGTCTCCTCGGGGGGATACCAGTACTACCCCTGCACCAGAACCATTCAGCATTTTGGATCCCTCAAAGAACATGGTCCAGTGCTCCAAGTGAACTTGAGTCGGCAGTTGCTGTTCGATCCACTCGGTGAGGAAATCTGCTATTACTTGGGACATGATAGCTTTCTTTGCCTCAAACTTGATATCCAAGGGAAGGAGTTCAATCGCCCATTTTGCAACTCGACCAGTTGCATATTTGTTGTGCAGAATCTCTAACAATGGAGCATCGCTGATGACTGTAACAGAGTGATCAGAGAAATAGTGTGCAACCTTCTTCGTGGTCATGTAAATCCCATAGATGAGCTTCTGATAGTGCGGGTATCTCTGCTTTGACGGCGTCAGGACTTCAGAAATATAATAAACTGGGCACTAAACTTTATAAGCTTTTCCTTCTTCTTCCCGCTCGACCGTAAGTACTGTACTGACGACTTGTCCAGTGGCTGCTATATAATGCAGTAAAGGCTCTTTGCTGATTGGAGTAGCAAGCACCAGCTGGGTGGAAAGCAGGGCTTTTAGCTCTGCAAATGCTGCATCAGCTTCTGGGGTCCACTCGAACTTATCTGATTTCTTCATCAATCGGTAAAGAGGTAGCGCCTTTTCACCGAGGCGAGAAATGAATCGACTTAGGGCGGCCAAGCAACCAGTAAGCTTCTGGACGTCATGCACACGCACAGGGCGTTTCATTCGGAGTATAGCACCCACTTTCTCTGGGTTAGCATCGATCCCTCGTTCGGAAACAAGGAAACCGAGTAATTTTCCGCCCGGAACTCCAATCATGCACTTTGATGGATTGAGCTTGATATCATACCTTCTGAGGCTGGAAAAGGTTTCAGCAAGGAAAGTCAGTAGGTCGGAACCTTTACATGACTTGACCACAATGTCATCCATGTATGCTTCCACATTCCGACGGATCTGAGTGAGCAGGCACTTCTGAATCATCCGCATGAATGTGGCTCCAGCATTCTTCAAACCGAATGGCATTGTGACATAACAGAAGCACCCAAATGGGGTGATAAAAGCTGTCTTTATCTCGTCAGGTCTGTACAGACGGATCTGGTGGTACCCGGAGTAGGCGTCCAAAAAGGACAAACACTCGCATCCTGCAGTCGAGTCGACTATCTGGTCGATGCGAGGGAGAGGAAAGTGATCTTTGGGGAAGGCCCGATTGATATGCTTGAAATCAATGCACATGTGAAGTGAGTCTTCCTTCTTTGGGACCATGACAACATTGGCTAACCACTCAGAGTGGTAAATCTCTCGGATAAACTAAGCTGCCAAAAGCCGAGCCACCTCTTCACTGATTGCCTTTCTCTTCTGTACGGCGGACCGTCGAAGATGTTCTTTGACTGGTTTCACTTTTGGGTTGACTCACAAACGATGCTCAGCCAGTCCCCTGGGAACACCCGGCATGTTAGAAGGCTTCCATGCAAAGATGTCCCAGTTCTCACGGAGGAACTGGATGAGCGCTTCTTCCTATTTGGAGTCGAGTGTGGTTGAAATGTGAGTTGGAGCAGCATTGGGGTCTGTCGGGTGAATGTGAATCGACTTCGTTTCACCAGACGACTGGAATGTTGGATCTGTGGCTGGCTTCTTGGCTCGCAACAAATCACTCAGATCTGCATTTTTCTGGTATTCTTGCAATTCTACCATGGCCATCTGAGCATCGGCGATCTTTGAGCTCTTCTGGAAGCACTTTTCTGCCTTCTTCCGATTAAAAGAGATAGTGATCACCCCTTTGGGACCAGGCATCTTCAATTTGAGGTACACGTAACATGGTCGAGCCATAAAATGTGCATAAGCTGGCCTGCCCAGAATGGCATGATAGGCACTCTGGAAATCCACAACTTCAAATGTCAACTTTTCTTTGCAGTAATTTTTGGAATCACCGAAAACCACGTCGAGAGCCATTTGACCGAGGGATGCGGCCTTCTTGCCTGGAATGACCCCATGGAAACTCATATTGCTTTCACTGAGTCTGGACATCGGAATGCCCATTCCCTTCAATGTATCTACGTACAGTATGTTCAGGCCACTGCCACCGTCCATCAGGACCTTTGTTAGTCGAGTGCCTTCGACCACCGGGTCGACCACCAGTGCTTGCCTCCCAGGGGTGGCTATGTGTGCTGGATGATTAGAATGGTCGAATGTAATGGCAGTCTGTGAGCACTTCAAGTAACTAGGTGTCACCGGAGCGACCATGTTCACTTCTCTGTTGATGACTTTCAATCGACTTTTGCTCTCAACATCAGCAAAAATCATCAGAGTGGAATTCACATGGGGATAACCATCATCGTCCCCTTCCTCATCCTCAGCCTTGTCTGCTTCCTTCTCCTTTTCCTTGGGCTATTTCTCTCGGAATTGCTGGATTAGGAGCCGACACTACCGAGTGGTGTGCTTCTGGTAAACGAAATTACCCTCTTCATCTTTTTTGGTGTGGATGTGGCACGGCAAATCCAACACGTCATTTCCATCTTGATCTTTCACTTTCTTGGGGTTCCACGGCCCTTTGGGCTTCCCCTTGAACTTTCCTTGAACCACAGCCAAGGCTTCACCCGGAGCAGCTGGCTTGGCCTTGCGCTTCTGTTTCCGACCGGAGTTTCCTCCTCCGACTTCGTGGGCGACTGCTTTGTGCTTGCCACTCCAGAGTCGTTCTTCTTCTTCACCATTGGCATACTTGGTGGCAATCTCCATCATCCGAGTCAAATTCATATTTCCTGTCCGACCGAATTTCATATTCAACTCCCGATACCTGACACCTTCCTTGAAGGCACAAATTGCCTGATGATCAGACACATCCTCTACCGTGTGGTGTAGGGTGATCCATCTCTGGATATAATCCCTCAAAGTTTCGTTCGGTTTCTGAACACAACACTATAATTCTGTCAAACCTGCCGGCCGTTTGCAAGTGCCCTCGAATGTTCTGACAAACACTCGGGCGAGATCTTCCCAAGTATAAATACTGCCAGGCGCCAACTGATTCAGCCATGCTCTAGCCGAACCCTCCAACATCAGAGGAAGGTGTTTCATGGCCACTTCATCATTGCCGCCACCAATCTGGACAGCCACTCGGTAGTCTTCGAGCCAAGTGTCAGGCTTGGACTCACCAGTGAACTTACTGACTCCAGTTGCCAACCTAAAGTTGGGGGGAATCATTGCAACTCTCATAGCTCTGCTGAAGCACTCTGGACCTAAGACACGCACCCTGTTGCTAGTTTGCAGATCCCTGTCATGGCCCTCTCGGTGAGCTCTATTTCTGTCGACCAAGCCCTCAACGAGAATAGATCTTGCATCAAAGCCTGGCTCCCTGGGGTCGACTGGAATACCTCGCCCAACACTGTGAGTGCGTCTGTCTTCATGTTGCCGAGGCACGTATGACCCACTCCTTGGGGGAGGCGTGGGCACTCAACGACGATCATCGCGATCAGCTCGGTGATCATACTGCTCATGGTTTATGTACTAATCTTGTCGATCTCCATATCCCTCACGCCTCGGGGGCGATCTTGGTCTATGGGCCGACTGAACTATGTCTGCAACCATGGATCTTCTATGGATCCTATTCCGCGACTGAGATATGACCGTATTCTGCTCTCCCGCCGCCTGGAGCAAGGCTCGGATCTGCACCAGACCTCGGCCAGCTTCTGACTGGGAAGGTTGGATCGACTCTGCTATCCGGGCAGCAGCTGCTAGATTCTGGATCGGGGTTCAGTATACCTGAGTCGGAGGTGGAAAAAGTTGGCGTCGACTGGATTCGGGAGCACACTGCCGAGCATGATCGTCGAGTGCGCGCTGGAGGTTCTCTAGTCGAGTGCGCTCAACCAAGTTGGCCAAGCGTGCCTGCTCCAAGGCCTGGGCCTCAGGGGTTTCTCCAACTATAGGAGTATGCAGTGCATCCATGTTCCGGCGGCGAAGTTCCTCCCTCTGCTGCGAAGAGAGGGGTTCGGGGCGGTACTCTTCATGAACGCGCGACGGATCTCCGTTCCCGTCGCCTCCGTCTTCACGGGTGAAGCCAGGAGGACTGCATGGTCCATTGACCATCAAAACTGCAGCCGCTGGGTCGCTGCTGTCGCACTTCGATGCGATATCTACAGAGCCAGTCGACAGATCGAACAGGCCGTAGAGAGTTTCGTCAGGCTCGATCGCCGCGACTTGAGGGGTGGCCGACTGGCGGGCCATCGCATGCCTCACCACCGCTGAAGCCTCGACCGACCGGAACGTTTGCTCCGCCGGGCCGCATGGAGGGGGAAAGCTGCTGGAGCTGACCCATACTGGGTCGACAGCTGCCGCAGGAGGACGCCGTGGACGCACGCGCGAAAGTGCGTCGCCCCGCAAGCGGGGAGCACGTCGACGTCGAGTGGAGCCTCCTGAAGACAAGCGGAGTCGTCGGCGACAAACACGAGCGCACCGAGACGGATCTCGCAGCCCTCAGCCAAACCTCCGCCTGAAACCATGATGAAGGGGATCGGAAAAATTGCAACTTCTCCAACAAGTCGCTAAGACACCTGCCCCACGGTGGGCGCGAACTGTCGTGGTTCTAGGCCTGACAGTAGAATAGGGGGTAGGAATGGAGAGGCAAGATCCTAGCTATGGAGGAGTTGTACACGCGAGTTTTACGAGTTCAGCCCCTTCTCGGAGGAAGTAACAACCCTATGTCTCGAGAACGAGCACGAGCTAGAGCTCTCGAGAACGAGGTGACTTCTTTCCTTAGTGATATCCCATTTGATCCTCTCGAGGCATGGCTACTACCTAAGTCCAGAATGTTATGCATGATTAGGTATCAAGAGGACCCTCCCGAAGATGCACGTGAAGTCGGACAAACCACCAAGTCCATGGATAAAGAGAAACACCGAAAGGAGAAGAAGGCAACTCCATGACCCGGACATCCGGCCCTAGGCCCGGACATCCAGTCGCTGGAGGCGACCACTGTTGTGGTTCTAAACCTGATAGTAGAATAGGGGGAGGAATGTAGAGGCAAGATCCTAGCTATGGAGGAGTTGTACATGCGAGTTTTACGAGTTCAGGCCCTTCTCGGAGGAAGTAACAGCCCTATGTCTCGGAGCCCGGAGGTGGTCGACTGGATATATGCGTGTGAATTACAGAAAGTGCGAACCCTTGCCCCAAAGGAGGGGAGTGGCTTATATAGAGTGCGCCAGGACCCCAGCTCCCCTCCATTACACAGGGTTCAATGTTCATAAAGGAGGAGCGTTACTAGTAACGTCCGAAGTAAAGTGCTATAAATGTCCATAAAGCTATGAGTTAAACTCTGGCCGTTGCGGAGTGAAGGACTTCTCATCTTCTGGTGGTTGAGTGTCTTCAAGGTGGTCGAGTGAACACATCTTCATGGTCTAGTGGATGATGGTTTCTCTTCGACTGCTTCTGATTCTTTGTAGAGATGTCCTTGGGGAGGGTATGTTGGACAGATCCATGACCCTACCCTAGGTACATAGCTTCATCAACCACTACAACAACAGCCGCCCAGCCGCCAAGTGCTCCAGACCTCGGACATCCGGTGTCAACCCCGGACATCCGGCGCCTCGCCAAGTCCCGGACATCCGGCCTCGCCCCCGAAAATCCGGTGCCCTCCAAATAGAGAGCAACAAAGTTAGCTCCTCCAGGCCAGACATCCGGCCATGCCAGCCCGGACATCCGGCTCTCCGTGAAGCCCCGGACATCCGGCTTGTCGCCCGTATGTCTGGCATCCCCTGCCTGCGTGCAGTGCATCTGGGCCAAGCCCCATGTACCCCTTTGCCCCTTAGAATATATATACTCCCCCTCCACCTACGTTTTAGAGTTAGCAAAGGATTAGCTCATATTTTGGGTGAGAGCTTTGCTCATCCACTTGGTTACCTTCTCCTCGGAGATTCGAGCCTCCACCGGAGAAGATCCCCCAAGCGGATTCAAGACCCCTCATTAGGGAAGAACATCAAGACCTCCTCACGGAGAAGACCGGTTACCGTGTATCTTCTTTTGTTGACTTTGGATCGTGTATCTTCCCCTTTGTACTCAAGGATCTAGCACATGTGTAACTTGTTCTTGTTGGTTTAGTGTTTCTCTTGTGTTTCCCCCGTGATTTCCCTCATTTCCCTCCTCGTGTTCTTCGTGTTCATCACGAGATCCGCTTCTATCGTGAAAGATCGGGTCACTATGTTTCTACCCTACATCATCTTGGTATCATGAGCCACGTTGATCATGATTTCGGAGCTTCCCCACTTGTTTTCTAGCCTTCTTTTGTTTGATTTCGTCCCAATTTCGAAAATCCACACCAAAAATAGCCCCTTATTTTTTTGTGATTTGTTGGTTTGACGAAGTTTTGTTGATTTTGATCCATGGGTTTGCTTGGTTTCGAGTGGATCTAGCATATCCCCAATTTTCCCCACTTTCCATCCACAAAATCCATCAAATTTTGCCCTTGAAATCATCAATTTCCGCCCCCAATTCGAAAATTTCTGCCCCATACGAGATCTGGATTCATCGGGCCGGACATCCGGGCCATCGGGCCGGACATCCGGCTCCTGGAGCACCAAATCTGCTTGGTTCTGGACATCAGGTCCCGGATTTCCGGCCTCGAGCCCGGATGTCCGGCATGTGACATCTCAGCCATCCCCGTTTCACCGTTTTGTCCATAACTAATTCATCTGGAGTCTGATTTTCGCGTTCTTTAGCTCGTTGAAAAGCTCTTGACATCCCCCTTCCAACAAAAATACTACCATAACTATTTGACTCCCTCAAAGTTTTGGAACTTTGCATTTTTTCCTAGGGCTTCCACCACAACCTTCGCATAACCACCACCGACTTCCGCAACCTAACCAATTTTGTTCTTTATAGCATTTGTGGTCGCTTGAGTAGTGATTCGAGTCTCCTAAGGTGTTTAGGCTACTTAGGGACGATTGCTTCTTCATCAACCACCACCACTACCATAACTCCCACATAGGCTTGCCCACCATACACTTCCACCACCCCAACTTAACCCAATTTTGTTAGTGTTGTGAGTTGTGTCTCCTAAGGTGTTTCGGCTACTTAAGGACCCTGCTTCTAACTCCGACACCGTGTATAGTCCTCCACCTTACCCTCCATTTCCGCATTGCGTACTCCGCAACCCATCATTGCATTTTCGCAATCCCATTGAGCTTCCGCAACCACCACCGCATTCCCGCTACCACCATTTGACATTTGAGATTTTGAGTTCGCGGTTTTTCCGTTTCCTAAGGTGTTTCGGCTACTTAGGGACGAGTCTTCATCACCTTGTTATCTCCATCAAGATCATCGCCACTCATCATCGACACGGACGGTAACCTCCATATCATCTTATTATCATGGTATCCCTCCATTGTACATTCCCTTGCCATTGCATTGATAACCCCTAGCCCATTTTGCATTACTTGCCTATTGAGACTAGCCATTTGAGTATTGTCGGCAACGTTACTTGTGCACATTAGTGATCTACACCATACATTGCATACATACCATATCATATTGGTATCATCATATCATCTCTTGTGCCTCAAGTTTGTTCCCGCATATACACAATTGCTATCTTGGTTTGTGCATTGTGCAAAAGTGGCCATACAAAAAAAAGAAAAAGAATAAGATTTTAAGCAAAAGATAGAGAGCAAAGAAGCTTGTAAGCAATAGCCATAGCATTATACCACATTGTCATATCCAATCATCTTGGATCATACCACCGGAACATCATACATATATAGCATACTTGGGATAGAAGTCGTTGCATTTTTGTCTCCTATAGGTTGTGCACAAGTGTCGTATCCGCCTATTGAGCAATCGTGCCAGTGTCTCTCTAGAGTTGTGCAACATGAGCATTTTCCGTGGATTCCACATTTTGTGCTAATCCTTGGTTGCACGACTCCATTTATCTATCCGTGTGTGCATTTCCGTGTGCCATTCATTGCTATTGGTCTACTTGTTACACTTGCGAATTTGTGAATATCTTTCAACATTACTGACTCTTGCTAACATTTTGCATCAAATTTTTGTGCCACTATCCTCACTGAGCTCCACCATAAGCCTTATTTGTGTAGGTGTGAGAAACCGACAAGAATTGGTACCAATTGTGCTATTTCCTTGTCCACATTGGAGTGATCATTGATCCACTTTCAACTTCGGTCAAGGTACATTTGGTATTCGTTCTTCACTTTCCACCACTCACATTTTTCTCTTAGAGTGATGGATAGGCAAGGCATTCATCTCCGGTCTTCCACAACAACGACGGCGTGAACAACTACATCACCAAAGCGTCAATCTTCAATCTACAACGACAAATGCAAGGCGCACAATCAAGATTGCGAGAGCGCATCAAGAACCTCTCCGTTGACATTCGCCACTCTGAAGCGAGGAAAAGGGACTACATCGACAACAAGCTTTCCGCACAAATGGAGGAGCAAGATGCAAGGATGGAGGAGATTCGGACCTTGTTGATCAACCATTCTTCCCCTTCATCATCCTCAAGGCGGCGACATTCCAATCACAAGTCTTCGGAGCGCAAAAATGATGCAAGCGCAAGTTGTCCACGTCCACATCTCCATGGCGACCACCATCACATTCTTGACCAACCTCGTCATGAAGGGCAAGTCACCTCCAAGCAACATGTGCACGACGACGACGAACGACATCTACGACGAGCTCAAGTGCGACAACGCCAACATCATCATGGCGATGCTCACCAAGCGCAATGTACAAGTCCCAACAAGCCCTACTTCACGCCAAGTCCATGCTTCATGAGCAAAAGAGAAGACCACAAGACGACCACAACCAAGACGGCGCTACGGCTACTACCACCACCACTTTGGCATCTTCGCCAAGTGCTATCAAGGCATCTTTGCCTTTGGACGTATGGCATCTTTGCCTACTTCCCACAAGTACACCTACAACGACTTCATCAAGTCCAAGGTTACCACCTACGAGCGAGGGCGACACTTCCATCTTCGGAAGCCCCTCAAGGAAGATGGCCGATCATGGGAAATTCCCTTCGTTCATGGAGACGAGCTACGAGGTGCCACATCATATGGGCCTCCTACAACAAGACAGCGAAAAGAAGGTCGAGCAAGGGCCATCCCCTTCGACCACGGCGACGAGCACGAACCTCTTCAACAACATGAAGACGGCACCCATATTGGACTCATACTCCGAGTCAAGCTACGAGACCGCACATGAGACCTTATCTTTGGTCTTGGAGGAGAGTGATGATGTGCCATGTTCGGCCTTCATCCACGGCTACGACCACGACATGATTGAGCATGGAGACATTTGCACCTACATCTCTCCGACACCCACATATGAAGAGATGCCCCAATTCCCATGTGAGGAGAGCCACCACCACATGAGTGACATGAGTAACTCCACCATATGTGACATTGAGTCCATTTCCTATGAGAGGATGAGTGTGACCACCACTAGCCCCACACTTGAGAGCATGCCACACATCCTATGTGAGGTTGAGCGCCATTTGAGTGACTCCACCAACCATATGAGTGAGAGCATCCAAGAGGGAGTGAGTGAGCCACAACACTTAGTGAGTGAGGTAGTTGACACGGCACATGAGGCCACTATGATTTCTAACAACTTAACCTCTACTCTGACTGTGTTTTCTTTGGTGCTAGGTCTCCTACATGACGACACGCCTATCCTCGACGAGTCCATACCTCCAAAGGAGACGATGATGGCCATGATGGAAGAAGATGCATCCCCACATGGTTGCATCAAGATGAAGATGACCACGACTTGGTCTTCGACACCTCACCTACAACACATGAGCGATGCTCCAAAGGAAACATAGGTGATGGTGCTTTTCTTGTCACACTAGTGGACTATTTTACGAATGATTTCTTGCATGATGTTGACACACCTATACCCATGCTTCATGCTAGTGCGACTTCTTCATGTCATGACTTACCTATTTATGGTGAATATGACGATGAGCATGTCAAGTTGCCTAGTTGTGATGATATGCTCCATATGATATCATGTGAAAATTCTTTTGGTCACATCATGTTTGACAATCCATTAATCATGTCATATGCTATGAGTGAGATATCCCATATTGTATCTTTTCAATCTCAACATAGTGACTATGCATGCCCCATTTACATAAATCCCATTTGCACTTATGGCATAGATGACGAGATGATGGTCATTGGCTTTTGTTTTTCATGTGATGATATTGTGATGCTTCCTTTACATGATTCATGCAATTCATCTACTATGCCATGCCATGATCACAATGTTCCAAATATGCATTGTTTTGGATGTTGTCAATTTTCTCCGTAAGATGTTTCCATTAATGCTCATGAGGAGACCCCCATAGTTTCCTCATACATATTAGGAGATTTTGATGCATTCCATACTTTGCATGATTCCCACAATTGCTTGCACCATATACATTCCATGAATAACAATGTTCTACATATTTCCCATGATGCATTACATAATTTGAGTCTCCATTATGCTATACATAACAACAAACCTATCATGATGGATGACATGTTTCTATATCACGCATCTCATTTAGCATTGGATATTTTGTGCTAACCAACACAAGCACGTGCGCATCATGATGGATGATGTGTACATCTACCACGCGCACACAATTTTCCCTTTGGCTTTGTTTTGTGTAGGTACTCACGTATACTCGTCAACCTCTCAATCCCAAGAGTTGACGAAACGAGCTCACGAGAGCAAAGATGACTTGGGATCCCATGAACTATCCTTCCCACCGCTCTCTTCGCGCAACGACTACGCGCATCTCTCTCACCTGGCTCTCACACGGCTATGAGCTATATACCGCTTGTCGCTTCTTGCTCAATTTACCATGTTCACTTTGCATGCTATGCTTGCTTCTATGCCTTTGCCATGCAATTGTGACCCTTGCTTGCATCTACCCATGATTCACCATTATGCTACTCCTATGTGTATTTGCATGCTTGGTGGAGACCCTTGTTGCTATTGCCATGTTTATCATGTGCCTCATGCTATTGATGCTATTTTGCTCATATCCTCCTTTCATGCTTGTGCTATGTCATGTGAATTATTCATGCACACTCTTTGCACCCATGACATGCTTGCCATGATTCCTTCTAGTATGTTGCATCTTCGCACTACTAGCTTGCTTGACTTGATCCCCATGATTGCTTGCTTTGTCGCATCACCCATGTTCAACTCTTACTCACTTTCTTGGGTTGATGACATATATGCTCGTGCCTCTCACATGATACATCTTGTTAATTGTCGCTTGCCTCCAATTGTTGCATATATGCTTATTGATCTTGGAGACTTGGACACCTTACTTGTGATGCATGCTGATAGAGGCGAGGGTGTCCTGATCTTGTGATGAGATGATAACTATCGATTTGGTGGAGACGAAATTGACGATCCGACTACAAACGTGCACAACGTTGGGCCTTAGCAATCGCTAAACCAATCTACCGAGGTTACTGACGATGCTGGAAGCATGATCAGCCTGACCACGAAGGTCTGTTCCTGCACGCAATTGAAGAACAAGCAAGAATATGATAATGCAATCTGAATATTGTGAATATATATGAAGTATTGACAATGGTGAGGATCTGTAAGAGGTCCTGGTCTGGTCGTTGGACACAAACGAAGTACACGAAGTTGCAATGGCTAACTTTTAACTAAACAAATCACAAGGAAAAAGCTACTAGATGGATCTACTTATATAGGAGCAAGGGGTGGCGGCCAAGGAGGTGGAAGGACGTCCCAAGGCAGCCTAAAACTAACCCTAGGTCGTACAAGGCTCATGGGCCCAAGTGGAGGTGGTGCAACACCTCTGGACTTGTTGTTTGACTCGGATTCTGCTGCAGCGTCAGTTTGTTTCCTTGATATCTCAATGCTCCAGACGAATTTTAAGGTGATTCCTATTGGGTTGGAAAGAGCACGAAATCTACTTTCCAACAAAAAAAGAATCACCCAATTTGGAGTTCGTATGAAAAAGTTGTTGACGTTTTGAGTCAGGTATGTCTGTGTAGTCCGAATCTGAATCCAGAACGTGAGAGACTTGGACTCTATCTTCTCTTGGGCCAAAACTGACGTGAGAGGACTTTTTGAACATAACCTAAACTTCTCCTTTTCCCTTATCTTCATAAATGGATTGTACAAATGTCCCATGCACCAACAATTAGACAAAACACAAAAGCGTGTGAAGTAGTTTTGTTCTGAATAACATAAATAGATTATTGAATAGTTTGCAGTAGAAATCACCTGACAAAATATGCATGTATGCAATATTTTTGGTCGTATCCAAGGTAGTCATGTCCTCATCATCCTCCCCTTCTTCAAAACAAAGTCGTCCTCGGCGTTGCTTAATCTGAAATGTGGCTAACAAAAGAGACAAGGCATACGCGTTGTATATGTATATGTCATCCATTTTTGCTTCCCTTGATTTTTGCACATATGACACATGTATACATGAGTGACTTTCATAGTTCATAAAACCTAAAGCCAAAAAATTATCACAAGAAGTAGAAGGCATAAAAATATTGCAACTCAGTTTGCACATATAAGTGAAGCTCTTATTCATTTCAAAAGATTGACAATGTTCACCATTAAACCATCCCAACATTGGTGAATAAACCTTACTTGAATCAAATTTACATGCTACAACATGCTTAAATAAGCAAACATGCAATAAGTCATTGGACATGGAATCATCACAAAGATTAGAGGTCATATCAAAATGATTAAAAATTGGTTCTTTTGTATCAACAGTTAATTCAATGGGTGCACTCAAAATTATTGGTATTCCAGTTATTTCATCACATGCCACATTCATGATAGTAACAAGATTCTCTAAAATAGATGGTGTGCTCAAATCAACAGGTAACTCAACACATGATGCATTCAAGTTAACTAGGCATGCATCATTCTCATGTGAAGTTATATCATCAATACCTTTGTTGTTACCTTGTCGCAAAGATGTAGCTGATGTAGGTACGGACGTTGACAATGTACCATACTCTTGAGATGATGTCCCGCTCACAATCCGAGGTGAGACTGCTCTAGTAGGTGCAACGGTGGAGGAACCAACCAGCGGTGGTGAGCATGAACTGGAATAATAGTTGCTGTTGTCACCCAATGCATCCTCTTGTATCTGTCTCTCAAAGGTACAAGCACGAACATACATACCCAATGTTGGGGATATCGCTTATTGGGAACTTATCGGTCGCCCTATGATAAGGGGTAAATCGGCCATTTTATCGGCATATCGGCCGATTTATCGCCATATCGGCTGATTTATCGCCCGATTTATCTTATCGGTCAAACCACGATAAGCGATAAATCGGCCTATTTATCGGAATATCGGAAGATATCTTGAACTGTGTACATACCAGTAATGCAACAAGGAATATACTGAAATCTTGCACGGATATCATGGTTCAAACCACCAAAAAATCTATTCATTTTATCATCCTCAGATTCTTCCATGTCACAATGATCGATATAAGATTTGAACTCTTGGTAGTAAGCATGAACCGTGTTACTGCCTTGTTTTAATTGTTCCAATTTGCAAAGCAATTCACGATGATAGTAAGGAGGAAAAAATTGTTGTCTCATTACAGCTTTCAAAACTTTCCAAGTTGTGGGTTGGTTATAAATGTTTTTCTTACAATGTACACTCCACCAAACAGAAACAAAACCAGTAAATGCTCTAGTGGTAGCTCGTACTCTCTCAAGTTCAGAAAAATCAGGGTGAGTAAAAACTTGTTCTACTTCAAGCTCCCAAGCTAGATAAATAGCAGGATTAAATCTACCCTCAAATGACGATAAAGAGATAACCTGACCATGTGCATGTGTATGTTGTCCCAACTCTCGTGATGGTGAAGATGTGTCCATCGTCCAAGAACTTCTATCTCCGAAACCTGTCATGATTAGTAGAAACAAGAAACAAAATTCAAGAATAATGTTGCTATGAACTACTAGGATGTGGTTGTAAAGTGCTCACAGTAAAGCAAATATCAATATCTTACAAGTTCTTACCATGCGGCAGGTGGTGACTGGCAACCAGCGGTGTCAAATAACTCCGAAGATTGTGTAAAGCGATTGCCAGGGGAACATACGCATACACGGTGTAGAAATATGTGGAGCTGGGTTGGCTATATTTGGTAGCAAAAGATTAGCAGTAATCAATTCAGAGATGCAATGTTGAATAAACGCTCAACGAAGGTACTGTGCTTGTCCTAGGCTAGACCGGACTAGAGACGTGAGCCTAGAACACTAATGAGGTCTCGTCGTAGCACAACTATCATCAATAAAGGATATGAAGTAGCTCTGGACAGCAAAATATAAGTGAAGATCACAATAGCCATAAAGATAATGATGTGAAACAACAGCCAAGCAGGATATATCAACAAATTTCTCTCCAACTTTCCTCTGGAAAAGTTTGTGCCAATTTTTTGATAACTTTTTTCAAGAATGGTATTGACTCAAGCTTTCAAACGCAAAAGGAATCACTCAACTCCGAGTTGATATGACGAGTCAAAAAATTCTAAAACTGGCCAGAAAAACTGAAAAAAGTTGTGTTCGTGAACTTCGGAGGGCAAAAGACCTATTTAGAAGCCGATTTTGAGGTGCCAAATATTGAAAAAGCTTCTGCAACTATTTAGATGCGGCTCATCGCTAGCTTTCATTTGAGTACTCACGGAGCCCAAACGGACTTCGTATGAGGAAGTTATGCCTGTTTTACTGAACAGTGCACAAAATAGATTCCAATCCGAATTCAACTACGAGATTGAGTCTAGATAGATCCAAATTTTTTTTCTCCTCTCTTTTTTTTCTCACACTTTTTTTTCTTTCTCTCTTTTTTTCTCTGACTTTTTTTTTACTTTTTTCTCTTGTTTTTTTTCTCTGTCTTTTTTTTCTCTCCCTCTTTCCAAAACAAACTGGATAAGATGCAGATTGGATCAAGCGAAGATGTGAACAATCTCAACTATGATTATGACAATGAACGGTGGGTAGCACGTGGTGGAAATTGATGGATGGGTGGTGGACAGCGGAAGGGATAATGATGCAGCGGCGGTGTGACTAATGTGAACAGAACTCGAAACTCTAAACGAACTAGACACTAAGACCAGCAACTCAACACGACGATGCAACCGATAATTCAACTATGCAAGCAATGAAAAGAAAATTGCAAAGGCTCAGACTGGCTTGGACAATGAATGAATGGATCTAACTTTTTTGTGGCTTTTTCTTGGACAATATGTAAGAAAATAAATCTAATCTAGGAAAAACTTGAAATTCTCACCGAGCAACCTGAAAACTGATACCACTTGATAGAGGCGAGGGTGTCCCGATCTTTCGATGAGATGATAACTATCGATTTGGTGGAGACAACTTTGACGATCCGACTACACACGTGCACGACGTTGGGCCTTAGCAATCGCTAAACCAATCTCCCGAGGTTACTGACGATGCTGGAAGCACGACCAGCCTGACCACGAAGGTCTATTCCTGCACGCAATCGAAGAACAAGCAAGAATAGGATAATGCAATCTGAATATTGCGAATATATATGAAGTATTGACAATGGTGAGGATCCGTAAGAGGTCCTGGTCTGGTCGTTGGACACAGATGAAGTACATGAAGTTGCAATGGCTAACTTTTAACTAAACAAATCCCAAGGAAAAAGCTACTAGATGGATCTACTTATATAGGAGCAAGGGGTGGCGGCCAAGGAGGTGGAAGGATGTCCCAAGGCAGCCTAAAACTAACCCTAGGTCGTACAAGGCTCATGGGCCCAAGTGGAGGTCGTGCAACACCTTTGGACTTGTTGTTTGACTCGGATTCTGCTGCAGCGTCAGATTGTTTCGTTGATATCTCAATGCTCTGGTCGAATTTGAAGGTGATTCCAATTGGGTTGGAAAGAGCACGAAATCTACATCCCAACGAAAAAAGAATCACCCAATTTGGAGTCCGTTTGAAAAAGTTGTTGACGTTTTGAGCCAGGTATGTCTGTGTAGTCCGAATCTGAATCCAGAACGTGAAAGACTTGGACTCTATCTTCTCTTGGCCCAAAATTGACGTGAGAGGACTTTTTGAACAGAACCTAAACTTCTCCTTTTCCCTTATCTTAATATATGGATTGTACAAATGTCCCATACACCTAGAATTAGACAAAACACAAAAGTGTGTGAAGTATTTTTGTTCTGAATAACATAAATAGATTATTGAATAGTTTGCACTAGAAATCACCTGAGAAATATGCATGTATGCAATATTTTTGGTCGTATCCAAGGTATTCATGTTCTCATCACATGCTTGTTTGATTGAGCCTATTGAATTTTGTTGTTCTCGCATCATATGCCTCCATACTATGAAATGCTACCTTGTCCTTTCTTATGATGTGCATAATGCATACACTTGTTGGGTATTTTACCACACGAAGGATAGATTTTGCATATCCGCTAACCTCATTTGTTTTTCCGAGTGTTTGTCATGTTCTTTCGTTTTGAAGGATTCACTAGGCGATACCATCATGAGACAATTTGGTCATGTGAAGGCATACACGATGTGCAACACCAACATTTGCGAGAATCTCCTAATGGTGAACTCCTGCCCTTTGAGCCATCCTCAATTTCGCATATTGGATGGGTCACTCTTTCATTGTTGTCTCCTTCTTGTTGTCTACATGATACATCTCGCGAATGGAGGAGCGACATGGGAGATTGGCTCTATGCACCTTCAAATTGAGGAGCGCTCGGACTTATTGGAAGCACCTTCGAACCTCCACTCATGCCATGACATCGAGCATTGGTACACCAACACCTCCATATTTGTTGATTGTGCTCACACATGCCATGCTCATTGGATATATCATACACATGACAAATTTGCATATTATGCATGGATTGACTCACATTATGATTGCCTTGTTGCATCTTATATTCCCATGTCATCCATGATATATGAGCTTGTGCATTTCCTTAGCAAATTTGTTGTGATCTTCCTTGATGGCATATTCATACATCATGCTCATATTGCCTACCATCAATTGCATGATAACTTATTCATATTGAGCATCCATTGCCATATTCATGCTACTGATAAGCCATCTCTCTATGACATCATTTTGCACCGTGGTTGCACTGATCATATTCACAACACATTTGGGTGCGCAATGAATGCTTTTTGCTCCCATGAAGGCTTTACATCTCATTCCATATCATCTTGCTAAGCTTCATGTATTTTGTCATGAACATTCTTGCCGCACGGACTCATACTTCCTTGATGGACACATTATGTACGCTAACCATTGTATTTTCGAGTGTCGTTTGTGTTTGTTCTTCTTGCATGTATACCACTCCGGTGACACCATGGAGTACTTGGATTGCACAATATTTTCAACTCCGTCCAACTACAAGTCCGTCCACAACAACCGTTTCCATGGTGATGAGGATCATGATCCGAGGTCGGATCTTCCCCAAGGGAGGGGAGATGATGCGGAGCATCCTACGATCATCCCCATGACACGAGCATGAGCTATTGCTCTCGAGAACGAGAACGAGGTGACTTCTTTCATTAGTGATATCCCATTTGATCCTCTTGAGGCATGGCTACTACCTAAGTCCGAAATGTTATGCATGATTAGGTATCAAGAGGACCCTCCCGAAGATGCACGTGAAGTCGGACAAACCGCCAAGTCCACGGATGAAGAGAAACACCGAAAGGAGAAGAAGGCAGCTCCAGGACCCGGACATCCGGCCGCTGGAGGCGACCACTACAGCAACAGCCGCCCAGCCGCCAAGTGCTTCGGACCTCGGACATCCGGCGTCAACCCCGGACATCCCGCGCCTCGCCAAGTCCCGGACATCCGGCCTCGCCCCCGGAAATCCGACGCCCTCCAAACAGAGATCAACAAAGTCAGCTCCTCCAGCCCGGACATCCGGCCGTGCCAGCCCGGACATCCGGCTCTCCGTGAAGCCCCGGATATCCGGCTCGTCGCCCGGACGTCCGGCCTCCCCTGCGTGCGTGCAGTGCATCTAGGCCAAGGCCCTTACACCCCTTCGCCCCTTAGACTATATGATGCGGAGCATCCCAAGGTCATCCCCATGGACCTACCATCATCTCATCAAGTGCCTAGTGGACCCATGACTCGATCACATGCAAGAGCTCTCGAGACAGAGGTGACATCTCTCCTCTCACAATTCCACTTCGATGACCATGAGACATGGCTACTACCTCAAACAGAGACATTGTGCATACTCAGGTATCAAGGAGTTAGCCATGGAGATGCCAAGGAGCAAGGAGAATCTGAAAAGGAAGATGGACGTGAAGACGGAGAAGGAAAAGGGCTAAGTGAGCAGAAGCCCGGATGTTCTGGACCGCCGTCCGGACGATCCGGCCTTTGCCCGGATGATCCGGACCCCGGCCCGGACGATCCAGATAATATGCCCAACGACACCCAAAGCGTCAACATGAAGCTGGGTCATCCGGACCCAGGCCCAGATCATCCGGCCACACCCGGACGTCCGGACCAAGTCCCGGACATCCGGCACTCCTGCAGCTGCTCCAACACAATCGGATCATCCGGACACTGTCCCAGATCTTCCGGACCCCTGAAGCCCGGATCGTCCGGAACAACGTCCGGATCATCTGACCACCGCTTGCGTGCGTGACTTGGGCCGAGGCCTGTGTACCCGTTTCGTCCCCTCACTTACCCCTTCACCCCTGGGCTATAAATAGATCTTCTCCTCCCCATTTTTAGGGTTAGCAAAGGTTTAGCTCATGTTTGTGTGAGAGCTTTGCTCATCCACTTGGTTGCCTTCTCCACGGAGATTCGAGCCTCCACCGGAGAAGATCCCCCAAGCAGATTCAAGACCCCTTTTAGGGAAGAACTCAAGACCTCCTCGCGGAGAAGACCGGCTACCCTTGTATCGTCCCTAGTTGTATGTGGATCGTGTATCTTTCCTTATATACTCGAGGGTCTAGACCATGTGTGAATTATTCGTGTCGGTTTAGTGTTTCCTCTCGTGTTTCTCATTGTGATTTCTCTCCGTTCTTCCCCGTGTTCTTCGTGATTTTCGCAGGATCCGCTCCTTTCGTGAAAGATCGGGCGATTAGGGACTCTACCCTACATCATCTTGGTATCATGAGCAAGGTTGATCACGATTTCAGAGCCTCCCCTCTTCGTTTTGTAGCTTGATTTTGTTGTTTTTCGTCCTAATCCGAAAATACCCACAAAAATAGCCCCAAAAATTTTTCTTGTGATTTGTGAGTTTTGATGATGTTTTGTTGGTTTTGATCCATAAGTTTGTTGTGTTGCAAGTCGATCTAGCCTTCACCCACCATCTCCACCTCGAAATCACTCCAAAATCCGCGAAATCCCTGAATTTGTGGCCATTTTCGAGTTCATCCCGAGCCATCCCCGAGCGAGATTGACCCGCCCGGATCATCCGGCTGTTCGCCCGGATCATCCGGATCCGCCCGGATCATCCGGCTTCCACTGATCAAACTGCATTTCCTACAGTTTTTGACCACCGCCGCCTACACCTCCGCATACCCACTTCGACCACCACCACCTATCTTCCGCAAACCCCTCCGCAAACCATTCCAATACCCCAACCCACACCACCACTTGACCGCTACCTACTCCGACACTTTTTATCGCACTTGGTTTTGAGAATTTGAGTTGTGGCTCACGGTTTCCTTTCGTGTTTTGGCTACCTAGGGACGGTTCGACATCAACATCACGACCGCTCATTTTTGCCTAGGACTACTACGAACGACTACACCCTTGTGGTATCAACTTTCCATTGGTATCAGCTTGGTATTGTGATATCATCATACTCTCTTCCATTTGCATTGATAACCCCATAGCCTTACTTTTGCTTAGCTTACCCATCAAGACTAGCCTTTGAGTATTGCCGGCAACGTGACTTGTGCACATTAGTGATCATACATCCCATAGCATACATACTATCATCGTGTTGCATATCTTGGAATCATCTCTTGTGTCACAAAGTTGTCATCGCATACACAATTGCTATCTTGGTTCGTGAATCATCGCAAGAGAAAAGAGCTCAAACATCAAAGAGCCAAACAAGCTTTTAAGCAAAGAGAAAATATAAGCAAAGAACTTATAAGCAAGAACCACAGCATCACACAACATTAAGATTGTCATACTCGATCATCTTGGATCATATCTCCGGAACATCATACTTGGGATAGAAGTCGTTGCATTTTTGCTTAGTAGGTTGTGCACAAGTTCGTATCTGCCTATTGTGCAATCGTGCTAGCGTCTCTCTAGTGTTGTGGAACAAGAGCATTTTCGTGGATCCCACATTTTGGCTCACCCTTGGTTGCACGACCCCATTTATCTTTCCGTGTGTTGTGTTTCTGCGTACCATATCTTGCTATTGGTCTACTTGTTGCATTTACAAGTCGTGAATCTTCTCCAACATTATTGAATCTTGCTTACATTCACATCAAAAATTGTGCCACCATCCTAACCAAGCTCCACCATAAGCTTTTATTTGTGTAGGTGTGAGAAACCGACAAGAATTCATACCAATTGTGCTATTCCCTTGTCCTACATTGGAGTGATCATCGATCCACTTTCAACTTCGGTCAAGGTACATTTGGTATTCGTTATTCTCTTTCTACCACTCACATATGTCTTGGAACGATGGATAGGCCAAGTACTTCTACCAACCCACTCGTCATGGAGCAAGACGATGACATGAACTCCTTTGTCACCAAGAGCCACCTCTTTGGTGCACAACGTGCTTTGCATCAAGAACAACAAGCCATGAGTGACCGCATAGACAACCTCGCCACCGACTTGCGAATCTCCGAGCAACGTACAAGGGACTACTTCGACCACATGCTCGACGATCACAAGCAAGAGAATGATGCAAGGATGGACGAGATTCGCGCTTTGTTGCTCAACCGCTCTTCTTCCACTTCAAGAAGGGGCCGTTCAAGTCACCACTCCGACTTTACCCTCTCAGGCTCAAGTACACCGTCATTGATGAGGACATCAATACCATTGTTACACCCACAGCCCGTGCTGCTATACATACTGGACCAATTACTAGAGCTCGCGCACGCCAATTACTAGAGCTTGAGCATCATGGAGTTGTTGTTCTTGACGTTGTGCCTCGGCATCTTGAGCATTTTGGTGTACACTCGCTCTTCCTGTTCATGTTGGCGTTGACGTTGCCGTTCTCGTGCTAGCGCAAAGGCCTCTTGAGTTTGACGTTGTCAGCGCTCTTGAGAGTCGGTGTCTCATAGGGTATTGACGCTTGCTTGACGGTCGGTGCGCGCAGCTCAGCGAAGAGTGTTCGATGTCGATGTACTTGAGCCGGAGAGGGTGAAGTCGGAGTGGCGTCTTGAACGACAACTTATTGAAGTGGAAGACGAGCGGTTGAGCAAAAAAACATGAATTTCATCCATCCTTGTGTCATTCTCTTGCTTGTGATCGTCGAGCTTATGGTCGAAGTAGTCCCTTGTACGTTGCTCGGAAAGTCGCAAGTCAGCGGTGAGGTTGTCGATGCATTCTCTCATAGCTTGTTGCTCTTGATGCAAAGCACGTTGTGTACCAAAGAGGTGACTCTTGGTGACGAACGAGTTCATGTCGTCGTCTTGCTCCATGAAGAGTGGGTTGGTAGAAGTACTTGGCCTATCCATCATTCCAAGAAAATGTGAGTGGTAGAAAGAGAAGAACGAGTACCAAATGTACCTTGACTGAAGTTGAAAGTAGATCGAGGATCACTCCAATGTAGGACAAGGAAATAGCACAATTGGTACTAGTTCTTGTCGGTTTCTCACACCTACACTAGTAAAAGCTTTTGGTGGAGCTTGGTTAGGATGGTGGCACAAAATTTGATGCAATTGTAAGTGAGGTTCAATAATGTTGGAAAAGATTCGCAAGATGCAATGTAACAAGTAGACCAAGCATATAAGGTACACGGAAACACACGCAAAAAGATAAGTGGGGTTGTGCAACCAAGGGTGAGCCAAAATGTGGAATCCACAAAAATGCTCTTGTTGCAAAACACTAGAGAGACGCTAGCACGATTACACAATAGGTGGATACAAGAACTTGTGCACAACCTACTTAGCAAAAATGCAATGACTTCTATCCCAAATATTTTGTATGCAAGGTGTTGCTATGATATGATCCAAGATGATCGAGTATGACAATCTTAATGTTGTAAGTTTCTATGGTTCTTGCTTACAAGCTCTTTGCTTATCTTTTCTCTTTGCTTAAAAGCTTGTTTGGCTCTTTGTTGTTTGAGCTCTTTTCTCATGCAATACTTGACGAACCAAGATAGCAAATGAGTATGCGATGACACTTTGTGACACAAGAGATGATACCAATATATGCAACAATGATGTATGTATGCTATGGGAAGTATGATCTCTAATGTGCACAAGTTTCGTTGCCGGCAATACTCAATGGCTAGTCTCGATGGGTAAGCAACGCAAAGGAGTAAGGCTATGATGGCTATCAATGTAATGGCAAGAGTGATATGTCCAATACCAAGATGAGGTTACCAGTCTTGCTTCCGGTATGGTGTCAAAATGGTCGCACGAATACCCAGATGTAGTCGAGGTGGTTGTTGTTGATGACGATGTAGGACGGCGGTGATGATGTAGGACACGTCCGTGGCGAAGATGAGCGACGGTGATGTCAATGTCGAACCGTACCTAGATAGCCGAAACACAAAAGGATACGGTACCACAACTCAAATTCTCAAACCTCGAAGTAGCAAATGTGTCGGAGAGCGAAACGGTCCAAAAATGGTTGGGTTATGCGGAAATGGTGGAGGTATGCGGAAGTGTATATGGTATATGGTGGGAACCGGAACAAAATTTGGTGGAAATTGGGGCGGTGGATGGATATGTTGCTGCCAGGGGTCGGATGTCCGGGTGGAAGTCCGGATGTCCGAGGGGCGGATGTCCGGGCTGGACGGGCCGGATGTGTGGGCTCTGGATCCGAGGACGAACGGGATGAACACCGCGAGGAGAGGTTAAATTCGGGCGAAATTCGGAGGAATTTGTTGATGGAAGTTGGGAGAAAAAGGATGGGAAGCTAGATCCACTCAAAACAAAGCAAATCCACGGATCCAAACCAACAAAATCTAAACACACCAACAAATCACAAAAAAAAATTGGGGCTATTTTTGGTGGGGAATTTTCAAATTAGGACGAAAAACAACAAAACAAGGCTGGAAACACAACGAGGAGGCTCCGAAATCGTGATCAAGGTGGCTCTGATACCAAGATGATGTAGGGTGGAACCCTAATCGGCCAATCTTTCACGAAAGGAGCGGATCTTGCGACGAACACGAGGAACACAAAGAGGGGAGCGAGGGAAATCAGAAGGGAAAACACGAGAGGAACACTCAAACTAACAAGAACGAGTCACACATGGGCTAGATCCTCGAGTACATAAAGTAAGATACACAATCCACGATCAACTAGGGATGATACAAAAGGGTAACCGGTTCTTCTCCGTGAGGAGGTCTTGATGTTCTTCCCTAAAGAGGGGTCTTGAATCCACTTGGGGGATCTTCTCTGGTGGAGGCTCGAAACTCGGAGGATAAGGTAACCAAGTGGATGAGCAAAGCTTTCACACAAAATATGAGCTAATCCTTTGCTAACCCTAGAAATTTGTACGGGGTGGAGTATATATAGTCTAGGAGGAGAAGGGATACACGGCATCGGCCCTTCACTATGCGCAGACAGGGAAGGCCGGATGTCCGGGCTGGTTGGGCCGGATGTCCGGGCTGGGGGGCCGATGTCCAGGCTGCAGCGGTGGCATTTGTTGCTCTCGGGTTCGGAGGGGCCGGATTTTCGGGCCGGTGGCCGGATGTCCGGGGGCTCGGGAGGGGCCGGATGTCCGGGCTACCGGGGCAGGATGTCCGGGGCCTGTAGCCTTCTGCGGCTGGGCTGCTGTAGAGGAAGACGCTCCAGGGGCCGGATGTCCGGGGCCTTGGCCGGATGTCGGGGGCCTGGGAGAGGCTCTTGGCTCCTTTCGTTGGTTCTCCTCATCTGTGGACTTGGGGACTTGCACATCTTCATGCGCATCTTCGGGAGGGCCCTCTTGGTGCCTAATCATGCACAACACCTCGGACTTAGGTAGTAGCCATGTCTCATGCATTGAAACTGGAAGTTCGGAGAGGAGTGAGTTCACCTTATCTTCGATAGCTTTGGCTCGGGCTCGTGTCATTGGTCCAAGTGGTGTCGTTGGAGGTGTCAGTGCGTCCATGGGGATGATCATGGGATGCTCCGCATCACACCACCACCAGGTCATCCTCATGCATATCATCGGAACGGTAGGGCTGCACCACCACATGAGGTACATGACCATCTTCCTAAACTAAAATTGAAAATTTCACCATTTGAGGGTAGATATGTTCCTAATATATATCTTACTTGGGAGTTAGAAACTGAACAACGATTTACATGTTTACAATATCCTGAGGAGAGACGTGCTCCTACTGCTGTTTGTGCTTTCACTAGCTTTGCTTGTGTTTGGTGGTCTGAACATTATAGATTATATCCTATTCCAGCTACTTGGGCTGCTTTGAAAACTGCTATGCGTACTCGTTGGGTTCCACCATATTATCAACGTGAATTACTTCAAAAATTACAAGGTTTAAGACAAGGAAAAAATTCTGTAGAAGAATATTATCAAGAATTACAAACTAGCATGATTAGATGTGGTATTGTTGAGGAGAATGAAGCTATGCTTGCACGTTTTATGGGTGGATTAAATAGAGAGATTCAGACCATTCTAGAGTATAAGGACTATACTAATATCACTTGTTTATTCCATCTTGCTTGTAAAGCTGAACGTGAAGTGCAGGATCGACAAGCATTGGCGCAAACTAACTTTTCTGCAGGTCGATCTTCCTCATGGACACCACGTGCATCCTCTACTTGCACTCCACCAGCACCTCCATCAGGTGCCACCTCCAGCCGTGATACAAGAAAGCAGGCACAACCACCACTATCTGCCAAGAGCACACCTGCCGGACCTTCGCAGAGCTCTTCTTCTTCCATGGCATCAACAAGGCACACAAGTGATATTATTTGTCATCGTTGTAAGGGAAGAGGACATTTTGCGAGAGAATGCCAATCTCAGCATGTGATGATTGCTACTGAGGATGGTGGGTATGAGTCCGCTAGTGACTATGATGAGGAGACTTTGGCTCTTATTACACATGAAGAACACGGTGGAGAGGATTCTGATCATGAGACGCAATACATGGCTGCTGAAGACGCTAATAGGTATGAATGTTTAGTTGCTCAACGTGTTTTGAGGGTGCAGGTTACACAAGCTGAGCAAAATCAGAGGCATAATTTGTTCCATACAAAGGGAGTGGTGAAGGAACGTTCTGTTCGCGTCATCATAGATGGAGGGAGCTGCAATAACTTGGCTAGCTTGGACATGGTGGAGAAGCTATCTCTCACCACAAGACCACATCCACATCCTTACTACATCCAATGGTTCAACAACAGCGACAAGGTTAAGGTAACACATATTGTTCGTGTGCATTTTAGTATCTCTACATATGCTGATTATGTTGATTGTGATGTGGTACCTATGCAAGCATGTTCCTTATTACTTGGTAGATGATGGCAATTTGATAAAAATTCTGTACACCATGGTAGAAACAATCGGTATTCTCTTGTTCATAAGGATAAAAATATTACTTTGCTTCCTATGACTTCTGATTCCATTTTGAAAGATGATATTAATAGAGCTAATAAAGAAAAACAGGAGAAAAATAAAAGTGAAAATCAGATTGTGGCAAAAGAATTTGAGCAACAAATGGAGCCTAATAATAAACCATCTAGTGTTGCTTCTGAAATTAAATTGAAAAGTGCATATTTACTTGCCACCAAATCTGATATTGATGATTTAGATTTTAGCAAATATGTTTGCTATGCTTTTGTGTGCAAAGAGGCATTATTTTCATTCGAGGACGTGCCTTCCCCTTTGCCTCCTGCTGTCACTAACATTTTGCAGGAGTTCGCTGACGTCTTTCCACAAGACGTGCCACCAGGATTACCACCTATTCGAGGGATTGAGCATCAAATTGACTTAATTCCCGGTGCATCGCTACCCAACCGTGCACCATACCGTACCAATCCAGAGGAGACGAAGGAGATTATGCATCAAGTAGATGAGCTGCTCGACAAAGGTTACATATGCGAATCTCTTAGTCCTTGTGCTGTTCCTATTATACTAGTGCCTAAAAAGGATGGTACGTCGCATATGTGTGTTGATTGTAGAGGCATTAATAATATTACTATTCGTTATCGTCATCCTATTCCTAGGCTAGATGATATGTTTGAGGAATTGAGTGGCTCTACAATATTCTCCAAAGTTGATTTGCGTAGTGGATACCATCAAATTCGTATGAAATTGGGAAATGAATGGAAAAGAGCATTTAAAACTAAGTTTGGATTATATGAGTGGTTAGTCATGCCTTTTGGGTTAACTAATGCACCTAGTACTTTCATGAGGTTAATGAACGAAGTTTTATGTGCTTTCATTGCACGATTTGTGGTAGTTTACTTTGATGACATATTGATTTATAGCAAATCTTTGGAGGAACATTTGGAACATTTACGTGCTGTTTTTATTTCTCTACGTGATGCACGTTTGTTTGGTGACCTTGGAAAGTGCACCTTTTGCACCGACCGAGTATCTTTTCTTGGCTATGTTGTTACTCCATAGGGAATTAAAGTTGATAAAGCAAAGATTGAAGCTATTGAGAGTTGGCCGCAGCCCAAAACAGTCACACAAGTGAGGAGTTTCCTTGGCCTCGCTGGTTTCTATAGGCGTTTTGTGAGAGATTTCAGCACCATTGCTGCACCTCTCAACGAGCTTACAAAGAAGGATGTGCCTTTTGTTTGGGGTACCGCACAGGAAGAAGCCTTCACGGTATTGAAAGATAAGTTGACACATGCTCCTTTACTCCAACTTCCTGATTTTAATAAGACTTTTGAGCTTGAATGTGATGCTAGTGGAATTGGATTAGGAGGTGTCTTATTACAAGATGGCAAACCTGTTGCATACTTTTCTGAAAAATTGAGTGGGTATAGTCTGAACTATTCTACTTATGATAAAGAATTATATGCTCTTGGTCGGACCTTAGAAATGTGGCAACATTATTTATGGCCCAAGGAATTTGTTATACATCCTGATCATGAATCTTTGAAACACATTAAAAGTCAAGCAAAACTGAACCGTAGACATGCTAAATGGGTTGAATTCATTGCGACTCTCCCTTATGTCATTAAACACAAGAAGGGTAAAGAAAATGTTATTACTGATGCATTGTCTCGTCGTTATACTATGCTTTCACAACTTGACTTTAAAATATTTGGTTTGGAGACCATCAAAGATCAATATGTGCATGATGCTGGATTTAAAGATTTATTGCAGAATTGTAAGGAAGGGAGAACTTGGAACAAGTTCGTTCTTAACGATGGATTTGTGTTTCGTGCTAACAAGCTATGCATTCCAGCTAGCTCCGTTCGTCTTTTGTTGTTGCAGGAGGCGCATGGAGGAGGATTAATGGGACACTTTGGCGTCAAGAAGACGGAGGATATACTTTCTACACATTTCTTTTGGCCAAAGATGAGACGGGATGTCGAGTGTTTTGTTGCTCGCTGCACTACATGTCAAAAAGCTAAGTCACGACTCAATCCTCATGGTTTATATATGCCTTTGCCTGTACCTAGTGTTCCTTGGGAGGATATATCTATGGACTTTGTTTTAGGTTTACCTCAAACAAAGAAGGGGAGGGATAGCATATTTGTTATCGTGGATAGGTTCTCGAAAATGGCACACTTTATACCATGTCATAAAAGCGATGATGCTGTTAATGTTGCTGATTTGTTGTTTCGTGAAATTATTCGCTTGCATGGTGTACCAAATACTATTGTTTCAGATCGTGATACTAAATTTCTTAGCCACTTTTGGAGATGTTTATGGGCTAAGTTGGGGAGTAAACTTCTTTTTAGTACTACTTGTCACCCCCAAACTGATGTATAAACTGAAGTAGTCAATAGAACATTGTCTACTATGCTTAGGGCTGTTTTGAAGAATGACAAGAAAATGTGGGAAGAATGCTTGCCTCATATTGAATTTGATTATAATCATTCATTGCATTCTACTACTAAGATGTGCCCTTTTGAAATTGTGTATGGTTTCCTACCTCATGCACCTATTGATTTGTTGCCTCTTCCACCTTCGGAGAATGTTAATTTTGATGCTAAAGAACGTGATGAATTGATTTTAAAAATGCATGAGTTAACTAAGGAAAACATTGAGTGTATGAATGCCAAATATAAACTTGTTGGAGATAAGGGTAGAAAACATGTTGCGTTTGCACCAGGAGATCTTGTTTGGTTACATTTGCGTAAGGATATATTTCCTAATTTGCGCAAATCAAAGCTAATGCCACATGCTGATGGTCCTTTTAAGGTGTTAGAGAAAATAAATGATAATGCATATAAACTTGAGCTATCTGCAGATTTTGGGGTTAGTCCCACTTTTAACATTGCAGATTTGAAGCCTCATTTGGGTGAGGACGATGAACTTTCGTCGAGGACGACTTCATTTCAAGAAGGGGAGGATGATGAGGAAATCAATACCATTGTTACACCCACAGCCCCTGCTGTTATACATACTGGACCAATTACTAGAGCTCGCGCACGCCAATTGAATTATTAGGTACTTTCGTTTCTTGGCAACGATTCTAATGTTCATGAGAATATGATGCTGCCTAAATTGGATACATTTGTTTTGCTTACAAATGAAGGGCCTAGCTTGGACAAGAAAGATGAACCTTGGAGCAAGTTCAAGCATCGAGATGATGGCATGCGCAAGGGGATCAAGAATGGAGTTACAAGTGATGATTTCAGGACTTTGAAGCCACCATAAGGAGTGCATGAACCTTTGACGAAATATACAAGATGCCACTTCATAAATTTCGTCCAGATGCTATTTTAGGTGCTGCGTCACCTTATTATTGGGCCAGGCCCATGTATTTTCGAAATACTTAAGTATAGGCTGTTTTTAGAGTCCGTATGTGTGGGGAAACAAGAGTTAGGGTCGGTTTCGGACCCCTCCTCCAAGGGCCACGAAATTCCCCCCTCTTCCTCCATATATACAGCCCTTACGGCGTCGTTTAGACTTTGGGTTTTGTTTAGATTAAAAGTTCGCCATAGCTGCAACTTCGCGTACTTCGTTTGTGTTCAACGACCAGACCAAGGCGTCACAGAACCCCACCTTGATCAATAAAGCTTTCATCTTATATTCGCAATATCCAGATTGCAATCTCAATTTCTTGCTTGTTCTTCGTTTGCTCGCAGGAAACAGACCCTCGTGGTCAGGTTTATCGTGCTCCAGCGTGGTCAATAACCCTCAGAAGCTGGTTTAGCGATTGCTAAGGTGCGACGTCTCGCACGTTCGTAGTCGGATCATCAAGGTCGACTCCCACAGAAAAGGATAGCCACCATCTCATCAAAACATCGGGACACCCTCGCCTCTATCAGTCATCGAACACTCTTCGCCGTGCCACGTGCAACGAGCATCAAGCAAGCCTCAATCCTCTACGCGACACCGACTCACAAGAGCACCGACGACATCAAACCCAAGAAGCCTTTGCGCTAGCACGAGAACGACAATGACAACGCCAACATGAAGAGGAAGAATGCGTGTGTCTACACCAAAATGCACAAGATGCTGAGGCACAACGTCAAGAACAACAACTCTGTGACACTCAAGCACTTGAGGCACAACGAGCTCTACGCGATTCAAGTCGATCCGTAGCCGACCAAGGCTGACAATCTCGTGAACATGTCGAAGCACTTCGCAAAGAAGTCCGTGAGAGGATTTATCAAGCTCGCATGCACCGTTAAGTTCCTCCTCGAGCTCGAGAAGCTCCTCCACAAGCTCGCCAAGACCATCAAGTTCATCGGGAGCATCAAGACAATGGAAATACTCCTCGCCAAGAGCAACATGAGGAAGACAATCCTCCCCGCCAAGAGCAACATGAGATTGCCAATCCTCACGGACATGGGCGTCATCATCCCCGACCCCAACACAATGAAGAGAAACGA
This sequence comes from Triticum urartu, assembly GCF_003073215.2. Lineage (NCBI taxonomy): Eukaryota > Viridiplantae > Streptophyta > Magnoliopsida > Poales > Poaceae > Triticum > Triticum urartu. The sequence continues at coordinate 287,311,868 of NC_053023.1, read as the reverse complement.
TACGACAAGCTAAAGTTCACCATGCCCAAGTTCACCGGTAGCAACGGCCCCGAAGAGTACATCTCATGGGCATTGAAGGTTGACAAAATCTTCCGCTTGCACAACTACGAAGAAGAGAAGAAGATCGCAATGGCATCCCTTGAATTCCTAGACTACGTCCTCATTTGGTGGGAACAAGTCATTGAGCACCGAGCGGCAAGAGGTGAACCACCCATCACTACTTGGGCGCAAATGAAGGATGTCATGACAGTATGATTCATGCCAAACTACTGCAACCGCGACCTCTTAAAGAAACTCCAACAACACAAGCAAGGAACCAAGAGCATTGAAGAATACTAAAAGGAGATGGAGATTGCAATGATAAGAGCCAATGTCACGGAAGATGAGGAGCAAACAATGGCACGCTTCTTGAATGGACTCAATCATCCCATCAAGAAGATTGCCAACTTCCAACCATACTCAAATCTCATCGAGGAAGTGCACCAAGCTACCAAAGTGGAACGCCAAGTGCAAGATGATTTCAAGTATGCCAAGTTCTCATCCAAGTCCTATGGCTTCTCCAACAACCAAGCTTCAACAACTCCAACACCAACTACAAAGAATTCTTCTACCAACATCGACAAGTCTAATTCCAAGAAAGCTTCGTCAACTACAAGCCATCCTACTACGAGCAACTTCAAGCCGACAGCTTCATCATCATCAACCCCAACCGATGAGAACGTCAAGATGAGTTCCTTCAAGTGTTTCACTTGCGGAGGCCGAGGCCACAAGTCCTATGAGTGCACCAACAAGCGAACCATGTTCTTAAACAACGATGGCACTTATGACTCCATGAGTGAAGGCGAAATGGAAGCCCTTGAGCAAGTCGCCATGCACCGCCAAGTGAACTATGAAGAAGAACAAGTCTTTTGCGATGAAGACTCAAGTCCTCCACTTGTTGTCTCCAAAGTCTTGACCCTCTAACATCACCAAGAAGAAGACCAAAGATGCAACATATTCCACACCAAGGCCGGCATCAATGGACGATCCGTCAAGGTCATCATCGATGGAGGAAGTTGTCATAATACCGCAAGCGAAGAGCTTTGCTCCAAGCTTCAATTGCCCAAGACGAAGCATCCCCATCCATACAAAGTGCAATGGCTTAGCAACTCCAGCAGCATCCAAGTCTCCTTCAAAATCGGCGCCTACGAAGACACCTTGGAGTGCGACGTCGTTCCAATGTCCGTTTGTCATCTTCTCCTTGGACGGCCATGGCAATTCGATAGAGGAGTCGTCCACAACGGCCAAACGAACCACTACATCTTCAAGATGAAGAGCAAGGAGTATGTACTTCGTCCCATGTCCCCAAGTCAAGTGATCGCCGACAAGCAAGCCACCCATCGTGTAGAGAATAGTGAGAGAGAGACCCACCAAAAAGAGAGTGAGCGCCACAAGCCTAAATCGAACACCTCCATGATGAGCGAAAAGAAGAACTTAGTCCTATTTGGCACCAAAAATGAGATAAGAGGAGTGTGTGAGAACCCATCTATTGTCCTCCACTACGTCCTTGTGTGCAAGGACAATGCACCACAAACTAACACTTCTCACACTCTTCCTCTATTGTTATCTTCTCTTTTGCAGGAATTTCACGACGTTTTCCCCGACGAGCTACCTCCGGGACTACCTCCACTCCGCGGCATTGAGCACCGCATCGACCTCATCCCCGGAGCACCGCTCCCAAACAAAGCTCCCTACCGCATCAACCCCGAAGAAACCAAAGAAATACAAAGGCAAGTAAAGCATCTCATAGACCATGGACATGTGCGTGAAAGTTTGAGCCCTTGTGTCGTACCGGTCATTCTTGTGCCAAGACGTGACGGTAGGTTTCGCATGTGCTCCGATTGTAGACCTATCAATGCTATCACCGTTCGCTATAGATATCCCATTCCACGCCTAGATGATATGCTAGATGAACTTAGTGGTGCCACTATATTTTTCAAAATTGATCTTAAGAGTGGTTACTATAAAATCCACATATAAGAAGGTGATGAATGGAAAACCGCATTCAAAACCAAGTTTGGTTTGTATGAGTGGTTAGTCATGCCTATGGGTCTCTCGGAAGCACTGGGCACTTTTATGCGCCTTATGAATCATGTCTTTCGCCCTTACATTGGTATATTTGTTGTGGTTTACTTCGATGACATTCTTGTGTTTAGCAAATCTATCAAAGAGCATGTCACCCATGTCCGCACCGTTTTGCAAACTCTTAGAAAATAGCACCTCCATGCTAATACAGAGAAATGCCTTTTTGGTGTTGATAAGCTCGTTTTCTTCGGTTTTGTTGTTTCTTCTAAGGGTGTTCATGTTGATGAGTCCAAGATCAATGCTATTAAGACTTGGCCACAACCAACCAACTTGCATCAAGTGTGTAGTTTCCTTGGCCTTGCGGGTTCTTATCGTCGTTTGTGAAGGATTTTAGCACCATTGCATCGCCTTTGCAAGCTTTGAGCAAGAAGAATGCGCCTTTTGTTTGGGGACCATCCCAAGATATCGCTTTCAACGAGCTTAAGAAATTGCTTACTCATGCTCCCATGCTTGCCTTACCCAACTTTGACAAACCTTTTGAGATTCACTGTGATGCTAGTGGTAATGGCATAGGGGGTGTGTTAACGCAAGAGAAGCGCCCCATAGCTTACTTTAGTTAGAAACTTTCCGGAGCGCAACTCAATTAACCCATCTATGACAAAGATCTATATGCTTTAGTCCGCGTTTTGCATGAATGGGAACATTACCTTCGTCCCCATGAGTTTATCATTCATACCGATCATGAGACTCTCAAGTATCTTAAGGGTCAAACCAAGTTGAACAAGCGTCATGCTAAATGGAGTGAATTTATTGAGTCTTTTCCTTATGTCATCAAGTACATCAAGGGTAAAGAAAACATCGTAGCGGATGCTCTTTCTCGCATATGCATGCTTGTTACGCAACTTGAGTTAGATGTCATTTGCTTCGAGCATATCAAACACTTGTATGAGCATGAAGCAACTTTTGCTACTCCTTATGCCAAGTGTTTGTCGCATACTTCTTGGGAACACTATTACATCAAAGATGGCTATCTTATGAGAGCTAACAAACTTTGCATCCCTAAGTCTTCTCTTTGTTTGTTGCTTTTGCAGGAATCTCATGGAGGAGGCTTAATGGGACATTTCGGACGCGACAAGACGTTCGCCACGCTCTCGAAGAACTACTTTTGGCCCAAGATGTTTCGGGACGTCAATCGTTTCATCAACCGATGCTCTACCTGTCGCAAAGCTAAGTCCAAAGCTCAATCTCATGGCCTCTATATGCCTCTACCAATTCCATACCAACCATGGGAAGACATTAGCATGGACTTTGTACTTGGTTTGCCTAGGACTCGAAATGGGAAAGATTCAATATTTGTCGTTGTGGACCGTTTCTCAAAAATGGCACATTTTATTCCTTGCAACAAGATAGACGATGCTTCACATGTTGCTAACCTCTTTTGTAGGGAAATATTGCGTCTACATGGTGTGCCAAAGACTATCGTCTCGGACCGCGACGTCAAGTTCTTGAGTTACTTTTGGAAGACCTTATGCGCCAAGCTCGGAATCAAGCTACTATTCTGCACGGCATATCATCCTCAAACCGACGGCCAAACGGAGGTGACAAACCGTACGCTCTCCACCCTTCTTTGCGTGCTAATCAAGAAGAACATCAAGAAGTGGGAAGAGTGCTTACCCATCGCCGAGTACGCCTACAACCGCGCAAGACATTCGACTACCAGCAAGTCCCCCTTCGAGGTTGTCTACGGCTTTAACCCGTTGTCCCCATTGGACATTCTACCTCTACCATTACACGAGTGCACAAACATGGACGCGCATGCCCGAGTCAACCACCTCAAGAAGATGCATGCAGATACAAGGCACACCATTGAGCTCTAAGTACAATGACTCACGACCAAGCTCAACGTCAACAAGCAACACATGATATTCAACATTGGAGATCTTGTGTGGCTACACCTTCGCAAGGAAAGCTTCCCCAACGAACGCAAGTCCAAGCTTCTAGCATGAGCCGATGGACCATTCAAGGTGCTTGCACGCTACAACAACAACGCATACAAGATCGACATCCCACGTGACAAGTACTCCGTGAGCGACATCTTCAACGTCAAAGACCTCTCCCCGTACCATGGTGATGAGGATTTCGATCCGAGATCGGATCTTTCCCAAGGGAGGGGAGATGATGTGGAGCATCCCAAGGTCATTCGTCTCATCAACTGCCTAGTGGACCCATGACTTGATCACATGCAAGAGCTCTCGAGACCGAGGTGACATCTCTCCTCTCACAATTCCAGTTCGATGACCATGAGACATGTCTACTACCTCAAACGGAGACATTGTGCATACACAGGTATCAAGGAGTTAGCCATGGAGACGCCAAGGAGCAAGGAGAATCCGAAGAGGAAGATGGATGTGAAGACGAAGAAGGAAAAGGGCTAAGTCAGCAGAAGCCCGGACGTTCCGGACCGCTGTCCGGACGATCCGGCCTCAGCTCAGATGATCCGGACCCCGGCCCGGACGATCCAGATAATATGCCCAATGACACCCGAAGCATCAACATGAAGCTGGGTCATCCGGACCCAGGCCCGGATCATCCGGCCACACCCGGACATCCGGACCAGGTCCCGGACATCCGGCCCTCCCGCAGCAGCTCCAACACAACCGGATCATCCGGACGCCATCCCGGATCGTCCGGACCAACTTCCGGATCATCCGGCCACTGGCTGCGTGCGTGACTTGGGCCGAGGCCCGTGTACCCGTTTCGTCCCCTCACTTACCCCTTCGCCCCTTGGGCTATAAATAGACCTTCTCCTCCCCATTTTTAGGGTTAGCAAAGGTTTAGCTCATGTTTGTGTGAGAGCTTTGCTCATTCACTTGGTTGCCTTCTCCATGGAGATTCAAGCCTCCACCGGAGAAGATCCCCCAAGCGGATTCAAGACCCCTTTTAGGGAAGAACTCAAGACCTCCTCGCGGAGAAGAACAGCTACCCTTGTATCGTCCCTAGTTGTCCGTGGATCATGTATCTTTCCTTATGTACTCGAGGGTCTAGACCATGTGTGACTTGTTCGTGTCGGTTTAGTTTTTCCTCTCGTGTTTCTCATTGTGATTTCTCTCCGTTCTTCCCCGTGTTCTTCGTGATTTTCGTGGGATCTGCTCCTTTCCTGAAAGATCGGGCGATTAGGGCCTCTACCCTACATCACTATATATGCTCCCCCTCCACCTACGTTTTAGGATTAGCAAAGGATTAGCTCATATTTTGTGTGAAAGCTTTGCTCATCCACTTGGTTACCTTCTCCTCGGAGATTCGAGCCTCCACCGGAGAAGATCCCCCAAGCGGATTGAAGACCCCCCTTTAGGGAAGAACATCAAGACCTCCTCACGGAGAAGACTGGTTACCGTGTATCGTCTGTTGTTGACTTTGGATCGTGTATCTTCCCCTTTGTACTCGAGGATCTAGCACATGTGTAACTTGTTCTTGTTGGTTTAGTCTTTCTCTTGTGTTTCCCCCGTGATTTCCATCGTTTCCCTCCTCGTGTTCTTCGTGTTCATCGCAGGATCCGCTCCTATCGTGAAAGATCGGGCCACTAGGGTTCTACCCTACATCAATTTGCCTCCTCCAGTACAGCATGTGGGAGAGGACGATGAGACCCCGCCGCGGATTGGAAGCTGCAAGGGTTGGGTTCTGCTATGGCCGAAGAATCTTATTCGCCTGGAGCCGGCCGAGAGCACACCAATAACCACACATCAACAAGGATGTGCGGAGATCATCACCCCGCCTACGCAATTACCAGCTCCTGTACTGCCGGGTGTGAGCGGCAGACGACGTGATGAAGGGGGTGCAATAGTACTGGCTTATGTAATCGGTCCTGTAGAACAGAGAATGGATGATGAGACAGAGGTTAACCCAATGGGTTTCCTAAATACAAACGCGTATGAGTGTGACTTAGATATGATGACTCAACCATATGACAAATCGGGCTATCAGCATGCTAATGAGGATATGGATGATCTGCCCGGGCAGGAAGGTCGTAGCAGGGATTGCAAAAAGTCTTTCTTCATGAAATCCTCACAGGACACGCCTGAAGATGCCGTCTCAACACAGGCTCAACTAGCTGGGGGTTGTACAGTGCTTAGCCCGGGAACACTGGGGCAGGGGTGAAGGAAGGGTCTGGAAGGTGTGCCCAAGAAAAAGGACAGGAAGAGATCGGGGAAGATAGCTGCCTACAAACAAGCCAGAGCACATACCAGCCAGACAATGGATTTTGAAGAGCGTGTACCCGTGAAAGGTGAGTCCATGTTCCATCTCACGGGCGAGCCAATGCTACCGTCGAAACAGCTAGAGGCACTATCAGGGGATCTCAGGAGACTGCACGACCATGTGCTGTCGACTGAGAAAAGCCTACAAGCCTCGAAGGATCTAGGATATCCGACATACGCGGCTCGTGTGCCTAAGGGGAAGTGCTACGTCGACACACAGCCCGCGGAGGTGTTCTTCCTGCGGTTGACCATATCTTTGACATGTTTCTGACAAGGTGGCTCGATTTTACAATCGTCCGCATTTTTGCACTACATATGAGCTCCGTCATGAAAAGACAAGAAGTCTCGCATATCTGTGTGGCCGATCCATACTACATGCACGAGTCTTTCTTGAGTATCGGCGACTTTGAGCGTTAAACTGCTAAGGACTACCTCCAAAACTTCACGGTACAGAATAAGGACCAGGAAACTGTCTGATAGAGGCAAATGTGTCCCGATGTTTCGATGATATAGATATCGTTTTCTGTGGGAGTCGACTTTGACGATCCGACTATGAACGTGCGAAGACGTCGCGCCTTAGCAATCGCAAAACCAGCTTCCGAGGGTTATTGACCACGCCGGAGCATGATCAACCTGACCACGAGGGTCTATTTCCTGCGAGCAAATGAAGAACAAGCAAGAAACTGAGATTGCAATCTGGATATTGCGAATAAAAGAGGAAAGCTTGATTAATGAAGGTGGGGTTATGTGACGTCTTGGTCTGGTCGTTGGACACAAACGAAATACGCGAAGTTGCAGCTATGGAGAACTTTTAGTCTAAACAAAGCCCAAAGTCTAAACGATGGCCTAAGGGCTGTATTTATGGAGGAGAGAGGGGGAATTTCGTGGCCCTTGGAGGAGGGGTCCGAAACCAACCCTAACTCTTGTTTCCCCACACATACGGACTCTAAAAACAACATGTACTTAAGTATTTTGAAAATACATGGGCCTGGCCCAATAATAAGGTGACGCAGCACCTAGAATAGCATCTGGACGAAATTTATGAAGTGACATCTTGTATATTTCGTCCAAGGCTTCATGCACTCCTTATGGTGGCTTCAAAGTCCTGAAATCATCACTTGTAACTCCATTGTTTATCCCCTTGCGCATGCCATCATCTCCATGCTTGAACTTGCTCCAAGGTTCATCTTTCTTGTCCAAGCTAGGCCCTTCATTTGTAAGCAAAACAAATGTATCCAATTTAGGCAGCATCATATTCTCATGAGCATTAGAATCGTTACCAAGAAACGAAAGTACCTGATAATTCAATTGGCGTGCGCGAGCTCTAGTAATTGATGTCCTCCTCATCCTCCCCTTCTTGAAATGAAGTCATCCTCGACGAAAGCTCATTTTCGTCACCCAAATAAGGCTTCAACTCTGCAATGTTAAAAGTGGGACTAACCCCAAAATCTACAGGTAGCTCAAAGTTTATATGCATTATCATTTATTTTCTCTAACACCTTAAAAGGACCATCAGCACGTGGCATTAGCTTTGATTTGCGTAAATTAGGAAATCTATCCTTGCACAAATGTAACCAAACAAGATCTCCAGGTCCAAACACAACATGTTTTCTACCCTTTTCTCCAGCAAGTTTATATTTAGCATTCATACGCTCAATGTTTTCCTTAGTTAACTCATGCATTTTTAAAATCATTTCAGCACGTTCTTTAGCATGAAAATTAACCTTCTCCGAAGATGGAAGAGGCATCAAATCAATAGGTGCACGAGGTAGGAAACCATACACAGTTTCAAAAGGGCACATCTTAGTAGTAGAATGGAATGAACGATTATAAGCAAATTCAATATGAGGCAAGCATTCTTCCCACATTTTCTTATTATTCTTCAAAATAGCCCTAAGCATAGTAGACAATGTTCTATTGACTACTTCATTTTGTCCATCAGTTTGGGGGTGACAAGTTGTACTAAAAAGCAGTTTAGTCCCCAACTTAGCCCATAAACATATCCAAAAGTGGCTAAGAAATTTAGTATCACGATCTGAAACAATAGTATTTGGCACACCATGCAAGCGAATAATTTCACGAAAGAACAAATCAGCAACATTAACAGCATCATCGCTTTTATGACATGGTATAATGTGTACCATTTTCGAGAACCTATCCACAACAACAAATATGCGATCCCTCCCCTTCTTTGTTAGAGGTAAACCTAAAACAAAGTCCATAGATATATCCTCCCAAGGAACACTAGGTACAGGCAAAGGCATATATAAACCATGAGGATTGAGTCGGGACTTAGCTTTTTGACATGTAGTGCAACGAGCAACAAAATGCCAAAGCGTATCCTCTGTCTCATCTTTGGCCAAAAGAAATGTGTAGCAAGTATATCCTCCATCTTCTTGACGCCAAAGTGTCCCATTAATCCTCCTCCATGCGCCTCCTGCAACAACAAAAGACGAACGAAGCCAGCTGGAATGCATAGATTGTTGCACGAAACACAAATCCATCATTAAGAACGAACTTGTTCCATGTTCTCCCTTCCTTACAATTCTGCAATACATCTTTAAATTCAGCATCATGCACATATTGATCTTTGATGGTCTCCAAACCAAATATTTTAAAGTCAAGTTGTGAAAGCATAGTATAACGACGACACAAAGCATCAGCAATAACATTTTCTTTACCCTTCTTGTGTTTAATGACATAAGGGAAAGTCTCAATGAATTCAACCCATTTAGCATGTCTACGGTTCAGTTTTGCTTGACTTTTAATGTGTTTCAAAGATTCATGATCGGAATGTATAACAAATTCCTTGGGCCATAAATAATGTTGCCATGTTTCTAAGGTCCGAACAAGAGCATATAATTCTTTATCATAAGCAGAATAGTTCAGACTAGGCCCACTCAATTTTTCAGAAAAGTATGCAACAGGTTTGCCATCTTGTAATAACACACCTCCTAATCCAATTCCACTAGCATCGCATTCAAGCTCAAAATTCTTATTAAAATCGGGAAGTTGGAGTAACGGAGCATGTGTCAACTTATCTTTCAATACCGTGAAGGCTTCTTCCTGTGCGGTACCCCAAACAAAAGGCACATCCTTCTTTGTAAGCTCGTTGAGAGGTCCAGCAATGGTGCTGAAATCTCTCACAAAACGCCTATAGAAACCAGTGAGGCCAAGGAAACTCCTCACTTGTGTGACCGTTTTGGGCTGCGGCCAACTCTCAATAGCTTCAATCTTGGCTTTATCAACTTCAATTCCCTATGGAGTAACAACATAGCCAAGAAAAGATACTCGGTCGGTGCGAAAGGTGCACTTTCCAAGGTTACCAAACAAACGTGCATCACGTAGAGCAATAAAAACAGCACGTAAATGTTCCAAATGTTCCTCCAAAGATTTACTATAAATCAGTTTATCATCAAAATAGACTACCACAAATCGTCTAATGAAAGCATGTAAAACTTCGTTCATTAACCTCATGAAAGTACTAGGTGCATTAGTTAACCCAAAAGGCATGACTAACCACTCATATAATCCAAACTTAGTTTTAAATGCTGTTTTCCATTCATCTCCCAATTTCAAACGAATTTGATGGTATCCACTACGCAAATCAACTTCGGAGAATATTGTAGAGCCACTAAATTCATCAAGCATGTCGTCTAGCCTAGGAATAGGATGACGATAACGAATAGTAATATTATTAATGTGATGTAGGCTAGAACCCTAGTGGCCTGATCTTTCATGATAGGAGTGGGATCCCGCGAAGAAAACGAAGAACACGAGGTGGAAAGAGAGGGAAATCACAAGGGGAACACAAGAGAAACACTAGACCAACAAGAATAAGTCACACATGTGCTAGATCCTCGAATACATAAGAGAAGATACATGATCCATGGACAACTAAGGACGATACAAGGGTAGCCGGTCTTCTCCGTGAGGAGGTCTTGAATCCACGATGGGATCTTCCCTTAGAAAGGGGGCTTGAATCCAAAGGGATCTTCTCCGAAGAGGCCGCAATCTCTCGCAAGGACGAGATCCAATATGGATGAGCGTAGCTCTATCTGTCAAATGAGCTATCACAACACTAACCCTAAATAGGAGGAGGTGGGGGAGTATATATAGTGCTAGCCCACAAAGGGGTAAGTGAGAGGGGGACACATGGGCCCTTGGACCGAGTCTTTGAACGCACGCAGGCTGGAAGTTCCGGGCTCTGGAAGTTCCGGGCAGGTTCCGGGCTATCCAGAGAGTTGGCACACTCGGGGCAGGTCTGGACTCCGGGGTCGGAGGTTCCGGGAAGGTCGGAAGGTCCGCGGGCCAGAAGTTCCGGGTAGAGGCCTGAAGTTCTGGGCTTTCCAAAAGCTTGTCCTTGCTTCTTCTTCCTTCTCCTCTTCCATGCTTGGCATTGGTCCTTGGATCCTCCATGGCCGTCTCGGTTGTACCTGAGTATATGCAAGGTCCATGCATGAGGTAGTAGCCATGTCTCATATGTGGAAAGTGACAGTTCGAAGAGGAGTAAGTTCACCTTGTGTCCAATGGCGTATGGTCAAGGTCTCATCGTATGTCCTCTTGGGGCTTGGGGAGTAGTCGAAGTGTACATGGGGATGATCGTAGGATGCTCCACATCATCTCCACTCCCTTGGGAAAGATCCGACATCAGATCGAAAACCTCATCACCATGGAAACGGTTGTTGTGGACGGACTTGTAGTAGGATGAAGTGGAAGACATTGTGCTATCCAAGTACTCCAAGGTGTCTCTGGAGTGGTGTACATGCAAAAAGAGCAAACATAGGGGACACTCGGAAATACAATGGTTAGTGCACACAAAGTGTCCATCATGTAAGAATGAGTCCGTGCGACAAGATTGTTCGTGACAAAGCGCATGAAGCTTATCAAGATGATCTAGAATGATATGCAAAGCATTCATGGGAGAAAATGCAATCAATGTGCACACAAATGTGTTGTGAATATGATCAATGCAACCACGGTGCAAAATGATGTCATAGAGAGACGGTTTATCACTAGCATGAATATGGCAATGGTTGCTCAAGATGAGTATGTGATCATGCAATTGATGATGGGTAATATGATCATGATGTATGAATATGCCATCAAGAAAGATCCCCGGGTACCGAGCTCGAATTCGCCCTATAGTGAGTCGTATTACAATTCACTGGCCGTCGTTTTACAACGTCGTGACTGGGAAAACCCTGGCGTTACCCAACTTAATCGCGAGTCAACCCATGCATAAGATGCAAATTTGTCATGTGTATGATATGTCCATCGAGCATGACATGGGTGAGCACAATCAACAAGTATGGAGGTGTTGGCGTACCAATGCTCGATGTCGTTGCATGAGTGGAGGTTCGAAGGGTCCTCCAATAAGTCCGAGCGCTCCTCATTGTGAAGGTCCATAGAGTCAATCTTCAATGTCGCTCCTCCATTCGCGAGATGTAACATGTAGACAACAAGAAGGAAATAACAATGAAAGAGTGACCCATCCAATATGCATATTTGAGGATGGCTCAAAGGGAAGGAGTTCACCTTTACGAGATTCTCGCTAATGTTGGTGTTGCACATCGTGTACGCCTTCACATGACCAAATTGTGTCATGACGGTATCGCCTTGTGAATCCTTCAACATGAAAGAACATGACAAACACTTGGAAAAACAAATAAGGTTATCATAGATGCAAAACCTATCATTCGTGTGGTAAAATACGCGACAAGTGGATGCATCATGCTCATCATAAGAAAGGACAAGGGAGCATTTCATAGTATGGAGGCATATGATGCGAGAACAACCAAATAGAATAGGCGTAATCAAGCAAGCATGCATCACAAGTAAAGTGTCCAAGTCTCCAAGATCAATAATCATAGATGCAACAATTGGAGGCAAGCGACAATGAACAAAATATATCATGTGATAGGCACGAGCATATATGTCATCAACCCAAGAAAGCGAGTAAGAGTTGAACATGGGTGATGCGACAAAGCAAGCAATCATGGTGATCAAGTCAAGCAAGCTAGTAGTGCGAAGATACTAGAAGGAATCATGGAAAGCATGCCATGGGTGAAAATAGTGTGCATGAATAATTCACATGACATAGCACAAGCATGAAAGGAGGATATGAGCAAAATAGCATCAATAGCATGAGGCACATGATAAACATGGTAATAGCAACAAGGATCTCCGCCAAGCATGCAAATACACATAGGAGTAGCATAATGGTGAATCATGGGTAGATGCAAGCAAGGGTCACAATTGCATGGCAAAGGCATAGAAACAAGCATAGCATGCAAAGTGAACACGGTAAAATGAGAAACAAGTGAGAAGTGGTATATAGCCCATAGCCGTGTGAGATCCAAGTGAGAGATATGCGCATAGTCGTTGCGCGAAGAGAGCAGTGGGAAGGGTAGTTCACGGGATCCCAAGTCATCTATGATCTCAAGAGCTCTTTTCGTCAACTCTTGGGATTGAGAGGTTGACGAGTATACGTGAGTACCTACACAAAACAAAGACAAAGGGAAAATTGTGTGTGCGTGGTAGAGGTACACATCATCCATCATGATGCGCACGCGCTTGTGTTGGTTAGCACAAAATAGCCAATGCTCAAATACATGAGATGCGTGATATAGAAACATGCCATCCATCATGATAGGTTTGTTGTTATGTATAGCATAATTGAGACTCAAATTGTGTAATGCATCACAAGAAATATGTAGAGCATTGTTATTCATGGAATGCATATGGTGCAAGCAATTATGAGAATCATGCAATGTATGGAATGCATCAAAATCTCTTAATATGTATGAGGAAACTAGGGGAGTCTCCTCATGATCATTAATGGAAACATCACACGGAGAATATTGATAACATCCAAAACAATGCATATTTGGAACAATGTGCTCATGGCATGGTATAGTAGATGAATTGCATAAATCATGTAAAGGAAGCATGGCAATATCATCACATGAAAAACAAAAGCCAATGACCATCATCTCGTCATCTATGCCATAAGTGCAAATGGGATTGATTTTAATGGGGCATGCATAGTTACTATGTTGAGATTGAAATGATGCAATATGGGATATCTCACTCATAGCATATGACAAGGTTAATGGATTGTCAAACATGATGTTACCAAAATAATTTTCACATGATATCCTATGGAGCATAGCATCACAACTAGGCAAATCAACATGCTCTTCATCATATTTATCATAAATAGGTAAGTCATGACATGAAGAAGTCGCACTAGCATGAAGCATGGGTATAGGTGTGTCAACATCATGCAAGCAATCATTCGAAAAATAGTCCACTAGTGGGACAAGAGAAGCACCATCACCTATGTTTCCTTTGGAGCATCGCTCATGTGTTCTAGGTGAGGTGTCGAAGACCAAGTCGTGGTCATCTTCATCGTGATGGAACCATGTGGGGGGTGTAGCATCGTCCACCATGGCCATCATCATCTCCATTGGAGGTATGGACTCGTCGAGGATAGGCGTGTCGTCATGTAGGAGACCTAGCACCAAAGAATAAACCACACTAGGAGTAGAGGTTAAGTCGTTAGAAATCAAAGTGGCCTCACATGTCGTGTCAACTACCTCAATCACTAAGTGTTGTGGCTCACTCACTCCCTCCCGGATGCTCTCACTCATATGGTTGTTGGAGTCACTCAAATGGCTCTCAACCTCACATAGGATCTGTGGCATGCTCTCAAGTGTGGGGCTAGTGGTGGTCACACTCATCCTCTCATAGGAAATGCTCTCAATGTCAGGTGTGGTGGAGTCACTCATGTCACTCATGTGGTGGTGGCTCTCCTCACATGGCAATTGGGGCATCTCGTCACATGTCATTGTCGGAGAGATGTTGGTGCAAATGTCTCCATGCTCAATCATGTCGTGGTCGTAGCCGTGGATGAAGACCGAAGATGGCACATCATCACTCTCCTCGAAGACCAAAGATAAGGTATCATGAGAGGTCTCGTAGCTTGACTTGGAGTATGAGTCCAATATGGGCGCCGTCTTCATGTTGTTGTAGCGGTTCGTGCGCGTCATCGTGGTCGAAGGGGATGGCCCTTGCTCGACCTTCTTGTCGCCATCTTGTTGTAGGAGGCCCATATGATGTGGCACCTCGTAGCTCGTCTCCATGACCGAAGGGAATTTCCTATGCTCGGCCATCTTCCTTGAGGGGCTTCCGAAGATGGAAGTGTCGCCCTCGCTCGTAGGTGGTCGCCGTGTACTTCATGATGTCGATGTAGGCGAACTCACGGGAAGTAGGCAAAGATGTCGTATGTACGAAGGCAAATATGCCTTGATAGCACTTGGCGAAGCTGCCGAAGTGGTTGTTGTAGCCGTAGCTCCGTTTTGGTGGTGCTCGTCTCACAGTCTTCTCTTGTGCTCATGAAGTTTGGACTTGGCGTGAAGTAGGGCTTGTTGGGACTTGTGCATTTGCGCTTGGTGAGCATCATCATGATGATGTTGGCGTCATCGCACTTGAGCTCGTAGTAGATGTCGTTCGTCGTCGTCGTGCACATGTTGCTTGGAGGTAACTTGCCCTTCATGATGATGTGGATCACGAACGTGATGGTGGTCGCCATGGAGATGTGGACCTGGACGACTTGTGCTTGCATCATTTTTGCGCTCCAAAGATGATTGACTTGAACGTCGCCGCCTGGAGGATGATGAAGGGGAAGAACGGTTGATCAATAAGGTCCGAATCTCCTCCATCCTTGCATCTTGCTCCTTCTTTTGTGCGGAAAGCTTGTTGTCGATGTAGTCCCTTTTCCTTGCTTCGGAGTGACGAATGTCGATGGAGAGGTTCTCGATGCGCTATCGTAATCTTGATTGTGCGCCTTGCATTTGTCATTGTAGATCGAAGATTGACGCTTTGGTGATGTAGTTGTTCATGCCGTCGTTGTTGTGGAAGAACGGAGATGAAATGCCTTGCCTATCCATCACTCCAAGAGAAAAATGTGACTGGTAGAAAGAGAAGAACGAATACCAAATGTACCTTGACCGAAGTTGAAAGTGGATCAATGATCACTCCAATGTGGACAAGGAAATAGCACAATTGGTACCAATTCTTGTCGGTTTCTCACACCTACACAAATAAGGCTTATGGTGGAGCTCGGTGAGGATAGTGGCACAAATTTTTTTAAGCAAAATGTTAGCAAGAGTCAATAATGTTGAAAGAGATTCACAAATTCGCAAGTGAAACAAGTAGACCAATAGCAATATGTGGCACACGGAAACACACACACACAGATAAATAAATGGGTTCGTGCAACCAAGGAATGAGCTCAAAATATGGAATCCACGGAAAATGCTCTTGTTGCACAACTCTAGAGAGACGCTAGCACGATTTCTCAATAGGCGGATACGACACTTGTGCACAACCTATAGGAGACAAAAATACAACGACTTCTATCCCAAGTATGCTATGTATATATGGTTCCCGGTGTTATGATCCAAGATGATCTTATATGACAATGTGGTATGATGCTATGGCACTTGCTTAAAAGCTCTTTGTTCACTCTTTTTCTTTGCTTAAAAGATTTATTCTCTTTTTTTTGTATGGCCACTTTTGCACAATGCACAAACCAAGATAGCTATTGTGTATATGCGGGAACAAACTTGAGGCACACGAGATGATATGATAACAAGATGATACCTATTGTATGGTATGTATGCAATGGGAGGTGTAGCTCGATGATCACTAATGTGCACAAATAACATTGCCAGCAATATTCAAATGGCTAGTCTCGATAGGCAAGTGACGCAAAATGGGCTAGGGGTTATCAATGGAATGGCAAGGGAATATACAATGGAGGGATACCATGATACCAATTTGATATGGAGGTTACCGTCCGCGGTGATGATGAGTGGTGATGATCTTGATGGAGATACCAAGATGATGGATACTCGTCCCTATAGCCGAAACACCTTAGGAAACGGAAAAATCGCGAACTCAAAATCTCAAATGTCAAATGTCAAATGGTGGTAGCGGGATATGGTGGTGGTTTTGTGGAAGCTCAATGGAATTGCGGAATGTCAATGATGGGTTGTGGAGTACGCAATACGAAAATGGAGGTTAAGGTGGTGTACTATACAGGGTGTCAGAGTTGGAAGCACAGTCCCTAAGTAGCCGAAACACCTTAGGAGACACAACTCACAACACAAACAAAATTGGGTTAAGTTGGGGTGGCGGAAGTGTGAGGTGGGCAAAACTATGCAGGAGTTATGGTGGTGGTGGTGGTTGATGAAGAAGCAACCATCCCTAAGTAGCTTAGACACCTTAGGAAACTCAAATCACTCCTCAAGCAACCACTAATGCAATGGGGAACAAAATTGGTTAGGTTGCGGAAGTCAGTGGTTGTGTAGCGGATGATCTGGTGGAAGCCCTAGGCAAAGATGCCAAAGTTCCAAAAAAAATTGATGGGTTCAAAAGGTGGTGAAACCAAGGTGAGGTCCTTGGGCACGTCGATAGCTTCAAAACGAGCCAAAGAACACTCAAATAAGATTTCGAAGTGAAAAGTTGTGATGAAAACGGTGAAGAAGGCTGATGCTGAAATTCTGTGCAATGTTTCGGGTTAGGCCGGAAGTTCCGGGCTCCGGAAGTTCCGGGGGTTGTGGAAAAAGTCTCGGGGAAGCCGGGGGATTTTGGGTAAACTCTCTGTTTAGCCCGGATGTTCCGGGGTGAGGACGGAAGTTCCGGGGGACGGAAGTTCCGGGGGAGTCCGGAAGTTCCGAGGGTCGTGGAATTTCTTCCGGGACGAACCCTAAATTCCAGATCTGAGAACAGGGGCGGAAAAAATCGATTTCCCGGGTCAAAATTGGGAAGATTTTGTGGATAGCTATGGGGGAAAAGATGGGGAATGCTAGATCCACTTGAGACACAATGAATCCATGGATCAAAATCAACAAAACATCGTCAAACCAACAAATCACAAAAATAATTGGGGCTATTTTTGGTGGGGATTTTCAAAATCGGGTAAGAACGCAACAAAATTAGGCTAGAAAACGAAGAGGGGAGGCTCTGAAATCATGATCAACGTGGCTCTAGATACCAAGATGATGTAGGGTAGAACCCTAGTGGCCCGATCTTTCACGATAGGAGTGGGATCCCACGAAGAACACGAAGAACACGAGGTGGAAAGAGAGGGAAATCACAAGGGGAACACAAGAGAAACACTAGACCAACAAGAATAAGTCACACATGTGCTAGATCCTCGAATACATAAGAGAAGGTACACGATCCATGGACAACTAAGGACGATACAAGGGTAGCCGGTCTTCTCCGTGAGGAGGTCTTGAATCCACGGGGGGATCTTCCCTTAGAAAGGGGGCTTGAATCCAAAGGGATCTTGGTGTAGGGTGGAACCCTAAGTGGAGATCTTTCACGAATTGGAGGGGGAATCCCCAAGAACAAGATGAACACAAGAGGGAAAACAAGAGGAACACTCAAGAACAAGTCCAATCACACATCCACTAGACAATAAAACATACAAGATCCACAAGGTACATGAACAATCAAAGGGAAATAAGATACATGGTAGAGTTCATCCCAAATCCTATGAAGGAGATGAGGGCTTGATGATCTAGATAGATCCTTCCCTCAAGAGGGGTCTTCATCCACTAGGGATCTTCTCCAATGGAGGCCTGGAACTCCAATGGAGTGTCTCTCTCTCAAGAGGAATCCCACAAGGGGAGATACATGAGCTAAGCTCTAGTGTTTAGATCTATTCTTAGCTAAGTCTAAATGGAGGAGATGAAGGAGTATATATAGTCCTAGGCAAAGAGAGGGATAAGTGGGGGCGAAATGTTAAAGCAAGGGCAAAGCCCGCAGCATCACACAGGGGCCCCGTGTGCACGGGGTAAGTGGAGCCCGTGCGCACGGGGTATCCAGAGACCTGACGCAAGGGCCCATGCGCACGGGGTCCGTGAGGCCCATGGGAATGGGGGTCCCGTGGGCACGGTACACGCCCGTGCGCACGGGGTCTTCAGGACCGCCAGCCTGGGAGGCCCGTGGGCACGGGGTCGGAGGGGCCCATGCGCACGGGGACGCCTAGGAGCTGCTCCCTTCTTCTTGGCACTTCCTTCTCCGCTTCCAGGCTTCCCTCTTGTATGGTGTAGATGTTCTCTTCTTCTTCGACTCCTCCTCGATGAATGTGTAGCTCTGCTCACACCTATGTATGCACACGAGAGAGGGGTCATGTAGTATACCATCCTTGAAAGGTACAAGTGGACACGTGTAAAGGAGATGATTCACCTTTGTATGTATGAAGTACATGGGGCACGTGTCACTTGCCAAATGGACTCTTGACATGGTGATGTCCATAGAATGCTCCGCATCATCCCCTCCCCCTTGGGAAAGATCCGACCTCGGATCAAAATCCAAATCAACATGGGAAAGAGATGATGTTGTCGTGTAGTAGTGGACGATCACCAAGCATTCATCATCTTGTAGTTCCAAATGGGCACTCTCCGATGTCATACCATCTTGTAATTCCTTCAAAAGGAGCAAAGATAACAAGCACTTGGAAAAACAAATGTGGTTGGCGTAAAGCAAAACCAAGCATTCAAGAGGTGATTCGCCCAACAAGTGTTGTCATCAAGCATAGCATATGGTTTGACAAAGACGTGTGGCATGGCATTTAAGCATATAAGGTGAGCACAATCAAGGACATCATGGAAACAAGTATGCAAATGGGAGGTAAAGATGCTAATATGTGTGACAAGTGAACAAGCATCAACCTCAAGATCATAGCAAGAAGGTGCAATGTGCTCAACAAAAGGTCTATGGTAGGCATAGGAATCATTCACAACACCAAGTATAATGAGATGTCTAAATAGATGGGGAAAGTGCAAGACAATCCAAGCATAATGTGCATACGGTGTAGTGAATATATCGTGGCACTCAACACAAAAGGAAGGAGAAATTGTTCAATATGTGTGAGGCAATCAAGTCAAGCATGTAGCAGTCAGTGGGACATGGCATATGTGAAGTGATGACATTGTTGCAACCAAACATGTGATAGGAGCAAGTAATCCAAGAATTGGATGCAACACACAAGGCATGTATATCATGATGAACAATAAGTCTCATGGTGCAAGCAACACAAGTAGTATGATCTGCAATAGCCATCCTCAAGAAAGATGTCACCTTGAAGGCGTGTCCTTGTCCATTCTTCACAATGCCGAAGAGGTAGCAAAGCTGTTGGAGAAGCGAGTCATGGTCGAATGTATGAGGCTCGCTCTCAAGAGCTCGAATGGTCAACTCATGTGAAGCGGAAGTCGACACAAGGTCCAAGTATCCTGCACATGCACAAAACAAAGCGAAGAACGTATGGACATGGTAGATAAACACATCATCCATCGTGATGGTTCTCTTCTCTTGAACATAACCATTAGAAGCACAAGTGCATGAATAATATGATGCAACAATGGCAATATTCATGGCACTAGGTATATGTAGCAAAGGGGTAAGACAAGCATGCTTCATAAAAAATATGTCTGAATCTCCAAATATAGGCGAGAATGCTATGGGGGCAATCTCATTAGCAAGACTAAAGGAATAGTTGCACTCAATACATTGCAAATCATCTAGCATGAGAGAGGCAACATGTGGAGATATATGACAAGAAGCAATAATAATCATGTGATAAGCATGTAGATGGTTGTCATCAACCGCATGAAGTGAGCAAGTATGAGTCATTGGTGATGCAACAAGGCAAGCAATCATAGTAAACAAGTAGTGCAAGCTAGTAGTGCGAAGATGCAACATACTAGAGGACATCATGGCAATCATGTCATGTGAGCAAATAATAGGCATAGGCAATGCACATGACATATCGCAAGCACGAACACAAAGCAAGATCATAGTATAATCATAGGCATGGGGCACAAAGCAAATATGGCAATAACAAGTGATATCTCCACCAAGCTTGCAAATAAACATACAAGTATTAGAATCAATTATCATGTGTAATGCAAAGCATGGGTCACAAATGCATGGCAAAATCATAGGAATGAGTATATCATGCAAAGTGAAGATGGCAAGATGGGCATAAAATATGTAATGAACAATAAGCCATAGCCAAGTGAGGGTCATGTAGAAGAAATGTGCGAAGTGTTTGCGCGAATAGAGCAGTGGGAAAGACAATCCATGGGATCCCAAGTCATCATTGCTCTCTAGAGCTCGTTTTGTCAACTCGTGGGATTGCGAGGTTGACAAGTATTCATGGGTACCTACACAAAAGAGACACAAACCAAAGAAATTGTGCGCATGGTAAATGTACACATCATCCATCATGATGTGTATGTGCACGTGAGAGTTAGCACAAGATAAGCATCGCTCAAAGAAATTTGATGCATGGTATAAGAACATATCATCCATCATGAAAGAATAGTTATTGTGTATAACACGATGGGGATGCAAATTGAGCATACAAGTATAAGGATCATGCAATGGATGGGATGAATCAAAATCTCCTAAAATGTATAAGGAAACTATGGGGGTCTCCTCATGAGCAATGTTGGAAATGTCATATGGAGAAAATGGACAACATCCAAAACAATGCATATCCGTAGCTAGATGGTTATTGCATGGCATATAAGATAAATAATGCAAAGGTAGCATCTCAATATCATCACAAGAAAAACAAATGCCAATAACCATGCGCTTGTCATCTATGCCATAAGTGCAAATTGGGTTAATCTGAATGGCATATGCATAGTCACTATGAAGAGATTGCAAATATGACATGTGGACGATCTCATGCATAGCATATGACAAGTCAAACGGGTTGGCAAACATGATGTGATCGAGAGAATTAGCACAAAAATCCTATGAGAATTAGCACAATCATCATACTCATCATAAATGGGTAAATCATCGCATGGGGAAGTCACACTAGCATGAAGCATGGAAATAGGTTGATCAAGATCATGCAAGCAATCAATGTCATGATAGTCGACTAGTGGGACAAGAGCATCACCTTCACCTATGTTACCTTTGTCATTCCACTCAAGTGGTGTAGGTGAGGTGGTAAAGACCAAATGGTGGTCATCATAATCAACTTGATGGAACCATGTGGGGGGTGCATCATATTCCACTATGGCCATCGTCTTGTCCAAAGGTAGGACGTAGTCGCCATGAATCGGCGCATCATCATATATGGGACCTAGCACCAAATGAGAAGACACAATAGAGGTAGAGGTCAAGTTGTTAGTGTTGAAAGTGGCCTCACATGACCTATCAACTATCTCACTCTCTCTATGTGGTGGTTCACTCACTCCCCCACAATAGGTGCACTCAAACTCACATATGGTGGAGTCACTCTTCTCACTCAAGAAGTGGGGGTTGTGGCTCTCCTCACATGGGAATTGTCGAAACACATCATATATGGGGCTAGTGGTGAAGTCACTCTCACTCTCAATATGGTGGCAAAAGTCACTCAAGTCATCATGCGTCGCCGTGGTCGAGGTGACATACTCAACCATCTCATCGCCGTCGCCATGGATGAAGTCCGAAGATGGCACATCATCACTCTCGCCTCCTAATATGGAAGCATCATCCTTGCTCGCCACCATGTCGCTCGCCTCCAAAGCTTGGTCGTTGAAGGTCTCCGTAGTTGAACTCGTCGCCGCACCGTCTTGAAAAAGAGTCATAGGAGACTCGGCATCATCAATGCCACAAAGAGGGATGGCAGTGAAGTTGAACTTGGGAGCATCGTCTTGGAGCTCGTCGAGCTTGGACATCGTGGTGGTAGTAGCCTCATGCTCGCAGTGTTGGAGCTTGGTCTTCGAGAAGTGTGCTTGGGGTGGAGAAGCCTTGGCATTCATGAGTTCTTGTTCCGCCTTGAGAGCACCAATGTAGTTGTCGTCGAGGGACTTGTAGTTCTTGAGGAAGATAGGCTTGGAGATGTCGTTGTTCAATCCCATCATGAAGTGGAACTTCATTGACATGGGGTCGTCCACGCCGGCACGTCGCAAGGAATGCTTCATCTCCTTGAAGTACTCGTCGATGGACTTGGATCCTTGGATGCTGTTCTCCAATTGGCGTAGAAGTTGTTCCGTGCAGGTTGGAGGCATGAACTCTCGTTGCAAAACTTTCTTCGTCTTGGGCCTAAGGATGGAATTTTTAACCATGGACATGGATACCCATGGATATCCAACCCGAATGGATAGGGTTTGGATATGCTTTTGCGCCCATGGGCAGCGCCCAAACCCGACCCGATTACTCGTGGATAGGACATGAACATAATCTTGTACCCATGGATATATCCAAACCCGACCTGATCATCTGACTTAACGAGCAATATTCTGCAACCCCTACCCCATATTCACATGTCCCACTATAATTTTATCCTTTATCTAAGACATCCAAAAGAAATTACACAATCCCCACCGTAACATACTCCAACACACCTTCTCATCCTATTATCTACACTAATTAAATGACTTGTTGTTGAGAATCGGTGCCATCTCCTTGAGTTACTCCTCTCATAGCCCTAGAGGTGGCCGCCGCTGCCAGCCGCTACCCCCACGTAAGGTGGATCGCTGCAGCAACCACTACTGGCCTGCGACAACCCAGCTCCATATCTCCTTGACCCCTCCGTCTTCGCTTTTCCACACACGCATTGATGCATGGCCGCAACAGTGGGACAATGCAAGGGCTATGACTGCATGGCAGGGAGTGAGCATGCCAATGCAGAGTGCACATTGTGCAATGAGTTATGTCTTATGTATAGGTCTTGACAGGACCCGATGGATATCCAATGGGTATGGATATCCATCGGATTTGGACATGGTCACAATTTTTCGCCCATGGATATTTCATGGATGGGCTGGGACTGCCTTCATGGATATGGATATGGATTTGATATTGTTCAACCCGATCCAAACCTGACCCATTGCCATCCTTACTTGGGCCAACTCATGTCGTAGTTCTCCGAAGGTGTGTGAAGCCACCATGTGGACGTGTAGTCGTGGAAGTTTCTTGAGGCGCACTTCACTTGATCTTTGGGAGGGACTTGATGTAGCTTGAGGTAGTCGTCCATCAAACGCTCCCACTCGAGATACTCCTCGGGTTCTAGAGTCCCATAGAAAGGAATCTCGTGGTTGGTGACGAGGTCGTAGTAGCTCGAGGGAGTAGTGGACTTGAGCTCGTGGAGTAGGTGAAGATGCCGTACGTCCGAAGGCGAAGATGCCTTGAAGTCACTTGGCGAAGATGCCAAAGGTGTTGAAGAAGCCGTAGCCTTGTAGTCGATGTTGATGTACTGTATGGCCCATGCACACGGGGGTGCTGGAGGCCGTGTGCACGGGGTCCCGTGTGCACGGGGGTCGAGGGCCCGTGTGCATGGGGGTGGCAGAGAAGCCAACTCTCATCCAGTAGGTCGCTCTTCATGGTCTTGTCGATGTCGATGCTTGTGTGTACTTGCCAAAGATGGTAGCACAGAAGTCTTTGCACTTGAGCATCTTCTCGAAGATGAGGAAGACCGCTTGCCATTCTTGATGAGGACCTTGAGCTCCTCCATGTGCTTGTCCATCTTGGCGTCGATGACGTTCTTCATAGCATCAAACTCGTCGTCGTGGTTGTACACCGGAGGTGAAATGCCTTGCCAATCCATCACAAAACTCGAGCAAAGGTGAGTAGGAAATGAGATAAACAATACCAAGCTACCTTTTCCCAAAGTTGAGGATGTATCTCGTATCACTCAGTGTGAGATGAAAGAATAGTGGAATTGGTACCGGACTTGTTCACTCACACCTATCAAGTAAAGCTTATGGTGGAGCTTGGTGAGGATAGTGGCACAAAACTATGATGCAAAGTGTTAGCAAGAATCAATAATGTTGGAAAAGATTCACAAATTTGCAAAGTGAAACAAGTAGACCAATAGCAATATGTGGCACACAGAAACACACACATAGATAGATAAATGGGGTCATGCAACCAAGGAATGAGCACAAAATGTGGAATCCATGGAAAACGCTCGTGTTGCAAAACTCAAGAGAGATGCTAGCACGATTGCTCAATAGGCAGATACGACACTTGTGCACAACCTATAAGATGCAAAATGTATAAGCTTTCTATCCCAAGTATGCTATGTGTATGATGTTCCCGTTGTTCTTCTCAAGGTGATCCAAGATGATCGGATATGACAATCTTATGCGCAATGTGGTATGATGCTATGGCACTTGCTTACAAGATCTTTGCTCTCTTTTCTTTTGCTTAAAAGCTTATTCTCTGTTTTTTGATATGGCCACTATGCGAAATGCAAAAACCAAGATAGCAATTGTGTATATGCGGGAACAATCTTATGACACAAGAGATGATATGATTATACCAATATGATATGGTATGTATGCAATGGAAGGTGTAGATCACTAATGTGCACAAGTAACGTTGCCGGCAATACTCAAATGGCTAGTCTCGATAGGCAAGTGATGCAAAAGGGGCTAGGGGTTATCAATGCAATTGCAAGGGGGAATGTACAATGGTGTCGTCGAGGTTACCGTCCTTGAAGATGGTGAGTGGCGGTGTTCTTGATGTAGATACCAAGATGATGGGGACTCGTCCCTAAGTAGCCGAAACACCTTAGGAAATGGTAAAAACCGCGAACTCAAAATCTCAAAGGCAAAAGTCAAATGCTGGTAGCGGAGATGGAAATGTGGAAGTGGTGATGATGGATGATGAAGAAGTAACCGTCCCTAAGTAGCCGAAACACCTTAGGAGACTCAAGTCACCACTCAAACAACCACAAATGCTAAATGGAGCAAAATGGGTTAGGTTGCGGAAGGCTATGGTGGATTTTGCGGATGGTATGGTGGAAGGCCTAGGCAAAGATGCCAAAATGTCAAAATTTTGATGGAGTCAAATGGTGATGGAACCTATGTAGGTGGATGGGGGATGTCAATAGCTACTCAACGAGGTAAAGAACACGTCAATCGGACTCCAAATGTGGAAGTTATGGCCGAAACGGTGAAGTACTCGTGGCTGCTGTAGGGGCGCCGTGCGCACGGGGTCTAGGGCCCATGGGCATGGGGTGCCGTCCGCACGGTACACACACCGTGCGCATGGGATCACTTGGGACACGCGGGTTTGGCGGATTTTCTTCCTGATCTGGGCTCCAAATGGATGGATCTCTTTGCTTTGGTGTAGCTGGGGGGTATGGGGGTGGTATGGGAGGGTGGGAGGTCGAAGGGACAGCGGCCAAAATGCACAGGAAGGGTCGTGTGCACGGGGTCTGTCTGGCCCATGTGCACGGGGTCCCGATGGCCCGTGTGCACGGGGTGCTCTGTGAGCGGACGGACTGCTCCGGATCCGTGGGTAAATTCGAAATTGGGGTCTAAATCGAATAATGGAAGGTAGGGGAAGGTGGAGAAAAGCTAGATCCACTTGAAACCAAGCGAATCCATGGATCAAATCCAACAAAACATCATCAAAACCAGCAAATCACAAAAAAAATTGGGGCTATTTTTGGTGGGGAAATTTTCGAATTTAGGACGAAATCAACAAAACTAGGCTAGAAAGAAAAGAGGGGGGGTCCAATTTCATGAGAAACCATGGCTCATGATACCAAAATGGTGTAGGGTGGAACCCTAAGTGGAGATATTTCACAAATTGGAGGGGGAATCCCCAAGAACAAGATGAACACAAGAGGGAAAACAAGATGAACACTCAAGAACAAGTCCAATCACACATCCACTAGATAATCAAACACACAAGATCCACAAGGTACATGAACAAT
Source organism: Triticum urartu (assembly GCF_003073215.2). NCBI lineage: Eukaryota > Viridiplantae > Streptophyta > Magnoliopsida > Poales > Poaceae > Triticum > Triticum urartu. The sequence goes on along the minus strand of NC_053023.1, from coordinate 287,285,801 downwards.
GAAAGGGAAATAAGATACATGGTAGGGTTCATCCCAAATCCTATGAAGGAGATGAGGGCTTGATGTTCTAGATAGATCCTTCCCTCAAGGGGGTCTTGAATCCACTAGGGGTCTTCTCCAATGGAGGCCTTGAACTCCAATGGAGTGTCTCTCTCTCAAGAGGAATCCCACAAGGGGAGATACATGAGCTAAGCTCTAGTGTTTAGATATATTCTTAGCTAAGTCTAAATTGAGGAGATGAAGTAGTATATATAGTCCTAGGCAAAGAGAGGGATAAGTGGGGGCGAAATGGTAAAACAAGGGCAAAGCCCACATCATCACACAGGGGCCCCGTGTGCAAGTGGTAAGTGGAGCCTGTGCGCACGGGGTATCCAGAGACCTGACGCAAGCGCCCATGCGCACGGGGTCCATGAGGCCCGTGGGCACGGTACACGCCCGTGCGCGCGGGGTCTTCAGGACCGCCAGCCTGGGAGGCCCGTGGGCACGGGGTCGGAGGGGCCCGTGCACACGGGGTCGCCTGGGAGCTGATGCCTTCTTCTTGGCGCTTCCTTCTCCGCTTCCAGGCTTCCCTCTTGGATGGTGTATTAGTTCTCTTCTTCTTCGACTCCTCCTCGATGAATGTGTAGCTCCGCTCACACCTATGTATGCACACGAGAGAGGGTTCAAGTAGTATACCATCCTCGAAAGGTACAAGTGGACACGTGTAAAGTAGATGATTCACCTTTGTATGTATGAAGTAGATGTGGCACGTGTCACTTGCCAAATGGACTCTTGACATGGTGATGTCCATAGGATGCTCCGCATCAGCATGGGTCACGAATGCATGGCAAATGCATAGTAATGAACATATCATGCAAAGTGAACATGGCAAGATGGGCATAGAATAGGTAATGGATAATAACCCATAGCCGAGGGAGGGCCATGTAGAAGAAATGCGCGAAGTCTTTGCGCGAAGAGACCGGTGGGAAAGACAATCCATGGGATCCCAAGTCATCGTTGCTCTCTAGAGCTTGTCAAGTCGTGGGATTGCGAGGTTGACAAGAATTCATGGGTACCTACACAAAGGAGACACAAACGAAAGAAATTGTGTGTGTGGTAAATGTACACATCATCCATCATGATGTGTATGTGCACGTGAGAGTTAGCACAAGATAAGCATCCCTCAAAGAAATTTGATGCACGGTATAAGAACATGTCATCCATCATGAAAGAATAGTTATTGTGTATAACACGATGGGGATGCAAATTGAGCATACAAGTATAAGGATCATGCAATGGATGGGATGAATCAAAATCTCCTAAAATGTAAGAGGAAACTATGGGGGTCTCCTCAAGAGCAATGTTGGAAACGTCATATGGAGAAAATGGACAACATCCAAAACAATGCATATCTGTAGCTAGATGGTTATGGCATGGCATATGAGATAAATAATGCAAAGGTAGCATATCAATATCATCACAAGAAAAACAAATGCCAATAACCATGGGCTTGTCATCTATGCCATAAGTGCAAATTGGGTTAATCTGAATGGCATATGCATAGTCACTATGAAGAGATTGCAAATATGACATGTGGACGATCTCATGCGTAGCATATGACAAGTCAAACGGGTTGGCAAACATGATGTGACCGAGAGAATTAGCACAAGAAATCCTATGTAACATGTCATCACAACTAATAGACTCCACATGGCAATCATCATACTCATCATAAATGGGTAAATCATCACATGGGGAAGTCACACTAGCATGAAGCATGGAAATAGGTTGATCAACATCATGCAAGTAATCAATGTCATGATAGTCCACTAGTGGGACAAGAGCATCACCTTCACCTATGTTACCTTTGTCATTCCACTCAAGTGGTGTAGGTGAGGTGGTAAAGACCAAATGGTGGTCATCATAATCAACTTGATGGAACCATGTGGGGGGTGCATCATATTCCACTATGGTCATCGTCTTGTCCAAAGGTAGGACGTAGTCGTCGTGAATCGGCGCATCATCATATATGGGACCTAGCACCAAATGAGAAGACACAATAGAGGTAGAGGTCAAGTTGTTAGTGTTGAAAGTGGCCTCACATGAACTATCAACTATCTCACTCTCTCTATGTGGTGGTTCACTCACTCCCTCACAATAGGTGCACTCAAACTCACATATGGTGGAGTCACTCTTCTCACTAAAGAGGTGGGGGTTGTGGCTCTCCTCACATGGGAATTGTCGAAACACATCATATATGGGGCTAGTGGTGAAGTCACTCTCACTCTCAATATGGTGGCAAAAGTCACTCAAGTCATCATGCGTCGCCGTGGTCGAGGTGACATACTCAACCATCTCATCGCCGTCGCCATGGATGAAGTCCGAAGATGGCACATCATCACTCTCTCCTCCTAAGATGGAGGCATCATCCTTGCTCGCCACCGTGTTGCTCGCCTCCAAAGCTTGGTCGTTGAAGGTCTCCATAGTTGAACTCGTCGCCGCACCGTCTTGAAAAAGAGTCATAGGAGACTCGCCATCATCAATGCCACAAAGAGGGACGGAAGTGAAGTCGAACTTGGGAGCATCCTCTTGGAGCTCATCGAGCTTGGACATCGTGGTGGTACTAGCCTCATGCTCGTCGTGTTGGAGCTTGGTCTTCGAGAAGTGTGCTTGGGGTGGAGAAGCCTTGGCCTTCATGAGTTCTTGTTCCGCCTTGAGAACACCAATGTAGTTGTCGTCGAGGGACTTGTAGTTCTCGAGGAAGATAGGCTTGGAGATGTCGTTGTTCAATCCCATCATGAAGCGGAACTTCATTGACATGGGGTTGTCCATGCCGGCACGTCGCAAGGAATGCTTCATCTCCTTGAAGTACTCGTCGATGGACTTGGATCCTTGGATGGTGTTCTCCAATTGGCGTAGAAGTTGTTCCGTGTAGGTTGGAGGCACGAACTCTCGCCGCAATACTTTCTTCGTCTTGGGCCAACTCATGTCGTAGTTCTCCGAAGGTGTGTGAAGTCACCATGTGCACGCGTAGTCATGGAAGTTTCTTGAGGCGCACTTCACTTGATATTCGGACTTCATGTAGCTTGAGGTAGTCGTCCATCAAATGCTCCCACTCGAGATACTCCTCGGGTTCTAGAGTCCCATAGAAAGGAATCTCGTGGTTGGTGTCGAGGTCGTAGTAGCTCGAGGGAGTAGTGGACTTGAGCTCACGGAGTAGGCGAAAATGTGTTGAAGAAGCCGTAGCCCTGTAGTCGATGTTGCTGTACTTTATGGCCCGTGCGCACGGGGGTGCTGGAGGCCGTGTGCACGGGGTCCCATGTGCACGGGGGTCGAGGGCCCGTGTGCGTGGGGGTGGAAGAGAAGCCAACTCTCGTCCAATAGGTCGCTCTTCATGGTCTTGTCGATGTCGATGCTTGTGTGTACTTGCCGGAGATGGTAGCACGGAAGTCTTTGCACTTGAGCGTCTTCTCGAAGATGAGGAAGACCGCTTGCAGTTCTTGATGAGGGCCTTGAGCTCCTCCATTTTCTTGTCCATCTTGGCGTCGATGACGTTCTTCATAGCATCAAACTCGTTGTCGTGGTTGTAGACCGGAGGTGAAATGCCTTGCCTATCCTTCACAAAACTCGAGCAAAGGTGAGTAGTAAATGAGATAAACAATACCAAGCTAACTTGAGGATGTATCTCGTATCACTCAATGTGAGATGAAAGAATAGTGGAATTGGTACCGGACTTGTTCACTCACGCCTATCAAGTAAAGCTTAAGGAGGAGCTCGGTGAGGATAGTGGCACAAAAATTTGATGCAAAGTGTTAGCAAGAGTCAATAATGTTGGAAAAGATTCACAAATTCGCCAAGGGAAACAAGTAGACCAATAGCAATATGTGGCACATGGAAACACACACACACAGATAGATAAATGGGGTCGTCCAACCAAGGAATGAGCACAAAAGGTGGAATCCACGGAAAACGCTCATGTTGCACAACACAAGAGAGACGCTAGCACGATTGCTCAATAGGCGGATATAACACTTGTGCACAACCTATAAGATGCAAAATGTATGAGCTTTCTATCCCAAGTATGCTATGTGTATGATGTTCCCATTGTTCTTCTCAAGGTGATCCAAGATGATCGGATATGACAATCTTATGTGCAATGTGGTATGATGCTATGGCACTTGCTTACAAGCTCTTTGCTCTCTTTTCTTTTGCTTAAAATCTTATTCTTTTTTTTGATATGGCCACTATGCGAAATTCACAAACCGATAGCAATTGTGTATATGCGGGAACAATCTTGTGCACAAGAGATGATATGATGATAACAATATGACATGGTATGTATGCAATGAAGGTGTAGATCACTAGTGTGCACAAGTAACGTTGCCGGCAATACTCAAATGGCTAGTCTCGATAGGAAAGTGACGCAAAAGGGGCTCGGGGTTATCAATGCAATTGCAAGGGGAATGTACAATGGTGTCGTCGAGGTTACCGTCCTTGAAGATGGTGAGTGGCGGTGTTCTTGATGTATATACCAAGATGATGGAGACTTGTCCCTAAGTAGCCGAAACACCTTAGGAAACGGTAAAAACCGCGAACTCAAAATCTCAAGGGCAAAAGTCAAATGGCGGTAGCGGGGATGGCAATGCGGAAGTGGTGGTGGTGGTTGATGAAGAAGTAACCGTCCCTAATAGTCGAAACACCTTAGGAGACTCAAGTCACCAATCAAACAACCACAAATTCTAAATGGATCAAAATGGGTTAGGTTGCAGAAGGCTATGGTGGTTTTGCGGATGATATGGTGGAAGGCCTAGGCAAAGATGCCAAAATGTCAAAATTTCTATGGAGTCAATTGGTGATGGAACCTATCTAGCTGGATGGGGGATGTCAATAGCTACTCAAGGAGGTAAAGAACGCGAAAATCGGACTCCGGATGTGGAAGTTATGGCCGAAACGGTGAAGTGCACGCGGCTGCTGTAGGGGGGGGGCGTGTGCACGGGGTCTAGGGCCCGTGGGCACGGGGTGCCGAGCGCACGGTACACACACCGAGGGCACGGGGTCACCTAGGACACGCGGGTTTTGGCGGATTTCTTCCCGATCTAGGCTCCAAATGGATGGATCTCGTTGCTATGGTTGAGCTAGGGGTATGGGGGTGGTATGGGAGGGTGGGAGGTCGAAGGGACAGCGGCCGAAGCCCACTGGAAGGGTCGTGCGCACGGGGTCTGTCTGGCCCGTGTGCACAGGGTCCCGATGGCCCGTGTGCACGGGGTGCTCTATGAGCGGACGAACTGCTCTGGATCCGTGGGTAAATTCGAAATTGGGGTCAAAGTCGAAGGATCGAAGGTAGGGGAAGGTGGAGGAAAGCTAGATCCACTTGAAACTTAGCAAATCCATGGATCAAATCCAACAAAACATCATCCAAACCAACAAATAAAAAAAATTGGGGCTATTTTTGGTGGGGAATTTTCGAATTTAGGATGAAATCAACAAAACTAGGCTAGAAAACAAAGAGGGGGGCTCCAATTTCGTGAGAAACCATGGCTCATGATACCAAAATGGTGTAGGGTCGAACCCTAAGTGGAGATCTTTCATGAATTGGAGCGGGAATCCCCAAGAACAAGATGAACACAAGAGGGAAAACAAGAGGAACACTCAAGAACAAGTCCAATCACACATCCACTATACAATCAAACACACAAGATCCACAAGGTACATGAACAATCAAAGGGAAATAGATACATGGTAGAGTTCATCCCAAATCCTATGAAGGAGATGAGGGCTTGATGATCTAGATAGATCCTTCCCTCAAGAGGGGTCTTCATCCACTAGGGATCTTCTCCAATGGAGGCCTGGAACACCAATGGAGTGTCTCTCTCTCAAGAGGAATCCCACCAGGGGAGATACATGAGCTAAGCTCTAGTGTTTAGATCTATTCTTAGCTAAGTCTAAATGGAGGAGATGAAGGAGTATATATAGGTCCAAGGGATGAAGGGGTAAGCAGGGGCAAAATGGGGATTACATGGGCAAAGCCCGCAACAACACACAGGGGCCCCGTCTGCACGGGGTAAGTGGAGCCCATGCGCACGGGGTATCCAGAGACCTAACGCAAGGGCCCGTGCGCACGGGGTCCGTGAGGCCCATGGGCACGGGGGTCCCATGGGCATGGTACACGCCCGTGCCCATGGGGTCTTCAGGACCGCCATCCTGGGAGGTCCGTGGGCATGGGGTCGCCTGGGAGCTGCTGCCTTCTTCTTGGCGCTTCCTTCTCCGCTTCCAGGCTTCCCTCTTGGATGGTGTAGATGTTCTCTTCTTCTTCGACTCCTCCTCGATGAATGTATAGCTCTGCTCACACCTATGTATGCACACGAGAGAGGGGTCAAGTAGTATACCATCCTCGAAAAGTACAAGTGGACATGTGTAAAGGAGATGATTCACCTTTGTATGTATGAAGTAGATGTGGCATGTGTCACTTGCCAAATGGACTCTTGACATGGTGATGTCCATAGATGCTCCGCATCAGATCTTCTCCGAAGAGGCTGCAGTCTCTCGCAAGGAGGATATCCGATATGGATGAGCGTAGCTCTATCTCTCAAATGAGCTATCACAATGCTAACCCTAACTAGGAGGAGGTGGGTGAATATATATAGTGCTAGCCCACAAAGGGGTAAGTGAGAGGGGGGACACATGGTCCCTTGGACTGAGTCTTTGCACGCAGGCAGGCCGGCAGTACCGGGTGGGCCGGAAGTTCCGGGCTCCGGAAGTTTCGGGCAGGTTCCGGCCGGTTCCAGGCTATCCAGAGAGTTGGCGCGCTCGGGGTAGGTCTAGACTCCGGGGTCGGAGGTTCTGGGAAGGTCCGGGGGCCGGAAGTTCTGGGTAGAGGCCGGAAGTTCCGGGCTTTCCAAAAGCTTGTCCTTGCTTCTTCTTCCTTCTCCTCTTCCATGCTTGGCCTTGGTCCTTGGATCCTCCATGGTCGTCTCGGTTGTACCTGAGTATATGCAAGGTCCATGCATGAGGTAGTAGCCATGTCTCATATGTGGAAAGTGATGATTCGAAGAGGAGTGAGTTCACCTTGTGTCCAATGGCATATGGTCGAGGTCTCATCGTATGTCCTCTTGGGGCTTGGGGAGTAGTCGAAGTGTACATGGGGATGATCGTAGGATGCTCCGCATCATAATGCCTCTACAATCAACACACATACGCAATGTACCATCCTTTTTTGGCACTAAAATGATAGGAACAGCACAAGGACTAAGGGATTCATGTAAATAACCTTTGTTGAGCAGCTCATGTACTTGACGCATAATCTCCTTTGTCTCCTCTGGATTGGTACGGTATGGCACACGGTTGGGTAATGATGCATCGGGAAGTAAGTCAGTTTGATGCTCAATCCCTCGAATAGGTGGTAATCCCGGTGGCACGTCTTGTGGAAAGACGTCAGCGAACTCCTGCAAAATATTAGTGACAGCGGGAAGCAAAGAGGAAGGCACGTCCTCAAATGAAAATAATGCCTGTTTGCACACAAAAGCATAGCAAACAGATTTGCGAAAATCTAGATCTTCAATATCAGATTTGGTGGCAAGTAAACATGCACTTTTCAATTTAATTTCAGAAGCAACACTAGATGGTTTATTATTAGGCTTCATTTGTTGCTCAAATTCTTTTGTCACAATCTGATTTTCACCCTTATTTTTCTCCTGTTTTGCTTTATTAGCTCTATTAATATCATCTTTCAAAATGGAATCGGGAGTCATAGGAAGCAAAGTAATATGGCTATCCTTATGAACAAGAGTATACTGATTATTTCAATTTAATTTCAGAAGAAACACTAGATGGTTTATTATTAGGCTTCATTTGTTGCTCAAATTCTTTTGTCACAATCTGATTTTCACTCTTATGTTTCCCCTGTTTGGATTTATTGGCTCTATTAATATCATCTTTCAAAATGGAATCAGGAGTCATAGGAAGCAAAGTAATATTTTTATCCTTATGAACAAGAGTATACTGATTGTTTCTACCATGGTGTACAGAATTTTTATCAAATTGCCATGGTCTACCAAGTAATAAGGAACATGCTTGCATAGGTACCACATCACAATCAACAGAATCAACATATGTAGAGATACTAAAATGCACACGAACAGTACGTGTTACCTTCACCTTGCCGCTGTTGTTGAACCATTGGATGTAGTAAGGATGTGGATGTGGTCTGATAGAGGCGAAGGTGTCCCGATGTTTCGATGAGATGGTGGCTATCGTTTTCTGATGGAGTCGACCTTGACGATCCGACTACGAACATGCGAGATGTCGCGCCTTAGCAATCGCTAAACCAACTTCCGATGGGTTATTGACCATGCCGGAGCACGATCAACCTGACCAGGAGGGTCTGTTTCCTGCGAGCAAACGTAGAACAAGCAAGAAACTGAGATTGCAATCTGGATATTGCGAATATAAGATGAAAACTTTATTGATCAAGGTGGGGTTCTGTGATGCCTTGGTCTGGCCGTTGAACACAAACGAAGTACGCGAAGTTGCAGCTATGCCGAACTTTTATTCTAAACAAAACCCAAAGTCTAAACGATGCCCTAAGGGCTGTATATATGGAGGAAGAGGGTGGAATTTCGTGGCCCTTGGAGGAGGGGTCTCAAACCAACCCTAACTCCTGTTTCCCCAAACATACAGACTCTAAAAACAGCATATACTTAAGTATTTCGAAAATACATGGCCCTAGCCCAATAATAAGGTGACACAGCACCTAAAATAGCCTCTGGACGAAGTTTATGAAGTGGCATCTTGTATATTTTGTCCAAGGCTTCATGCACTCCTTATGGTGGCTTCAAAGTGATGAAATCATCACTTGTAACTCCGTTCTTGATCCCCTTGCGCATGCCATCATCTCCATGCTTGAACTTGGTCCAAGGTTCATCTTTCTTGTCCAAGCTAGGCCCTTCATTTGTAAGAAAAACAAATGTATCCAATTTAGGCAGCATCATATTCTCATGAACATTAGAATCGTTACCAAGAAATGAAAGTACCTAATAATTCAAATGGCGTGCGCGAGCTCTAGTAATTGGTCTAGTATGTATAGCAGCAGGGGCTGTGGGTGTAACAATGGTATTGATGTCCTCATCATCCTCCCCTTCTTGAAATGAAGTCATCCTCGACGGAAGCTCATCTTCCTCACCCAAATAAGTCTTCAAATCTGCAATGTTAAAAGTAGGACTAACCCCAAAATCTGCAGGTAGCTCAAGTTTATATGCATTATCATTTATTTTCTCTAACACCTTAAAAGGACCATCAGCACGTGGCATTAGCTTTGATTTGCGCAAATTAGGAAATCTATCCTTACGCAAATGTACCCAAACAAGATCTCCAGGTGCAAACACAACATGTTTTCTACCCTTATCTCCAGCAAGTTTATATTTAGCATTCATACGCTCAATGTTTTCCTTTGTTAACTCATGCATTTTTAAAATCAATTCAGCATGTTCTTTAGCATCAAAATTAACCTTCTCCGAAGATGGAAGAGGCAACAAATCAATAGGTGCACGAGGTAGGAAACCATACACAATTTCAAAAGGGCACATCTTAGTAGTAGAATGCAATGAACGATTATAAGAAAATTCAATATGAGGCAAGCATTCTTCCCACATTTTCTTATTATTCTTCAAAACATCCCTATGCATAGTAGACAATGTTCTATTGACTACTTCAGTTTGTCCATCAGTTTGGGGGTGACAAGTAGTACTAAAAAGCAGTTTAGTCCCCAACTTAGCCCATAAACAACTCCAAATGTGGCTAAGAAATTTAGTATCACGATCTGAAACAATAGTATTTGGCACACCATGCAAGCGAATAATTTCACGAAAGAACAAATCAGCAACATTAACAACATCATCGCTTTTATGACATGGTATAAAGTGTGCCATTTTCGAAAATCTATCCACGACAACAAATATGCTATCCCTCCCCTTCTTTGTTCGAGGTAAACCTAAAACAAAGTCCATAGATATATCCTCCCAAGGAACAGTAGGTACAGGCAAAGGCATATATAAACCATAAGGATTGAGTCGTGACTTAGCTTTTTGACATGTAGTGCAGCGAGCAACAAAACGCTCAACATCCCGTCTCATCTTTGGCCAAAAGAAATGTGTAGCAAGTATATCCTCCGTCTTCTTGACGCAAAAGTGTCCCATTAGTCCTCCTCCATGTCCCTCCTGCAACAACAAAAGACGAACGGAGCCAGCTGGAATGCATAGCTTGTTAGCACGAAACATAATCCATTGTTAAGAATGAACTTGTTCGAAGTTCTCCCTTCCTTACAATTCTGCAATACATATTTAAATTCAGCATCATGCACATATTGATCTTTGATGGTCTCCAAACCAAATATTTTAAAGTCAAGTTGTGAAAGTATAGTATAACGACGAGACAATGCATCAGCAATAACATTTTCTTTACCCTTCTTGTGTTTAATGACATAAGGGAAAGTCTCAATGAATTCAACCCATTTAGCATGTCTATGGTTCAGTTTTGCTTGACTTTTAAAGTGTTTCAATGATTCATGGTCAGAATGTATAACAAATTCCTTGGGCCATAAATAATGTTGCCATGTTTCTAAGCTCCGAACAAGAGCATATAATTCTTTATCATAAGTAGAATAGTTCAGACTAGTAGAAAAGTATGCAACAGGTTTGCCATTTTGTAATAACACACCTCCTAATCCAATTCCACTAGCATCACATTCAAGCTCAAATGTCTTTTTAAAATCAGGAAGTTGGAGTAAAGGAGCATGTGTCAACTTATCTTTCAATACCGTGAAGGCTTCTTCCTGTGCGGTACCCCAAACAAAAGGCACATCCTTCTTTGTAAGCTCGTTGAGAGGTGCAGCAATGGTGCTGAAATCTCTCACAAAACGCCTGTAGAATCCAGCGAGGCCAAGGAAACTCCTCACTTGTGTGACCGTTTTGGGCTGCGGCCAACTCTCAATAGCTTCAATCTTGGCTTTATCAACTTCAATCCCCTGTGGAGTAAAAACATAGCAAAGAAAAGATACTCGGTCGGTGAAAAAGGTGCACTTTCCAAGGTTACCAAACAAACGTGCATCACGTAGAGCAATAAAAACAACACGTAAATGTTCCAAATGTTCCTCCAAAGATTTTCTATAAATCAATATGTCACCAAAGTAAACTACCACAAATCCTCCGATGAAAGCACGTAAAACTTCGTTCATTAACCTCATGAAAGTACTAGGTGCATTAGTTAACCCAAAAGGCATGTTAAACCACTCATATAATCCAAACTTAGTTTTAAATGCTGTTTTCCATTCATCTCCCAATTTCATATGAATTTGATGGTATCCACTATGCAAATTAACTTTGGAGAATATTGTAGAGCCACTCAATTCATCAAGCATATCATGTAGCCTAGGAATAGGATGACGATAACGAATCATAATATTATAAATGCCTCTACAATCAACGCACATACGCGACATACCACCCTTTTTCGGCACTAAAATGATAGGAACAACACAAGGACTAAGGGATTCGCATATATAACCTTTGTCGAGCAGTTCTTGTACTGGACGCATAATCTCCTTCGTCTCCTCTAGATTGGTACAGTATGGTGCATGGTTGCGTAATGATGCACCGGGAATTAAGTCAATTTGATGCCCAAACCCTCGAATAGGTGGTAATCTCGGTGGCACGTCTTGTGGAAAGACGTCAGCGAACTCCTGCAAAATGTTAGTGACAGCGGGAGGCGAAGAGGAAGGCACGTCCTTGAATGAAAATAATGCATGTTTGCACACAAAAGCATAGCAAACAGATTTGCGAAAATCTAGATCTTCAATATCAGATTTGGTGGCAAGTAAACATGCACTTTTCAATTTAATTTCAGAAGCAACACTAGATGGTTTATTATTAGGCTTCATTTGTTGCTCAAATTCTTTTGCCACAATCTGATTTTCACCCTTATTTTTCTCCTGTTTTGCTTTATTAGCTCTATTAATATCATCTTTCAAAATGGAATCGGGAGTCATAGGAAGCAAAGTAATATGGCTATCCTTATGAACAAGAGTATACTGATTATTTCGACCATGGTGTACAGAATTTTAATCAAATTGCCATGGTCTACCAAGTAATAAGGAACATGCTTGCATGGGTACCACATCACAGTCAACATAATCAGCATATGCTGAGATACTAAAATGCACACGAACAGTACGTGTTACCTTAACCTTGCCGCTGTTGTTTAACCATTGGATGTAGTAAGGATGAGGATGTGGTCATGTGGTGAGAGAGAGCTTCTCCACCATCTCCATGCTAGCCAAGTTGTTGCATCTCCCTCCATATATGATGACGCGAACAGAACGTTCCTTCACAACTCCCTTTGTATGGAACAACTTATGCCTCTGATTTTCTCAGCTTGTGTAACCTGCACACTCAAAACACGTTGAGCAACTAAACATTCATACCTGTCAGCATGTTCAGCAGCCATGTATTGCGTCTCATGATCAGAATCATCTCCACAGTGTTCTTCATGTGTAATAAGAGCCAAAGTCTCCTCATCATAGTCACTAGCGGACTCATACCCACCATCCTCAGTAACAATCATCACGTGCTGAGATTTGCATTCTCTCGCAAAATGTCCTCTTCCCTTACAATGACGACAAACAATATCACTTGTGTGCCTTGTTGATGCCATCGAAGAAGAAGAACTCTGCGCAGGCCCGGGAGGTGTGCTCTTGGAAGATAGTGGTGGTTGAGCTTGCTTTCTTGTATCACAGCTGGAGGTGGCACCTGATGGAGGTGCTGGTGCAGTGGAAATAGAGGATGCACGTGGTGTCCATGATGAAGATCGACCTGCAGAAAAGTTAGTTCGCGCCAATGCATGTCAATCCTGCACTTCACGTTCAGCTTTACAAGCAAGATGGAATAAATGAGTGATATTATTATACTCCTTATACTCTAGAATGGCCTGAATCTCTCTAATTAATCCACCCATAAAATGTGCAAGCATCTCTTCATTCTCCTCAACAATACCACATCTAATCATGCCAGTTTGTAATTCCTGATAATATTCTTCTATAGAATTTTTTCCTTGTCTTAAATGTGTAATGTAACATCCCAAATTTTCAATTTGGAATGTTATACACTAGATCATATGCATATCGTATTTTCTTGCATTTGGTTGATCCTAGAAATTTCACGCAACTCAAGGACCCTCGGAGAGAGTTGGAGATTTCGTTATTTTCATATTTGAGAGTTTTCTCGAATTTTGAAAAATAGGATCATTTGATTTATTTATTTTATCTTCAATAAATTTTCCGGTGTCAAAATATATGAGAGAGGGAATAATATGACTTTCCCAAATTTAGGAAAAATGAAGATATAATAAATAGATCAATTTTGCTTTCCGGTGTTTATTTGCATTTTATTTGGATAGGGAAAAATGCGCGTTTTCAAAAATTGCATTTTAGGTCCGGAGAAAAGTTCATTTTGTTCGGCTCATTTTTAGGAGTCGGGGAAAATTTACTTTAGATTTTTCGGAGTTCGTTTAGATCCCTTTTTGTTTTTTTTTCTGCGCGAGGAAACTATTTAAAAAAAATAGCAGCGCCTTGGGCCAAAGGCCCAAGCCAAGCCACCTACCGCCGCGCTCCCAGGCGCCAGGCGCCGAGCCAGGAGCCGGTCGGCCGCCGCCTCTTGCTAGGACCGAATCCTTTTAGGATTCTAGGGCGCCCCCTTGTCCCCTTTCCTTATTCCGTTTATTTTCTAGATCTTTCCTACTCCTATTCTAATTCCTTGTCCTCTACCCCAAGTAAACCCCTCCCCCCTCCCGTCCCCAATATAAATACCCAAGCACCCCCCCCTCTAAACACATCAAATCAAAGCTCTCCTCCACACCGCGCCTTGCACCGCCGCCGCGCCGCATCACACCGCGCCCTGCGTCACCGCCGCCGCGCCGCCGCACCTTGCCGCCGCCGCCCCACACCCGCGCCGCCGCTGCACCTTGCCCACGCCGCCGCCCTACGCCGACGCCGCCGGAGCCCCGTTCACCGGAGACCTCGCCAAGGTTGCCCCGCGCTACATCTATTCTTTTCTCGGATCATTTTCTTCTAATCGTTCCGATTCTTTTCTTCTCTAAACCGTTCCAGTTTTCTAGATCAGTTTTTCGATCGGTTTTTCTTCTCCGAAACCCTAGATCGGATTCGTTTTCTTCTCCGATTTAGTTGCCTTTGGACCGTTCGCCGGACCGTTCGTCCTAACGAACGTGATCACCGGATTCTTCTAGGTTAACGAACGTCCGTTCGTTTAACCGTTCTTCTTTTTCTTTTCGTCGGATTTATTCCGCGATCGCGATCTCAGATCCGATCTTCTTTCTAGTCTTTCTTTTCGCTCGTTTATCGGAATCAGGTGATTCAAGTGCCTGGAGTTTCGTCTCGAAACCGCCGTTCCGTCTAATCAACTTGAACAAGCTTTTGTTACAGTAAAATTTTGACCTAGATTCAACTTGCTAGAACCGAGTTGTTTTCTTCCGCCGTTTGTTTTTTGTTCTTTCTTTGCAACCGGAGTTCTTAAGTTGAACTACCTGGTTCGTTCTCTTGTTCGAGTTTTACCTGTGCACTAGATGAGTACTTATTGTATGCTTGTTGTTTGTCTGCGATAGATTACCCGGATTGCGCCGCTTGTTACTTCGAAACCCTAGGACTCGCGGATCATCAGCAAGGCAAGTAACACTTTGATCATACCTTTTCTACAACCCATGTTTTATTGCATTAGATCAATCCTCACACATTGCATGATTAGGATCTAATTAAATTGTGGGATGGGAAGTAGATGAGGTAGTACCTATTACCTGTATTATTATGAAACCTTTGGGAGTTAATTCTACGTTTACTTATTATGCCATGCTATGCTAGTAGACGTGGATTGGGTGAGTGATATCCATGACAGATGTGAGATTGATAATTTTAATGGTTTATCTAAGGTGGCAACTTAAACACACATCTGGGTGGATTGAGGCACCTGATGTCTATCAGGACTTGCCTGTTTTTTTTAGACCGCCACCCAGGCTCAAAGGGATCATAAGATAATTCATGCTAGAAACTTCCGTGTGCAGCCACATGCCACTATGGGCTCTGGCATAGTTGACTAAGTTGTGCGAACTCTTACGGGGTGGACTAGCAGATGTAGGGGATGTAGGTGTACCGGTCTACCCCACATGTAAGGTGCTAGTGCTTCTGAAAGACTATGTCTCGGTCATCCGTCTCTCAAACACCATGTAGTGCGAGAAAACAAACGGAGGCGATCGAGTCATGTGGGGAAAAGTGCGCAACCTCTGCAGAGTAACAAACTAATCATGATTAGCCGTGTCCCCGGTTATGGACAACTTGAGTATCTAGTACTTGAATATCATTGTGAATCTCAACATGTTACCTCTAATTAATGTTATTGGGTTTTAATTATTTTTTAATTGGGATTGAGAATGCTGTCAACCATTCTCAATGTTTCACAACCACCATGATAGTTAAATAAATTTATTCCTTTGCAGTAGGGAAAAACTGGCTTTACGCAAAAACTGTAACCATAGAGCTTTCCACCAGGCATATATGCATATAGTATAGCTGTTTCATTCCATTACTCTCTATGTGTTACTTTGCCAGCATATTCCATGTGCTGACCCGTTTTCGGGCTGCAACGTTAATGTTGCAGACTTTTCAGACGACGATTGAGGTGTTTAGGTCGTGGCCCTATACTCAGTGATGCCGCTGGAGTTGATGGACCCATTTATCTTCCAAGTCTTCCGCTGTTATCTTTAAAATATGGCCTTAAGTCATATTTATTGTAATAAGTTCTTTTTCAGCCATCGATGTAATAAGTGTGTGATTGCAACTCTGCTATAAAACCTCGATGTACTGTGTGGTGTCAGCAGTACTGATCCAGGGATGACACCGTAGCACAGTAGATGTGATCCATTCGGGTCAGGTCGCTACAGAGATGGTACCAGAGCACACGCTGACTGTAGGACACGACCACTAAGTTAAAGCCATAGATCACCCTTCTCTTCTCATTTTCTAACTCCTCATCTTTTCTACTCTATTAGGATGACGCACGCGAAGATTAAGTACGCTCAACCGGATGAAGGCACACCATTTGGATTTCACCTGAAGGAAGTCACCAAGTACCTGAACATTGGATTACCAAGCTTCACGGGAACCTTCAACGCCACTCTGCCTGAAGAGGAGCGCTGGAAGATTCAAGCTCACGTTCCGGGAAGAACATTCACGCCAATCACGAAGCCCATAGATAGTGTTTTCAATGCACCAACCTGGAGTCTAGGAAGGAGCATGGCAGCTCATATCACCATAGGACGCATTGGAGAAGTTTATCAAGAAGACCTCAAGGACACTATCTACCAGATTTGCGGACACCGTGATAAACAATGGGAGTTAGTCAGCACCAAGAAGGATAGATCCATTGCATCTTTCATCCAGGAGTTAAACCAGCACATTCGACGCCACGAGAACCAGATGTGCAATGATATGGTAGAGTTGAAGAATGCGAAGGCAAGGATCATCGAGCTAGAAGGAGAACTAAAGTCTACACGCAAGGACTACATGGACGAGATCGTAGCTCTAGCAAGGCACAATTGCGATCTTAAGAAGGAGATTGAAGAACTCAAGAGGAAGTTAGCATCCCAGGAGGACGACAAGTACGTCGCATGTCCAGACAACTACATCATCATCGACGACACCGATTCGGATCCAAGTGAACCCGACTTTGAAGACGAAGCTGGAGTAGATATCATGGAGTCTTCCACCGGTTCAAATTTCTAGATGACCACCAGATAGTAGTAGTATTCCCCCCATGTAAACACATTATAGTCGAGCACTTTTGCGATAGATAGACCGTTTGTAAGCCCTTGTTTGATTGATTGAAGTGATTTTGTGTGCATTTGCCTGATGAGCATATGGGTAGTGTTTTCCCTTTAGACCCCCTCTATTCTTAATTCTCGTCTTTTCTAAACCCTCAGATGCCTCCGAGACGTGACAATGGATTTCCACCGGAGCTCACTCAGTTGATCCAGCAGCAGAATCAATTGATGCAGATGTTAGTCCAGAACCAACAGAACAACAACAACAACCCACCACCACCACCTGTTGACCACTTAGCCCGTTTCCTTAGGCTGAATCCGCCGGTGTTTTCCAGTAGCACCGAGCCAATAGTAGCAGACGATTGGCTCCACAAGATAGGAAGGGAGTTGACCACTGCAGGATGCACGGATGGTGAGAAAGTGAAGTTTGCCGCACACCAGCTTGACGGACCCACGGCAGCATGGTGGGAGAATTTCACAGCCACTTACCCAGTTGACACTGTCACATGGGATCAGTTTCAGCAAGCTTTCCGCACTGCCCATGTTTCAGCAGGAGCTATGGCCATAAAGAAGCGTGAGTTTCGCAACTTACGCCAAGGAGGAAGGACTGTTGGCCAGTATGTGGAAGAGTTTAGTAAGCTAGCCCGTTATGCCCCAGATAACGTTGCTACGGATGCAGCCAAGCAGGAGAAGTTTCTGGAAGGACTGAATGATGAACTAAGCATGCAGTTGATGGTAGCGAGTTTCAACAACTACCAGGAGTTGGTAGATCGTGCCATCATGATTGAAGGGAAGCAACAGCAGATTGAGAACCGTAAGAGGAAGTATGGACAGGGGAAGTATAACTCTGGAGCCCAGCAGAAGCCCCTTTTTCCCCTAAACCGGGATTTAAGTTTCAGCACACCCATGGAGGAGGTAGCTCGCACAACCATAATGGCCACAAGAATGGTAATGGGAATGGAGGAAGCAACGGCCAGAACCGAACAACCCCATCAACCCCAACCAAGAGAGACCTGAGTCAAGTCACCTGTTTCAAGTGTTCGAAGACTGGACATTATGCCAATGAATGTCCTGAAGGCCAGAATGGAAATGGCAATGGAAGCTCTGGGAAGAAGCCGAACCCTTTCAATAGGGGACAGGTGAACCACGTTAATGTGGAGGAGATTGAAGATCAGCCCGATGCAGTAATCGGTAAGTTTTTGGTTAAGTCATTTACTGCACTCGTTCTTTTTGATACTGGTGCATCGCATTCATACATATCAAGGGGATTTGTGGAAAAGTATAGCCTGCCCACTAGGATTCTTAAAACACCTATGCTAGTAAGCTCGCCAGGAGCAGAACACATGGCCAGACAAGGATGTTTTCAAGTACCATTGAGTATAGGAAGGCATGTATTCCCAACGGATTTAATTATTCTGGAATCCCAAGGTCTGGATGTGATTCTTGGTATGGATTGGCTGTCGATGTATGGAGGAAACATCGATTGCGCCAGTAAGACAATTTTGCTTACCACACCAGAAGGAAGAAGGATCAAGTATGTATCCCGGCATGTGCCAAACAGGACACAAGTGAATTGCTTATCAGGAGTTGTGCAGGAGGAAGTACCAGTGGTAAAGGATTTTCCTGATGTATTTCCTGAGGAATTACCAGGCATGCCACCGGATAGAGACATTGAGTTTTTGATTGAGTTATTGCCAGGTACAGGCCCAATATCGAAGCGACCGTACCGGATGCCAGCAAAGGATTTGGTGGAAATTAAGAATCAGATTAAGGAGTTATTGGATAAAGGTTACATTCGCCCAAGTTCTTCACCTTGGGGATCACCCGTACTTCTAGTGGAAAAGAAGGATGGATCATTAAGGATGGTTGTAGATTATCGGGGATTGAATGAAGTAACCATCAAGAATAAGTACCCACTGCCAATGATCAACGATCTGTTTGATCGATTGCAAGGAGCTAAAGTGTTTTCCAAGATCGATTTGCGATCAGGGTACCATCAGTTGAAGATTCGAGAGCAGGACATACCTAAGACAGCATTCACCACAAGATATGGACTGTATGAGTATACCGTTATGTCATTTGGATTGACTAACGCACCTGCCTATTTTATGAACCTGATGAACAAAGTGTTTATGGAGTTTTTGGATAAGTTCGTCGTAGTGTTCATTGATGACATCCTAGTTTATTCAAGAATGAAGAGGAGCATAAGGAACATTTGCGTTTGGTTTTGGAGAAACTAAGGGAACATCAGTTATACGCCAAATTCAGCAAATGTGAGTTTTGGTTGAAGGAAGTTGGATTCCTCGGACACGTTATATCCGGAGAAGGTATAGCAGTGATCCCCAAAGGTTGAGACCGTAACCGTGGGAAGCACCAACAACAGTTGGAGAGATCCGGAGTTTTCTTGGACTCGCAGGATACTACCGGAGATTTATTGAGAATTTCTCAAAGATTGCGAAGCCTATGACGGAGTTGTTGAAGAAGGATACTAAGTTCAAATGGACTGAGGAGTGTGAGGCTAGTTTCCAGGAGTTGAAGAAACGATTGGTTACCTCACCGGTATTGATTTTGCCAGATCAGACCAAGGATTATGAGGTGTATTGCGACGCTTCACGTCGAGGACTTGGAGCAGTGCTTATGCAGGAAGGGAGAGTTGTTTCGTATGCTCACGACAACTGAAGCCTCATGAGTTGAATTATGCCACGCATGATTTGGAGTTAGCAGCCGTAGTGCATGCATTGAAGACATGGAGACATTTCCTCATTGGAAATCATTGTGAGGTGTACACGGATCACAAGAGTTTGAAGTACATTTTCACGCAGAAGGAGTTGAACCTCAGACAAAGGAGATGGTTGGAGCTCATCAAGGATTATGACATGAGATTGCATTACCATCCCGGAAAAGCTAATGTAGTAGCTGACGCATTGAGCCGTAAGAGCCATGTCAACACCCTAGTGACGGAGAAGTACCAAGAGTGTTAGACAGAAAACCTTCGTGAACTATTTCCAAACATATCCGAGAGGCTATGTAGCAGCATTGGAGATTCAGTCAACATTGATGGATAAGATCAGAGAAGCTCAGAAATCTGACAAGGAGATTGCTGCTATAAAGGAGAAATTGAGCGAAAGGAAAAGCAAAGGGATTTCGTGAGGATGAGCACGACACCTTATGGTTTGAGGACCGTGTTTATGTGCCCAATGACCCGGAGATCAGGAAGTTGATTTTGCAGGAGGCACATGAATTCACCATATTCGATTCACCCAGGGAATACCAAGATGTATTTGGATTTGAAGGAAACATTCTGGTGGACCGGAATGAAGAAGGATATTGCAGCGTATGTAGCAGTTTGTGACGTATGTCAGAGAGTAAAAGCAGAACATCAAAAGCCAGCAGGATTGTTACAACCACTGCCGATACCCGAATGGAAGTGGGATAAGATAGGCATGGATTTTATCACAGGGCTACCCAGGACAAAAGCCGGATATGACTCGATATGGGTAGTAGTTGATCGTTTGACGAAGGTAGCACATTTCATTCCAGTTAAGACCACTTACACCAGTGCTAAGTTGGCAAAGATATACATGACTAGAATCATTTGTTTGCATGGAGTTCCGAGGAAGTATCGTATCAGATACAGTTTTCGTTCATGACAACAGTTACGAAGTTGGAGACCGTCAATTCTTTGGACCAGATTTGATTAAGGAGTCAGAACGGAAGGTTAAGTTGATTCGCGATAGGCTCAAGGTAGCCCAGTCCAGGCAGAAGAGCTATGCAGATTCTAAACGCAAGGAGACAGTTTACGAAACCGGAGACAGAGTTTACCTTCGAGTATCCCCACTTCGAGGAGTTAAGCGTTTTGGAGTTAAGGGAAAGTTAGCACCGCGTTTCGTTGGACCATTTAAGATCGTGAAACGTATGGGAGAAGTCGCTTATAAGTTGGAATTACCCAGAAGGACTGTCAGGAGTTCATGATGTATTCCATGTTTCTCAGCTGAAGAAATGTCACGCCGAGATGGCGGAGGTACCGCTAAGAGATACAGTGCCATTAGAAGCAATTCAGTTAAAGGATGACCTAACATATGAGGAGAAGCCAGTCAAGATTCTCGATGTTGCCAGTAGAGTTACTCGCAGCAAGGTTATCAAGTTTTGCAAAGTTCAGTGGAACCACCACTCAGAAGATGAAGCCACCTGGGAGAGAGAAGAAGATTTGCTCAAAGACCACCCTCACCTATTTTCTAGCCAACCCGAATCTCGAGGGCGAGATTCATCTTAAGGGGGGTAGGTTTGTAACATCCCAAATTTTCAATTTGGAATGTTATACACTAGATCATATGCATATCATATTTTCTTGCATTTTGGTTGATCCTAGAAATTTCACGCAACTCAAGGACCCTCGGAGAGAGTTGGAGATTTCGTTATTTTCATATTTGAGAGTTTTCTCGAAGTTTGAAAATAGGATCATTTGATTTATTTATTTTATCTTCAATAATTTTTCCGGTGTCAAAAATATATGAGAGAGGGAATAATATGACTTTCCCAAATTTAGGAAAAATGAAGATTTAATAAATAGATCAATTTTTGTTTGCCGAGTTTTATTTGCATTTTATTTGGATAGGGAAAAATGCGCGTTTTTGAAAATTGCATTTTAGGTCCGGAGAAAAGTTCATTTTGTTCGGCTCATTTTTAGGAGTCGGGGAAAATTTACTTTAGATTTTTCGGAGTTCGTTTAGATCCCTTTTTTGTTTTTTTTCTGCGCGAGGAAACTATTTAAAAAAAAATTGAGCAGCGCCTTGGGCCAAAGGCCCAAGCCAAGCCACCTACCGCCGCGCTCCCAGGCGCCAGGCGCCGAGCCAGGAGCCGGTCGGCCGCCGCCGCCTCTTGCTAGGACCGAATCCTTTTAGGATTCTAGGGCGCCCCCTTGTCCCTTCCTTATTTCGTTTTCTTTAGTCCTACTCCGTTTATTTTCTAGATCTTTCCTACTCCTATTCTAATTCCTTGTCCTCTACCCCAAGTAAACCCCTCCCCTCCCCAATATAAATACCCAAGCACCCCCCCCTCTAAACACATCAAATCAAAGCTCGCCTCCACACCGCGCCTTGCACCGCGCCCCGCGCCGCATCACACCGCGCCCTGCGTCACCGCCGCCGCGCCGCCGCCGCACCCTGCCGCCCCACACCCGCGCCGCCGCCGCACCTTGCCCACGCCGCCGCCCCACGCCCACGCCGCCGGAGCCCCTTGCCGGAGACCTCGCCAAGGTGCCCCGCGCTACATCTATTCTTTTTCTCGGATCGTTTTCTTCTAATCGTTCCGATTCTTTCTTTCTCTAAACCGTCAGTTTTCTAGATCAGTTTTTTCGATCGGGTTTTTCTCTCCGAAACCCCTAGATCGGATTCCGTTTTCTTCTCCGATTTAGTTGCCTTTGGACCGTTCGCCGGACCGTTCGTCCTAACGAACGTGATCACCGGATTCTTCTAGGTTAACGAACGTCCGTTCGTTTAACCGTTCTTCTTTTTCTTTTCGTCGGATTTATTCGCGATCGCGATCTCTCAGATCCCTCTCTTCCTAGTCTTTCTTTCGCTCGTTTATCGGAATCAGGTGATTCAAGCGCCTGGAGTTTCGTCTCGAAACCGCCGTTCCGTCTAATCAACTTGAACAAGCTTTTGTTACAGTAAAATTTTGACCTAGATTCAACTTGCTAGAACCGAGTTGTTTTCTTCCGCCGTTTGTTTTTCGTTCTTTCTTTGCAAC
This sequence comes from Triticum urartu, assembly GCF_003073215.2. Classification (NCBI taxonomy): domain Eukaryota; kingdom Viridiplantae; phylum Streptophyta; class Magnoliopsida; order Poales; family Poaceae; genus Triticum; species Triticum urartu. The sequence goes on along the minus strand of NC_053023.1, from coordinate 287,263,202 downwards.
CGGAGTTCTTAAGTTGAACTACCTGGTTCGTTCTCTTGTTCGAGTTTTACCTGTGCATTAGATGAGTACTTATTGTATGCTTGTTGTTTGTCTGCGATAGATTACCCGGATTGCGCCGCTTGTTACTTCGAAACCCTAGGACTCGCGGATCATCAGCAAGGCAAGTAACACTTTGATCATACCTTTTCTACAACCCATGTTTTATTGCATTAGATCAATCCTCACACATTGCATGATTAGGATCTAATTAAATTGTGGGATGGGAAGTAGATGAGGTAGTACCTATTACCTGTATTATATGAAACCTTTGGGAGTTACTTCTACGTTTGCTTATTATGCCATGCTATGCTAGTAGACGTGGATTGGGTGAGTGATATCCATGACAGATGTGAGATTGATAATTTAATGGTTTATCTAAGGTGGCAACTTAAACACACATCTGGGTGGATTGAGGCACCTGATGTCTATCAGGACTTGCCTGTTTTTTTTGGACCGCCACCCAGGCTCAAAGGGATCATAAGATAATTCATGCTAGAAACTTCCGTGTGCAGCCACATGCTACTATGGGCTCTGGCATAGTTGACTAAGTTGTGCGAACTCTTACGGGGTGGACTAGCAGATGTAGGGGATGTAGGTGTACCGGTCTACCCCACATGTAAGGTGCTAGTGCTTCTGAAAGACTATGTCTCGGTCATCCGTTTCTCAAACACCATGTAGTGCGAGAAACCAAACGGAGGCGATCGAGTCATGTGGGGAAAAGTGCGCAAACCTCTGCAGAGTAACAAACTAATCATGATTAGCCGTGTCCCCGGTTATGGACAACTTGAGTATCTAGTACTTGAATATCATTGTGAATCTCAACATGTTACCTCTAATTAATGTTATTGGGTTTTAATTATTTTTAATTGGGATTGAGAATGCTGTCAACCATTCTCAATGTTTCACAACCAACCATGATAGTTAAATAAATTTATTCCTTTGCAGTAGGGAAAAACTGGCTTTACGCAAAAACTGTAACCATAGAGCTTTCCACCAGGCATATATGCATATAGTATAGCTGTTTCATTCCATTACTCTCTATGTGTTACTTTGCCAGCATATTCCATGTGCTGACCCGTTTTCGGGCTGCAACGTTAATGTTGCAGACTTTTCAGACGACGATTGAGGTGTTTAGGTCGTGGCCCTATACTCAGTGATGCCGCTGGAGTTGATGGACCCATTTATCTTCCAAGTCTTCCGCTGTTATCTTTAAAATATGGCCTTAAGTCATATTTATTGTAATAAGTTCTTTTTCAACCATCGATGTAATAAGTGTGTGATTGCAACTCTGCTATAAAACCTCGATGTACTGTGTGGTGTCAGCATTACTGATCCAGGGATGACACCGTAGCACAGTAGACGTGATCCATTCGGGTCAGGTCACTACAAAATGCTGCATTTTTTGTAGTAATTCACGTTGATAATATGGTGGAACCCAACGAGTACGCATAGCAGTTTTCAAAGCAACCCAAGTAGCTGGAATAGGATATAATCTACAATTCTCAGACCACCAAACACATGCAAAACTAGTGAATGCACAAACAGCACCAGGAACACGTCTCTCCTCGGGATATTGTAAACATGTAAATCGTTGTTCAGTTTCTAACTCCCATGTAAGATATATATCAAGAACATATCTACCCTCAAATGGTGGAATGTTCAATTTCAGTTTAGGGAGATGGTCATGATCACGTACCTGAGGGTGAGCCCTACTATTGCCATTATTTGCATGTGGATGACCTAGTGGTTGTGGTGCTGGTGGTTGCACGTAGTTCTGATTTTGATCAACCTCATCCTCGTAATCTCCCGCAAAATCATCCTCCTCCGCATCAGCAGTAGGAGCCACAGAAGTATCAACAACAGCACCAACAGTTTGGCCAGGTGCAAGAGGGAGACGGCTCGCTCGGCGGAGGGCTGTTTCGCGACGTGGAGGTAGTGATTGTTGTTGTTGTTGTAGTGGTGCGTTAGGTGCAGCCGGTGGTGGTGGTGGAAGACGCGCGAGAAATTCATTAAACCTGTTATCGAGCTTTGTTTCGAATGTCTTCTCCATGCCATCTATCTTCTCCATGGCCTCTTCAAATCTTTTTAGCGCATCTTGCGCCTGTCCACTCATCATTTGCTGAAATTTATCATGCAACTCCTTATTCGTCATGTTCTCCCAGTCTGTCTCGTCGGCTTGTGATCCTGCCATGGTTAGAAACAATAGAAACACACAAGAATATGATCCTACAGACTGCTAACAAGAGGTGGTGGTGGTGTCACAAATCCGTGAAGCAAATCTCAAATTCTTACCAGTTCTTACCCAGCAGCAGGCGGTGATCGGCAACCGTCGTAGTCAAAACTCTCAAAGCTTGGATAGAGCGATTACCAGGGAGAGTCAAATGCACGACGTAGATGTATGTGGAGCTGGGAAGGCTTATAATATGGTAGCAAAAAGGGTCGGCAATAATCAATTCAGAGATGCAAAGTTGAATAAACGCTCAACGACGGTACTGTGCTGGTCCTAGGCTAGATTGTGCTAGAGACACGTGCCTAGAACACTGACAAAATCACAACACCGCACGTAAACAAGGGAGGAGCACGCTCTGAATTTTTTTTTATTTTTTTGCACTTTTTTCCTCTTTTTTTTTTTGCTCCGCAACAATTTTTTTTCGAAAAAGTCTACAAATGGTCTAAAAACTGCCTAGCCAGAATTTTCCAGACTTCGTTTTTTTTAGTTTGGAACTATTTTTCTTCTGCGAGTAGCACGAAAGTTCGGGAGTCCTACTCTGTCACGACTCGGAGTATCGCGAGATCTGGAAATCCAAAACAGAGTAACAAAATACTGGACTCGGACTAGAACTAGTGGCGGAGATGAATCTGGTGGAACTCGGACTAGTGGCGGCGATGAATCTGGTGGAACTCGGACTGGTGGCGTATATATGTTGCAGGTGGACTCGGATTGGCGTGATGGCGGTGGATATGTGGTATATGGAAGCGGCGATGATGATGGTGGTATATGGAAGCGGCGACGATGATGGTGGTATATGGCAGCGGTGATGATGATGATGCGGCGGCGGCATGACTACTTGTGAACAGAACTAGAAACTCTAAAGGACTAGACACTAAGACCAGCAACTAGACACGACGATGCAACCGCAAACTCAACAATTCAAAACCCTAAAAAGATTATGCAATGGCTCAGATTGGTTCAGATATGATGAACTAACCCTAATTTTTTGTGGCTTTTTCGTGGACTGTAGGTATGAAGAACAGACTCGACCTAAACTACAACAAACTGTAAAATCTCACCGAGCAGCCTGAAAATCTGATACCACTTGATAGAGGCGAAGGTGTCCCGATGTTTCTATGAGATAGATATCGTTTTCTGTGGGAGTCGACTTTGACGATCCGACTACGAACGTGCGAAAACATCGCGCCTTAGCAATCGCTAAACCAGCTTCCGAGGGTTATTGACCACGCCAAAGCAGGATCAACCTGACCACGAGTGTCTATTTCCTGCGAGTAAACAAAGAACAAGCAAGAAACTGAGATTGCAATCTGGATATTGCAAATAAAAGAGGAAAGCTTGATTAATGAAGGTGGGGTTCTGTCACGTCTTGGTCTGGTCGTTGGACACAAACTGTAACGCACTCGATGCGGCTATATCTCCCACGTGTCGAAGCACGACTTAGAGGCATAACCGCATTGAAAGCAATGTCGCAAGTGAGGTAATCTTCACACAACCCATGTAATACATAAGGGAAAGAGATGCATAGTTGGCTTACAATCGCCACTTCACACAATACATGAATAAAGCATTACATCATCCAAATACAATCAAGGCCCGACTAAGGAGCCAAAATAAAAGAAGACTACCCCAAATGCTACACAGATCCCCGATCGACCCCAACTGGGCTCCACTACCGATCAACTAGACTGAAACAACACAAAGGACAAGATCTTCATCGAGCTCCTCCTTGAGCTTGGTTGCGTCATCTGCACGGTATCATCGGTACCTGCAATCTGGTTTTGGAAGTATCTGTGAGTCACGGGGACTCAGCAATCTCACACCCTCGCGATCAAGACTATTTAAGCTTATAGGAAGGGTAAAAGGTATGAGGTGGAGCTCCAGCAAGAAACTAGCATATATGGTTGCTAAACATACGCAAATGAGAGCGAGAAGAGAAGGCAAGGCACGGTCGATAAAACTATGACCAAGAAGTGATCCTAGAACAACCTACATCAAGCATAACTCCAACACCGTGTTCACTTCCCGGACTCCGCCGTAAAGAGACCATCACGGTTACACACGCGGTTGGTGCATTTTAGTTAAGGTCAACTTCAGGTTTTCTACAACTGGACATTAACAAATTCCCATCTGCCTATAACCCGGGCACGGCTTTCGAAAGTTCATAACCCTGCAGGGGTGTCCCAACTTAGCCCATCACAAGCTCTCATGGTCAACGAAGGATATTCCTTCTAGCGGGAAGACCCGATCAGACTCGGAATCTCGGTTACAAGACATCCTCGATAATGGTAAAACAAGTCCAGCAAGACCGCCCGATGCGCCAACATCCTGATGGGAGCTGCACATATCTTGTTCTCAGGGCAACACCGGATAAGCAATCCGTACAACTAAAACCAGCCCTCGAGTTTCCCCGAGGTGGCACTGCAAGGGGCTCTAATTTGGACCAACACTTAGACAAGCATTGGCCCGGGTGTTTAAAATAAAGATGACCCTAGGGCTGGCCTAACCCAAGGGAAAAAAGGCTAGGTGGCAAATGGTAAAACCAATGTTGGGCCTTGCTAGAGGAGTTTTATTCAATGCGAACTGTCAAGGGGTTCCCATTATAACCCAACCGCGTAAGGAACGCAAAATCCGGGAACATAACACCGATATGACGGAAACTAGGGTCGCAAGAGTGGAACAAAACACCAGGCATAAGGCCGAGCCTTCCACCCTTTACCAAGTATATAGATCCATTAATTAGATAAGAGATATTGTGATATCCCAACAAGTAAACATGTTCCAACAAGGAACAACATCTCCATGTTCCAACAAGGAACAAACTTCAATCCTCACCTGCAACTAACAATGCTATAAGAGGGGCTGAGCAAAGCGGTAACATAGCCAAACAATGGTTTGCTAGGACAAGGTGGGTTAGAGGCTTGGTTCAACAATATGGGAGGCATGATAAGCAAGTGGTAGGTATCGCAGCATAGGCATAGCAAAAGAGCGAGCAACTAAGCAAGCAAAGATATAAGTGATTTCAAGGGTATGGTCATCTTGCCTGAGATCCCGCAAGGAAGAAGAATGAGTCCACGAAGAAGACAAACGGACATTGTCGAACGAATCCTCACAACTTGACGTTACCGGATTACCGAGATGAAGTGCACCGGAAAGAAAGCAAACAACATAGCAAACAACCACCACATAAACATGGCATGATGCACTAGCAAGTATGAAGCATGTCCGGTTTAAATATGCATGACATGGGAAAGTGCAACAACCAAAACTACAAATTAAGTGGAGCTCAATATGCAACGGGTTGCATATTGACGGAACACCACATCAATTATTTAGTTCTCTCCCGGTTAGGTACTCAACAATATTAAATGTTGGTTAACATGGCAAGAGGTGAAGCATAACAAAACTATACCATTTAAACAATTTAAATGGGGCCGGATATAACAAACAACAAATCCGGTAAATCCCCATATGCATTACCAATTTAATGCAACAACAATTTTAAGCATTTTTAATTGTTGTTATCATGATGCGGATGACATGAACAAGTTTATGCAATTTTTATTAAAAGTTGACAAGAGCATTATGAAGCATTTGTCATCGTGGCGGAAATGAAAGGGGTGCCACGGCAACGATCACGAAAACGGTGCCACGGCAGCGTTCCGGTTCCGGTAACTCGATTGAGATACCGATGCAAAGGAGAAGTGTGCGGATGCGTGCAAAAGATGCTGGGGCGCTCCCGGATTCCGGGTGGCCCACGAGTTGGTGACAAGGAAACGAGTGACGATTTGGACACGGTGCAAACACGAGCATCTCAAACATTGCAAGCACTCGTTCATGGACGTCGTCTCGGGGTTATACCTTCGAAGCATGCATTATCGAAACGGATCGAGTTCGGCGGTAGGGGTACACGTGTCGAAGGGGAAGTAGTTGTTCACGGGGTCGTCGTGGGAAGTAGCGGTTCACGCGACAGTAGTTGAACTTGACGTTTGCGTTACATGGGTCTTCGGCGACGGTTGTCGTACATGGTTTGGAGTGGTACTTGCTTCTTCGGACTTGTCGGTCTCGATTCTTGCGACGGTAGCGGTATACGTCTCGTTTTCGGAGAGGTACTTGGGGTCATTTGAACTTGTCGGTCTCGTCATCTCGAAGGGGTGCTTGATGTTCTTAGCGATTCTGAAGATGACGGTAGAGGTACACTAGTTGTAGGCGTACTTGTCGGATCCACGACGATGGTAGAGGTACAAACGATCTCACGGTACTTGGGACGTCATGGAACTTGGCGCTTGCGGTATTGATAGCTCGAAGGGGTACTTGGCGTGTCTGAGGTCTCCGGCCGTAGTGGTACTTGATAATACGGGTAGTCGAACTTGACGAAAAACAGGTCTCCTCGGGGACATGATGCATCCGAATTCTTTGGGTTTGTAGTAGTACTTGGCGTTCGGAGTCGGGGTCTTGCCGGTCTTGATGGTCTTTTGATACGAAATGAAGCATCACAAGGCCTCGGTTGGGCAGCAGCAAGGGGGCGATGGTGGTGGACAATGGCAGGAAGCAGACACGGGGCTCGTCTGATTACCGACAGGAGCGGGGCTAGTGGAACTCCATGGGGCGGCAGCCATGGCGTTCCTGATAGGCGGGCGAGGCAGCGCAGGCCTCTGGAGGACCACGGGCGCGCAAGGAGGCAAGATGGTGTGGTCTAGAAGGATCATGCCCGACCAAAGACGGGAGCTACAACGGCAAACATGCGGTTGGGCGTGACAGAGAGAAGCAAGAGCTTCGGGCGCAAGGAGGACACGCCTGATGGTAGCGTGGCAACCGGAGGGGTCGCAGGCGAGGAGATCCTCTTCTGCGTGCATGCGCGCGACGGGTAGCAACGGGGTCGGCCGACGGCAACGGGCGCAACCATGGAGACCAGGCACTGGGCGGCGACTGGCTGGAGGAGGACATGCAGCTCGCGGGAGGAATTGGCGTGGGGGGCTCCTCTCAGGTGCGCGAGCAAGGAGAGGGGAGAGAGATGGGGAACGGGCGCGGGGCCTCGCTGGAGCTTGCAGGCAGCCGCGCGGTCGACGAGGTCGGCAGGGAAGCCTCTGGCGCGAGGATGGACGAGCTCCTGGACGAGGAATGGTTGGACAAGAAGAGCACGTAGGAGGAAGAGAGCGAGAGGAGGAAAAGAAGAGGTTGGCGGCGCTGGTGGGAACGACCGAACGAGGAGGGGATCGGCCAGGAGAGGGTTTCGCTCGGGCCTAGGGTTAGCAGCGTTAGGTGGGCTTGGGGCCGGCCCAGTAGAGAGGAGGGGTCAGCTGGGCTTGTTGGATTGGGCTCTCCCTCTCCTCTCTTTCTTCTTTAATCGAAAAGTAATAGATAGAGAGGAAAAAGAAGGGGGGTTAGGGAAAAGAGTTTGAGCAGGAGGACAATTTTCCTAGACTCATAAAAAATAAACATGACCACAGAAAAATAGAAGTGGCCAGATTGCAGGAATTAAATTCAAATTCATTTGAATATAATTCAAATGGTTTTGAATTGGGACTAGGTTCGGTGTGGCAAAAAATGTTTGGGTTTTTTGATGGAGCTCCGGAATATGATGAAATAATATATTGCAATGTTGGAGACCAAGAATTAAGATACCAAAGGCATTGGGATATTTTGCAAGTGTGTTTGCGGTGAATCCAAACGAATGGAATATTTTTATTTAGCTCCCTAATATTGGGAGGATATGTTATAAAGAGAATTACCATGTGAATTCCCTCGATTTAAATGGACCGAAGATCCATGCAATTTATTTAGTTGAGTTGCAAAAGATTTATGAGATGATGGCATGATGACATGATGCAATGCACATGATGCAACGAACCAAACAAATCACACGACGAAACCCGAAAACCCTGGAAGGCATCTGAAGCTCCGGTCTTGGGGCGTTACAACACTCCATCACTACGAGAGGATCTCGTCCCGAGATCTAGAATGGCACCGGAGGGAGAACGGAAGAGAAAGAGGAGAGGTAAAACTAAGATGCTTCTTTGACAAACGAGTGAGATCAAAGAACCTTGAAAAGTTGAACAAATTGAAAGAAAGAATACAACGGAGATGAAGGAAGTTGAAAACACTCCGGTTGAAAAGGGATGCAAGACTTGATAAGATGAAGGAACTTGAGTAGATAACACAATACTCCGGTTAAATAGATAAGCATGAAAAGAACACGATCCTAACAAAACAAGAAGATGGGTTGAATTGAGCAACATCACAATGCCTCCGGATCAAGGAATAAAAGGTAGATCGTCGGAACAAAAGAACGGAGAAGAAAAACAACATGTTCTACCTCCGTTGAGCTTGAAAAGCATCTTAAAGAGAAGGGTCGCACGGAGTTGTTGGAAAACCAACAACGAAAAGAACAATGTTGTAGTGGACTTATGGAAAACATCTCGAAATTATGAGGTGAAATTCTGCCACTACTAGAAGCAATAGATTGGATTGATAAGAACAAGTAGACGAGAAAACTTATCTCACCGGGAGGATAAACGAAGAACTTGGGTCATTTATAAGCACCATAGATAGCAACAATCCTTAGGGAAGGCTTTAGGTGAAATATAACCCAAGATACTCCAGCGATGAGGTAGATGGATTTAAAATATCTCATTCTTAACAACATGTGAATCATGGAACATGAACTCAAATTATCAAGAATGACATAATACCACCTCCAAAGATACGGTGGAAAGAAATTGCACTCTGGATTGCAAGATGAAGAATGCTTGAGCTTCTCTGAAAAGAATCTCAATGAACAGTTCGAGAAGGAATTAAATCCTTGATGAACCAACATGTAGAGCCTCCATGAAGAACTCCGGTAAACAAAAGGATAACGAAAAGAAAGAGAAGTTGAAAACACAAGGTGAAACCTTGTAATGATTTAGATGGATCTCCGTGACAATTAGACCTTGGAACTCCGAGAAAGAAAAGATGAAACAAATGAAACCGAGAATTTGATGAGCCTCCAGAATAAAGAATTAATCACTTGGAAGAAACAGGAGTAAGAATTACATTATGCGTATCCCTCATCAATTAAAATTGATGACAAGCAATGGATTTGGCATACTACTTATTCTTGTAGCGCAAACTTGAGAAGGTCTTCAACGAACCACCGGTAGGATTGGAAAAAGACGAATGAATTGATATGATAAACAAAGGAAGAGGAACTCTTGAACGAACCACCGTAAGAATTGAAAATGAATGAAGAGAAGATAAAGAAACACCGGGAAGAATTATAAAATGAACGAAGATGCTTGAGAGGATTTAGATACATGAGAACAAAGAGATCACGATCCGATTAGAGATCACTTGAACGAAACACCGGTAAGATTGGAGAATGATAACTGAAAGCTGAGAATGAATAAACCTGAATTTATTGACTCCAGATAGCAAACTGAGAACACTCTTGAATTGCTCCGGAAGGATGAAAATATTTCCCACAATCAAAAACAATTATGAGAGGATGGCCTCAAACTAGAATCATGAATCTTGAGGAGAATTGAGCAAGATTAAAGAGAAACTCTTCTTTGGTCTTCAAAATCCGAGAATGACGATGAGGAACACCACCAAGAGTTGTTGAGATACTCCGGGAGAATGAAAAGCGAAGAGGTAGAGCCAACAATGAATAGAATTTGAAAACGATCTTGGAGAAGGCATTTGACTGATGATAACCCATTCTTACATCTAACTTCAAAAAGAATTTAGGATAGCTCCGGGAAAATAGAAGAGTCAGGTAAGATCCTGGAAAAGACCTGTGGGCCCACTCAAGAGAAACACCATTGAAATGATTTAAAAGAGAGAATGCACCGGTTGAATTAAAATGGCTTGAATGAGATACCAATCTCGAAAGAGCTTGACCGAATGCAGAGTGGAAACACGAATCTTCGAGATATCTTGAGCACTCTGGAACAATAGAATAGCGAGCGTGGAATGATTATGAGGTGCACCGGCATGAGAGGGTATTTGAAACAAGGAAAAGGATATGATCCACAAAGCTTGAATTGGTCCCACCAGAGAAGAAAGAGAATGAATAATGATGAACTTGAGGTTCCGTTAGGATCTTCATGAGAATCACCGGATAAGAATATTGACGGAAAAGAATGGAGAGACTTCACATGAATAAAATGGATACTTGATTCAGAAATTTGAGTCCTTGAAGGAAAAGGGTGGGTGGGCGGGAAAAACAAAGGCAACTTGGAGACAGATGAAACAAACACCATTGAGAAGACTTGAGTTGATCTTGCGAATGTTGAAATGATAGGATCCACTTGAAGAGAAAACTCGCCGGTTGAAAAGGATTGACATGACAATCTCGATTATCAAGAAGGATTAGTATTCACATCGGGGTATGAGAACACCGCTTGGAAAAACTATGGAATGAACATTTGACTTCGAAGCAACTCGAATACCACAACTCAAAACAAAACAAGGATTGGCTTGCAGAATAAGCCAGAACAAACATATGATAGATATTTCGTCCGAAGTTTTCGTGGTGGGGCCTACACGGGCTCGATCGTACATCACCATCATGTACAAGGAAGTGCACATGACATACGAAGCGTCCCCGAGTCGGCATAGCCAAGGACTCTTTAAGACACAACGAGACAACTGTAAAACCAACCGTGAATAGGCGGACCACTAGACGTGGAACCCCAATTTCAAATCATACATCTGTCGGAAAGATATCCTAAGAGCTACTTGAATTCCCACTTATAAACTCCCGAAATTTTCCCAGTTATGCAATCAGGTGTTGGGGATACAGGGGAAGCATAATATCTCACCCAAAACTAACAAATCCTACATCCAGTTGTATCCATCCTTCAACACATAACCAAGAAACCTTCGGAAATCATCTACCTCAACCTTCGAAAAGCATCCGTCATACGAGTTATGGCAATACTCCCGAACTCCCACCCTAGTACTGGGTGGCGTCGAGGTTATCTCACCAACAACTTCATAAAAGAGATTTTCGATGTCGGCGAAACTAAACTCAGCTATTCCAGAACTGCAACGATAAAATTGTGACGAAAACACCTCGGAGCTCAACTCCCCGGGACACTGCCACAACCCCTAAATGTCAGGAGGCACCAAGAACAATGTTCTCTTCACAAAACCATCGGAATGATTCCAAGATACCCGCGTGATCCTAAATTTTTTTAGTGAAATCTGAGAAGAGAAGAGTCAAAACTCTACATCAGGATGCCTCACCAGAGCGACGAAGGGACCGAGGAGTAAAAAGAAGACCTAACTCTCCAATATATATAATTCCTAAATGACTCAAAACAATTCTAGACTCAACAACGCCAGCGATTCGATCAAGCAGGGGGCTCCTAAGGTCGGGGAAGGCTCTGATTACCAACTTATAATGCTCTCGATGCGGCTATATCTCCCACGTGTCGAAGCACGACTTAGAGGCATAACCGCATTGAAAGCAATGTCGCAAGTGAGGTAATCTTCACACAACCCATGTAATACATAAGGCAAAGAGATACATAGTTGGCTTACAATCGCCACTTCACACAATACATGAATAAAGCATTACATCATCCAAATACAATCAAGGCCCGACTACGGAGCCAAAATAAAAGAAGAATACCCCAAATGCTACACAGATCCCAGATCGACCCCAACTGGGCTCCACTACTAATCAACTAGACTGAAACAACACAAAGGACAAGATCTTCATCGAGCTCCTCCTTGAGCTTGGTTTCGTCATCTGCACGGTATCCTCGGCACCTGCAATCTGGTTTTGGAAGTATCTGTGAGTCACGGGGACTCAGCAATCTCACACCCTCGCGATCAAGACTATTTAAGCTTATAGGAAGGGTAAAAGGTATGAGGTGGAGCTCCAGCAAGAAACTAGCATATATGGTTGCTAAACATACGCAAATGAGAGCGAGAAGAGAAGGCAAGGCATGGTCGATAAAACTATGACCAAGAAGTGATCCTAGAACAACCTACGTCAAGCATAACTCCAACACCGTGTTCACTTCCCGGACTCCGCCGGAAAGAGACCATCACGGTTACACACGCGGTTGGTGCATTTTAGTTAAGGTCAACTTCAGGTTTTCTACAACCGGACATTAACAAATTCCCATCTACCCATAACAGCGGGCACGGCTTTCAAAAGTTCATAACCCTGCAGGGGTGTCCCAACATAGCCCATCACAAGCTCTCACGGTCAACGAAGGATATTCCTTCTAGCGGGAAGACCCGATCAGACTCGGAATCCCGGTTACAAGACATCCTCGACAATGGTAAAACAAGTCCAGCAAGACCGCCCGATGCGCCGACATCCTGATGGGAGCTGCACATTTCTCGTTCTCAGGGCAACACGTGATAAGCAATCTGTACAACTAAAACCAGCCCTCGAGTTTCCCCGAGGTGGGGCTGCGAGGGGCTCTAGTTTGGACCAACACTTAGACAAGCATTGGCCCGGGGGTTTAAAATAAAGATGACCCTTGGGCTGGCCTAACCCAAGGGAAAAATAGGCTAGGTGGCAAATGGTAAAACCAATGTTGGGCCTTGTTGGAGGAGTTTTATTCAATGCAAACTGTCAAGGGGTTCCCATTATAACCCAACCGCGTAAGGAACGCAAAATCCGGGAACATAACACCAATATGACGGAAACTAGGGTCGCAAGAGTGGAACAAGCCACCAGGCATAAGGCCGAGCCTTCCACCCTTTACCAAGTATATAGATCCATTAATTAGATAAGAGATATTGTGATATCCCAACAAGTAAACATGTTCCAACAAGGAACAACATGTCCATGTTCCAACAAGGAACAAACTTGAATCTTCACCTGCAACTAACAATGCTATAAGAGGGGCTGAGCAAAGCGGTAACATAGCCAAACAACGGTTTGCTAGGACAAGGTGGGTTAGAGGCTTGGTTCAACAATATGGGAGGGATGATAAGCAAGTGGTAGGTATTGCAGCATAGGCATAGCAAAAGAGCGAGCAACTAAGCAAGCAAAGATAGAAGTGATTTCGAGGCTATGGTCATCTTGCCTGAGATCCCGCAAGGAAGAAGAACGAGTCCACGAAGAAGATAAACGGACGTTGTCGAACGAATCCTCACAACACGATGTTACCGGATTACCGAGACGAAGTGCACCGGAAAGAAAGCAAACAACATAGTAAACAACCACCACATAAACATGGCATGATGCACAACCAAGTATGATGCATGTCCGGTTTAAATATGCATGACATGGCAAAGTGCAACAACCAAAAATACAAATTAAGTGGAGCTCAATATGCAACGGGTTGCATATTGACGAAATACCACATCAATTATTTAGTTCTCTCCCGGTTAGGTACTCAACTATATTAAATGTTGGTTAACATGGCAAGAGGTGAATCATAAAAAAACTATAACATTTAAACAATTTAAATGGGGCCGGATATAACAAACAACAAATCCGGTAAATCCCCATATGCATTACCATTTTAATGCAAAAACAATTTTAAGCATTTTTAATTGTTGTTATCATGATGCGAATGACATGAACAAGTTTATGCAATTTTTATTAAAAGTTGACAAGAGCATTATGAAGCATTTGTCATCATGGCGGAAACGAAAGGGGTGCCACGGCAACGATCACGAAAAGGGTGCCACGGCAGCGTTTTGGTTCCGGTAACTCGATTGAGATACCGATGCAAAGGAGAAGTGTGCGGATGCATGCAAAAGATGCTGGGGCGCTCCCGGATTCCGGGTGTCCCACGAGTTGGTGACAAGGAAACGAGTGACAATTTGGACATGGTGCAAACACGAGCATCTCAAACATCGCAAGCATTCGTTCACGGACGTCGTCACGGGGTTACACCTTCGAAGCGTGCATTATCGGAACAGATCGAGTTCGGCGGTAGGGGTACACATGTCGAAGGGGAAGTAGTTGTTCACAGGGTCTTCGTGGGAAGTAGCGGTTCACGCGATGGTAGTTGAACTTGACGTTTGCGTTACACGAGTCTTCGGCGACGGTTGGCATACATGGTTCAGAGTGGTACTTGCTTCTTCGGACTTGTCGGTCTCGATTCTTGCAACGGTAGCGGTATACGTCTCGTTTTCGGAGAGGTACTTTGGGTCATTTGAACTTTTCGGTCTCGTCATCTCGAAGGGGTGCTTGATGTTCTTAGAGATTCCGATGACGACGGTAGAGGTACACTTGATGTAGGGGTACTTGTCGGATCCACGGCGATGGTAGAGGTACAAACGTTCTCAGGGTACTTGGGACGTCGTGGAACATGGCGCTTGCGGTATTGATAGCTCGAAGGGGTACTTGACGAAAAACAGGTCTCCTCAGGGACTTGATGCATCCGAATTCTTCGGGTTTGTAGCAGTACTTGGCGTTCGGAGTCGGAGTCTTGCCGGTCTTGATGGTCTTTTGATACGAAACGAAGCATCACAAGGCCTCGGTTGGGTAGCAGCAAGGAGGCGATGGTGGTGGATAGTGGCAGGAAGCAGACACGGGGCTCGTCTGATTCCCAATAGGATCGGGGCCAGTGGAACTCCATGGGGCGGCAGCCATGGCGTTCCTGATAGGCGGGCGAGGCAGCGCAGGCCTTTGGAGGACCACGGGCGCGCGAGGAGGCAAGATGGTGCGGTCCAGAAGGATCATGCCCGACCAAAGGCAGGAGCTACATCGGCAAACAAGCGGTTGGGCGCGACAAAGAGAAGCAAGAGCTTCGGGCGCAAGGAGGACACGCCTGATGGTAGCGCGGCAACCGGAGGGGTCGCAGGCAAGGAGATCCTCTTCTGCGTGTATGCGTGCGACGGGTAGCAACGGGGTCGGCCGATGGCAACGGGCGCAACCATGGAGACCACGCACTGGGCGGCGACTGGATGGAGGAGCACACGCAGCTCCCGGGGAGGAACTGGCGCGGGGGGCTCCTCTCCGGTGCGCGAGCGAGGAGAGGGGAGAGAGATGGGGAACGGGCGTGGGGCCTCGTTGGAGCTTGCAGGCAGCCGCGCGGTCGACGAGGTCGGCAGGGAAGCCTCTGGCGCGAGGATGGACGAGCTCCTGGACGAGGAGAGGTTGGACAAGAAGAGCATGCAGGAGGAAGAGAGCGAGAGGAGGAAAAGAAGAGGTTGGCGGCGCTGGTGGGAATGACCGAACGAGGAGGGGATCGACCAGGAGAGGGTTTCGCTCGGGCCTAGGGTTAGCAACGTTAGGTGGGCTTGGGGCCGGCCCAGTAGAGAGGAGGGGTCAGCTGGGCTTGCTGGATTGGGCTCTCCCTCTCCTCTCTTTCTTCTTTAATCGAAAAGAAATAGAGAGAGAGGAAAAATAAGGGGGGTTAGGGAAAAGAGTTTGAGCAGGAGGACATTTTCCTAGACTCATAAAAAATAAACATGACCACAGAAAAATAGAAGTGGCCAGATTGCAGGAATTAAATTCAAATTCATTTGAATATAATTCAAATGGTTTTGAATTGGGACTAGGTTCGGTGTGGCCAAAAATGTTCAGGTTTTTTGGTGGAGCTCTGGAATATGATGAAATAATATATGGCAATGTTGGAGACCAAGAATTAAGATAACAAAGGCATTGGGATATTTTGCAAGTGTGTTTGCGGTGAATCCAAACGAATGGAATATTTTTATTTAGCTCCCTAATATTGGGAGGATATGTTATAAAGAGAATTACCATGTGAATTCCCTCGATTTAAATGGACCAAAGATCCATGCAATTTATTTAGTTGAGTTGCAAAAGATTTATGAGATGATGGCATGATGACATGATGCAACGAACCAAAGAAATCACACGATGAAACCCGGAAACCCTGGAAGGCATCTGAAGCTCCGGTCTTGGGGCGTTACACAAACGAAGTACGCGAAGTTGCAGCTATGCCGAACTTTTAGTCTAAACAAAACCCAAAGTCTAAACGATGCCCTAAGGGCTGTATATATGGAGGAGAGAGGGGGAATTTCGTGGCCCTTGGAGGAGGGGTCCGAAACCAACCCTAACTCTTGTTTCCCCACACATACGGACTCTAAAAACTGCCTATACTTAAGAATTTCAAAAATACATGGGCCTGGCCCAATAATAAGGTGACGCAGCACCTAGAATAGCCTCTGGACGAAATTAATGAAGTGACATCTTGTATATTTCGTCCAAGGCTTCATGCACTCCTTATGGTGGCTTCAAAGTCCTGAAATCATCACTTGTAACTCCGTTCTTTATCCCCTTGCGCATGCCATCATCTCCATGCTTGAACTTGCTCCAAGGTTCATCTTTCTTGTGCAAGCTAGGCCCTTCATTTGTAAGGAAAACAAATGTATCCAATTTAGGCAACATCATATTCTCATGAGCATTAGAATCGTTACCAAGAAACGAAAGTACCTGATAATTCAATTGGCGTGCGCGAGCTCTAGTAATTGGTCCAGTATGTATAGCAGCAGGGGTTGTGGGTGTAACAATGGTATTGATGTCCTCATCACTGTCCTCATGCCTTATCATCCAAAGTAAGTCAGTTCCGGACAACCATTTCGTACATTTCAATCATTCCTTCTCGCTCATATGGAGAATAATTTGAGGTGTCTTTTCTCCGCAGCAACGGGCGCGCCGTCCTTATCGTTCTTTACCCGCGGGTCTCCCATGCCGTGTATTTCGACCCTTCCAGAGACTACGAGAAGAAGGACTACACCCACATAATGAATATTCTAGGTGATGCTCTCGAAGGCTTCAACATTAGAGGTGGCCATGTGCAGATCAAGAAATAAAGGAACAAGAAGATGGGTTTCGCGCATAAAACTAACTTCTACTGCATCCATGTCCCAAAACCAAGCAAGAAATATGGATTCTACATCCTTGATCTCATGATTGAGTTCAACACAAATCACCAAAAGCTTCGTATGACAACCAAAAACGATGATCATATCCGCAAGTGGGTAGAATCTCATGGAGAAGCAGATTATAAACTTAGAGATGACTTCTTTAGCATCCAAAGGGACATTGCAATAAGAAGTCATCAATGAGAAGGGGATGTTCCACCACGGCCCTAAATCGTGAGCCGACGTCCGAATTCGCATAGGCATGCAACGTCAGGACCTCACGCCATTCAAGAAGCTAGGGTCTATCCTCGATGATATGGAAGGATGGAACTTCTTGTGGTTTACGATGCCGATGATGATGATATGTGTCGGTTGAACTTGTATACTTTCTGTAGCGATGAAACTTTGTGATGTCCATGGTCCCTGCCGAACTTGCGTAATGCTACTTTGTTAGTTTGGGTACGATGACCTGCGGACCTCTAGTTATTAATTAGTTTGTGTACTGTATTTTGCATCTAGTTGCTAACCCTTTCTTTTTCGTGTTGCTCTAGTATATTTTGTTGCATATGATTGTACATCCTCTTGATGAAGTTGCATCTCTAACAGGTACCTAGTTTCTTGATTGCGAGATGGTAGTGCTATATTGTGTACAAAGGGAAGGTTTCGGGTGTGTACAACGAGTGGCCTGAGTGTCAAGCGCAAGTGAATGGGGTCTCGGGCGCCAGCCATAAAGGCTTCAAAACCAGACAAGAAGCCGAAGCTAGTTACTTGAGGTTCACGCTAGCGCGAGACAGGACTCGTAACAGCCGCGTCATGTACTGCATAGTTCTGCTCTCACTCATAGTGATAGCTCTTCTCGTGTATACCATTGTTTAGATGGATGACGTTGTAGTTGCAAATATTTGAGACTTGCATGTATCACTATTTTCGAGATGATTATGATGAGACTATTTGTATGTATATGCTATGATTACATTTGTGGTCACGCAGCCATTTGTATGTGTATGATGATGACATTTATATGTGCTCAAGATTCTTGTATAAAGCCTGTTCAAATACAAAACAAATATGCAGAAAAAAAACAAAAACTAATAAAATTAGCAGTAGCGAGTGGAGAAAAGTTAGCAGCAGCGTGCCACTAGCAGTAGCGCGGCCTAATAAAGTGCGCTAGAGCTATTAGCAGTAGCGCGCTTGCTTGCTACCCACTGCTGCTACGCTTGTATAGCAGTAGGGCGGGTGCACACGCGCTGCTGCTATAGGTTAGCTGTAGCGCTGTATCAGTAGCGCGGTACCCTGCGCTACTGCTATACCTAAAACCCGCGCTGCTGCTAGGGTTTTCCCTAGAAGTGAGAGCCACTCAATTCATCAAGCATGTCGTCTAGCCTAGGAATAGGATGACGATAACGAATAGTAATATTATTAATGCCTCTACAATCAACACACATACGCGACGTACCATCCTTTTTGGGCACTAATATAATAGGAACTGCACAAGGACTAAGATATTCGCGTATATAACCTTTGTCGAGAAGCTCCTGTACTTGACGCACAGTCTTCTTCGTCTCCTCTAGATTGGTACGGTATGGCGCACGGTTAGGCAGCGATGCACCAGGAATTAAGTCAATTTGATGCTCAATCCCTCGAATAGGTGGTAATCCCGGTGGCACGTCTTGTGGAAAGACGTCAGCGAACTCCTGCAAAATGTTAGTCACAGCAGGAGGCAAAGAGGAAGGCACGTCCTCGAATGAAAATAATGCCTCTTGCACACAAAAGCATAGCAATCAGATTTTCTAAAATCTAGATCATCAATATCAGATTTGGTGGCAAGTAAACATGCACTTTTCAATTTAATTTCTGAAGCAACACTAGATGGTTTATTATTAGGCTGCATTTGTTGCTCAAATTCTTTTGCCACAATCTGATTTTCACTCCTGTTTTGCTTTATTAGCTCTATTAATATCATCTTTCAAAATGGAATCAGGAGTCATAGGAAGAAAAGTAATATTTTTATCCTTATGAACAAGAGTATACTGATTGTTTCTACCATGGTGTACAGAATTTTTATCAAATTTCCATGGTCTACCAAGTAATAAGGAACATGTTTGCATCGGTACCACATCAAAATCAACATAATCAGCATATGTAGAGATACTAAAATGCACACGAACAGTACGTGTTACCTTAACCTTGCCGCTGTTGTTGAACCATTGAATGTAGTAACGATGTGGATGTGGTCTTGCGGTGAGAGATAACTTCTCCACCATCTTCATGCTAGCCAAGTTATTGCAGCTCCCTCCATCTATGATGACGCAAACAGAACGTTCCTTCACAACTCCCTTTGTATGGAACAAATTATGCCTCTGATTTTTCTCAGCTTGTGTAACCTGCACACTCAAAACACGTTGAGCAACTAAACATTCATACCTGTCAGCATCTTCAGCAGCCATGTATTGCGTCTCATGATCAGAATCCTCTCCACCGTGTTCTTCATGTGTAATAAGAGCCAAAGTCTCCTCATCATAGTCACTAGCGGACTCATACCCACCATCCTCAGTAACAATCATCACACGCTGAGAGTTGCATTCTCTCGCAAAATGTCCTCTTCCCTTATAACGACGACAAATAATATCACTTTTGTGCCCTGTTGATGCCATGGAAGAAGAAGAACTCTGTGCAGGCCCAGCAGGTGTGCTCTTGGCAGATAGTGGTGGTTGTGCTTGCTTTCTTGTATCACGGCTGGAGGTGGCACCTGATGGAGGTGCTGGTGCAGTGGAAATACTGGATGCACGTGGTGTCCATGATGAAGATCGACCTGCAGAAAAGTTAGTTCGCGCCAATGCCTGTCGATCCTGCACTTCATGTTCAGCTTTATAAGCAAGATGGAATAAACGAGTGATATTTGTATACTTCTTATACTCTAGAATGGTCTGAATCTCTCTATTTAATCCACCCATAAAACGTGCAAGCATAGCTTCATTCTCCTCAACAATACCACATCTAATCATGCCAGTTTGAAATTCCTGATAATATTCTTCTACAGAATATTTTCCTTGTCTTAAATGCTGCAATTTTTGAAGTAATTCATGTTCATAATATGGTGGAACCCAACAAGTACGCATAGCAGTTTTCAAAGCAGCCCAAGTAGCTGGAATAAGATATAATCTACAATGTTCAGACCACCAAACACATGCAAAGCTAGTGAAAGCACAAACAGCAGCAGGAACACGTCTCTCCTCAGAATATTATCAGGAATTACAAACTGGCATGATGATAAACCACAAGTATAGGGGATCGTAACAGCTTTCGAGGGTAAAGTATTCAACCCAAATTTATAGATTCGACACAAGGGGAGCCAAAGAATATTCTCAAGTATTAGCAGCTGAGTTGTCAATTCAACCACACCTGGAAACTTAGTATCAGCAGCAAAGTGTTTAGTAGCACAGTAATATGATAGTGGTGGTAGCGGCAACAAAAGTAAAGACAGCAAAAGTAATGTTTTTGGTATTTTGTAGTGATTGTAAGAGTAGCAGCGGGAATGTAAATAAGCGAGAACCAGTATATGGAAAACTCATAGGCACCGGATCAGTGATGGATAATTATGCCGGATGCGGTTCATCATGTAACAGTCATAACATAGGGTGACATAGAACTAGCTCCAATTCATCAATATAATGTAGGCATGTATTCCGTATATAGTCATACATGCTTATGGAAAAGAACTTGCATGACATCTTTTGTCCTACCCTCCCATGGCAGCGGGGTCCTATTGTAAACTAAGGGATATTAAGGCCTCCTTTTAATAGAGAAATGGAACAAAGCATTAGCACATACTGAATACATGAACTCCTCAAACTATGGTCATCACCGGGAGTGGTCCCGATTATTATCACTCCGGGGTTGCCGGATCATAACACATAGTAGGTGAATACAGACTTGCAAGATAGGATCAAGAACTCACATATATTCATGGAAACATAATAGGTTCAGATCTGAAATCATGGCACTTGGGCCCTAGTGACAAGCATTAAGTATAGCAAAGTCATAGCAACATCAATCTCAGAACATAGTGGATACTAGGGATCAAACCCTAACAAAACTAACTCGATTACATGATAAATCTCATCCAACCCATCACCGTCCAGCAAGCCTACGATGGAATTACTCACGCACGGCGGTGAGCATCATGAAATTGGTGATGGAGGATGGTTGATGATGACGACGGCGATGAATCCCCCTCTCCGGAGCCCCGAACGGACTCCAGATCATCCCTCCCGAGAGGTTTTAGGGCTTGGCGGCGGCTCCGTATCGTAAAACGCGATGATTTATTCTCTCTGATTTTTTCTCTCCGAAAGCAAATATATAGAGTTGGAGTTGGCGTCGGAGGGCATCCAGGGGGCCCACGAGGTAGGGGGGCGCGCCCTAGGGGGGGCGCCCCCCACCCTCGTGAGAAGGGTGTGGCCCCCTGGTCTTCATCTTCAGCAAGGATTTTTATTATTTTTTCTAAGATGTTCCATGGAGTTTCAGGTCATTCCGATAATATTTGTTTTCTGCACATAAAACAACACCATGGCAATTTTGCTGAAAACAACGTCAGTCCAGGTTAGTTCCATTCAAATCATACAAGTTAGAGTCCAAAACAAGGGCAAAAGTGTTTGGAAAAGTAGATACGACGGAGACGTATCAACTCCCCCAAGCTTAAACCCTTGCTTGTCCTCAAGCAATTTAGTTGACAAACTGAAAGAAAGAAAGAAACACTTTTACAAACTCGGTTTGCTCTTGTTGGTGTAACTATGTCAAGCCAGCATTCAAGTTTTCAGCATAGATCATAACTAACCATATTTGCAATAATTCTCAGGTCTCATAATTAGTCATATCAATAGCATAATCAACTAGCAAGCCATAATAATAAATCTCGGATGACAACACTTTCTCAAAACAATCATAATATGATATAACAAGATGGTATCTCGCTAGCCCTTTCTGAGACCGCAAAACATAAATGCAGAGCACCTTTAAAGATCAAGGACTGACTAGACATTGTAATTCATGGTAAAAAAGATCCAATCATAGTCATACCCAATATAAATTAATAGTGATGAATGCAAATGACAGATGTGCTCTCCAGCTAGTGCTTTTTAATAAGAGGGTGATGACTCAACATAAAAGTAAATGGATAGGACCTTCGCAGAGAAAAGCAGGGATTTGTAGAGGTGCCAGAGCTCAGTTTTGAAATAGAGATAAATTGTATTTTGAGCGATATACTTTCATTGTCAATGTAACAACTAAGAGATGGCGATATCTTCCATGCTAAACACATTATAGGCGGTTCCCAAACAGAATGGTAAAGTTTATACTCCCCCTCCACCAACAAGCATCAATCCATGGCTTGCTCGAAACAACGAGTGCCTCCAACATACATCAGGTACCAGGGGGAGATTTGTTTGCAATTAATTTGAATTTAGTTTGCATAAATCATGGGACTGGGCATCCCGGTGACCAGCCATTTATCTCGTGAGTGAGGAGCGAAGTCCACTCCTCTTGAGAATAACCCGCCTAACACGGAATATAAGGACAGCTTTGGTTGATACATGAGCTATTCGAGCATACAAAAGAAAATGATTATTTGAAGGTTTAGAGTTTGGCACATACAAATTTACTTGGAACGGCAGGTAGATACCGCATATAGGAAGGTATGGTGGACTCATCTGGAATAACTTTGGGGTTTAAGGGATTGGATGCACAAGTAGTATTCCCGCTTAGTACAAGTGAAGGCTAGCAAAAGACTGGGAAGCGACCAACTAGAGAGCGAGAATAGCCATGTACATGCATTAAAATTAATAAACATTGGATGCAAGCATGAGTAGGATATAATCCACCATGAACATAAATATCGTGAAGGCTATGTTGATTTTGTTTCAACTACATGCGTGAACATGTTCCAAGTCAAGTCACTTAAATCATTCAAAGGAGGATACCACCCCATCATACCACATCATAACCATCTCAATAGCATATTGGCACACAAGGTAAATCATTATAACTCATAGCTAATCAATCATGGCACAAGCAACTATGATCTCTAATTGTCATTGCAAACATGTTTATTCATAATAAGCTGAATCAAGAACGAGGGACTCATCATATTTACAAAAACAAAAGAGGACAAGTTCATACCAGCTTTTCTCATCTCAGTCAGCCCATCATATATCATCATAATTTCCTTTCACTTGCACGACCGAACGATGTGAATAATAATAAGAGTGTACGTGCATTGGACTAAGCTGGAATCTGCGAGCATTCAATAAACAGGAGAAGACAAGGCAATATGGGCTCTTGGTTAAATCAACAATAATACATATAAGAGCCACTTCAACAATTTAATTTTGGTCTTCTCCTACTGACCCCCAAATAAAAGAAAAGAAATAAAACTATTTACACAGGAAAGCTCCCAACAAGCAAAAGAAGAACGGGAAATATTTTGGGGTTTTCTTTTTAATTATTACTACTACAGCAGAAAAATAAACTACTACTAATTTTTTTTGGTTTTTCTTAAGGTTTAACAAACACACAAGAATAAAGCAGGAAAAAGAAAATAAACTAGCATGGATATTACAGTGAAAGAGTATGAGCACCGACATTTAGCAATGAGTGTGTGTGAACATAAATGTAATGTCGGTGAGAAATATGTACTCCCCCAAGATTAGGCTTTTGGCCTAAGTTGGTCTATGGACACGGCTGGCCTGGCGGATATCCATAATAATAGTTGTTGGGGTCGTACTGTGATGAGGAATAGTTGGGATCATACTGATGTGCAGCGGTTATCGCCTGCTGAGCTGCAGCATGGAGTCGATCTGCCTCCGCTCTCCTCTCGTACTCTTCTGCCTCCTCTCTGGTAATAACATATCTTCTTTTTGTCTGTGAATCAAAGAAGGCAGGAGCAAGGAGAGTAATACGGAAAACACATCGTTTGTCAAAAATTAAACGATATAAGAGAGGTGATTCAGGCCTCTCGACAAACTGGTGCGAAGCCATAGAGTCATAATCTAAATATGTAGGAGGCAACTCCGTATCACCCTCACGAATGTCTATCTCAAGAAAATGAGCTAAGCGGGTTGCATAAATTCCTCCAACGAAATCTCCATTATGTCTATTAGGATGCAACCTACGAGCTACAATGGCTCCCATATGATAAGATTGGTCTCCTAACACAGCACTCCAAAGAATGCCAAGATCAGGGACACATATATGACATGCTTCATCCTTAGCATTTATGCATTTACCGATGAAGAGAGCAAAATAATGTATAGCAGGAAAGTGAATGCTCCCTATGGTAGCCTGCGTTATATCTCTAGATTCCCCCACAGTATACTAGCAAGAAAGTTTCTAAATTCAGATTTAGGGGGATCCCTAATACTGCCCCATGATGCAAGTTTGCAAGCAGAAGTGAAATCCTCTAAGTGCATGGTATAAGATTTGTCATAGAGATCAAACATGACTGAAGGAGAATTACGCGAAGATGAATACTCAAACCTCCTCACAAAGGAACTTGTGAGATCATGATACTGGGGGCATTTGTTAGCCTCAAAATCCTCAAGACCGGCATTGCGCAAATATGCTTTGAATTCTTCTTTAATTCCCGCACAGTCCATAAAATTTTCCGACGGCCATTCGCAAGGCCGTACTGGAGTGTCTCTTGGTGGATCCTCGTCAGCATCGCGCATAGCAATCCTGGGTCCTTGCTTCTTAGAGGAACCACCTTGGAACATCTTCCTAAGCATATTGTTTTTCTTTGAAAGATTCTGAAATTTTTACTAACTTGAAACAAAAGTTAACCAACTTCAATAAAACTGATAGCAACTACTCCTACAAGTGCCTAGAGCCTAAATCAAGCATTAGAACTACTTGGGACCATATAAATTTGACATGCAAGCTCAAGAACATGGTCACCTATGCAGCACAAATTTGCAAAGAATAAAGCACTAGAACAAAAACTAATTGGACCAAAGGAGGAGTCACATACCAAGGAACAGTCCCCCCAAGAAGTTTTGCGAGAGGTGCTTTGAGCAAGGAGATCGAAAATCACAGCAAAAGTGGCTGGAACTCGTGCTTGAGTTGGTTTTTCAGGTTTGTGTGAGACAGAGGAAGAAGATGGGTGCTGGGATAAGTGGAGGAGGGCCACCGTGGGCCCACGAGGCAGGGGGCATGCCCTAGAGGGGGGGCGCACCCACCACCCTCCTAGTCAGGTGGTAGCTCCTCCTGCGGTAATTTTTGCACAGTAAATCCTAAAATATTCCCGAAAAAATCATATTAAATTGGCATGTCATTCTGAGGACTTTTATTTTCGGGATATTTTTATATTGCACGGATAAGTTAGGAAAAAGACAGAAAATACTATTTTTACTTTGTTTAATATAAATAACAGAAAGTAAAAGTGGGGTACAGAGGGTTGTGCTTCTAGTTTCATCCATCTCATGCTCATCAAAAAGAATCCACTAACAAGGTTGATCAAGTCTTGTTAACAAACTCATTCTGATAATCATGAAACCGGAGAAACTTCGAATAACACTAAGTTGCCTCAACGGGGATATGCACATCCCCAATAATAAGAATATCATATTTCTTCTTAACAGTAGGAAGAGGAAATTCAAAACCTCCAAATATAATCGATGGAATTTTTCCAATAGAGTTGATACTATGAACTTGAGGTTGTTTCCTCGGAAAGTGTACCGTATGCTCATTACCATTAACATGAAAAGTGACATTGCCTTTGTTGCAACCAATAACAGCCCTTGCAGTATTAAGAAAAGGTCTTCCAAGAATAATAGACATAGTATCATCCTCGGGAATATCAAGAATAACAAAGTTCGTTAAAATAGTAACGTTTGCAACCACAACAGGCACATCCTCACAAATACCGACAGGTATAGCAGTTGATTTATCAGCCATTTGCAACGATATTTCAGTAGGTGTCAACTTATTCAAGTCAAGTCTATGATACAAAGAGAGAGGCATAACACTAACACCGGCTCCAAGATCACATAATGTGGTTTTAATATAATTTCTTTTAATGGAGAAAGGTATAGTAGGTACTCCAGGGTCTCCAAGTTTCTTTGGTATTCCACCCTTAAAAGTATAATTAGCAAGCATGGTGGAAATTTCAGCTTCCGGTATCTTTCTTTTATTAGTTATGATATCTTTCATATATTTAGCATAAGGATTTGTTTTGAGCACATCAGTTAATCTCATACGCAAAAAGATAGGCCTAATCATTTCAGCAAAGCGCTCAAAATCCTTGTCATCCTTTTTCTTGGATGGTTTCAGAGGAAAAGGCATGGGTTTATGAACCCAAGGTTCCCTTTCTTTACCATGTTTCCTAGCAACAAAGTCTCTTTTATCATAGCGTTGATTCTTTGATTGTGGGTTATCAAGATCAACAGCAGGTTTAACTTCTACATCATTGTCATTACTAGGTTGAGCATCATCATTAATATTTTCATTAGGTTCATGTTCATTACCAGATTGTGTTTCAGCATCAGACATAGAAATACCATTTGGATTATCAGGTGGTTCAGCAATAGGTTCACTAGAAGTTTGTACAGTTCTATCATTTTTCTTCTTCTTCTTTTTAGAAGAACTAGGAACATCAATATTATTTCTTTGAGAATCTTGCTCGATTCTCTTAGGGTGGCCTTCAAGATACAAAGGTTCCTGAGTCATTCTACCAGTTCTAGTAGCTACTCAAACAACATAATCATTTTTCTTACTATTCATTTCATCAAGCACTTCTTTTTGGGACTTAAGTACTTGTTCTACTTGAGTGGTAACCATAGAAGCATGTTTGCTAACAAGTTTAAGTTCACCTTTAATATTAGCCATATAATCACCCAAGCGTCTAATCATATAAGCATTTTCTTTTAATTGTCTACCAAAATAAGCATTAAAGTCGTCTTGCTTAAATATAAAGTTATCAAACTCATCCAAGCACTGACTAGCAATTTTAATAGGAGGAACTTCAGCTTTATCATATCTATAGAGAGAATTTACCTTTACTACATGTGTCGGGATATCGGGTTCAGGAGGTTCTTCAATAAATAAAGAATTAAGATCATATGTTTCTTCAACAGGCGGTGAATTAAGACCATGTATTTCTTCAATAGGTGGTAAATTCTTAACATCTTCAGCTTTAATACCTTTTTCTTTCATTGATTTCTTTGCCTCTTGCATATCTTCGGGACTGAGAAATAGAACACCTCTCTTCTTCGGAGTTGGTTTAGGAATAGACTCAGTAATTCGAGCAGGAGCTGGCTCAGGAGGTGCCCAATTATTTTCATTTGTCAACATATTATTCAATAGAATTTCAGCATCATCCGGTGTTCTTTCCCTGAAAAGAGAACCAGCACAACTATCCAGGTAATCTCTGGAAGCATCGGTTAGTCCATTATAAAAGATATCAAGTATTTCAGGTTTCTTAAGAGGATGATCAGGCAAAGCATTAAGTAACTTGAGAAGCCTCCCCCAAGCTTGTGGGAGACTCTCTTCTTTAATTTGCACGAAGTTGTATATTTCCCTCAAAGTAGCTTGTTTCTTATGAGCAGGGAAAAATTTAGCAGAGAAGTAATAAATCATATCCTGGGGACTACGCACACAACCAGGATCAAGAGAATTAAACCATATCTTAGCATCACCCTTTAATGAGAACGGAAATATTTTGAGTATATAAAAGTAACGTGATCTCTCATCATTAGTGAACAGGGCAGCTATATCATTTAACTTAGTAAGATGTGCCACAACAGTTTGAGATTCATAGCCATAAAACAGATCAGATTCAACCAAAGTAATTATATCAGGATCAACAGAGAACTCATAATCCTTATCAGGAACACAAATAGGTGAAGTAGCAAAAGCAGGGTCGGATTTCATTTTATCTCTAAGTGATTCTTTGTTCCATTTAACTAATAACCTCTTAAGCTCATACCTATCCCTGCAAGCTAAAATAGCGGCAGAAGATTCCATATCAAAAAGATAGCCCTCAGGACTAATTGGAATATTTTCATCATCACTATCATCATCGTATTCAGATTCAATAATTTCTTTTTCTCTAGCCCTAGCAATTTGTTCATCAAGAAATTCACCAAGGGGCACAGTAGTATCAGGCATAGAAGCAGTTTCATCATAAGTATCATAGTGGTGGTAGTGTCAACAAAAGTAAAGACATCAAAAGTAATGTTTTTGGTATTTTTTAGTGATTGTAACAGTAGCACCGGAAAGTAAATAAGCGAGAACCAGTATAAGGAAAACTCGTAGGCACCGGATCAGTGATGGATAATTATGCCGGATGCGGTTCATCATGTAACAGTCATAACATAGGGTGACACAGAACTAGCTCCAATTCATCAATATAATGTAGGCATGTATTCCATATATAGTCATACGTGCTTACGGAAAAGAACTTGCATGACATCTTTTGTCCTACCCTCCCGTGGCAGCGGGGTCCTATTGGAAACTAAGGGATATTAAGGCCTCCTTTTAATAGAGAACCGGAACAAAGCATTAGCACATTGTGAATACATGAACTCCTCAAACTATGGTCATCACCGGGAGTGGTCCCGATTATTATCACTCCGGGGTTGCCGGATCATAACACATAGTAGGTGAATATAGACTTGCAAGATAGGATCAAGAACTCACATATATTCATGGAAACATAATAGGTTCAGATCTGAAATCATGGCACTCGGGCCCTAGTGACAAGCATTAAGCATAGCAAAGTCATGGCAACATCAATCTCAGAACATAGTGGATACTAGGGATCAAACCCTAACAAAACTAACTCGATTACATGATAAATCTCATCCAACCCATCACCATCCAGCAAGCCTACGATGGAATTACTCACGCACGGCGGTGAGCATCATGAAATTCGTGATGGAGGATGGTTGATGATGACGATTGCGACGAATCCCCCTCTCCGGAGCCCCGAACAGACTCCAGATCAGCCCTCACGAGAGGTTTTAGGGCTTGGCGGCGGCTCCGTATCGTAAAACGCGATGATTTCTTCTCTCTGTTTTTTATCTCCAAAAGCAAATATATAGAGTTGGAGTTGGCGTCGGAGGGCATCCAGGGGGCCCACGAGGTAGGGGGCGCGCCCTAGGGGGGCACCCCCACCCTCGTGAGAAAGGTGTGGGCCCCCTGGTCTTCATCTTTGGCGAGGATTTTTTATTGTTTTTTCTAAGATGTTCCATGGAGTTTCAGGTTATTCGAGAATGTTTGTTTTCTGCACATAAAACAACACCATGGCAATTCTGCTGAAAACAGCGTCAGTCTGGGTTAGTTCCATTCAAATCATACAAGTTAGAGTCCAAAACAAGGGCAAAAGTGTTTGGAAAAGTAGATACGACAGAGACGTATCACATGATTAGATGTGGTATTGTTGAGGAGAATGAAGCTATGCTTGCACGTTTTATGGGTGGATTAAATAGAGAGATTTAGATCATTCTAGAGTATAAGGAGTATACTAATATCACTCGTTTATTGCATCTTGCTTGTAAAGCTGAACTTGAAGTGCAGGATCGACAGTCATTGGCACGAACTAACTTTTCTACAGGTCGATCTTCATCATGGACACCACGTGCATCCTCGACTTCCACTCCACCAGCACCTCCATCAGGTGCCACCTCCAGCCGTGATACAAGAAAGCAGGCACAACCACCACTATCTGCCAAGAGCACACCTGTCGGACCTGCGCAGAGCTGTTCTTCTTCCATGGCATCAACAGGGCACATAAGTGATATTATTTGTCGTCGTTGTAAGGGAAGAGGACATTTTGTGAGAGAATGCCAATCTCAGCGTGTGATGATTGTTACTGAGGATGGTGGGTATGAGTCCGCTAGTGACTATGATGAGGAGACTTTGGCTCTTATTACACATGAAGAACACGGAGGAGAGGATTCTGATCATGAGACGCAATACATGGCTGTTGAAGATGCTGACAGGTATGAATGTTTAGTTGCTCAACGTGTTTTGAGTGTGCAGGTTACACAAGCTGAGCAAAATCAGAGGCATAATTTGTTCCATACAAAGGGATTTGTGAAGGAACATTCTGTTTGCGTCATCATAGATGGAGGGATCTGCAATAACTTGGCTAGCCTGGAGATGGTGGAGAAGCTATCTCTCACCACAAGACCACATCCACATCCTTACTACATCCAATGGTTCAACAACAGTGGCAAGGTTAAGGTAACACGTACTGTTCGTGTGCATTTTAGTATCTATACATATGCTGATTATGTTGATTGTGATGTGGTACCTATGCAAGCATGTTCCTTATTACTTGGTAGACCATGGCAATTTGATAAAAATTCTGTACACCATGGTAGAAACAATCAGTATACTCTTGTTCATAAGGATAAAAATATTACTTTGCTTCCTATGACTCCTGATTCCATTTTGAAAGATGATATTAATAGAGCTAATAAAGCAAAACAGGATAAAAATAAAAGTGAAAATCAGATTCTGGCAAAAGAATTTGAGCAACAAATGCAGCCTAATAATAAACCATCTAGTGTTGCTTATGAAATTAAATTGAAAAGTGCATGTTTAATTGCCACCAAATCTGATATTGATGATTTAGATTTTAGCAAATCCGTTTGCTATGCTTTTGTGTGCAAAGAGGCATTATTTTCATTCCAGGACGTGCCTTCCTCTTTGCCCCCTGCTGTCACTAACATTTTGCAGGAGTTCGCTGACGTCTTTCCACAAGACGTGCCACCGGGATTACCACCTATTCGAGGGATTGAGCATCAAATTGACTTAATTCCCGGTGCATCATTACCCAACCATGCACCATACCGTACCAATCCAGAGGAGACGAATGATGATGTAGGGTAGAACCCTAGTGGCCCGATCTTTCACGAAAGGAGCGGATCCCGCGATGAACACGGAGAACACGAGGAGGGAAACGTGGGGAAAATCACACAGGGAACACAAGAGAACACTCAAACCAACAAGAATGATCACACATGCGCTACATCCATGAACACAAAGGAAGATACAAGATCCAAAGTCAACAACGGACGATATAAGAGGTAACGGTCTTCTCCGTGAGGAGGTCTTGAGGGGGCCGCCCAAGAGGGGGTCTTGATGATCTTCTCCGCGAGGAGGTCTTGAATCCAAAGGGATCTTCTCCGTAGAGGCCGCGGTCTCTCTCGTGGAGTAAATCCGATGTGGATGAGCAATGCTCTATCTCTAACTATGAGCTAAACCAATGCTAACCCTAGAAAGTTGGACGAGGTGGAGTATATATAGTCTAGGGGGGAGAAGGGATACACGGGCCTCAGCCCTTCACTATGCGCAGACAGGGGAGGCCGGATGTCCGGGCTTTCAGGCGATGTCGGATGTCCAGGCTGGGGTGGCCGGATGTCTGGGCTGGATTGGTGGCACTTGTTGCTCTCGGGTTCGGAGGGGCTGGATTTTCGGGCTGGGAGCCGGATGTGCGGGGCCTGGGAGCTATTCTCCATCTTCTTCCGTCATCTTTTCCATGCTTCCCTAGCGGATGGTGTAGTTGTTCCTTGGTGCTTGCACTCCTCCTCAACATCCATGAAGCTCCGACAATACCTATGCATGCACACAGGAGAAGTGTCAGGTAGTATACCATCCTCGAGGGGGTCATGTGAGCACGTGTAAAGGAGATGATTCACATTTATGTATGTGAATTAAATGCCGCACGTGTCACTTGCCAAACGGACTCTTGACATGGTGATGTCCATAGGATGCTCCGCATCAAAGTAGATTATGCGTCAAGTACAAGAACTGCTCGATAAAGGTTATATACGCGAATCCCTTAGTCCTTGTGCTGTTCCTATCATTTTAGTGCCGAAAATGGATGGTACATCACATATGTGCGTTGATTGTAGAGGCATTAATAATATTACTATTCGTTATCGTCATCCTATTCCTAGGCTAGATGATATGCTTGATGAATTGAGTGGCTCTACAATATTCTCCAAAGTTGATTTGCGTAGTGGATACCATCAAACTCATATGAAATTGGGAGATGAATGGGAAACATCATTTAAAACTAAGTTTGGATTGTACCTAGTACTTTCATGAGGTTAATTAACAAAGTTTTACGTGCTTTCATTGGACGATTTGTGGTAGTTTACTTTGATGACATATTGATTTATAGAAAATCTTTGGAGGAACATTTGGAACATTTACGTGCTGTTTTTATTGCTCTACGTGATGCACGTTTGTTTGGTAACCTTGGAAAGTGCACCTTTTGCACCGACCAAGAATCTTTTCTTGGCTATGTTGTTACTCCACAGGGAATTGAAGTTGATAAAGCCAAGATTGAAGCTATTGAGAGTTGGACGCAGCCCAAAACGGTCACACAAGTGAGGAGTTTCCTTGGCCTCGCTGGTTTCTATAGGCGTTTTGTGAGAGATTTCAGCACCATTGCTGCACCTCTCAACGAGCTTACAAAGAAGGATGTGCCTTTTGTTTGGGGTACCGCACATGAAGAAACCTTCACGGTATTGAAAGATAAGTTGACACATGCTCCTTTACTCCAACTTCCTGATTTTAGTAAGACTTTTGAGCTTGAATGTGATGCTAGTGGAATTGGATTAGGAGGTGTGTTATTACAAGATGGCAAACATGTTGCATACTTTTCTGAAAAATTGAGTGGGCCTAGTCTGAACTATTCTACTTATGATAAAGAATTATATGCTCTTGTTCGGACCTTAGAAACATGGCAACATTATTTATGGCCCAAGGAATTTGTTATACATTCTGATCATGAATCTTTGAAACACATTAAAAGTCAAGCAAAACTGAACCGTAGACATGCTAAATGGGTTGAATTCATTGAGACTTTCCCTTATGTCATTAAACACAAGAAGGGTAAATAAAATTTTATTGCTGATGCATTGTCTCGTCGTTATACTATGCTTTCACAACTTGACTTTAAAATATTTGGTTTGGAGACAATCAAAGATCAATATATGCATGATGCTAAATTTAAAGATGTGTTGCAGAATTGTAAGGAAGGGAGAACTTGGAACAAGTTCGTTCTTAATGATGGATTTGTGTTTCGTGCTAACAAGCTATGCATTCCAGGTAGCTCCGTTCATCTTTTGTTGTTGCAGGAGGCGCATGGAGGAGGATTAATGGGACACTTTGATGTCAAGAAGATGGAGGATATACTTGCTATACATTTCTTTTGGCCAAAGATGAGACGGGATGTTGAGCGTTTTGTTGCTCGCTACACTACATGTCAAAAAGCTAAGTCACGACTCAATCCTCAAGGTTAATATATGCCTTTGCATGTACCTAGTGTTCCTTGGGAGGATATATCTATGGACTTTGTTTTAGTTTTACCTCGAACAAAGAAGGGGAGGGATAGCATATTTGTTGTCGTGGATAGGTTCTCGAAAATGGTACACTTTATACCATGTCATAAAAGCGATGATGCTGTTAATGTTGTTGATTTGTTATTTCGTGAAATTATTCGCTTGCATGGTGTGCCAAATACTATTGTTTCAGATCGTGATACTAAATTTCTTAGCCACTTTTGGAGATGTTTATGGGCTAAGTTGGGGACTAAACTGCTTTTTAGTACTACTTGTCACCCCCAAACTGATGGACAAACTGAAGTAGTCAATAGAACTTTGTCTACTATTCTTAGGGCTGTTTTGAAGAATAATAAGAAAATGTGGGAAGAATGCTTGCCTCATATTGAATTTGCTTATAATCGTTCATTGCATTCTACTACTAAGATGTGCCCTTTTGAAATTGTGTATGGTTTCCTACCTCGTGCACCTATTGATTTGTTGCCTCTTCCATCTTCGGAGAAGGTTAATTTTGATGATAAAGAACGTGCTAAATTGATTTTAAAAATGCATGAGTTAACTAAGGAAAACATTGAGCGTATGAATGCTAAATATAAACTTGCTGGAGATAAGGGTAGAAAACATGTTGTGTTTGCACCTGGAGATCTTGTTTGGTTACATTTGCGCAAGGATAGATTTCCTAATTTGCGCAAATCAAAGCTAATGCCACGTGCTGATGGTCCTTTTAAGGTGTTAGAGAAAATAAATGATAATGCATATAAACTTGAGCTACCTGCAGATTTTGGGGTTAGTCCCACTGTTAACATTGCAGATTTGAAGCCTTATTTGGGTGAGGAAGATGAGCTTTCGTCGAGGACGACTTCATTTCAAGAAGGGGAGGATGATGAGGACATCAATACCATTGTTACACCCACAGCCCCTGCTGCTATACATACTGGACCAATTACTAGAGCTCGCGCACGCCAATTGAATTATCAGGTACTTTCGTTTCTTGGTAACGATTCTAATGCTCATGAGAATATGATGCTGCCTAAATTGGATACATTTGTTTTGCTTACAAATGAAGGGCCTAGCTTGGACAAGAAAGATGAACCTTGGAGCAAGTTCAAGCATGGAGACGATGGCATGCGCAAGGGGATAAAGAACGGAGTTACAAGGGATGATTTCAGGAATTTCAAGCCACCATCAGGAGTGCCTGAAGCCTTGGACGAATTATACAAGATGTCACTTCATAAATTTCGTCCAGAGGCTATTCTAGGTGCTGCGTCACCTTATTGTTGGGCCAGGCCCATGTATTTTCGAAATACTTAAGTATAGGCTATTTTTAGAGTCCGTATGTGTGGGGAAACAAGAGTTAGGGTTAGTTTCGGACCCCTCCCCCAAGGGCCACGAAATTCCCCCTCTCTCCTCCATATATACAGCCCTTAGGGCTTCGTTTAGACTTTGGGTTTTGTTTAGACTAAAAGTTCGCCATAGCTGCAACTTCGCGTCCTTTGTTTGTGTCCAACGACCAGACCCAGACGTCACAGAACCCCACCTTCATTAATAAAGCTTTCCTCTTTTATTCGCAATATCCAGATTGCAATCTCAGTTTCCTGCTTGTTCTTCGTTTGCTCGCAGGAAATAGACCCTCATGGTCAGCTTGATCGTGCTCCGGCGTGGTCAATAACCCTCGGAAGTTGGTTTAGCGATTGTTAAGGTGCGACGTCTTCGCACGTTCGTAGTCGGATCGTCAAAGTCGACTCCCACAGAAAACGATATCTATCTCATCGAAACATCGGGACACCTTTGCCTCTATCATTCGGAGTCCGTATGAAAAAGTTGTTGGCGTTTTGAGTCAGGTATGTCTGTGCAGTCTGAATCTGAATCCAGAATGTGAGAGACTTTGACTCTATCTTCTCTTGACCCAAAAGTGACGTGAGAGGACTTTTTGAAAAGAACCTAAACTTCTCCTTTCCCCTTATCTTCATAT
The DNA here is from genome assembly GCF_003073215.2 of Triticum urartu. NCBI lineage: Eukaryota > Viridiplantae > Streptophyta > Magnoliopsida > Poales > Poaceae > Triticum > Triticum urartu. Next base: position 287,227,816 of record NC_053023.1, on the reverse strand, counting down.
GTGGATTGTACAAATGTCCCATACACCTGCAATTAGACAAAACACAAAAAGTGTGTGAAGTATTTTTGTTCTGGATTACATAAATAGATTGTTGAATAGTTTGCACTAGAAATCACCTGACAAATATGCATGTATGCAATATTTTTGGTGGTATCCAAGGTAGTCATGTCCTCATCATCCTCCCCTTCTTGAAAACAAAGCCGTCCTCGGCGTTGCTTAATCTGAAATGTGGCTAACAAAAGAGACAAGGTGTACATGTTGTATATGTATATGTCATCCATTTTAACTTCCCTTGATTTGTGCACATATGACACATGTATACATGAGTAACTTTCATAGTTCATAAAATCTAAAGCCAAAAAATTATCACAAGAAGTAGAAGGCATGAAAATATTGCAACTTAGTTTGCACATCGAAGTGAAGCTCTTATTCATTTCAAAATATTGGCAATGTTCATCATTAAACCATCCCAACTTTGGTGAATAAACCTTACTTGCATCAAATTTACATGCTACAACATGCTTAAATAAGCAAACATGCAATAAGTCATTGGACACATAATCATCACCAATATTAGAGGTCATTTCAAACTGATTAAACATTGATTCTTTTGCATCAACAGTTAATTCAATGGGTGTACTGAAAATTGTTGTTTGTAATTCCAGTTATTTGATCACATGACGCATTCATGACAGTAACAAGATTCTCTAAAATAGGTGGTGTGCTCAAATCAACAGGTAACTCAAGACATGATGCATTCAAGTTAACTAGGCATGCATCATTCTCATGTGAAGTTATATCATCAATACCTTTATTGCTACCTTGTCGCAAAGACGTAGCTGATGTAGGTACGGACGCTGACAATGTACCATACTCTTGAGATGATGTCGCGCTCACAATCCGAGGTGGGGCTGCTCTAGTAGGTTCAACGGTGGAGGAATCAACCGGCGGTGGTGAGCATGAACTAGAATAGTAGTTGTTGTTGTCACCCAATGCATCCTCCTGTATCTGTCTCTCAAAGGTACAAGCATGAACATACATACCAGTAATGCAACGAGGAATATACTAAAATCTTTCCTGAATATCATGGTTCAAACCACCAAGAAATCTATTCATTGTATCATCCTCATATTCTTCTATGTCACAATGATGCATATAAGATTCGAACTCTTGGTAGTAAGCATGAACAGTGTTCTTGCCTTGTTTAAATTGTTCAAATTTGCGAAGCAATTTACGACGATAGTAAGGAGGGAAAAATTGTTGTCCCAATACATATTTCAAATCTTTCCAAGTTGTGGGTAGGTTATCAATGTTTTTCTTACAATGTACACTCCACCAAACAGAAGCAAAACCAGTGAATGCTCTAGTGGTAGCTCGTACTCTCTCATGTTCAGAAAAATCATGGTGACTAAAAACTTGTTCTACTTCGAGCTCCCAAGCTAGATAAATAGCAGGATTAAATCTACCCTCAAATGACGGTAAAAAGATAATCTGACATGTGCTAGTGTGTGTTGTCCCAACTCTGACTTTTTTCTCTCTTTTTTCTCTATGCCTTTTTTTCTCTCTCCCTCTTTCCAAGACAAACTAGATAAGATACAAATTGGATCTAGCGAAGATGGGAACGACCTCAACTATGAATGTGACAATGAACGATGGGTAGCACGTGATGGAAATTGATGGATGGGTGGTGGACAACGGAAGGCATAACGATGCAGCGACAGCGTGATTAATGTGAACAGAACTCGAAACTCTAAACGAACTAGACACTAAGACCAGCAACTCGACATGACGATGCAACCGATAATTCAACTATGCAAGCAATGAAAAGAAAATTGTAAAGGCTCAGACTGGCTTGGACGAAGGATGAATAGATCTGACTTTTTTGTGGCTTTTTCTTGGACAATAGGTAAGAAAATAAATCTAATCTTGGAAAAACTAGAAATTCTCACCGAGCAACCTGGAAACTGATACCACTTGATAGAGGCGAGGGTGTCCCGATCTTTCGATGAGATGATAACTATCGATTTGGTGGAGACGACTTTGATGATCCGACTACAAACGTGCACGATGTTGAGCCTTAGCAATCGCTAAACCAATCTCCTGAGGTTACCGACGATGCCGGAAGCATGATCAGCCTAACCACGAAGGTCTATTCCTACAAGAAATCGAAGAACAAGCAAGAATATGATAATGCAATCTAAATATTGTGAATGTATATGAAGTATTGATAATGGTGTGGATTCGTAAGCGGTCTTGGTCTGTTCGTTGGACACAAATGAAGTACACGAAGTTGCAATGGCTAACTTTTAAAAAAACAAATCCCAAGGAAAAAGCTACTAGATGGATCTACTTATATAGGAGCAAGGGGTGGTGGCCAAGGAGGTGGGAGGACGTCCCAAGGCAGTCGTCGTGCAAGGCTCATGGGCCCAAGTGGAGGTGATGCAACACCTTTGGGCTTGTAGTTTTACTCAGATTCTGCTACAACGTCATATTGTTTCTTCCATATCTCAATACTCCGGACGAATTTGAAGGTGAATCCAATTGGGTTGCAAAGAGCACGAAATCTAGTTTCCAACAAAAAAAGAATCACCCAATTCGGAGTCCGTATGAAAAAGTTGTTGGCGTTTTGAGTCAGGTATGCCTGTGCAGTCCGAATCTGAATCCAGAACGTGAGAGACTTGGACTCTATTTTCTCTTGGCCCAAAAGTGACATGAGAGGACTTTTTGAACAGAAGCTAAACTTCTCCTTTTCCCTTATCTTCATATGTGGATTGTACAAATGTCCCATACACCTACAATTAGACAAAACACAAAAGTGTGTGAAGTATTTTTGTTCTGGATAACATAAATAGATTGTTGAATAGTTTGCACCAGAAATCACCTGACAAATATGCATGTATGCAATATTTTTTGTCGTATCCAAGCTAGTCATGTCCTCATCACGAACACCCCCATACTACCTACATGGGGGCTGAAGTCGATGACTGGCCAAATCTTAGATTTAACAAAACGGCCGCACAAGAGGTAAAATTTTTGAACAACAAACATTATATTACATAAAGACTTTGTTTCACAATATAGGAAGGGATAACATGAATGACTTCATTCAAAGATAATGTCTTTTGAACATTGGCCCTCTATAATGCAGGATCCCTTCAGGACATCCTCAAAATACCGCTCGGGCGTGCGATGCTCCTCGCCTGGGGGCGGTCCCTTAGGGGCGAGCTTGACGGCGTCCATCTTCGCCCACTGCACCTTGACACGGGCGAAGGCCATCCATGCACCTTAAATGCAAACCGACCACTTGATGGCGTCAAGCCGAGGGCAGGCATTGACCAGCCGCTTCACGAGCCCGAAGTAGCTGATGGGTATGGCTTCGGCAGGCCACAGACGGATTATCAAATCCTTCATGGCCAGTTCGGCCACCCTATGTAGTTCGGTCAGCTGTTTCAGCTGATCGCTAAGGGGCATCGGTAAGGATGGCAAAGGGTCGGGTTTGGATCGGGTTGAACAATATCAAATCCATATCCATATCCATATCCATGAAGGCAGTCCCAGCCCATCCATGAAATATCCATGGGCAAAAAATTGTGACCATGTCCAAATCCGATGGATATCCATACCCATTGGATATCCATCGGGTCCTCTCAAGACCTATACATAAGACATAACTCATTGCACAATGTGCACTCTGCATTGGCGTGCTCACTCCCTGCCATGCAGTCATAGCCATTGCATTGTCCCACTGTTGCGGCCATGCATCAATGCGTGTGTGGAAAAGCGAAGACGGAGGGGTCAAGGAGATATGGAGCTGGGTTGTCGCAGGCCAGTAGTGGTTGCTGCAGCGATCCACCTTACGTGGGGGTAGCGGCTGGCAGCGGCGGCCACCTCTAGGGCTATGAGAGGAGTAACTCAAGGAGATGGCACCGATTCTCAACAACAAGTCATTTAATTAGTGTAGATAATAGGATGAGAAGGTGTGTTGGAGTATGTTACGGTGGGAATTGTGTAATTTCTTTTGGATGTCTTAGATAAAGGATAAAATTATAGTGGGACATGTGAATATGGGGTAGGGGTTGCAGAATATTGCTCGTTAAGTCAGACGATCAGGTCGGGTTTGGATATATCCATGGGTACAAGATTATGTCCATGTCCTATCCACGAGTAATCGGGTCGGGTTGGGGCGCTGCCCATGGGCGCAAAAGCATATCCAAACCCAATCCATTCGGGTTGGATATCCATGGGTATCCATGTCCATGGATAAAATTGCCATCCTTAGGCACCGGATGCTCTAGCGCAAGGTATTGCGACTAGAAGAGCTTCTCCGTCGAGCTCCCATCTTAGGTTCGGAAGAATTCGGCAGCATCGGTAGCACTGCGCGGCAGATCCGCAAACGCCCCTGGAGAACTCCAAATCCGGGTTAGTAAGAGGAACCTTTTCTTCACATACTTGCTTTGCATAATAAAGGTCGTACCCGCCGCGATTTTTCTGGCTTCCTGGATTTCCTGGAGGGCGCCTTGGGCTTCAACCCAGGCATCGTGTGCGTTTTGCCGGGCCTTGGCAAGTTCAGACTCTTGGTCCACAATATTGCGCTCCAAGGACTCGTATTTCTTCACGGCGTCTTGGAGCTCCTGCTGGACCTCACCAACCCTGGCCTCGTGTTTTCCGCGAGCGGCTTGTTCTTTTGCCGCTCTCTCTTGGGCTTCGGCCAACACCTTCTTGAGGGTCTCCACCTCGGTCGCCGCTCCTACAAAATATCATGGCACTATGGTCAACACAAATCATTCATCCTTTCTGAACCTACATAAGGTCATTGCATACCTTGATGGTCCTCCAACTGTTTCTTCACACGGTCGAGCTGTTCCTCGGTCCGCTCTAGAATCTGCTTCAGTCCGGAGACCTTAGCACCATGAGAGGTTATAGCCAGCAAAGACGCCTGTTTATTCACATAGACACGTATGGTTAGTCTCCTGTGAAAATTAGTTGATCCTCTGTCCGGCTTTTCTTTTCGAACACCGGACAGTGTCTCAGGGGCTAGATTCTATACTATGACATTCCTTTTGCATAAATTGCATTTTTCATACCTCAAAGCCTGTTAGAAGGCTTGTGCAGGCTTCGGTCAGTCCGCTCTTCGCGGACTGAATCCTCTCCACCACCGTACCCATGAGGGTACGGTGTTCCTCAACAATGGAAGCGCTTCGCAACGCTTCGAGTAGAGTATCCGGTGCCTCTGGATGGACAGAGGTCACCGGTGGAATCGGTGCACCTCCTTCCTTCGAAGGAGGCTGCTTGCCGGATTCCGGAGCTGTATCGGTCTCCGGAATTGTATTCGGCTGGGGGCTGGATTGAATATGGCCCCCATCGCCAGTCTCCATGGGGATTTGCTCCCCCATGTGTCCGGCGGCCGAGGGTTCACCCTCTGGCGCCACCCTGACGGCCTCCTGCATCTCTTCCTGTCCTGGGGAGGTCCGAGGGACAGCACCTCGGTGTTATCCATGGCCTTGGGAGAAGAGACCGGCGGAAGGGACCCACTGTCCATCACCTTCGGATACACCAAATTCCCCGAAGATGAGGATCGCTCGAGGTCGGAACGAGCCGGACTGCAGCGCATGATTCAACATGTTAAAACCATGAAGTAAAGGAGCCGGATATGTGCGTGCGTCTTTGAGTACTTATGATTTGGCCAGGGGCTTATCCCTAGGGCGCCACTCAGAGCTGCTGTCGATGTCCCACGCGGAGTTGTCTGCGAGGGAAACCTTCCCCTTCTTGGATGCCTCTTCCTCCAGACGCGTGGAGGCCGCCCTTTTCTTCCTTCCCCCCTCCAAGGGAGAATTGCTTTCCTCCTCCTCCTCGTCGTCCTTGATGTGGGAGGAGTGGGTCTCAGCGTCTTCGGACGTCACGTCAGAAGTGCCCTTACGGCGGAGACCACTCCTGGTCTCCTTGACCTTCTTCTTGGACTTCTTCTCCGGCACTTGGCAGGGCGCCGGAACCAGCATCTTATCAGAAGAGGGATTGATGGGTTTTCGGGCAGCGGAGTCGGACACTGGACCTGCTCCGCCTTCTTTGTCCGGCCCAAATAAAATGAATGGAGAAGATTAGAGGTCTTCCTTGAGTATGCAAGTAAAGGATACACCTTGAAATACGGAAAACTTACCGCACTGGCGGGATGGGCCAGGTCATGCCCGCGGTCCTCGGTCGTCGCCAGCCACATCTCGTTGGCCTTAAAGAGCACCTTCCAGATGTCTTTCTGCATAGTGCCGAAGAACTGTTGCAAGGTCTGGTGCTTGGCCGGATCGAACTCCCATAAATGGCAAGGCCGACTTTGGCACGGAAGGATCCGGTGAGCAAGTATCACCTATATCACATTGACAAGCTTGATGTTCTTGTCCACCATGCTCTTGATGCGCGTCTGAAGCACTGTCAACTCATCTGACAAAGACCAGTCCAGGCCCTTCTCTAGCCAGGAGGTGAGCCGCATCGGGGCGCCGGACTGGAGTTCAGGAGCCACAACACAGGTGGCGTCGCGAGGCTCTGTGACGTAGAACCATTGTTGTTGCCACCCTTTGACAGTCTCCACGAAGGTACCTTTGGGCCATGTGACATTGGGCAGCTAGCTCACCATGGCACCTCCGCACTCTGTGTGTTGACCGCCCACCACCTTCGGCTTCACATTGAAGATCTTTAACCACAATCCGAAGTGGGGTGGGATGTGGAGGAAGGCCTCACACACAACAATGAATGCCGAGATATTGAGGAAGGAATTGGGGGCCAGATCATGGAAATCCAGCCCGTAGTAGAACATGAGTCCGCAGACGAATGGGTGGAGAGGGAATCCCAATCCGCGGATGAAGTGGTGGATGAATACCACCCTATCAAGGGGCTCCGAGGTGGGGATGAGCTGCCCCATTGCTGGAAGCCGGTGGGCGATTTCCTTGGCTAAGTACCCGGCCTCCCGGAGCTTGGTGATGTCCTTCTCCTAATGGAGGAAACCATCCACTTGCCTTGCGCTCCGGATCCGGACATGGCTGGAGTGCTTTTTTGAGGTGGAAAGGATGGAACCTTGGGCGCTGGAGCTCGAGAATGGATGGGCAATGAGAAGGAAGGCGTGTGTGAAGGAGGTAAATCCTTATCCCTTTATAAAGGCAGTGAATATCAAGCGCCTCCCCACTCGCCTTAAAACTCTCCTATTCCCCAAGGATCGTGCAGGCGGCGCGGTTGCATTACCCACGCCCGTATTGATGAGAATCCCGCAATAAGGGGACATGATCTCTGCTTTGACAAGACATGCCAATAAAACTGCATCTTGAAACATGGAGCGGGAGGCTAAAAACAGTTCAAAATAATGACCGGGAAGTGACATGATGTCATGCTACAAAAGTTGTCAGTGGATTGGATTCGTAAAATACTATACTCTCTGCGTGTGTGTGTGTGTGTCTGGTACTCGTTTTGCAGAGCCGGACACATTTTCTGTGTTTGAAATTTGTTTTGGAATATTCGGAGGAGGAAACCGCCTTGCAATGTCGAAGACAATCTGCGCGCCGGACACATCATCATCGAAGCCTAGTTCAGGGGCTACTAAGGGAGTCCTGGATTAAGGGGTCCTCGGGCGTCCGGGCTATGTAACATGGGCCGGACTGATGGGCTATGAAGATATAAGACAGAAGACTTCCTCCCGTGTCCGGATGGGACTCTCCATTGCATGGATGGCAAGCTTGGCGTTCGGATGTGTAGATTCCTTCCTTTGTAAACCAACTCTGTACAACCCTAGGCCCCTCCGCTGTCTATATAAATCGGAGGGTTTAGTCCGTAGAGGCAATCATAATCATACAGACTAGACTTCTAGGGTTTAGCCACAACGATCTCATGGTAGATCAACTCTTGTAATCCTCATATTCATCAATATCAATCAAGCAGGACGTAGGGTATTACCTCCATCAAGAGGGCCCGAACCTGGGTAAACATCATGTCCCCTGTCTCCTGTTACCATCGATCCTAGATGCACAGTTCGGGACCCCCTACTCGAGATCCGCCGGTTTTGACACCGACACTTGCCTCCTTAGCACCAAAGAGGAAACTGCTGCCCTGCGCCCATGGCGCCCGCCAGGCCTTGGTCGTCATGGCTCACGTCACCTGAACTTCGCGAGGTGAGGCTTGCATAGAAATCTCCGCTCCTTAGGAGCCAGCCCAAGGAGGCCACTCCTTGTGGAGGTCTTGGTGTCGTCCGCCTCGCGAGGCTTGGCCCCTCGTGAGGGTCTTGAGTTGTTGATGCTGAAGCTGGGCCATACCAGTCTGTCGATAGAGCCATGCCGTGGGCCGCAGGCAGGCAAGTTTGGGTACCCCCGTTCCTAGAATACCGACAGTAGCTCCCAGACCCAAGGCGTGCTCGGACATGGATTCGAGGCAAAGCCAAAGGCGAAGTGCAGAGCGCCGCGGGTCCTAACCGCCTGCGGCCTTGGTCGATGCATGGCAATTGATGGGACGTGGGCGTCTTCGCTACCCCATGGTGCCTCGGCAACCGTTCGACTTGACAAGAGCCTGCTGCATGCAGAGAAAAATCATAATTGTGTGGGATCGTGGAGGCCGGTGGTTGGCCTCCCTCCGGCTATAAATGAGGGGAGGGGCAGAGCCACCTTGCTGATCTCCATCTTCTCGCCGGCCACTCTTCCTTGTTCTTCATCGCCTCGTCGTCTTGCTGTAGCATCCATGGCGCCAACCAGGAGGTTCTCCGCCGCCGAAAAGGGGAAGGCCCCCAAGGAGGGGCCAGGTTCGCCGCCGCCCAAGAGGGGCCGCGGATGTCCCCGCAAGTACGATACGACCCCAAAGGTGGCCCCCCAGGGCGCAGGCGCACTCCTCCAAGAGCAGGCGCTGCCTCCAGCAGTGCGACGACGCTTGTTCTTGCGGGGGGAGATGTCGAGGATGAGGCATGATAGAGGCGAGGGTGTCCCGATCTTTCGATGAGTTGATAACTATCAATTTGGTGAAGACGACTTTGACGATCCGACTACAAACATGCACGACGTTGCACCTTAGCAATCGTTAAACCAATCTCCCGAGGTTACTAACGATGCTGGAAGCACGATCAGGCTGACCACGAAGGTCTATTCCTGCACGCAATCTAAGAACAAGCAAGAATATGATAATGCAATCTGAATATTGCGAATATATATGAAGTATTTATAATGATGGGGATTCGTAAGCGGTCTTGGTCTGGTCGTTGGACATAAACGAAGTACACCAAGTTGCAATGACTAACTTTTAACTAAACAAATCCCAAGGAAAAAGCTACTAGATGGATCCAGTTATATAGGAGCAAGGTGTGGAGGCCAAGGAGGTGGGAGGACATCCCAAGGCAGCCTAAAACTAACCCTAGGTCGTACAAGGCTCATGGGCCCAAGTGGTGGTGCAACACCTTTGGACTTGTTGTTTGACTCAGATTCTGCTGCAGCGTCAGATTGTTTCGTCGATATCTCAATGCTCCGGACGAATTTGAAGCTGATTCCAATTGGGTTGGAAAGAGCACGAAAGCTACTTTCCAACAAAAAAAGAATCACCCAATTTGGAGTCCGTATGAAAAAGTTGTTAACGTTTTGAGTCAGTTATGTCTGTGCAGTCCAAATCTGAATCCAGAACGTGAGAGACATGGACTCTATCTTCTCTTGGCCCAAAAGTGATGTGAGAAACTTTTTGAATAGAACCTAAACTTCTCCTTTTCCCTTATCTTCATATGTGGATTGTACAAATGTCCCATACACCTACAATTAGACAAAACACAAAAGTGTGTGAAGTATTTTTGTTCTGGATAACATAAATAGATTATTGAATAGTTTGCACTAGAAATCACCTGACAAATATGCATGTATGTAATATTTTTGGTTGTATCCAAGGTAATCATGTCCTCATAATCCTCCCCTTTTTGAAAACAAAGCCGTCCTCAGCGTTGGTTAATCTTAAATGTGGCTAACAAAAGAGACAAGTGTACATGTTGTATATGTATATGTCATCCATTTTTACTTCCCTTGATTTTTGCACATATGACACATGTATACATGATTAACTTTCATAGTTCATAAAATCTAAAGCCAAAAAATTATCACAAGAAGTAGAAGGCATGAAAATATTGCAACTCAGTTTGCACATATAAGTGAAGCTCCTATTCATTTCAAAAGAATGACAATGTTCATCATTAAACCATCCCAACATTGGTGAATAAAACTTACTTGCATCAAATTTACATGATACAACATGCTTAAATAAGAAAACATGCAATAAGTCATTGGACATAGAATCATCACCTAGATTAAAGGTCATATCAAAATGATTAAACATTGGTTCTTTTGCATCAACAATTAATGCAATGGGTGCACTAAAAATTGTTGGTATTTCAGTTGTTCGATCACATGGCAAAGTCAAATTATCAACATAGTCCTCTAAAATAGGTGGTACGATCAAAGTAGTGGGTAGCTCATCAGATGGTGCATTCAAATTGACAAGGCATTCATCATTCTCATGTAGAGATGGAAGATCAGTACCTTTGTCATTACCTCTTATGATCAACTCAGATGATGTAGCGACTCTCGGGGGCGATGTGTCACATTGTGGTGGTGATGTAGTCCTTATAACAAGGGATGTGGTTGTCATAGTATGCCTAGTAGTTGAAGGAACAATCATATCAACTCTTGGTATTGTAACACCCTCGATGCGACTATATCTCCCACGTGACGAGGCGCGACTTAGAGGCATAATCGCATTGAAGGCATATGTCGCAAGTTAGGCAATCTTCACAAGATCCCATGTAATATATATGTAATAAAAGGGGAGATAACATAGTTGGCTTACACTCGCCATGTCAATCAAGTACATAAATAACATTACATCACACAAACACTCATGTCCCGACTACAGCGCCAAAATAAAAGATAACCCAACATGCGACACGGTCCCAATCACCCCCAACTGGGCACCACTACTGATCATCAGGAAAGGAAACATAGTAACGTTGAGAGTCCTCGTCGAACTCCCACTTGAGCTCAAGCGCGTCTCCTGGAGCAAATCATCGGGCCCTGCATCTGGTGTAATAGTAATCTGTGAGCCACAGGGACTCAGCAATCTCGCACCCTCGCGATCAAGACTATTTAAGCTTATAGGTAAGGCAAGGTAAATATGTGGAGCTGCAGCAAGCGACTAGCAAATTCCTGTTCGCAAAAGAGAGCGAGAAGAGGAGGCAAAGCGCGAGCGAGAAACTAGAGAGCAACCTGCGCAAACATTACTCCAACACCGTGTCCACTTCCCGGACTCTGCCGAGAAGAGACCATCACGGTAACTCACACTGTTGATTTGTTTTAATTAAGTTAAGGTTCAAGTTATCTACAACCGGACATTAACAAATTCCCATCTGCCCATAACCGCAGGCACGGCTTTCGAAAGTTCAAATCCCTGCAGGGGAGTCCCAACTTAGCCCATGACAAGCTCTCACGGTCAACGAAGGAATAGACCTCCTCCCAAGACGTTCCGTTCAGACTCGGTATCTCGGTTCTTCAAGACACTTCGACAGGTTAAAACAAGACCAGCAACACCGCCCGAATGTGCCGACAAATCCCGATAGGAGCTGCACATATCTCGTTCTCAGGGCACACTCAGATGAGCCAGACGTCGGGTAGGCCAGCCCAGAGTTGCCCCTGGTAGCCCCGGACATCGCTCGGTGGAACCAACACTCAGAGGAGCACTAGCCCCGGGGGGGCTAAAATAAGATGACCCTCGGGCTCCGGAAACCCAAGGGAAAAAGAGGCTAGGTGGAAAATGGTAAAACCAAGGTTGGGCATTGCTGGAAAAGCTTTAATCAAGGCGAACTATCAAGGGGTTCCCATTATAACCCAACCGCGTAAGGAACACAAAATCCGGGAACATAACACCGATATGACGGAAACTAGGGCGGCAAGAGTGGAACAAAACACTAGGCGAGAGGCCGAGCCTTCCACCTTTACAAGTATATAGATGCATTAAGATAACAAGATAATATACTGATATCCCAACAAGTAAAATAATGTTCCAACAAGGAACGGCCTCCAATATTCACCTGCAACTAACAACGCTATAAGAGAGGGCTGAGCAAAGCGGTCACATAGCCAATCAACGGTTTGCTAGGAACATGGTGGGTTAGAGGTTTGACATGGCAATATTGGGAGGCTTGAAAGCAAGTGGTAGGCATGGTAGCATTGGCATAGCAAAAGAGCGAGCAATCTAGCATAGCAAAGATAGTAGTGATTTCGAGGGTATGATCATCTTGCCTGCACAGTTGTCAGAGTTGACTGGATCCTCAAAAGCAAACTCAACGGGCTCCTCGTTAGCGAACTCGTCTCCCGGCTCTACCCAAACAAGACAAACAAGCAACAAGGACACAATCAACCACGTGCAAGGATCAAACAACATGATGCAAAGATGGTATGCTATGCGAGATGCGATGCAGGATGCATATGCAAGATTTGACAAGGGATGCATGAACCTGGCCTCAACTTGGAAATCCAAGTGTGCCACTGGAAAGATGAGATGAAATCGCTTGAAACAATATAAATAATGCCGGAATCGGAGCTATGGTTTGGAAATGGCAAGCCATTCAAATATGACACCGGTCTGCGATTTACAGCAAGTAGCCATCTAAATGCAACGAAATGAACATGCTACAGCACCCAAACATGACAAAAAAATATATGGCAGGGATTCATTCATGATGCTTAACAAAAGTCTAGCACTGAGCTAAGGCCAATTCGTCCATTAACAGGTTCAAACAATCATGGCAAAAATGCATATGACAAACAGATTTCAGACTTAGTGAAATTAACACTTGTCTGGAATTTCAGATCAGGTAGCTCTCTTCAGAGCAATAAAACTACATGCTACAGGACCTGAACATAGCAAAGTAAGCATGGCATGGAGCTACTCAAAGAGCTTAACCAAAGTCCCTTAGTGACCTTGAGCCAAAAGGGATCATAAAATACAATTGCAAGCATGTGAACATAGCAAAAACATAATCAGTTTTCAGACTTAGTGAAAACTGGAGCATGCTGAAAACAGATATCAAGTAGGTATGTTTACGAGCTCGATGCACTCACTACGGAGCAAGTCATGATAATCTAAGCATACATCCATCAATAATACAGAAAATGCAAGCTAGACATGGCAAGAACAATAGCATAGCATGCACGGATCAACTACAACATCATAGGCAAAATTGCAAACAAGTTGACAATCTGCCCAGATTCACAAAGTAGCAAAAGTAGAGCTCAATTGACTCAAGCTAGGTTGCTCCATTATTGCAAACAAAGACATGGATGGATAGAGCACTACAAGATTAACAAAACATCCTTACTGATCATCCTCAAAAGAGGCACGGATCACTAGGAAACAACATGAACATATGGCCATATGAGATAAACAGATCAAGGACTTAGTGGAAATGCTAAGTCCCTGAAATCAGAATTACCAAGTGCCTCACTTTGCAAGCTCGTGCTAGTCACCACACACATCATAAAAATACATGGGTTGCACCTCTGGAAAGATGACAAAACCCTTAACAAAACATATGTAGAACTCATGGGCATATCATGCACACATTAATCATGGCAAAAATGCCAAATGTCTAAATGGAGTAGCAGATCTGACAAATATCTCAAGTAGCCCTCGTCTAACAGAATTTCGGGCATCAAGATGAACTCAAATGAAAATGATGCAATGGAATGAAATGATGTACTCTCTGAGATGAACATTTTGATATGCTATATGCCCAAATCGGAGTTACGGATGCGGAGATACGACACGATAAACAGGAGCATATGGATCTGAGATTTCGAGGACTTAGTAGAAATTCAACCTCCCAGATCTAGGGTTTGCACGTGCCCCGACGTTCACCGGGATCTCGCCGGAGCCTTGCCGGCGTTGATGGCCGTGCGGCGGCCGGAGTAGAGGTAGGAAGAGGGGGGCCGGCTCGGGGCTCGCCGGAGCGCCGTAGACGGGCGGCGTGGCGGCGCGAGGCCGAGGCGACGGTGGCGCGCGGAGGCAGGAGGTGCGACGGTGTCGGCGGCGAGGTCCGGTGGCTGCCGACGCGGCGGCGCGACGGAGAAGCAGCGGCGGGGGGGCGCGGTAGGCGGCGGCGGGCGGAGGCGCGGGGCGGCGCCTGGATCTGGGCCGCGGGGGCCGGAGCTGGGCCCTCCAGGCCGCGGTGGCGCGCGGGTGGCGGCGGTGACATGGCAGGCGCGGGGTGGGCGGCGGCGATGTGTCCGGCCGGCGCGGAGATGATTTTTTTAGGGTTTCGGACGAGGGGGATCCGGATTTTCGGGGAGAGGCCTTTAAATAGAGGTAGAGGGAGCTAGGAGAGTCCAAATGAGGTGCGGTTTTCGGCCACGCGATCGTGATCGAACGATCTAGATGATGGAGAAGGCTTAGGTGGGTTTGGGCCAAATTGGAGGGGTGTTGGGCTGCAACACACACGAGGCCTTTTCGGTCCCTCGGTTAACCGTTGGAGTATCAAACGAAGTCCAAATGGTATGAAACTTGACAGGCGGTCTACTGGTAGTAAACCAAGGCCGCTTGGCAAGTCTCGGTCCAATCCAGAAATGTTTAATCCCCACACACGAAAGAAAGCTAGAAATGACCACCGGAGGAGAACAAAGCGCCGGAATGCAAAACGGACAACGGGGAAAATGCTCGAATGCATGAGACGAACACATATGCAAATGCAATGCACATGATGACATGATATGAGATGCATGACAACGACAACAACGCGCGGAGACAAAGACCCGAACCCGAGAAAATTAAATAACTTAACACCGGAAACGGCAAGAGTTGGAGTACAAATTGGGAAAGTTACATCCGGGGTGTTACAACACTCCACCACTATGAAAGGATCTCGTCCCGAGATCTAGGACTGAAAGAACGCCGGGTACTCAGAACGGAGGTGATCCTCGCGATCCCAGGTAGCTTCACGGTCGGAATGGTGTGACCACTTGACGTTGAGAAATTTGATTGACTTATTGCGAGTCTTGCGTTCAGTCTCTTACAGAATAGCAACTGGGTGCTCACGATAAGAGAGATTCTTGGAGCTCAATGTCCTCGAAGTTGACGGTGCGGTCAGGAGTCTTGAAGCACTTTCGGAGCTGAGAGACATGGAACACATCATGAACATTTGCAAAGTTTGAAGGAAGCTCGAGTTGATAGGCGAGGTCACCTCTCTTGCTGACAATCTTGAAAGGTCCGATGTATCTGGGGGCAAGCTTCCCTTTGATACCGAAGCGACGAGTACCTTTCATAGGAGAGACGTGGAGGTAAACATGATCTCCGATCTCGAAGGCCAAATCACGGTGCTTACTATCATAGTAGCTCTTCTGGCGGGATTGGGCTGCTTTGAGGTTATCTCGAATGAATTTGCACATTTCCTCTTCCTCTGTGATTAAGTCATTACCCAAAGCTGACGTTCACCGGTTTCGGACCAGTTGAGAGGGGTACGGCACTTCCTGCCATACAGAATTTCAAATGGGGCCTTGCCCGAACTTGCTTGAAAACTATTGTTGTAGGAGAATTCGAGCATAAGGAAGACAATCCTCCCACTTCATGCCGAAGGAGATCACACAAGCCCTGAGCATATCTTCAAGAATCTGGTTGACACACTCGACTTGACCGCTAGTTTGAGGATGGAAAGCTGTGCTGAAGCGGATGTTGGTGCCCATGGCCTTCTGAAAAGAATCCCAAAACTTGGATGTAAAGATGCTTCCACGGTCTGAAGAGATCACTTGTGGAATACCGTGTAGAGAGACAATTAGAGAGGTATAGAGTTCCACCAATTGAGCTGCAGTGATCGACTCTTTGATAGGCAGAAAGTGAGCCACTTTGGTGAGTTTGTCGATGACAACAAATATAGCATCATTGCCACGCTTGGACTTTGGAAACCCAGTCACGAAGTCCATTTCAATGTGGTCAAACTTCCATTCTAGAATGGCAAGAGGTTAGAGGAGACCAGCTGACCTTTGGTGTTCTGCCTTCACTCTTCTGCAGACATCACATTCATTCACGAACTGAGAAATCTCGCGCTTCATTCGAGTCCACCAATAAGCCTGCTTGAGGTCCTCATACATCTTCGTGCTCCCAGGGTGGATGGAGAGGAGAGAATTGTGAGCCTCGTTCATGATCACTTTACGGAGGTCGCCTTTGGGTACAACAATACGGTCCTCGAAGAAGAGAGTATCCTTGTCATCAAGGCGGTAGCACTTGTACTTGGGTTGACTCTTGGCAATCCCAATCTCAAACCAATATCCGTGGAAGAAGAACTAGAGCTACTAGAATTCCCACCTATGAAACTCCCGAACCTTTCCGGTTATGCAATCAGGTGTTGGGGATACAGGGGAAGCATAATATCTCACCCAAACTAGCAAATCCTACATCCAGCTGTATCCATCCTTCAACACATAATCGAGAAAAACTTCGGAAACCATCTACCTCAACCTTCGAAAAGCATCTGTTATACAAGTTATGGCGATACTCCCGAACTCCCACCCCAGTACTGGGTGGCGTCGAGGTTATCTCACCAACGAACTGCATAAAAGAGATTTTCAATGTCGGCGTACTAAACTCAGGTATTCCAGAACTGCAACGATAAAATTATGATGACGACACCTCAGAGCTCAACAACCCGGGACACTTCCACTAAACCCCTGACAGGAGGCACCAAGACAATGTTCTCATCATAAAACCATCGGAACGATTCCAAGATACCTGCGTGATCCTAAAAAAAATACTGAAATTTGAGAAGAGAAGAGTCAAAACTCTACGTCAGGATGCCTTACCAGAGCGATGAGGAGACTGGGAAGTAAAAAGAATTCCTAAACTCTCCGATATATAATTCCTAAATGACTCAAAACATTTTTCTAGACACAACTCGGCCGCTAAAAACGATCAATCAATGGGGCTCCTAAGGTCGGGGAGGGCTCTAATTACCAACTTGTAACACCCTCGATGCGACTATATCTCCCATGTGTCGAGGCACGACATAGAGGCATAATCGCATTGAAGGCATATGTCGCAAGTTAGGCAATCTTCACAACATCCCATGTAATATATATGTAATAAAAGGGGAGATAACATAGTTGGCTTACACTCGCCACGTCAATCAAGTACAAAAATAACATTACATCACCCAAACACTCATGGCCCAACTACGGCGCCAAAATAAAAGATAACCCAACATGCGACACGGTCCCAATCACCCCCAACTGGGCACCACTACTGATCATCAGGAAAGGAAACATAGTAACGTGAGAGTCCTCGTCGAACTCCCACTTGAGCTCAAGCGCGTCTCCTGGAGCGGAATCATCGGGCCCTGCATCTGGTGTAATATTAATCTATGAGCCACAGGGACTCAGCAGTCTCGCACCCTCGCGATCAAGACTATTTAAGCTTATAGGTAAGGCAAGGTAAATATGTGGAGCTGCAGCAAGCGACTAGCACATATGGTGGCCATTTTGTTCGCAAAAGAGAGCGAGAAGAGGAGGCAAAGCGCGAGCGAGAAACTAGAGAGCAACCTGCGCAAACATTACTCCAGCACCGTGTCCACTTCTCAGACTCCGCTGAGAAGAGACCATCACGGTAACTCACACTGTTGATTCGTTTTAATTAAGTTAAGGTTCAAGTTATCTACAACCGGACATTAACAAATTACCATTTGCCCATAACCACGGGCACGGCTTTCGAAAGTTCAAATCCCTGCAGGGGAGTCCCAACTTAGCCCATGACAAGCTCTCACGGTCAACGAAGGAATAGACCTCCTCCCAAGACGTTCCGATCAGACTCGGTATTTCGGTTCTTCAAGACACTTCGACAGGTTAAAACAAGACCAGCAACACCGCCCGAATGTGCCGACAAATCCCGATAGGAGCTGCACATATCTCGTTATCAGGGCACACTCAGATGAGCCAGACGTCGGGTAGGCCAGCCCAGAATTGCCCCTGGTAGCCCCGGACATTGCTCGGTGGGACCAACACTCAAAGGAGCACTGGCCCGGGGGGGCTAAAATAAGATGACCCTCGGGCTCCGGAAACCCAAGGGAAAAAGAGGCTAGGTGGCAAATGGTAAAACCAAGGTTGGGCATTGCTGGAAAAGCTTTAATCAAGGCGAATTATCAAGGGGTTCCCATTATAACCCAACCGCGTAAGGAACGCAAAATCCGGGAACATAATACCGATATGACGGAAACTAGGGCGGCAAGAGTGGAACAAAACACTAGGCGAGAGGCCGAGCCTTCCACCCTTTACCAACTATATAGATGCATTAAGATAACAATATAATATAATGATATCCCAACAAGTAAAATAATGTTCCAACAAGGAACGACCTCCAATCTTCACCTGCAACTAGCAACGCTATAAGAGGGGGCTGAGCAAAGCGGTCACATAGCCAATCAATGGTTTGCTAGGAACATGGTGGGTTAGAGGTTTGACATGGCAATATTGGGAGGCTTGAAAGCAAGTGGTAGGCATCGTAGCATTGGCATAGCAAAAGAGCGAGCAATCTAGCATAGCAAAGATAGTAGTGATTTCGAGGGTATGATCATCTTGCCTGCATAGTTGTCAGAGTTGACTGGATCCTCGAAAGCACACTCAACGGGCTCCTCGTTAGTGAACTCGTCTCCCGGCTCTACCCAAACAAGACAAACAAGCAACAAGGACACAATCAACCATGTGCAGGGATCAAACAACATGATGCAAAGATGGTATGCTATGCGAGATGCGATGCGGGATGCATATGCAAGATTTGACAAGGGATGCATGAACCTGGCCTCAACTTGGAAATCCAAGTGTTCCACTGGAAAGATGAGATGAAATCGCTTGAAAACGATATAAAGAACGCCGGAATCAGAGCTACGGTTTGGAAATGGCAAGCGATTCTAATATGACACCGGTCTGCGATTT
Organism: Triticum urartu; assembly: GCF_003073215.2. Lineage (NCBI taxonomy): Eukaryota > Viridiplantae > Streptophyta > Magnoliopsida > Poales > Poaceae > Triticum > Triticum urartu. The sequence continues at coordinate 287,208,863 of NC_053023.1, read as the reverse complement.
ACAGCAAGTAGCCATCTAAATGCAACGAAATGAACATGCTATAGCACCCAAACATGACAACAAAATACATGGCAGGGGTGCATTCATGATGCTTAACAAAAGTCTAGCACTGAGCTACGGCCAATTCATCAATTAATAGGTTCAAACAATCATGGTAAAAATGCATATGACAAACAGATTTCAGACAGTGAAATTAACACTTGTCTGGAATTTCAGATCAGGTAGCTCTCTTCGGAGCAACAAAACTACATGCTACAGGACCTGAACATGGAAAAATAAAGCATGGCATGGAGAAACTCAAAGAGCTTAACAAAATTCCCTTAGTGACCTTGAGCCAAAAGGAAAATACAATTGCAAGCATGTGAACATAGCAAAAACATAATCAGTTTTCAGACTTAGTGAAAACTGGAGCATGCTGAAAACAGATATCAAGTAGGTATGTTTACGAGCTCGATGCACTCACTACGGAGAAAGTCATAATAAGCTAAGCATACATCCATCAATAATACACAAAATACAAGCTAGACATGGCAAGAAAAATAGCATAGCATGCACGGATCAACTACAACATCATCGGCAAAATTGCAAACAAGTTGACAATCTGCCCAGATTCACAAAGTAGCAAAAGTAGAGCTCGATTGACTCAAGCTAGGTTGCTCCATTATTGCAAACAAAGACATGGATGGATAGATCACTACAATATTAACAAAATATCCTTACTTATCATCCTCAAAAGAGGCACGGATCACTAGGAAACAACATGAAATATGGCCATATGAGATAAACAGATCAAGGACTTAGTGGAAATGCTAAGTCCCTGAAATCAGAATTACCAAGTGCCTCACTTTGCAAGCTCGTGCTAGTCACCACACACATCAAAAAAATACATGGGTTGCACCTCTGGAAATATGACAAAACCCTTAACAAAACATATGTAGAACTCATGAGCATATCATGCACACATTAATCATGGCAAAAATGTCAAATGTCTAAATGGAGTAGCAGATCTGACAAATATCTCAAGTAGCCCTCTTCTAACAGCATTTCTGGCATCAAGATGAACTCAAATGAAAATTATGCAATGGAATGAAATGATGTACTCTCTGAGATGAACATTTTGATATGCTATATGCCCAAATCGGAGTTATGGATGCGGAGATACGACACGATGAACAGGAGCATATGGATTTGAGATTTCGAGGACTTGGTAGAAATTCAACCTCCCAGATCTAGGGTTTGCACGATCCCCGAGGTTCACCGGGATATCGCCGGAGCCTTGCCGGCGTTGATGGCCGTGCGGCGGCCGGAGTAGAGGGAGGAAGAGGTGGGCCGGCTCGGGGCTCGCCGGAGCGCCGGAGACGGGAGGCGTGGCGGCGCGAGGCCGAGGCGGCGGTGGCACGCAGAGGCGGGAGGTGCGACGGTGTCGGCGGCGAGGTCCGGCGGCTGCCGGCGCGGCGGCGCGGCGGAGAAGCAGCGGCGGCGGGGCGCGGTAGGCGGCGGCGGGCGGAGGCGTGGGGCGGCGCCTGGATCTAGGCCGCGGGGGCCGGAGCGGGGCCCTCCAGGCCGCGGCGGCGCGCGGGTGGCGGTGGTGACGTGGCAGGCGCGGGGTGGGCGGTGGCAATGTGTCGGGCCAGGGCGGACGTGTCCGGCCGGCGCGGAGATGATTTTTTTAGGGTTTCGGACGAGGGGGATCCGGATTTTCGGGGAGAGACCTTTAATTAGAGGTAGAGGGAGCTAGGAGAGTCCAAATGAGGTGCGGTTTTCGGCCACGCGATCGTGATCGAACGATCTAGATGATGGAGAAGGCTTAGGTGGGTTTTGGACAAAATTGGAGGGGTGTTGGGCTGCAACACACACTAGGCCTTTTCGGTCCCTCGGTTAACCGTTGGAGTATCAAACGAAGTCCAAATGGTACGAAACTTGACAGGCGGTCTACCGGTAGTAAACCAAGGCCGCTTGGCAAGTCCATGAATTGACTCTGGATCCTGTCATGATTAGTAGAAGCAAGAAATAGAATCCAAAAAAATGTTCCTATGAACTACTTGGAAGTGGTGGTAAAACGCTCACAGTATAGCAAATCTCAATATCTTACAAGTTCTTACCATGCAGCAGGTGGTGATCGGCAACCAGCGGTGTCAAATAACTCTGAAGATTGAGTAAAGCAATTGCCAGGGGAATGTATGTATACACGGTGTAGAAATATGTGGAGTTGGGTTGGCTATATACGGTAGCAAAAGATTAGCAACAATCAATTCAAAGATGCAATGTTAAATAAACGCTCAACGACGGTATTGTGCTGGTCCTAGGCTAGACCGAACTAGAGACGCGAGTCTAGAACACTAATGAGGTCACGCCGTAGCACAAAGCAGCAAGATATAAGTGAAGATCACAATATCAGTAAAGATAATGATGTGAAACAACAGCCAAGCAGGATATATCAACAACGTTCTCTCCAACTTCCCTCTAGAAATGTTTGTGCCAATTTTTTGATAATATTTTTCAAGAATGGTACTGACTCAAGCTTTCAAACGCAAAAGGAATCACTCAATTCCGAGTTGATATGAGGAGTCAAAATATTCTAAAACATGCCTGAAAAACTGGAATAAGCTGTGTTCGTGAACTTCGGAGGGCAAAAAGACCTATTTAGAAGCCGATTTTGAGGTGCCAAATATTGAACTTGCTTCTGCAACTATTTAGATGCGGCTCGTCACTAGCTTTCATTTGAGTACTCGCGGAGCCAAAACGGATTTCGTATGAGGAAGTTATGCCTATTTTACTGAACAGTGCACAAAACAGATTCCAATCTGAGTTCAACTACGAGATTGAGTCTAGATAGATCCGGATTTTTTTCCCCTCTCTTTTTTTCTCACACTTTTTTTTCTTTCTCTCTTTTTTTTCTCTGACTTTTTTTTTACTTTTTTCTCTTGTTTTTTCTGTCTTTTTTTTCTCTCCCTCTTTCCAAAACAAACTAGATAAGATGCAGATTGGATCAAACAAAGATGTGAACGATCTCAACTATGATTATGACAATGAATGATGGGTAGGATGTGGTGGAAATTGATGGATGAATGATGGACAACGGAAGGAATAATGATGCAGCGGCGGCGTGACTAATGTGAACAGAACTCGAAACTCTAAACGAACTAGACAGTAAGACCAGCAACTCGACACGACGATGCAGCCGATAATTCTAATATGCAAGCAATGAAAGGAAAATTGCAAATGCTCAGACTGGCTTGGACAAAGGATGAATAGATCTAACTTTTTTGTGGCTTTTTCTTGGACAATAGGTAAGAAAATAAATCTAATCTAGGAAAAACTGAAAATTCTCACCGAGCAACCTGAAAACTGATACCACTTGATAGAGGCTAGGGTGTCCCGATATTTCGATGAGATATTACTATTGATTTGGTGGAGACGACTTTGACGATCCGACTACAAACGTGCACGACGTTGCGCCTTAGCAATCGCTGAACCAATCTCCCGAGGTTACTGATGATGCTGGAAGCACCATCAGTCTGACCACGAAGGTCTATTCCTGCACGCAATCGAAGAACAAGCAAGAATATGGTAATGCAATCTGAATATCGCGAATACATATGAAATATTGATAATGGTGGGGATCCGTAAGTGCTCTTGGTCTTGTCATTGGACACAAACGAAGTACACGAAGTTGCATGTAACGCCCGCGATGCGGCTATATCTCCTACGTGTCGAACACGACTTAGAGGCATAACCGCATTGAAAGCAATGTCGTAAGTAAGGTAATCTTCAGAACAACCCATGTAAATAGATAATAGGGGAAAAGGTACATAGTTGGCTTACACTCGCCACGTCACACAAATACATGAATAACATTACAATCATCCAATACACTCATGGTCCGACTACGGTACCAAAATAAAAAATCAACCCCAACATGCGACACGGCCCCCGATCGCCCCAACTGGGCACCACCACTGATCATCTGGGAAAGACACATAGTAATGGCGAGAGTCTTCGTCGAACTCCCCCTTGAGCTCAAGCGCATCATCTGGAACGGTATCATCAGTCCCTGCATCTGGTTTGGAAGTAAACTATGAGTCACGGGGACTCAGCAATCTCGCACCCTCGCGATCAAGACTATTTAAGCTTATAGGTAAGGCAGGGTAATATGTGGAGCTGCAGCAAGCGACTAGCATATATGGTGGCTAACCTGTTCGCAAAAGAGAGCGAGAAGAGAAAGCAAGGCACGAACGAAGAACTATGATCAAGAAGTGATCCTATAACAACCTACGTCAAGCATTACTCGAACACCGTGTTCACTTCCTGGACTCCACGAGAAGAGACCATCACGGTTACATATGTGGTTGATTTATTTTAATTAAGTTAAGTTCCATGTTATCTACAATCGGACATTAAAAAATTCCCATCTCCCATAACCGCGGGCACGGCTTTCGAGAGTTCAAATCCCTGCAGGGGAGTCCCAACTTAGCCCATCGCAAGCTCTCACGGTCAACGATGGATATTCCTTCTCCCGAGACATTCCGATCAGACTCGGTATCCCGGTTCTACAAGATATCCTCGACAATGGTAAAACAAGTCCAGCAACACCGCCCGAATGTGCCGACAAATCCCGATAGGAGCTGCACATATCTCGTTCTCATGGCACACTCAGATGAGACATCCTACAAGTAAAACCAACCCTCAAGTTGCCCCAAGGTGGCCCCGTAGTCTACTCGGTCGGACCAACACTCAGAGGAGCACTGGCCCAGGGGGTTTAAATAAAGATGACCCTCGGGCTCCGGAAAACCCAAGGGAAAAAGAGTCTAGGTGGCAAATGGTAAAACCAAGGTTGGGCATTGCTGGAGGAGTTTTATTCAAGGCAAACTGTCAAGGGGTTCCCATTATCACCCAACCGCATAAGGAACGCAAAATCCGGGAACTTAACACCGATATGACGGAAACTAGGGCGGCAAGAGTGGAACAAAACACCTGGCAAAAGGCCGAGCCTTCCACCCTTTACCAAGTATATAGATGCATTAAGATAACAAGATAATATAGTGATATCCCGACAATAAACAATGTTCCAACAAGGAACGATCTCCAATCTTCACCTGCAACTAGCAACGCTATAAGAGGGGCTGAGCAAAGTGGTAACATAGCCAATCAATGGTTTTCTAGGACATGGTGGGTTGGAGGTTTGACATGGCAATTGGGAGGAATGATAAGCAAGTGGTAGGTATCGTAGCATAGGCATAGCAAAAGAGCGAGCATCTAGCAAGCAAAGATAGAAGTGATTTCGAGGGTATGATCATCTTGCCTGCAAAGTTGTCAGAGTTGACTTGATCCTCGTAAGCAAATTCAACGGGCTACTCATTAGCGAACTCGTCTCCAAACAAGACAAACAAGCAAAAGGAACACAATCAACCACGTGCAATGCTCGAACACCATGATGCAAACATGGTATGCTATGCGGGATGCGATATGTGATGCATATGCAAGATTTGACAAGGAATGATTGAACCTGGCCTCAACTTGGAAATCCAAGAGTGTCACTGGAAAGGTGAGGTGATTTTGGTTGAAATCGATATAAATATCACCGGAATCGGATGCACGGTTTGGAAATGGCAAGCAAAACAAATATGGCACCGGTCTGCGATAATCAGCAAGTAGCCATCTAAATGCATCAAGATAATTATTCTACAGCACTCAAACATGACAACAAAATACATGGAAGGGATCCTCTCATGATGCTTGATAAAATATGAACACTGAGCTATGGCCAATTCATCCATTAACAGGTTCAAACAAGCATGGCAAAAGTGCAAATGATAACAGGTCTCGGACTTAGTGAAATTAACACAACTCAGGAATTTAACATCAGGTAGCACACTTTAGAGCATGAAAACTATATGCTACAGGAACTTAACATAGCAAAGCAAGGCATGACATGAAGCTACTCAAAGCACTTAACAAAAGTCCCTTAGTGACCTTGAGCCAAAAGGGATCAGAAAATACAATTGCAAGCATGCGAACATGGCAAAAACATAAACAGATCTCAGACTTAGAGAAAAACTGGAGCATGCAAATCTGTTGATGAGTAGGCATGTTTACGAGCTCGATGCACTCACTACGGAGCATGGCATGACAACCTAAGCATACACCCATCAAGAATACATATCATAGAAGCTAGACATGGCAAGAACAACAACATAGCATGCACGGATCAATAACAACATCCTCGGCAAAATCGCTATCAAGTCAATAATCTGCCAGGATTCCCGAAATAGCAAACGTAGAGCTCGATTGACTCAATCTAGGGTGCTCCATAAATGCAAACAAAGACATGGATGGATAGAGCACAACAATATTAACAAATCATCCTTACTGATCATCCTCAAAACACGCACGGATCACTAGGAAACAACATGAACATATGGCATAATGACAAAATCAGGCCAAGGCTTAACAAATCCCAAGTCCCTGAAATCAGCAGTAATGAATGCCCTACTTTGCAACCTTGTGCTAGTCACCACACATATCACAAAAATACAAGGTAAGCACCTCTGTAAAGATGGCATGGCATATAACAAAATACATGTAGAGCTCAGGAGCATATCATGCACACATTAATCATGGCAAAAATGACAAATATATATTTGATGAAACATATCTGACAATTATATCACATAGCCCTCTTCCAACAGCATTTCAGGCATCAAGATGAAATGATGTACTCTCTGATTCGAACATTTTGATATGCTACACGCACAAATCAGATCTACGATGAGAGAGATATAGCATGCCAAAGTTTGCAAAAAGATTAGGGTTCGGGGGTAAAAAGGTCAACCGGGTGAGGTTCCAGATCTGGATCCACTGTAGCTTGCACGGCCACCGAGGTTCGCCGGGGAAGAAGAACGCGGTGGCCGGAGTTTCCAAGGTCGCCGGAGGAAGATGGCGTCGCCAGCGACGAGGTTGTGCCGGGCGGTGGAGTTGGCCGGCGTGGAGCACGGCGGACGGCGCGGGAGGTTGCGCCGGCTCGCGGGCGGAGCACGGGGTCAGCGGGGCGGCGCGGTTGGCGAGGAGGCTCGCCGCGGGGAGCTCGCCGGCGGCGAGGTCAAGCGGCGGCGCGGCGGTGTACTCGTGCGGTGCGGAGAGGATGGAGGGCGGCGGCAGGCGCGGGCTCTCGGGGGCCCTCCCTGGGCCGGGCGGGCCGGTGCGGCGGGAGCCCCGGCTGGACACGTGGTGAGCCCTCAGTGGCTGCGGCCGGCGGCGGCGGTTGTCCGCCCAGGGGCGGACATGTCCGGCGCAGCTGAGGAGCGGGTTAGCTAGGGTTAGGGTAGAAAGGGATCCGGGAATTTCGGGAAGGAGCTATATTTATAGGTAGGAGGGGTTAGGAGAGTCCAAATGAGGTGCAGTTTCCGGCCACACGATCGAGATCGAACGCTCTAGATGATGGAGAGGGTTTAGGTGGGTTTTGGGCTAAATTGGAAGGGTGTTGGGCTGCAACACACACGAGGCCTTTTCGGTCCCTCGGTTAACCGTTGGAGTATAAAACAAAGTCCAAATGACACGAAACTTGACAGGCGGTCTACTGGTAGTAAACCAAGGCCACTTGACAAGTCTCGGTCCAATCCGGAAATGTTTAACCCCCACACACGAAAAGAGGTAGAAAGGGGCACCGGAGGAGATAGGAGCACCGGAATGCAAAACGGACAACGGGGAAAATGCTCGGATGCATTAGACGAACACGTATGCAAATGCAATGCACATGATTACATGATATGAGATGCATGACAAAGGCAACAACACACGGAAACAAAAACCCAAACCCGAGGAAATAAAATAACTTAGCGCCGGAAACAACAAGAGTTGGGATACATATAAGGTAAATTACATCCGGGGTGTTACAACACTCCACCACTACGAAAGGATCTCGTCCCGAGATCTAGGACTAGAAAAACGCTGGGTAGTCAGAACGGAGGTGATCCTCGCGTTCCCAGGTGGCTTCACGGTCGGAATGGTGTGACCACTTGACTTTGAGGAATTTGATTGACTTATTACGAGTCTTGCGTTCAGTCTCTTCAAGAATAGCCACGGGGTGCTCACGATAAGAGAGGTCTTCTTGGAGATCAATGTCTTCGAAGTTGACGGTGCGGTCAGGGGTCTTGAAACACTTGCGGAGCTGAGAGACATGGAACACGTCGTGCACGTTTGCAAAGTTTGAAGGAAGCTCGAGTTGATAGGCGAGATCGCCTCTCTCGCTGACGATCTTGAAAGGACCCACGTATCTAGGTGCATGAATCCCTTTGATACCGAAGCGACGAGTACCTTTCAATGGAGAGACGTGGAGGTAAACATGGTCTCCGATCTCGAAAGCCAAATCACGATGCTTACTATCATAGTAGCTCTTCTGGCGCGATTGCGCTGCTTTGAGGTTATCACGAATGACTTTGCACATCTCCTCTGCCTCTGTGATCAAGTCATTTCCAAGAAGTTGACGTTCACCGGTCTCTGACCAGTTAAGAGGAGTACGACACTTCCTCCCATAGAGAATTTCAAATGGGGCCTTGCCCGAACTTTCTTGAAAACTGTTGTTGTAGGAGAACTCGGCATATGGAAGACAATCTTCCCACTTCATACCGAAAGAGATAACGCAAGCCCTGAGCATATCTTCGAGAATCTGATTGACATGCTCGACTTGACCGCTAGTTTGAGGATGAAAAGCTATGCTGAAACGGATGTTGGTGCTCATGGCCTTCTGAAAAGAATCCCAAAACTTAGAGGTGAAGATGCTGCCACGATCTGAAGAGATCAACTGCGGAATGCCGTGCAGAGAGACAATCCGAGAGGTATACAGCTCTGCCAATTGAGCTGCAGTGATAGACTCTTTGATAGGCAGGAAGTGAGCCACTTTAGTGAGTTCGTCGATGACAACGAATATAGCATCATTCCCACGCTTGGACTTTGGAAACCCAGTCACGAAGTCCATCTCAACGTGGTCAAACTTCCATTCTGGAATGGCAAGAAGTTGGAGGAGACCAGCTGGTCGTTGGTGTTTTGCCTTCACTCTTCTGCAGACATCACATTCATTCACGAACTGAGCAATCTCGCGCTTCATTCGAGTCCACCAATAAGCCTGCTTGAGCTCCTGGTACATCTTCAAACCCCCAGGGTGGATGGAGAGGAGTGAATTGTGAGCCTCATTCATAATGACTTTGCGAAGGTCACCTTTAGGCACAACAATGCGATCCTCGAAGAAGAGAGTATCCTTTTCATCAAGGTGATAACACTTGTACTTGGGTTGGCTCTTGGCAATGCCAATCTTCACCTTCTTCACCATAGCATCAAGAAGTTGAGCCTCGCGAATCTAATCTTCCAAAGTAGGAGAGACTTGAAGGTTGGCGAGGAAACCTTGAGTAACAACTTGCAGATTGAGTTTGCGGAAAGCTTCACAAAGCTCGAGTTGATAAGGCTTGAGAATCAAACTGTTGTAGTAAGCCTTCCTGCTCAAAGCGTCAGCAATCACATTGGCCTTGCCTGGAGTATATTCGATGCTCGGATTATACTCTTGAATCATTTCGACCCAACGAGTCTGCCTGAGGTTGAGATTAGGCTAAGTGAAGATGTACTTGAGACTCTTGTGGTCAGTGAAGATGTCCTCTTTTCTTCCCAATAAGAGATGTATCCAAGTCAAAAGAGCATGCACAACTGCCGCCAACTCGAGTTCATGAGTGGGGTAGTTCTTCTCATTGGGCTTCAACTGGCGAGAGGTATAAGCCACAAATTTCTTCTCTTGCATCAACACTTCACCAAGACCTTGAAGAGAGGCATCGCAAAAGACCTCGAACGGTTTGGATTCATCAGGAGGAGTCAGAACTGGAGTAGTGACTAATTTCTCTTTCAGGGTGTTGAAAGCGATGTCACATTCAGGAGACCAAACGTACTTGACGTGCTTCTGGAGAAGGTTTGAAAGAGGCTTCGCGATCTTTGAAAAGTTTTCAATGAACCTTCGACAGTAGCTTGCGAGACCAAGGAAGCTGTAGAGTTGCTTCACGTTTTGAGGTGGTTACCAATTCACAATTGCAGACACCTTCTCAGGATTCACCGCTATGCCCTTGGCAGAGATGATATGCCCAAGATAGAGAACCTCATTGAGCCAAAACTCACACTTTGAGAACTTGGCGTAGAACTGATGTTCTCTGAGCTTATCGAGCACCAAATGCAAGTGCTTGGCATGATCTTCCTTGTTCTTCGAAAAGACCAAGACGAAGTCATTTGTGTAGGCGTTGAAGATGAAGTTCATCATGCGAGAGAAAGTCGGAGGAGCGTTGACGAGACCAAAAGACATGACAGTGTATTCATATGAACCATAGCTTGTTCTGAAAGCCGTCTTGGGAATATCTTGCTCACGGATTCGAATCTGGTGATAGCCCATACGGAGATCAAGCTTGGAGAATACTGGAGCACCTTTGAGTTGTTCAAACAGCTCGTTGATGTTGGGAAGTGGGTACTTGTTCTTTATATTCTTCTTGCTCAATAGACGGTAGTCAACACAAAGTCAGTCTGTTCCATCCTTCTTCTTCATAAAAAGAACTCCACAACCCCACGGAGAAGAACTAGGTCGGATGAGACCCATTCGCTCTTGAATGTCGAGTTGATTCTTCAGCTCCTTCAACTCTTCAGGTCCAAGCTTGTAAGGACGTTTGCAAACAGGTTCCGTGCCAGGCTCAAGATCGATGACGAATTCAACTGGCCGGTGCGGAAGCATTCCTGGAAGCTCTTCTGGAAATACATCTTGATATTCGCAAACGACTAGAATTTGAGAGATGGCATCCAGTTCACCCTTCTCATTGAGATAAAACAGACGGATTGTATCATCCCGAGCGGCAAAGACAATTACATCCTCAGACGAATGAGTCAATTAAATCAGCCTGGCAGCACAATCAAGATGCGCCTTGTGCTTAGAAAGCCAATCCATTCCAAGAATAAGATCAATATCCAAGTTTCCAAGGACCACTGGAGAGGACAGAAACTTGTAGTCGCCAAACGTGATAGAGACATCGGGAGCAACCAAACTAGAAGTCAAAAGCTTGCCGGGAGAAACAACTTGCATGACTTTGGGCATAACCTCAGTATCAACATTGTGCTTCGATGCAAATGGGAATGATAAGAAAGAATGCGATGCACCAGTGTTAAAAAGAACTTTTGTAGGAACATCGTTAACATGAAGGTTACCCATGATGACATCTGACGAGTCCTCTGCCTGAGCTGCATTCATCAAGTTGACCTTGGCGTACTTGGGGTTATGCTTGACCACAGCTGTACTTGCCGATCTCACAGGAGGAGGAGGAGGGAGACGCCTCTGATTGAAGCATTTGTTGGCATAGTGACCCTTCTGTTGGCACTTGTTGCACGTGACCTCTGAAAGCGGACGGTGATACGGAGCACTCGATCTTGGAGCTTGAGACGAAGTCTTGTTCTGAAAGCCAGGGTTGGGTGGGTGGGAAGATCCACTGCCACATTTGCTCTTCTGCTGAAAAGGCTGACGGAACAGAGGAGGAGGAAGCCAATACTTCTGCTTCTTAGCCACTTGAGTTGAGGAAGAAGCAGTAGCATCTCTAACTCGCTTCTTGGAAGAATCGCATTTCAGTTGAGCAGTCTCTTGCTTCATTGCCATGTTGTAAAACTCATCGTACCTCTTGGGCTCAAAGAGAACGAGAGCTAGCTGGATTTCTTCTCTGAGACCAACCCTGAACTGGTATATCATGCTCTTCTCATCAGGGATGTCCTGCTTAGCAAAATGGGCGAGCTTCTGAAACATCTTGTTGTACTTGTAGACAGACATAGAGCCTTGCTTCAGGTTGTGGAATTCCTCACGCTTGCTTTCAACCACACTCTCAGGAATATGATGAGCTTTGAAGTCTTAACGGAATTCATCCCAGGTAATCACACGGCCTCCTCTGGAATCTTTGTACTGCTGAAACCATTCTGCAGCTTGGTCTTTGAGTTCGAGGGAAGCGAACTTGACAAAGTCCTCAGGCCTGACGTTACTGCACTCGAAATGCTTGCATATGTCCACGAGCCAATCATTAGCGTCTGTTGCCTCAACACAATTGCTGAAGGTCTTTGGCTGGTTAGCAAGGAACTGGTTGAGTGTAGCAAAGTGATTCTGATTGTTGCCCTGGCCCTGGTTCCCTTGGTTGCGCTCTTGAAGAAGTTGCATGATCAGCTGCGTGTTTGCATTGGTAACGGCCATCATAGCTTGCCATGCCTCCGGAGGTGGAGGTGGTGGTGGCGGATCAGGATTTGGAGTCGTGCGCGTTGGAGGAGCCATCCTGAACAGGTTGACATCCATTAGCACATTGACAGACAAATATTGAAGCTGAATCAAATGGGTTGAAATTGCAACATATAGCCTTCACACCCGAACAAAATGAACGAATGCATTCCAATTGAAATGGTCACATATCCATAAATTGAGAAGCCACTTAGAATTGAGGTAGAAGAAAAACAACAAGGTACGGAACAAGAACGAATAGTCGGTAAGGATCACCCAATCTCAAACCAAATATCCGTGGAAGAAGAACTAGATCTACAAGAATTCCCACCTATGAAACTCCCGAACCTTTCCGGTTATGCAATCAGGTGTTGGGGATACAGGGGAAGCATAATATCTCACCCAAATCTAGCAAATCCTACATCCAGCTGTATCCATCCTTCAACACATAACCGAGAAAAACTTCGGAAATCGTCTACCTCAACCTTCGAAAAGCATCCGTTATACGAGTTATGGCAATACTCCCGAACTCCTGCCCCAGTACTGGGTGGCGTCGAGGTTATCTCACCAACAACTGCATAAAAGAGATTTTCGATGTCGGCGAAACTAAACTCAGGTATTCCAGAAGTGCAACGATAAAATTGTGACGACAACACCTCGGAGCTCAACTCCCCGGGACAGTTCCACAACCCCTAAATGACAGGAGGCACCAAGAACAATGTTCTCATCACAAATCGATCGGAACGATTCCAAGATACCCGCGTGATCCTAAAATTTTTTTTAGTGAAACTTGAGAAGAGAAGAGTCAAAACTCTACGTCAGGATGAGCCTTACCAGAGCGATGAAGGGACTGAGGAGTAAAAAAGAATTCCTAAACTCTCCGATATATATAATCCTAAATGACTCAAAACATTTTTCTAGACTAAACAATGTCAGCTATTCGATCAAGCAGGGGGGCTCCTAAGGTCGGGGAAGGCTCTGATTACCAACTTGTAACGCCCTCGATGCGGCTATATCTCCTATGTGTCGAAGCATGACTTGGAGGCATAACCGCATTGAAAGCAATGTCGCAAGTAAGGTAATCTTCACAACAACCCATGTAAATAGATAATAGGGGAAAAGGTACATAGTTGGCTTACACTTGCCACGTCACACAAATACATGAATAACATTACAATCATCCAATACACTCATGGTCCAACTACGGTACCAAAATAAAAGATCAACCCCAACATGCGACACGGCCACCGATCGCCCCAACTGGGCACCACTACTGATCATCTTGGAAAGACACATAGTAATGGCGAGAGTATTCGTCGAACTCCCACTTGAGCTCAAGCACATCATCTTGAACGGCATCATCGGTCCCTGCATCTGGTTTGGAAGTAAACTGTGAGTCACGGGGACTCAGCAATCTCGCACCCTCGCGATCAAGACTATTTAAGCTTATAGGTAAGGCAAGGTAATATGTGGAGCTGCAGCAAGCGACTAGCATATATGGTGGCTAACCTGTTCGCAAAAGAGAGCGAGAAGAGAAAGCAAGGCACGAACGAAGAACTATGATCAAGAAGTGATCCTATAACAACCTACGTCAAGCATTACTCCAACACCATGTCCACTTCCCGGACTCCGCCGAGAAGAGACCATCACGGTTACACATGCGTTTGATTTATTTTAATTAAGTTAAGTTTCATGTTATCTACAACCGGACATTAACAAATTCCCATCTGCCCATAACCGCGGGCACGGCTTTTGAAAGTTCAAATCCCTTCAGGGGAGTCCCAACTTAACCCATCACAAGCTCTCACGGTCAACGAATGATATTCCTTCTCCCGAGACATTCCGATCAGACTCGGTATCCCGATTCTACAAGACAACCTCGACAATGGTAAAACATGTCCAGCAACACCGCCCGAATGTGCCGACAAATCCCGATAGGAGCTGCACATATCTTGTTCTCAGGGCACACTTAGATGAAACATCCTATGAGTAAAACCAACCCTCAAGTTTCCCCGAGGTGGCCCCGCAGTCTACTCGGTCGGACCAACAACCAGAGGAGCACTGGCCCAGGGGGTTTAAATAAAGATGACCCTCGGGCTCCGGAAAACCCAAGGGAAAAAGAGGCTAGGGGGCAAATAGTAAAACCAAGGTTGGGCATTGCTGGAGGATTTTTATTCAAGGCGAACTGTCTAGGGGTTCCCATTATCACCCAACCGCGTAAGGAATGCAAAATTCGGGAACATAACACCGATATGACGGAAACTAGGGCGGCAAGAGTGGAACAAAACACCAGGCAAAAGGCCGAGCCTTCCACCCTTTACCAAGTATATAGATGCATTAATATAACAAGATAATATAGTGATATCCCAACAATAAACAATGTTTCAACAAGGAACGATCTCCAGTCTTCACCTGCAACTAGCAACGCTATAAGAGGGGCTGAGCAAAGCGGTAACACAGCCAATCAACGGTTTGCTAGGACATGGTGGGTTAAAGGTTTGACATGGCAATTGGTAGGCATGATATAGAAGTGATAGGTATCGTAGCATAGGCATAGCAAAAGAGCGAGCATCTAGCAAGCAAAGATAGAAGTGATTTCAAGGGTATGATCATCTTGCCTGCAAAGTTGTCAGAGTTGACTTGATCCTCATAAACAAACTCAACGGGATACTCATTAGCGAACTCGTCTCCCGACTCTACCCAAACAAGACAAACAAGCAAAAGTAACACAATCAACCACGTGCAATGCTCGAACAACATGATGCAAACATGGTATGCTATGCGGGATGCGATATGTGATGCCTATGCAATATTTGACAAGGAATGATTGAACCTGGCCTCATCTTGGAAATCCAAGAGTGCCACTGGAAAGGTGAGGTGATTTCGGTTGAAATCGATATAAAGATCACTGGAATCGGATGCACGGTTTGGAAATGGCAAGCAAAACAAATATGGCACCGGTCTGCGATAATCAGCAAGTAGCCATCTAAATGCATCAAGATAATTATTCTACAGCACTCAAACATGACAACAAAATACATGGCAGGGATCCACTCATGATGCTTGATAAAATATGAACACTGAGCTATGGCCAATTCATCCATTAACAGGTTCAAACAAGCATGACAAAAGTGCAAATGATAACAGGTCTCAGACTTGGTGAAATTAACACAAGTCTGGAATTTAACGTCAGGTAGCACACTTTAGAGCATGAAAACTATATGCTAAAGGAACTTAACATGGCAAAGCAAGGCATGACATGAAGCTACTCAAAGCACTTAACAAAAGTCCCTTAGTGACCTTGAGCCAAAAGGGATCAGAAAATACAACTGCAAGCATGCGAACATGGCAAAAACATAAACAGATCTCAGACTTGGAGAAAAACCGGAGCATGCAAATATGTTAACGAGTAGGCATGTTTACGAGCTCGATGCACTCACTACGGAGCATGGCATCCCAACATAAGCATACACCCATGAAGAATACATATCATAGAAGCTAGACATGGCAAGAACAACAACATAGCATGCACGGATCAATAACAACATCCTCAGCAAAATCGCTATCAAGTCAATAATCTGCCAGGATTCACGAAATAGCAAAAGTAGAGCTCGATTGACTCAATCTAGGTTGCTCCATAAATGCAAACAAAGACATGGATGGATAGAGCACCACAATGTTAACAATTCATCTTTACTGATCATCCTCAAAAGAGGCACGAATCACTAGGAAACAACATGAACATATGGCATAATGACAAAATCAGGCCAAGGCTTAACAAATCCCAAGTCCCTGAAATAAGAATTAACGAATGCACTACTTTGCAAGCTTGTGCTAGTCACCACACATATCACAAAAATACATGGTAAGCACCTCTATAAGATGGCATGGAATATAACAAAACACATGTAGAGCTCAAGAGCATATCATGCACACATTAATCATGGCAAAAATGACAAATATCTATTTGATGAAACAGATCTGACAATTATATCACATAGCCCTCTTCCAACAGCATTTCGGGCATCAAGATGAGATCAAATGAAAATGATGCAATGAGATGAAATGATGTACTCTCTGAGGCGAACATTTTGATATGCTACACGCATAAATCGGAATTACGATGAGAGAGATATAGCATGCCAAAGTTTCCAAAAAGATTACGGTTCGGGGGTAAAAAGGTCAACCGGGTGAGGTTCCAGATCTAGAACCACTGTAGCTTGCACGGCCGCCGAGGTTCGCCGGGGAAGTAGAACGCGGTGGCTAGAGTTACCAAGGTCGCCGGAGGAAGATGGCGTCGCCGGCGACGAGGTTGTGCCGGGCGGTGGAGTTGGCCGACGTGGAGCACGGCGGATGGCGCGGGAGGAGGCGGCGGCGCGCGGGCGGAGAACGGCGTCAGCGGGGCGGCACAGTTGGCGAGGAGGCTTGCCACGGGGAGCTCGCCGGCGGCGAGGTCGAGCGGTGGTGCGGCGGTGTACTCGGGCGGCGTGGAAAGGATGGAGGGCGGAGGCAGGCGCGGGCTCTCGGGGGCCCTCCCTGGGCCGGGTGGGCCGGCGCGGCGGGAGCCCCGGCGGGACATGTGGAGAGCCCTCAGTGGCTGCGGCCGGCGGCGGTGGTTGTCCGGCCAGGGGTGGACATGTCCGGCGCAGCAGAGGAGCGGGTTAGCTAGGGTTAGGGTAGAAAGGGATCCGAGAATTTCGGGAAGGAGCTATATTTACAGGTAGGAGGGGCTAGGCGAGTCCAAATGAGGTGCGGTTTTCGGCCACGCGATCGTGATCGAACGCTCTAGGTGATGGAGAGGGTTTAGGTGGGTTTTGGGCCAAATTGGAACGGTGTTGGGCTGCAACACCCACGAGGCATTTTCGGTCCCTCGGTTAACCGTTGGAGTATCAAACGAAGTCCAAATGGCACGAAACTTGATAGGTGGTCTACCGGTAGTAAACCAAGGCCGCTTGACAAGTCTCGGTCCAATCCGGAAATGTTTAACCCCCACACACGAAAAGAGGTAGAAAGGGGCACCGAAGGAGATAGGAGCGCCGGAATGCAAAACGGACAACGGGGAAAATGCTCGGATGCATGAGACAAACACGTATGCAAATGCAATGCACATGATGACATGATATGAGATGCATGACAAAGGCAACAACACACGAAGACAAAAACCCGAAACCGAGGAAATAAAATAACTTAGCGCCGGGGTGTTACATTGCAATGGCTAACTTTTAATAAACAAATCCCAAGGAAAAAGCTACTAGATGGATCTACTTATTTAGGACCAAGGGGTGGCGGCCAAGGAGGTAGGAGGACGTCCCAAGGCAGCCTAAAACTAACCCTAGATCGTACAAGGCTCATGGGCCCAAGTGGAGGTGGTGCAACACCTTTGGACTTGTTGTTTGACTCGGATTCTGCTGCAGCGTCGGATTGTTTCGTCTATATCTCAATGCTCCGGAGGAATTTGAAGGTGATTCCAATTGGGTTGGAAAGAGCATGAAATCTACTTTCCAACAAAAAAGAACCTCCCAATTTGGATTCCGTATGAAAAAGTTGTTGACGTTTTGAGTCAGGTATGTCTGTGTAGTCCGAATCTGAATCCAGAACGTGAGAGACTTGGACTCTATCTTCTCTTGGCCCAAAAGTGACGTGAGAGAAATTTTTGAATAGAACCTAAACTTCTGCTTTTCCCTTATCTTCATATGTGGATTGTACAAATGTCCCATACACCTACAATTAGACAAAACAGAAAAGTGTGAAGTATTTTTGTTTTGGATAACATAAATAGATTATTGAATAGTTTGCACTAGAAATCACCTGACAAATATGCATGTATGCAATATTTTTGGTCGTATCCAAGGTAGTCATGTCCTCATCAAGGAAGCTCTTACGACGGGGGGAGGCGCACCATGATTGCCCGACCTCCGCGGCCACCCTTCCACTTCGCGGATGCGGTCCAGGAGTTTGTCGTGTGGTCGGAGAGGCCCGCCGGCACCTGGCTCCCGCTTCCGCGTTTCTTTGCGTGAGAGCTACCAACCACGAGGCTTGACGGCCTCTGGCTACAAGCTGACGACTGCTGCAGTAGAGCCTCATGGGCCGGGGTCGAGGTCACCGCCGCAGGCAACGTGGCATTGACCCGCGGTTGCAGGCGTTCTCCCGCGCACGAGGTCTGAGCGGTAGGTGCACCCTCCACTTCAAGTACGACGGCCTCACGACCCTCTACATGAGGGTGTTTAGGGAAGACGGCCGCCACGCGGGGTGCTGCCCCGAGTGATGCGACCTTCGAAAGAAAAACAATGGCGCGAATAATTTTCCCAATCTTTCACGATACAGTATCACCTGAACCACGTGGCGCTCGCGATCTTGTAGATGCAATCCCCACAAAAACAACACGCACACCTTGATGAAGAAGTATGTGGACGATCCTTGAAGAATCAACAGCAAATTGGAGAAGGTATCTCCAATCTCTCGCCAAAAACACAAATCATTTTTTAAAGCTTCTCGACAAGAACACAAGAAATCACTCGTCGCTAAGGGAAGATGCCCCGACTTCTGGTTTCTGTTTCAACAGCCAAAAAACAACCCCCATCATTATATGAAGAACGACCTCCTTATATTATGTGCACACAAGCACGGGATGAAGGGATAAGCCCGACTCGCTCCTAACATTAAAACCGGCTTGGACTCTAACATGCACTCATGTAACAAACTAGTACTTTGACCAAATAATAAGAAGGGAAAACAAAACAAAAGACTCTTCCTTATTTAACTAAACAAGACTTGAGTAATTTAAATATCCGGCAAGCTGATCACAAACGTCTAAAACTAGCTCTTTCCTTGTATGCTCACTAGTTATGCCTTTGTATGCTCACGTAAATGTATTTGCATGCATGGTGTTTCGGCTATAGCTCGACGTCAACGTCCTTTGGTGTAACACGATGAACAATGTCCAAAAGAAATACGTGTTGACATCTTGCCATTGTGTAGAAATTTGTCTCTCAATTCAACTCTGAGACTGTTGTTGTGACACACAACAGTAGCTTTTTTCTCATTGCATCTGGCAGGAATTACATACCTTTCAATACTTCTTTGGTTCGCCTTATTTTAGCGACGACATATGGGGTCACATCATCCTCCCTCCCTTGAAAGAAAACCATCCTCGGTTTCATCCTATGCCTTGCAGATTTGTTCTTGAATACTTCGACAGTACACTTTATATTCTCTGCATCCTTGGGAAGAATAGCATAGAACTCACCCTTATGCATAAAAGTGTACCTATTTGTTTGTCCATGATGAACAACGTTAACATCATGCTACCACGGTCCCCCCAAAATAAAATGACAAACATGCACTGGCATAACATCACATTCCACTTTATCCACATAGCCATCAACAGAAAAGGGACCTTCACCCTGTGAGTAACCTTCACTTTGCCGACATCATTGATCCACTTCATATAGTCTGGTTTTGTGTGCTCCCATGTTGGCAAAGAAAGAGACTCCACCACATCCTTACTACTCATGTTGCTAGCACTGCCGCCATCAATTATCAGTTTGCACACTTCTCCCTTGATGGTACATGCAGTTTAAAAATATACTCTCCCGCTGTCATTGTTCAATAATGGTCTTGTCATCTAGCTGGACCTTATGTGCTAGCAAACTTTCCATATCAGGATCATGTTGAGGGTAACATAATATAGTATGACCGTGACCTCTTTCGATTCCATCCTCTAACTTAGGTGTCTCATCTACAGATTCTGAAATATATTCCGCATCAACAAGTAGAACTCTTCGTTGATTGGAACATTCATGCTTCATGTGTCCACGTCTTCCACACTTGTGGCAAATAATATTACGGTGACGCGATGACATCGCACTAGATGAAACCTGAGAAACCTCCTTGGGTGCAGCCGCCACTAGATGCTATGTTGGTTATTTTGATGTTGTGTCGTGATATCTATGTTCCGAGTAGGTGCGGTTAGGGTAACTTAGATCGGTGTGCTTGCGGTATTTTCCCACCTCACAAGGCCGCACCTCTCCAGCGGCATCTAGCGAAGCTCTTTTCCTGACGACTTTGTAGTCGTCGGGCCTCAGGAGACATTGTAGAGCTGCAGAGTTGTTAGAAAGCTTGACGGGGCATCTCATTCCTCCTCGCATGAGCCCCTAGGAGTGGGTAGGTTAGGGCTAGTACACCGCGTCGCACTGCCCGCATGCACGGACTTAAAGAGGTGCGCATGCCCATGAGCTGATGAGGACATCAATACCATTGTTACACACACAGCCCCTGCTGTTATACATACTGGACCAATTACTAGAGCTCGCGCACGCCAATTGAATTATCAGGTACTTTCGTTTCTTGGTAACGATTCTAATGTTCATAAGAATATGATGCTGCCTAAATTGGATACATTTGTTTTGCTTACAAATGAAGGGCCTAGCTTGGACAAGAAAGATGAACCTTGGAGCAAGTTGAAGCATGGAGATGATGGCATGCGCAAGGGGAACAAGAACGGAGTTACAAGTGATGATTCCAGGACATTGAAGCCACCATAAAGAGTGCATGAAGCCTTGGACAAAATATACAAGATGCCACTCCATAAATTTCGTCTAGAGGCTATTCTAGGTGCTGCGTCACCTTATTATTGGGCCAGGCCCATGTATTTTCGAAGTACTTAAGTATAGGCTATTTTTAGAGTCCGTATGTGTGAGGAAACAAGAGTTAGGGTTGGTTTCGGACCCCTTCACCAAGGGCCACGAAATTCCCCCTCTCTCCTCCATATATACAGCCCTTAGGGCATCGTTTAGACTTTGGGTTTTGTTTAGATTAAAGTTCGCCATAGCTGCAACTTTGCGTACTTCGTTTGTGTTCAACGACCAGACAAAGGCGTCACAGAACCCCACCTTGATCAATAAAGCTTTCATCTTATATCGCAATATCCAGATTGCAATCTCGGTTTCTTGCTTGTTCTTCGTTTGCCTGCAGGAAACAGACCTTCATGGTCAGGTTGATCGTGCTCCGGCATGGTCAATAACCTCTCGGAGTTGGTTTAGCGATTGCTAAGGTCGCGACGTCGTCGCACGTTCGTAGTTGGATCGTCATAGT
This sequence comes from Triticum urartu, assembly GCF_003073215.2. Lineage (NCBI taxonomy): Eukaryota > Viridiplantae > Streptophyta > Magnoliopsida > Poales > Poaceae > Triticum > Triticum urartu. Next base: position 287,187,508 of record NC_053023.1, on the reverse strand, counting down.
CGACTTCCTCCAAAATGATAGCCACCATCTCATCGAAAGACGAGACACCTTTGCCTCTATCATGAGCTCATTCGAGAGTGTCTCACGAGGATAAAGGAAGCCGAAGCTCTGGAGATTTTATAGTTTTTACAATTTTGCCTCTATCAAGTGGTATCAGATTTCTAGGTTGCTTGGTGAGATTTTACAGTTTTTCATAGTTTAGATCGAGTTTGTTCTTCATACCTATAATCCACGAAAAAGCCAAAAAAATTAGGGTTAGTTCATCCTATCCGAACCAATCTGAGCCTTTGCATAATCTTTTCTGTATTTGCTGTGTTGAATTTGCGGTTAAATCGTCGTGTCTGGTTGCTGGTCTTAGTGTCTAGTCCTTTAGAGTTTTGAGTTCTGTTCACAAGTAGTCACGCCACCGCCGCATCATCATCATCACTGATGCCATATACCACCATCGTCATCACCGCTGCCATATACCGCCATCGTCATCACCGCTGCCATATTCCACATATCCACCGCCATCACGATAATCCGAGTCCACCTCCATCACCGATTCGCCACCAGTCCGAGTTCCACCGTCCTACATATATCCGCCACCAGTCCGAGTTTCCACCAGATTCATCTCCGCCACCAGTCCTAGTCCGAGTCTAGTATTTGTTGTTTTGTTTTCGAGTTCCAGATCACGTGATACTCCGAGTCGTGACAGAGTAGGACTCCCCAACTTTCAAGCCATCCGCAGAAGAAAACTAGTTCCAAACTAAAAAAAACTAAGTCTGGAAAATTCTGGCTAGGCAGTTTTTAGACCATTTGTAGACTTTTTCGAAAAAAAATTGTTGCGGAGCAAAAAAAAGAGGAAAAAAGTGCAAAGAAGTGAAAAAAAGAAAAAAAAATCAGAGCGTGCTCCTCCCTTGTTTACGTGCAGCGCCGTGATTTTGTTAGTGTTCTAGGCTCGCGTCTCTAGCACGGTCTAGTCTAGGACCAGCACAGTACCGTCGTTGAGCGTTTATTCAACTTTGCATCTCTGAATTGATTATTGCTGACCCTTTTTTCTACCATATTATAAGCCTTCCGAGCTCCACATACATCTACGTCGTGCGTTTGACTCTTCCTGGTAATCGCTCTATCCAAGCTTTGAGAGTTTTGACTACGACGGTGGCCGATCACCACCTGCTGCTGGGTAAGAACTGGTAAGAATTTGAGATTTGCTTGACGGATTTGTGACATCCACCACCACCTCTTGTCAGTAGTCTCTAGGATCATAGTCTAGTGTGTTTCTATTGCTGCTAACCATGGCAGGATCACAAGCCGACGAGACTGACTGAGAGAACATGACGAATAAGGAGTCACATGATAAATTTTAGCAAATGATGAGTGGACAAGTGCAAGATGTGCTAAACAGATTTGAAGAGGCCATGGAGAAGATAGATGGCATGGAGAAGACGTTCGAAACAAAGCTCGAATGAATTGCTCGCGCGTCTTCCACCACCACCACCGGCTGCCCCTAACGCACCTCTACAACAACAACAACGTCGCTTTCCAAATCAAGTGGGACGAGCACAACGCGTTCCCATTGACCCTGGGCAAAATTCTGGTGCCGCTGTTGATGCTTCTGCCGCTCCTGTTGCTACTGCAGAGGTGGAGGACCATTACGAGGATGAGGTTGACCAAAATCAGAACTACGTGCAACCACTAGCACCACCACCACCAGGTCGTCCTCATGCATATCATCGCAATGGTAGGGCTGCACAACCACCTGAGGTACATGACCATCTTCCTAAACTCAAATTGAATATTTCACCATTTGAGGGTAGATATGTTCCTGATATATATCTTACTTGGGAGTTAGAAACTGAACAACGATTTACATGTTTATAATATCCTGAGGAGAGACGTGTTCCTGCTGCTGTTTGTGCTTTCACTAGCTTTGCATGTGTTTGGTGGTCTGAACATTGTAGATTATATCCTATTCCAACTACTTGGGCTGCTTTGAAAACTGCTATGCATACTCGTTGGGTTCCACCATATTATCAACGTGAATTACTTCAAAAATTGCAGCATTTAAGACAAGGAAAAAATTCTGTAGAAGAATATTATCATGAATTACAAACTGGCATAATTAGATGTGGTATTGTTGAGGAGAATGAAGCTATGCTTGCACGTTTTATGGGTGGATTAAATAGAGAGATTCAGATCATTCTAGAGTATAAGGAGTATACTAATATCACTCGTTTATTCCATCTTGCTTGTAAAGCTGAACGTGAAGTGCAGGATCGACAGGCATTGGCGCGAACTAACTTTTCTGCAGGTCGATCTTCATCATGGACACCACGTGCATCCTCTACTTCCACTCCACCAGCACCTCCATCAGGTGCCACCTCCAGCCATGATACAAGAAAGCAGACACAACCACCACTATCTGCCAAGAGCACACCTGCCGGGCCTGCGTAGAGCTCTTCTTCTTCCATGGCATCAACAGGGCACACAAGTGATATTATTTGTCGTCGTTGTAAGGGAAGAGGACATTTTGCGAGAGAATGCCAATCTCAGCGTGTGATAATTGCTACTGAGGATGGTGGGTATGAGTCCGCTAGTGACTATGATGAGGGGACTTTGGCTCTTATTACACATGAAGAACACGGTGGAGAGGATTCTAATCATGAGACGCAATACTTGGCTACTGAAGATGCTGACAGGTATGAACGTTTAGTTGCTCAACGTGTTTTGAGTGTGCAGGTTACACAAGCTGAGCGAAATCAGAGGCATAATTTGTTCCATACAAAGGGAGTTGTGAAGGAACGTTCTATTCGCGTCATCATAGATGGAGGGAGCTGCAATAACTTGGCTAGCATGGAGATGGTGGAGAAGCTATCTCTCACCACAATACCACATCCACATCCTTGCTACATCCAATGGTTCAACAACAACGGCAAGGTTAAGATAACACGTACTGTTCGTGTGCATTTTAGTATCTCTACATATGCTGATTATGTTGATTGTGATGTGGTACCCATGCAAGCATGTTCCTTATTACTTGGTAGACCATGGCAATTTGATAAAAATTCTGTACACCATGGTACAAACAATCAGTATACTCTTGTTCATAACGATAAAAATATTACTTTGCTTCCTATGACTCCTGAATCCATTTTGGAAGATGATATTAATAGAGCTAATAAAGCAAAATAGGAGAAAAATAAGAGTGAAAATCAGATTGTGGCAAAAGAATTTGAGCAACAAATGAAACCTAATAATAAACCATCTAGTGTTGCTTCTGAAATTAAATTGAAAAGTGCATGTTTACTTGCCACAAAATCTGATATTGATGATCTAGATTTTAGCAAATCTGTTTGCTATGCTTTTGTGTGCAAAGAGGCATTATTTTCATTCGAGGACGTGCCTTCCTCTTTGCCTCCTGCTGTCACTAACATTTTGAAGGAGTTCGCTGACGTCTTTCCACAAGACGTGCCACCGGGATTACCACCTATTCGAGGGATTGAGCATCAAATTGACTTAATTCCCGGTGCATCATTACCTAACCGTGCACCTTACCGTACCAATCCAGAGGAGACGAAGGAGATTATGCGTCAAGTACAAGAACTGCTCGACAAAGGTTATATACGCGAATCCCTTAGTCCTTGTGTTGTTCCTATCATTTTAGTGCCGAAAAAGGATAGTACGTCGCGTATGTGCGTTGATTGTAGATGCATTAATAATATTACTATTCATTATCGTCATCCTATTCCTAGGCTAGATGATATGCTTGATGAATTGAGTGGCTCTACAATATTCTCCAAAGTTGATTTGCATAATGGATACCATCAAATTCGTATGAAATTGGGAGATGAATGGAAAACATCATTTAAAACTAAGTTTGGATTATATGAGTAGTTAGTCATGCCTTTTGGGTTAACTAATGCACCTAGTACTTTCATGAGATTAATGAATGAAGTTTTACGTGCTTTCATTGGACGATTTGTGGTAGTTTACTTTGATGACATATTGATTTATAGCAAATCTTTGGAGGAACATTTGGAACATTTACGTGCTATTTTTATTGCTCTAGGTGATGCACGTTTGTTTGGTAACCTTAGAAAGTGCACCTTTTGCACCGACCGAGTATCTTTTCTTGGCTATGTTGTTACTCCACAAGGAATTGAAGTTAATAAAGCCAAGATTGAAGCTATTGAGAGTTGGCCGCAGCCCAAAACGGTCACACAAGTGAGGAGTTTCCTTGGCCTCGCTGGACTCCATAGGCTTTTTGTGAGAGATTTCAGCACCATTGCTGCACCTCTCAACGAGCTTACAAAGAAGGATGTGCCTTTTGTTTGGGGTACCACACAAGAAGAAGCCTTCACGGTATTGAAAGATAAGTTGACACATGCTCCTTTACTCCATCTTCCAGATTTTAATAAGACTTTTGAGCTTGAATGTGATGCTAGTGGAATTGGATTAGGAGGTGTGTTATTACAAGATGGCAAACCTGTTTCATACTTTTCTGAAAAATTGAGTGGGCCTAGTCTGAACTATTCTACTTATAATAAAGAATTATATGCTCTTATTCGGACCTTAGAAATATGGCAACATTATTTATGGCCCAAGGAATTTGTTATACATTCTGATCATGAATCTTTGAAACACATTAAAAGTCAAGCAAAACTGAACCGTAGACATGCTAAATGGGTTGAATTCATTGAGACTTTCCCTTATGTCATTAAACACAAGAAGGGTAAAGAAAATGTTATTGCTGATGCATTGTATCGTCGTTATACTATGCTTTCACAACTTGACTTTAAAATATTTGGTTTGGAGACCATCAAAGATCAATATGTGCATCATGCTGAATTTAAAGATGTATTGCAGAATTGTAAGGAAGGGAGAACTTGGAACAAGTTCATTCTTAACGATGGATTTGTGTTTCGTGCTAACAAGCTATGCATTCTAGCTAGCTATGTTCGTCTTGTGTTGTTGCAGGAGGCGCATGGAGGAGGATTAATGGGACACTTTGGCGTCAAGAAGACGGAGGATATACTCGATACACATTTCTTTTGGCCAAAGATGAGACGGAATGTTGAGCGTTTTGTTTCTCGCTACACTACATGTCAAAAAGCTAAGTCACGACTCAATCCTCATGGTTTATATATGCCTTTTCCTATACCTAGTGTTCCTTGGGAGGATATATCTATGGACTTTGTTTTAGGTTTACCTCGAACAAAGAAGGGTAGGGATAGCATATTTGTTGTCGTGGATAGGTTCTCGAAAATGGCACACTTTATACCATGTCATAAAAGCGATGATGCTGTTAATGTTGCTGATTTGTTCTTTCGTGAAATTATTCGCTTGCATGGTGTGCCAAATACTATTGTTTCAGATCGTGATACTAAATTTCTTAGCCACATTTGGAGATGTTTATGGGCTAAGTTGGGGACTAAACTGCTTTTTAGTACTACTTGTCACCCGCAAACTGATGGACAAACTAAAGTAGTCAATAGAACATTGTCTACTATGCTTAGGGCTGTTTTGAAGAATAATAAGAAAATGTGAGAAGAATGCTTGCCTCATATTGAATTTTCTTATAATCGTTCATTGCATTCTACTACTAAGATGTGCCCTTTTGAAATTGTGTATGGTTTCCTACCTTGTGCACCTATTGATTTGTTGCCTCTTCCATTTTCGAAGAAGGTTAATTTTGATGCTAAAGAACATGCTGAATTGATTTTAAAAATGCATGAGTTAACTAAGGAAAACATTGAGCGTATGAATGCTAAATATAAACTTCCTGGAGATAAGGGTAGAAAACATGTTGTGTTTGCACCTGGAGATCTTGTTTGGTTACATTTGCGTAAGGATAGATTTCCTAATTTGCGCAAATCAAAGCTAATGCCACGTGCTGATGGTCCTTTAAAGGTGTTAGAGAAAATAAATGATAATACATATAAACTTGAGCTACCTGCAGATTTTGGGGTTAGTCCCACTTTTAACATTGCAGATTTGAAGCCTTATTTCGGTGAGGAAGATGAGCTTTCGTCGAGGACGACTTCATTTCAAGAAGGGGGGGATGATGAGGACATGAATACCATTGTTAAACCCACAGCCCCTGCTGTTATACATACTAGACCAATTACTAGAGCTCGCGCACGCCAATTGAATTATCAGGTACTTTCGTTTCTTGGTAACGATTCTAATGTTCATAAGAATATGATGCTGCCTAAATTGGATACATTTGTTTTGCTTACAAATGAAGGGCCTAGCTTGGACAACAAAGATGAACCTTGGAGCAAGTTCAAGCATGGAGATGATGGCATGCGCAAGGGGAACAAGAACGGAGTTACAAGTGATGATTCCAGGACTTTGAAGCCACCATAATGAGTGCATGAAGCCTTGGACAAAATATACAAGATGCCACTTCATGAATTTTGTCCAGAGGCTATTCTAGGTGCTGCGTCACCTTATTATTGGGCCAGGCCCATGTATTTTCGAAGTACTTAAGTATAGGCTGTTTTTAGAGTCCGTATTTGTGGGGAAACAAGAGTTAGGGTTGGTTTCGGACCCCTCCACCAAGGGCCACGAAATTCCCCCTCTCTCCTCCATATATACAGCCCTTAGGGCATCGTTTAGACTTTGGGTTTTGTTTAGATTAAAGTTCGCCATAGCTGCAACTTCGCGTACTTCGTTTGTGTTCAACGACCAGACAAAGGCGTCACAGAACCCCACCTTGATCAATAAAGCTTTCATCTTATATTCGCAATATCCAGATTGCAATCTCATTTTCTTGCTTGTTCTTCGTTTGCCTCCAGGAAACAGACCTTCGTGGTTAGGTTGATCGTGCTCCGGCGTGGTCAATAACCTCTCGGAGTTGGTTTAGCGATTGCTAAGGCACGACGTCCTCGCACGTTCGTAGTCGGATCGTCAAAGTCGACTTCCTCCAAAATGATAGCCACCATCTCATCGAAAGACGGGACATCTTTACCTCTATCATGAGCTCATTCGAGAGTGTCTCATGAGGATAAAGGAAGCCGAAGCTCTGGAGCAACGGGGCTTTGGTGAGGTGTGTTCACGGTACAGGTGAGCCCAAGCATATAACACACACCTTCCTAGCCCCCATGCGCAGGACGCGCGAGGAGGAGCGACGGGCAACTGCCGCTCTTCCTGGAACAAGACTAGAGAGGAGAGCGAAGCAAGAGGAGAAAAATTCCAACTCTGGCAAATGAAAATGCGAAAACTCCTAATTCCATTAAGAAGTTGCAAACCAGCTACAGAAAGCAAGCAAAAGAACAATCGCATCCGGCACCTAGACTAGTCTTCTCACCAGCGCAGAGCTAAGTGCTACCACTAGGACGTCGGAGGGAGCCCCCGTGAGGCCCGTGGGCGACGCTCAGGAGACTCCAGGGCATTACAACCCCAATAATTATTACATGAGAGTGTCACGAGCGGATACCTTCACAGGCACGGGGCCTTGCTTCATGGGTAGAACTTCTGAAAGTGCTGGATGTTCCAGGCATTCTGGATGGGGATCCCGTCCTGCGTCTCCAGGTGCATGGCGCCAGGCCTGGAGACATGGGCGATCCTGAACAGGCCCTCCCACATGGGTGAGAGCTTATACAACCCCTCCCTAGAGAGCACCCACCTCAGGATGAGATCACCCACCTTGAGCGTCCTTGAGCGGACGCTGCGGCAGTGGTACCGCCGCAGCGCCTGCTGGTACCTCCCTGCTCGGAGCGAGGCTTGGCGGCGGGGTTCCTCCCCCAACACGAGGTCCATCCCCCACGAGGCGTGATACGTCTCTATCGTATCTATAATTTTTGATTGTTTCATGCCAATATTATTCAACTTTCACCTATTTTTGGCAACTTGTTATATGATTTATTGGACTAACCTATTGATGCAGTGCCCAGTGCTAGTTCCCTTTTTTGCATATATTTTTATCACAGAAAATCCATATCAAACGAAGTCCAAATACAATAAAATTTCACGGAGAATTATTTTGTAATATATGTGTGTTTTGGGAGTTGGAATCACCACAAATTCAGGCCCAAGGTGGGCACAACCCACCAGGGCACAGTCCCGGAGCCAGGCGTGGCGTGGTGGGTTGTGCTCACCTCGTACGTCGGTTGGGGATCTACTTCGGGTGCAAGGAAGCTTATACCCGGAAACAAATCGTGTTAGAATCTCAGCACAATCGTAATTACGGATCTCCAGGAATATAAGAAAAGGTTTTCGGCCAGATCTAGGGAACGCGAAACAGAAGAGAACAGAAAGGGAGATCCAATCTCGGAGGTGCTCCCGCCCCTCCGCCGCCATGGAGACCATGGACCAGAGGGGGAACTCTCCTCCCATCTAGGGGGGAGGCCAAGGAAGAAGAAGAAGGAGGGTTTCTCTTGAGGGAGTCCTGGATTAGGGGGTCCCCGGGCGTCCAGGCTATGTGATATGGGCCGGACTAATGGGCCAATAAGATACAAGATAGAAAGCCTTCCCCCGTGTTCGGATGGGACTCTCCTTTGCATGGATGGAAAGCTTGGCGTTCGGATGTGAAGATTCTTTCTTTGTAAACCGACTCTGTACAACCCTAGGCCCCTCCGGTGTCTATATAAACCGGAGGGTTTAGTCCGTAGAGGCAATCATAATCATACATGCTAGACATCTAGGGTTTAGCCTTTATGATCTCAAGGTATATCAACTCTTGTAACCCGTATACTCATCAAAGTCAATCAAGTAGGAAGTAGGGTATTACCTCCATCAAGAGGGACCAAACCTGGGTAAACATCGTGTCCCTTGCCTCCTGTTACCTTCGATCCTCAGATGCATAGTTCGGGAACCCCTACCCGACATCGGCTGGTTTTGACACCGTCGTTGGTGCTTTCATTGAGAGTTCCTCTGTGTTGTCGACAAAAGGTTTGATGGCTCGTTCAATCATCCACAACGATGCCGTCTCGGGGGAGACTTTCCTACCCGGCCAAATTTTCATATTTAGTGGCTTCGAGGAGACTTGATCTTCAAAGGGTTCGCGGCCTCGACCGCCGCTCTGGCCTTAGATCCAGGGCATACTACAAGGTTCGAGGATGGGAGTTTAGAGCCCGCCGGACTCCCTGCAATTATGGAACTTGCTACCGGAGATCTGGAGGGGATTGCATCATCGGCTAACCCGAAGACGAACCGGACTCCCCCTCGGACTCTAGATCCGAATTCTCGAGGTCTGATTCAATCGAGCGTGGCCAGGAGGCTCTCACCCCGGCCGCCCCCACGGACTCTCGCTTCCCTGTCCAAACCTCGCTCCTAAACGAGGCTCTGGACTTAATGCGATCCTTCGCCATTACAGAGGAATATCTTCCGAATTACACCCAGCCCGGACTAGGGGCTGAGAGCGGGGAAGTTTACGTCGCAGCCAGCACCCACTTCATAGCCACCGTCGAAGACTTATCCGACATGCTGGACTACGCCTCCGAAGACATCAACGGCATGGACGACGATGCCGGAGATGAAAAAGGCCAACACCCTTTACCGGACGTTGGACGGCCACCTCCACATACGACGTGTACATGGTAGACACACCCAAAGAGGATGACGACGACGGCAAGAAGGATCTGGTTGAGGACAAGCCTACTGTAGCACCTCCAAAGCATCGACGTCTGCGGCGTCGCTAAAAATCGCGTCGCAAAAAAGACAGCAATACCGGCACCGAAGACAATAACACTCCAGAGAATGCCGAAGACCCCGAAGCCCCTGTTGAGCCAACATCCGAACAGGATGATTGGGAGGATGGGCAACTTAACCCCGATGATCCTGTCAGGAACGAGGACTCAGAGGATAGTAACTACCTATCGATCTCCAAAGAGGATGTGAGCCTCGGTGACGAAGACTTCATCGTGCCAGAGGAACCCCTCGAACAAGAGCGCTTTAAGCACCGGCTAATCGCCACTGCGAGAAGCCTAAAAAAGAAGCAGCAGCAACTCCAAGCCAATCAGGATACGGTCAATGACAGATGGACTAATGTCCTGGCAACCGAGGAATATGACCTCGAGTGCCCAACCAAGAGCTACCCGAAGCGCAAGCTGATACCACAATTTGACGACAAGCCAATACCGCGAAAGTATAAATCTGCTGATGAACCTAACCGACCACCACGTGGACGGGACAGACCGGCTACTTGCGCCGAACCTCAACCCACTCAACCCCTCCGTTGAGGCAGGGAGGCAGCGGCCCCGGGCTATACCTATGACTTATGCAAGGACCTGGACAATAGAGCCGGTCAGACAAGATCAATCTATGGGTCAAAGGGGCATGCTTCAACGCGAGAGGATGACCATCAGGCCTGGCGCAATAGGAATAACCCCATCCGAGGAAAAAACCGCATTCGGACTTCTTCTGAACTGCGCCGCGACATCGCCCGATACAAAGGCGCCCACACCCCTTATGCTTCACTGATGAGGTGATGGAGCACTAGTTCCTTGAAGGGTTTAAACCCGTGAACATTGAGTCATATGATGGTACTACAGATCCCGCAGTATGGATCGAAGATTTTATTCTCCATATTCACATGGCTCGCGGTGATGATCTCCAAGCCATCAAATACCTCCCGATAAAATTAAAGGGACCAGCACGACAGTGGTTAAATAGCCTCCCAGAAAACTCTATTGGCAGCTGGAAAGACTTGGAGGATGCCTTTAGAAACAACTTCCAAGGAACCTATGTTCGGCCTCCAGACGCCGATGACCTTAGTCACATAGTCCAGCAACCCGGAGAATCAGCCCGGAAGCTATGGACCAGGTTCTTAATTAAAAAGAACGAAATTGTGGACTGTCCAGACGCCGAAGCCCTCGCGGCCTTTAAACGCAGCGTTCGAGAAGAGTGGCTCGCCCTACACCTCGGCCAAGAAAACCTGAAGTCCATGGCAACCCTTACCGCACTTATGACCTTCTTTTGCGTGGGAGAAGATAGCTGGCTAGCTCGCAGAAGCACCAGCACCAGCGACCCTGGCACCTCCGAAGCCAGGGATGGCAATGGCAAGCCATGACGCAACAAACACAAGCGTCGAAGCAATAACTAAGATACTGAAGACACGACGGTCAATGCCGGATTCGTGGCTCTAAACCTGGTCAGCGGAGGAAGCCATTCAAAGGAAACAAGGATGGTCCATCTAGTTTAGATAGAATACTCGATCGGCCCTGCCAGATTCATGGAACCCCTGATAAGCCTGCTAATCATACCAATAGGAATTGTTGGGTCTTTAAACAGGCCGGCAAGCTAAACACCGAACATAAGGGGAAGGGGCCGCCCACCGAGGACGATGATGAAGAGCCTCGCCCACCGAACACAGGAGGGCAGAAGAAATTTTCCCCCGAGGTAAAAACGGTGAATATCATATATGCTACACATATCCCCAAAAGGGAGGGCAAGTGCGCACTAAGGGACGTCTATGCCATAGAGCCAGTCGACCCAAAATTCAATCCATGGTCAGCCTATCCGATCACTTTCGATCACAGAGACCATCTGACCAGTATCCGTCATGGAGGTTCGGCAGCATTGGTCCTCGACCCAATTATCAACGGGTTCCATCTCATGCGCGTCCTCATGGACGGAGGTAGCAGCCTTAATCTGCTTTATTAGGACACCATCCGCAAAATGGGTATAGACTCATCAAGGATCAAGCCCACTAAAACTACCTTCAAAGGAGTAATACTGATGCGGCGCATCCTGTGGACATCACCATGTCAAGAGTCCGTTTGGCAAGTGACACGTGCGACATCTATTTCACATACATAAAGGTATTATCGGATCTTCACGGATGTTGAGGAGGAGTGCAAGCGCCAAGGAACAACTACACCATCCGCGAGGGAAGCCTAGAAGCGACGACGGAAGAAGACGGAGACAACTCCCAGGACCCGGACATCCGGCCCTAGCCTGGACATCCTGCCCCTGAAGATGTCAACAACAGCAGCAGCCCTGTAGCCGAAGTGCTACAGGCCCCAAACATCCGGCGTTAGCCCCGGACATCCGGCTCCTCGACAACACCCGGACATCCGGCCTCGCCCCCAGAAATCCGGACAAGCCATTCCATAGAGCACCGTGACCAGCTCCGTCGGCCCGGACATCCGGCCTGCCAGCCCGGACATCCGGCTCCTCATGAAGCCCCGGACATCCGGCCCGACGCCCGGACATCCGGCCCTCCCTACCTGCGTGCAGTGCTTCTGGGCCGAGGCCCATGTACCCCTTTGCCCCTTAGACTATATATACTTCCCCTCCACCTACGTTTTAGGGTTAGCATTGTGTTAACTCATTTGTGAGATAGAGCTTCGTTCATCCATCCGGATCTACTCCACGAGAGAGACCGCGGCCCCTCTTCGGAGAAGATCCACTTGGATTCAAGACCTCCTCGCGGAGAAGATCCCCTCGTGGATACAAGACCTCCTCACGGAGAAGAACCGGCTACCTTTGTATCGTCCCTTGTTGATCGTGGATCTTGTATCTCTCTTTGTGTTTCGAGGATCTAGCATATGTGTGACTATTTCTTGTTGGTTTTAGTGATTCTCTCATGTTTCCCCGCGTATTTGCCTTGTTCCCCCCCCCCCGTGTTCTTCGTGTTCTTCGCGGGATCCGCTCCTTTCGTGAAAGATCGACCGTATAGGGTTCCACCCTACATCATCTTGGTACCATGAGCCACATTGATCACGATTTCGGAGCCTCCCCCCTTGTTTTCTAGCCTTCTTTTGTTTGATTTCGTCCTAAATTCGAAAATTCCCCACCAAAAATAGCCCTAATTTTTTTGTGTGATTTGTTGGTTTCACGAAGTTTTGTTGAATTTGATCCATGGATTCGCTTGGTTTCAAGTGGATCTAGCATATCCCCAAGTTTGCCCATCTTTCATCCATGAAATCTCTCTAATTTTGACCTTGGAATCATCAATTTTCGCCCCCAATTCGAATATTTCCGCCCCAAATGAGATCTGGAATCGTCAGGACGGAAATCCGGGCCTCAGGCCGGACATCTGGGCCCCAAGCCAGGCATCCGGCTCCTCGAGCGCCAAATCTGCATGGTTCTGTACATCAGGTCCCGGATTTCCGATCCCGAGCCCGGATGTCCGGCCCCTGACATCTCAGCCACCCCCATTTCACCGTTTTGTCCATAACTAATTCATCCGGAGTCCGATTTCCACGTTCTTTAGCTTGTTGAAAAGCTCTTGACATCCCCCTTCCCACAAAAATACTACCATCACCATTTGACTCCATCCAATTTTTGAAACTTTGGCATCTTTGATTAGGGCTTACACCACATCATCCGGTACACCACCACCTACTTCCGCAACCTAACCAATTTTGTTCCCCATCGCATTAGTGGTTGCTTGAGGAGTGATTTGAGTCTCCTAAGGTGTTTAGGCTATTTAGGGACGGTTGCTTCTTCATCAACCACAACCACCACCATAACTTCCTCATAGGCTTGACCACCATACACTTCCACCATCCCAACTTAACCCAATTTTGTTAGTGTTGTGAGTTGTGTCTCCTAAGGTGTTTCGGCTACTTAGGGACCGTGCTTTCAACTCCGACACCGTGTATAGTACACCATCTTACCCTCCACTTCCGCTTTGCCTACTCGCAAAACCCATCTTTGCATTTCCGCAATCCCATTGAGCTTCCGCAACCACCGTCGCATCCGCTACCACCATTTGACATTTGGCATTTGACATTTTGAGTTCGCGGTTTTTCCATTTCCTAAGATGTTTCGGGTACTTAGGAACGAGTCTCCATCATCTTGGTATCTCAATCAAGATCACCACCACTCATCATTGCCTCGGATGGTAACCTCCATATCATCTTGGTATCGTGGTATCCCTCCATTGTATATCCCCTTGCAATTGTATTGATAACCCCTAGCCCATTTTGCGTCACTTTCCTATCGAGACTAGCCATTTGAGTATTGCCGGCAACGTTACTTGTGCACATTAGTGATCTACACCATACATTGCATACATACCATATCATATCGGTATCATATCATCCCTTGTGCCTCAAGTTTGTTCCCGCATATACACAATAGCTATCTTGGTTTGTGCATTTCGCAAAGTGGCCATACAAAAAAAAGAGAATAAAGCTTTTAAGCAAAAGAGAAAAAGCAAAGAAGCTTGTAAGCAAGTGCCATAGCATCATACCACATTGCATATAGGATCATCTTGGATCATAACACCGGGAGCCATACATACATAGCATACTTGGGATAGAAAGTTCATACATTTTGCAGCTTATAGGTTGTGCACAAGTGTCGTATCCTCTTATAGAGCAATCATGCTAGCGTCTTTCTTGAGTTGTTCAACACGAGCGTTTTCCGTGGATTCCACATTTTGTGCTCATCCTTGGTTGCACGACCCCATTTATCTATCTGTGTGTGGGTTTCCGTGTGCCATTCATTGCTATTGGTCTACTTGTTACACTTGCGAATTTGTGAATCTCTTTCAACATTATTGACTCTTGATAACATTTTACATCAAATTGTTGTGCCTCTATCCTCACCGAGCTCCACCATTAGCCTTATTTGTGTAGGTGTGAGAAACCGACAATAATTGGTACCAATTGTGCTATTTCCTTGTCCACATTGGAGTGATCATTGATCCACTTTCAACTTAGGTCAAGGTACATTTGGTATTCATTCTTCTCTTTCTACCACTCACATTTTTCTCTTGGAGTGATGGATAGGAAAGGTATTTCATCTTCGGTCTACAACAACAATGATGAGTTCGATGCCATGAACAACTCCAACGACGCCAAGATGCAAGATCAAATGGAGGAGATCAAAGCCCTCATCAAGTCCTACAAGCAGTCTTCCTCATCTTCGAGAAGACGCTCAAGAGCACATGTCTCCGAGCTACCATCTCCGGCAAAATCAAATCGGCATCGACACCATCACCAACAAGGACGTGAAGGTCAAGAGCTCAACACCAACAACGGCTCAACGACTTCACCATCTCCCTTGGCATCTTCGCCAAGCGACTTAAAGGCATCTTCGCCTATGGTCATACGGCATCTTCGCCCACAAGCACTTCAAGAGAAGCTCCCCAAGATCAAGTCCGTGACTTCCACGAGCTACTACAACCTCGACATCAACCATGAGATTCCTTTCTATGGGACTCTCGAACCTGAGCAGTATCTCGAGTGGGAGCGTTTGATGGACGACTACCTCAAGCTAGATCAAGTTCCTCCTCAAGATCAAGTGAAGTGCGCCACAAGGAACTTCCATGACTACGCGTCCACATGGTGGCTTCATGCACCTTCGGAGACCTACGACATGAGTTGGTGCAAGATGAAGAGAGCTTTGCGGCGAGAGTTCGTGCCTCCAACCTACATGGAACAACTTCTACGCCAATTGGAGAACACCACCCAAGGATCCAAGTGCATCGACGAGTACTTCAAGGAGATGAAGAAAGCCTTGCGACGAGCTGGTGTGGACGACCCCATTTCGATGAAATTGCACTTCATTATGGGATTGCACAACGACATCTCCAAGACGATCTTCCTCGAGAACTACAAGTCCCTCGACGACAACTACATTGGTGCTCTCAAGGCGGAACAAGAACTCATAAAGGCCAAGGCTTCTCCAATCCAAGCACACTTCTCGAAGACCAAGCTCCAAGAAGGCGAGCATGAGGATAGTTCCACCAAGATGTCCAAGCCCGACGAGCTCCAAGACGGTGCTCCCAAGTTCGACTTCACCGCCATGCCTCTTTGTGGAATTGATGATGCCAAGTCCTCCATGACTCTTTTTCAAGACGGTGCAGCGACGACTACGACTATGGAGCCAATCAAGGAACATGCTTTGGAGGTGAGCGACATGGTGACGAGCAAGGATGATGCTTTCATCTTAGGAGGCGAGAGTGATGATGTGCCATCTTCGGCCTTCATCCATGGCAACGGCGATGAGATGGTTGATCATGGGATTTTCCCTTCGACCATGGCGACGTATGATGACTTGAGTGACTTTTGCCACCATATTGAGAGTGAGAGTGACTTCACCACTAGCCACATATATTATGTGTTACCCCAATTCCCATATGAGGAGAGCCACAACCCCCACCACTTGAGTGAGATGAGTGACTCCACCATACGTGAGATTGAGTGCACCTATTTTGTGGGAGTGAGTGAACCACCACATAGAGAGAGTGCGATAGTTAATAGGTCATGTGAGGCAACTTTCAACACTAATGACTTGACCTCTACCTCTATTGTGTCTTCTCATTTGGTGCTAGGTCCCATCTATGATGACGCGCCGATTCTCAACGACTTCGTCCTACCCTTGGACAAGACGATGGCCATGGTGGAATATGATGCACCCCCCACATGGTTCCATCAAGATGAAGATGACCACCATTTGGTCTTTCCCACCTCACCTACACTATTTGAGTGGAATGAACAAGGTAACATAGGTGAAGGTGATGCTCTAGTCCCACTAGTGGACATTCTTGACATTGATTGCTTGCATGATATTGATCAACCTATTTCCATGCTTCATCCTAGTGCGACTTCCCCATGCGATGATTTACCCATTTATGATGAGTATGATGATTGCCATGTGGAGTCTATTAGTTGTGATGCCATGTTACATAGGATTTCTTGTGCTAATTCTATCGGTCACATCATGTTTGCCAATCCGCTTGCCTTGTCATATGCTATGCATGAGATCAATCATATGTCATATTTGCAATCTCTTCATAGTCACTATGCATATGCCATTAAAATAAACCCAATTTGCATGTATGGCATAGATGACAAGCCCATGGTTATTGGCATTTGTTTTTCTTGTGATGATATTGATATGCTCCCTTTGCATCATTTATCTCATATGCCATGCCAAGAACACCTAGCTTTGGATATGCATTGTTTTGGATGTTGTCCATTTTCTCCATGTGATCTTTCCAATATTTCTCATGAGGAGACCCCCATAGTTTCCTCATACATTTTAGGAGATTTTGATTCATCCCATTCATTGCATGATCCCAATACTTGTGTGCACCATATGCTTCCCATGAATAAACATGCTATTGATGTGCCATATACTTGCATTCTCAATTTGTGTCCCCATTGTGTTATAGACAATAACTATTCTTTCATGATGGATGACATGTTCTTATACCATGCATCAAATTTCTTTGAGCGATGCTTATCTTGTGCTAACTCTCACGTGCACATACACATCATGATGGATGATGTGTACATTTACCACACCCACGAATACTTGTCAACCTCACAATCCCATGAGTTGACAAAACGAGCTCTAGAGAGCAATGATGACTTAGGATCCCATGGATTGTCTTTCCCACCGCTCTCTTTGCGCAAAGACTTCATGCATTCCTTCTACATGACCGTCACTTGGCTATGGGTTATTGTCCATTACATATTATATGCCCATCTTGCCATGTTCACTTTTCATGATATGCTCATTACTATGCCTTTGCCATGCATTCGTGATCCATTCTTTGCATTACACATGATGATTGATTCTCATACTTGTTATTGCAAGCTTGGTGGAGATATCACTTGTTATTGCCATGTTTCCTTTGTGCCCCATGCCTATGATCATACTATGATCTTGCTTTTTGTTCGTGCTTGCGATATGTCATGTGCATTGCCTATGCCTATTATTTACTCACATGACATCATTGCCATGATTTCCTCTAGTGTGTTGCATCTTCGCTCCACTAGTTTGCACGACATGATTGATGAGCTTGCTTATGTTGCATCACCAATGATTCATACTTGCTCATTTCATGCGGTTGATGACAACCATCTACATGCTTTGCATGACATGATTGTTATTCCTTATTGTCATATCTCTCCATATGTTGCCTCTCTCATGCTAGATGATTTGCCATGTATTGAGTGCAATTATGCCTTTAGTCTTGATAATGAGTTTGCCCCCATAGCATTCTCACATATATTTGGAGATTTTGACATATTTCTTGTGAAGCATGCTTGCCTTCCTTCTTTGCACCATATACCTCGTGCCATGAATATTGCCATTGTTGCATCATATTATTCATGCACTCATGCTGCTAATGGTTATGTGCAAAAGAAGAGAACCATCATGATGGATGATGTGTTTATCTACCATACGCATACATTCTTTGCTTTCTTGTGTGCATGTGTAGGATACTTGGACATTGTGTCGACTTCCGCTTCACGTGAGTTGACCATTCGAGCTCTTGAGAGCGAGCCTCATACATTCGACCATGACTCGCTTCTACACCACCTTTCATACGACTTCGGCATTGTGAAGGACGCACAAGGACACACCTTCAAGGTGACATCTTTCTTGAGCATGGATATGACGGATCATACTACTTGTGTTGCCTGCACCATGAGACTTATTGTTCATCTTGGACCACTTGATTGCACACATGTTAGAGATCTTGCTTCGACTTGTCATTTTCACCGTTCCATGCATCAAGATAAATATGCCTTGTGTGTTGCATCCAATTCTTGGATTACTGGCTCCTCTCATATGTTTGTTTGCAACAATGTCATCACTTCACATATGCCATGTCCCATTGATTGCTACATGCTTGACTTGATTGCCTCACACATGATGAACAATTGCTCTTTCCATTGTGTTGAGTGCCACATGATATTCACTACACCCCATGCACATTATGCTTGGGTTGTCTTGCACTTGACCCATGTGTTTAGACACTTCATTTTATTTGGTGTTGTGAATGTTTCCTATGCCTACCATAGACCTTTCATTGAGCAATTTGTGAATGCTTGCTATGAACTTGAGGTAGATGCTTCTTCTCTTGTCACACATATGTGCATCACTACCTCACATTCACATGCTTGTCCCCATGATTTCTTTTCTTGTGCTTGATTGATATGCTTACATGCCATGTCACAATCCTTTGTCACACCATATGCTTTGCATGATGACGACACTTATTTGGTGAATAACCTCTTGAATGCTTGGTTTTGCACTAACGCTAACCACATTTGTTTTCCAAGTGTTTGTTGTCCTTACTCCTTTTGAAGGAATCACAAGACGGTGTGACATTGCAGAGTGCCCATTTCGAGCTTCGTGATGACAAGTACTTGGTGAACGTCCACTTCTACACGGCGAAGCCATCTCTTTCCCATGGTGATTTGGTTTTCGATCCGAGGTCAGATCTTTCCCAAGGGAGGGGAGATGATGCGGCGCATCCTATGGACATCACCATGTCAAGAGTCTGTTTGGCAAGTGACACGTGCGACATCTACTTCACATACATAAAGGTATTATCGGAGCTTCACGGATGTTGAGGAGGAGTGCAAGCGCCAAGGAACAACTACACCATCCGCGAGGGAAGCCTGGAAGCGATGACGGAAGAAGACGGAGACAACTCCCAGGATCCGGACATCCGGCCCTGGCCCGGACATCCGGCCCCTGAAGATGTCAACAACAGCAGCAGCCTAGCAGCCGAAGTGCTACAGGCCCCGGACATCCGGTGTCAGCCCCGGACATCCAGCGCCTCATAAACACCCGGACATCCGGCCTCGCCCCCTAAAATCTGGACAAGCCATTCCAGAGAGCACCGTGACCAGCTCCGTCGGCCCGAACATCCGGCTCCCCGTGAAGCCCCGAACATCCGGCCCGACGCCCGGACATCCGGCCCTCCCTGCGTGCGTGCAGTGCTTCTGGGCCGAGGCCCATGTACCCCTTCGCCCCTTAGACTATATATAGTTCCCCTCCACCTACGTTTTAGGGTTAGCATTGTGTTAGCTCATTTGTGAGATAGAGCTTCGCTCATCCATCCAGATCTACTCCACGAGAGAGACCGTGGCCCCTCTTCGGAGAAGATCCACTTGGATTCAAGACCTCCTCGCGGAGAAGATCCCCTCGTGGATACAAGACCTTGTCACGGAGAAGAACCGGCTACCATTGTATCGTCCCTTGTTGATCGTGGATCTTGTATCTCTCTTTGTGTTTCGAGGATCTAGCATATGTGTGACTATTTCTTGTTGGTTTTAGTGATTCTCTCATGTTTCCCCGCGTGATTTGCCTCGTTTTCCCCTCGTGTTCTTCATGTTCTTCGCGGGATCCGCTCCTTTCGTGAAAGATCGGCTGTATAGGGTTCCACCCTACGTTATCTTGGTATCATGAGCCACGTTGATCACGATTTCGGAGCCTCCCCCTTGTTTTCTAGCCTTCTTTTGTTTGATTTCGTCCTAAATTCAAAAATTCCCCACCAAAAATAGCCCCAATTTTTTTCGTGATTTGTTGGTTCGACGAAGTTTTGTTGAATTTGATCCATGGATTTGCTTGGTTTCAGGTGGATCTAGCATATCCCCAAGTTTCCCAATCTTTCTTCCACGAAATCTCTCCAATTTTGACCTTGGAATCATCAATTTCCACACCCAATTCAAAATTTTCCGCCCCAAACGAGATCTGGAATCGTCGGGACGGACATCTGGGCCATCGGGCCAGACATCCGTGCCCCAAGCCGGACATCCGGCTCCTGGAGCGCCAAATCTGCACGGTTCTGGACATCAGGTTCCGGATTTCCTTTTATTCTTCCCTTTTATCTTGTTTTTCCTTTTTAGGTTCTTTACAACCCACACCACTCTTCGATGGTACTTAGGGTCCTTTCCCAGGCCCCTCACATACACTCGACCATTCATCCTCTCAAAGGATCATAAACTACAGGGAAAAGCGGCATAGACGTGCGGTAGAGTGTCCAAAAGATCTTCAAGATCATCTTTTCAAATTTATGACATGTATACAACTTTCCCTTGTTCTCGGCATGTAAAATGGCTTTGATGCTTATGTCATCCTCTGTAAAAATACGTTTTGACGTACCAATCAGACTATAATGGAAACATTTTCGCCCAACCTTGTTCGATATTGGCTTATTTCTTAATCCATTTTCCTACTTTATGTCCGAATTGGCATATACACCTTGGTACGACTTAAATCGCCAGGGGCTCTATTTCCAACCATATATATATATTCTGAACAATAGAAAGTCCGAACATTCTCAGGGTATACTTCGGCGTCCTGAATACTGCATTATATGCATCAGCTCTGAATCACATCTTTGGTCAATAGTTGGGTTTCCCGGCTCCTGTGCTTGCTACCTTACGTTCCGTTTTTTGGCTAAGGTAGTAAAGGGAGAACTACTGCGATTGTGTTTCGGCTGGCCAAGTCAAACACCTTAGTAGAGAAAGCTGAAAACTGACTGTCGTGATGTGGCAAGAGCTGGTCAGCAATTCGGTGACTTACTAAATCTCTAGCGATTTCTTCTTTATTACACGAAAGACTACCTTTTTCCAGTCAAGCGTTTAAAAGGCATCCAAGTTTGATAGCCGCATATGCACTAGGGGCTACCCTACAGTCCCATTGTCAAACTCCTATGGCTAAGTGAGAATGATAAAACCGCATAGTTCGATTGCCTGGTTCACCGCGCTGCCACCTCCTTTACGGACCAAGACGTTGGGTCAAGTGTGGTCACGCGCTATTTCGAACACCCCCGTAGTATCTACGTGGGGGCTGAAGCCGACAAGTCATAAATTCTCAAGAATTAAAAACGACCGCACAGGGGGAATAACACTTTACGATAAATGCATACAATATATTACAAGGCCTTGGTTTATATTACAAAGCTTTGGTTTATATAATATCCGGGCAGTTCGGACACATTCACTCGAACATGATGTCCTTTGAGCACTGGCCCTCTATCAAACGGACACCTTCCAAGACATCCTCAAAGTAATCCTCCGACATAGGTAGTCCTTGCCCCCGGACGGACCGTCGATGGCCACGATGGCGGCCTTCATTTTGGCCTAGTGCATCTTGACACGGGCAAAGGCCATCCGCGCAGCTTCTATACACGCCGAGCACTTCACGGCCTCTACTCGGGGTAAGGCGTCGCCAAGCCGCTTGACCAAGCCGAAGTAGCTGCTCGGAATAGGTCTGGCTGGCCATAGCCGGACTATGATGTCCTTCATGGCCAATGATGAGGACATGGCTACCATAGTTACACCCATATCCCCTACTGTTTACATCTTGGAATAGTTGCTAGAGCTCAGATACGCCAATTAAATTATCAGGTACTTTCATTTCTTGATAATGTTTCTAGTGTTCATGAGAATATGATGTTGCCTAACTTAGATACATTTGTGTTGCTTCCTATTGAAGGGCCTAGCACGGACAAGAAGGTTGAACATTGGAGCATGGTCAAGCACGGAGATGATGATGCGTGCGAAGAGAACAAGAACAGAGGTTCAAGTGGAGATTTCCGGACTTTGAAGCCACCATGATGACATACAAGAAGATGGATGAAATATACAAGATGGCCTTTCAGAAATTTCGTCCATAGCTTATTATTGGTGTTGCGCCACCTTATTTTGGGCCAGACCCATGTAATCTATTTTTATAGTCCATATTGTAGGGGAAACGACTTAGGAGGTGTTTTAGTCCCACCTTGCCAAGGGTGGACAAAATCCCCTCTCTTTTCCCTATAAATATAGCCCTTAAGGCATCGTTTAGACTGGGGTTTTATTTAGTTAAAAGTTAGCCATCGTTGCAACTTCGTGTACTTCGTTTGTGTCCAACGACTAGACCAAGACCGCTTATGAAACCCAACTTTTATCAATACTTCATCCATACTCGCAATATTTAGATTGCTTAATCATATTCTTGCTTATTCTTCGATTGGTTGCAGGAATAGACCTTCGTGGTCAGGTTGATCGTGCTCTAGCGTGGTCAATAACCTCTCGGAGTTGGTTTAGCGATTGCTAAGGCGCAACGTCGTGCACGTTTGTAGTCGGATCATCAAAGTCGTCTCCATCAAATCGATAGTTATCATCTCATTGCAAGATCGGGACCTTTGCCCCTATCAAGTGGTATCAGTTTTCAGGTTGCTCGGTGAGAAATTTTTTAGTTTTTCATAGTCTAGGTTGCATCTGTTCTTTATACCTAGAGACCAAGAAAAGGCCACAAAAAAAAGTTAGACTAGTTCATCCGTGTCCCACACAGTCTGAGCCTTTCACCATTACCACTTTGTTTTTGCATCGTTTAATTTTCGATTGCATCGTGTGTCGAGTTGCTGGTTCGTTTTTAGTCTTTTGGAGTTTCGAGTTCTAGGAACGTGTTCTTCACGCCGCCTCCACAAACACAATTATCCACCTCATTGTCATATTCCGGTGCCATTTTTGTTGTTGTTCGCCACCATTGCCATTCGTGCGTCCTTATTTTCATCGTCATCCTCTCATATATTTTTCTCACCTTCATCATCATCCATTATAACTTTTGTTCCTTGGAAAGTAAACAAAAAAAAGAAATCTGATCCGTGGTTCTTGTTCTACAAGTTGTGATCTTGGCAAATTTGATTGGTACGCTTGCTGTTCTGGAGAGAGAAAAAACACTGGTTCGATTTGGGAATCAACTAAAAGGTGTACTGGGAGTTTGGATAGGATTTGCAGCGAGAATAAGAAGAAGAAAAGCATGTTCGGTTTGGAGTCGTACCCCATCACGTTCCTGGAAATTGAGTGAAAAAAAGTGTGAGAGAAAGAAAGAAGGAAAGACAAGGCAGATTTTGGAAGGGAATCAGAATCGCCCACCCACCGTTGGCATTAAAAAAAATCTATACACAAGATCGGCGGGTCCTTTGTTTGGAAGGTTTGTTGCGGAGAAGTACTTCTGTTGTTTTGGAAAGTCAGATGCGTTTGGGAGAGCAAAAAACGGAAAGAAAAAAAGGTATACAAGGAATGTGTTGAGCGCTTGATCCTTTTTTTGCGGAGAGAAAAGGAAATAGTCAAAACGTTTATTTATCTTTTTTCATGGTAAACAAGGAGAGAGAGAAGTACGTGGTGTTTAAGAAAGAAGATTCCATGTATTCATAGCAAGGAAAGAAAGAAATAGAAGGAAACAAGGGATCGGCCAGACATAAGACGCAAGCGTTGATCTGTTTGGTTAATCCCTGATTTTCTGGAGATAAAGAAGGAAGGAGACAAAAAAACAAGAATAGAAGCACAGAGAAGATACGTACTAGTAGGATTACATTTGTTTGTTTGGCAAGATTGGATTCTCAAGGAAATTAAAAGGGAAAACCCTTATCTGTTTGGAGGTTTAAAAGGAAAGCGCCTCCTTAACATCAGGGACATTTCGAACCAGATTTTGGGCATTGAAGATTTTCCTTACTAGGTGCAACACGTGAAAGAATAAAAAAAGAATCTTGTTCGGTTGTGCATGCACGTTTGGAAGTATAAAGAGAAAGAGTGGGGCTGTTGACCACGTTTGCACTTTGGAGAAAAAAATAGCGCTTTGTTGTGCTAGTACTTGGCTGTGAAAAAAAGGTGTGTTGAAGGAGACTTGTACAAACGTGTGGTGTTGACAGCATCTATATATTATTGAAAGAAGAACACAAGTGGTGCTTGGTTCCATCAGCCAGAGTTTGAGTGTGTTTGGTCCACATTGAACAAGGCAACTTTTCTGATTAAAAAAAGTGACACGGTTTACTAGCACTGCTCATTTTGTGTGCCTATTCCTTTGATCCAGTGATCAGTAAAAGAAAGAAATCCCCAGTTCGAGTCAGTGCGTGAATTTCGTCGGTGTCTTAGGCTCGCGTCTCTAGTACAGTCTAGTCTAGGACCAGCACTCGACCACTTTGAATGAATTTTCAGCTTGCATTAATTAATGTGGTTGTAGCATTTTTCCCACATATATAAAGCCAACCCAGCTCCACATATTTCTACATCGTGCATACATACGTTCACCTGGCCATCTCTTTACCTAACTCTTGGAGTTATTTGACACCGCTGGTTGCTGGTCACCACCTGCTGCATGGTAAGAACTTGTAAGACTTTGATTTGCTATACTGTGAGCATTTTACCATCATTTCCGAGTAGTTCATAGGAACATTATTTTTGGATTTTGTTTCTTGTTTGTACTAATCATGACAGGATCTAGAGTCAATTAATGGGTTGTGTCGATCGTGGGCCACCTATGCAAATACCACAACCGTCACGAGAGGTGCACAAACATCCAAATGCACATGAGCAGGTTAATGTTTCTATACCACCATTTAATGGCCGTTTTAGACCCGCTTTATATATTGAATGGGAGTTTGACATAACTAATATATTTGCTTCCAATAATTTTTATGAACATAAAAAAAGTTAAGGTTGCGGTTGGTTCTTTCACTGGTTATGCTATAGTTTGGTGGAGTGAATATTGTCGGTTAGACCCTAATGATATACCTACTACTTGGGATGATTTGAAACTTGCCATGTGACATACATTTGTTCCCGCTTATTATACTCGTGACATGATTAAAAAGTTACAACATTTAAAACAAGGTAGTGACACCGTAACGACATATTATGATACTTTACAAACTACCTTGCTGCATTCCTCTTTAGTAGAAACTGAAGAAGATTTTATGGATAGATTTTGGGGAGGGTTAAATTGTCACATTCAGGAGATATTAATTCATGAAGAGTGTTATCCTATGGACCATTTGTTTCATCTTGCTTGCAAAGCTGAACAGGAAATAAAACGACGTGTTGCCCTCATGGAGAACAAGCGCGAGATGCACATTCCACGAGTTGATACGGTTGTCCCTTCAACTACTAGGCATACTATGACAACCACATCCGTTGTTGCGAGGACTACATCACCTCCAGCCTGTGACACATCATCACCGAGAGTGCCTACATCATCTGGGGTTTTATTTAGTTAAAAGTTAGCCATCGTTGCAACTTCGTGTACTTCGTTTGTGTCCAACGACCAGACCAAGTGTAACGCTCTCGATGCGGCTATATCTCCTACGTGTCGAAGCACGACTTAGAGGCATAACCACATTGAAAGCAATGTCGCAAGTAAGGTAATCTTCACAACAACCCATGTAAATAGAATAAAGGGGAAAAGGATACATAGTTGGCTTAGACTCGCCATGTCACACAAGTACATGAATAACATTACAATCATCCAATACACTCATGGTCCGACTATGGTACCAAAATAAAGATCAACCCCCACATGCGACACGGTCCCCGATCGCCCCAACTGGGCACCACTACTGATCATCTAGGAAAGACACATAGTAACGGCGAGACTCTTCATTGAACTCCCACTTGAGCTCAAGCGCATCGTTTGGAAGGGTATCATCGGTCCCTGTATCTGGTTTTGCAAGTAAACTGTGAGTCAAAGGGACTCAACAATCTCGCACCCTCGCAATCAAGACTATTTAAGCTTATAGGTAAAGGCAAGGTAATATGTGGAGCTGCAGCAAGTGACTAGCATATATGGTGGCTAACCTATTCGCAAAAGAGAGCGAGAAGAGAAGGCAAAGCACGGACGAAGAACTATGATCAAGAAGTGATCCTAGAATAACCTACGTCAAACATTACTCCAACACTGTGTTCACTTCCCGGACTCCGCCGAGAAGAGACCATCACGGTAACACACGCGGTTGATTCATTTTAATTAAGTTAAGTTTCATGTTATCTACAACCGGACATTAACAAATTCTCATCTGCCCATAACCGCGGGCACGACTTTCTAAAGTTCAAATCCCTACAAGGGAGTCCCAACTTAGCCCATCACAAGCTCTCATGGTCAATGAAGGATATTCCTTCTCCCGAGACGTTCCGATCAGACTCAGCATCCCGGTTTTACAAGACATCCTCGACAATGGTAAAACAAGTCCAGCAACACCGCCCGAATGTGCCGACAAATCCCGATAGGAGCTGCACATATATCATTCTCAGGGCACACTCAGATTGTCCAAACTTCCGGTAGGCCAGCCCAGAGTTGCCCCTGGTGGCCACCGGCGGCTGACGAGGTGGACCAACACTCAGAGGAGCACTGGCCCGGGGGGTTTAAATAAAGATGACCCTCGGGCTCCGGAAACCCAAGGGAAAAATAGGCTAGATGGCAAATGGTAAAACCAAGTTTGGGCATTGCTGGAGAAGTTTTATTCAAGGCGAACTTTCAAGGGGTTCCCATTATAACCCAACCGCGTAAGGAATGCAAAATCCGGGAACATAACACCGATATGACGGAAACTAGGGCGGCAAGAGTGGAACAAAACACTAGGAAAAAGGCTGAGCCTTCCACCCTTTACCAAGTATATAGGTGCATTAAGATAACAAGATAATATGGTGATATCCCAACAATAAACAATGTTCCAACAAGGAACGATCTCCAATCTTCACCTGCAACTAGCAACGCTATAAGAGGGGCTGAGCAAAGCGGTAACATAGCCAATCAATGTTTTGCTAGGACATGATGGGTTAGAGGTTTGACATGGCAATTTGGGAGGCATGATAAGCAAGTGGTAGGTATCGTAGCATAGGCATAGCAAAAGAGCGAGCATCTAGCAAGCAAATATAGAAGTGATTTCGAGGGTATGATCATATTGCCTGCAAAGTTGTCAGAGTTGACTTGATCCTCGTAAGCAAACTCAACGGGCTCCTCGTTCGCGAACTCGTCTCCCGGCTCTACCCAAACAATACAAACAAACAAAAGGAACACAATCAACCCCGTGCAATGCTCAAACAACATGATTCAAACATGGTATGCTATGTGGCATGCGATATGTGATGCATATGCAAGATTTGACAAGGAAAGATTGAACCTGGCCTCAACATGGAAATAGAAGAGTGCCACTGGAAAGGTGAGGTGATTTCGGTTGAAATCGATATAAAGATCATCGGAATCGGATGCACGGTTTGGAAATGGCAAGCAAAACAAATATGGCACCGGTCTGCAATAAACAGCAAGTGATCAACTAAATGCATCAAGATAAATATGCTACAGAAATCAAACATGACAACAAAATACATGGCATGGATCCACTCATGATGCTTGACAAAAGATGAACACTGAGCTACAGATAATTCATCCATTAACAGGTTCAAAGAAGCATGGCAAAAGTGCAAATAATAACATGTTTCAGACTTAGTGAAATTAACACAAGTCTGGAATTTAATATCAGGAAGCACACTTTAGAGCATGAAAACTACGAGCTACAGGAACTTACCATGGCAAATCAAGGCATGGAATGAAGCTACCCAAAGCACTTAACAAAAGTCCCTTAGTGACCTTGAGCCAAAAGGGATCATAAAATACAATTGGAAGCATGTGAACATGGCAAAAACATAAACAGATCTCAGACTTAGTGAAAAACCGGAGCATGCAAATCAGTTAACGAGTAGGCATGTTCACGAGCTCGATGCACTCACTACAGAGCATGGAATGACAAACTAAGCATACACCCATCAAGAATACATGGCATAGAAGTTAGACATGGCAAGATCAACAACATAGCATGCATGGATCAACAGCAACATCCTTGGCAAAGTCGCTAACAAGTCAACAAACTGCCAGGATTCATGATATAGCAAAAGTAGAGCTCGATTTACTCAAGCTAAGTTGCTCCATAAATTC
Organism: Triticum urartu; assembly: GCF_003073215.2. NCBI lineage: Eukaryota > Viridiplantae > Streptophyta > Magnoliopsida > Poales > Poaceae > Triticum > Triticum urartu. Next base: position 287,159,119 of record NC_053023.1, on the reverse strand, counting down.
AAACAAAGACATGCATGGATAGAGCACCACAATGTTAACAAAACATCCTTAATGATCATCCTCAAACGAGGCACAGATCACTAGGAAAAAACATGAACATATGGCATAATGACAAAATCAGGCAAGGACTTAGAAAAATCCTAAGTCCCTGAAATCAGCATTAACAAATGCACTACTTTGCAAGCTTGTGCTAGTCACCACACATATGACAAAAATACATGGTAAGCACCTCTGTAAAGCTGGCATGGCATATAACAAAACACATGTAGATCTCAGGATCATATCATGCACACATTAATCATGGCAAAAATGACAAATAGCTATTTGATGCAATAGGTCTGGCAAATTTATCACATAGCCCTCTTCCAATAGCATTTCGGGCATCAAGATGAGCTCAAATGAAAACAATGCAATGAGATGAAATTATGTACTGTTTGAGACGAACATTTTGATATGCTACACGCGCAAATCGGAGCTACGGATGCAGAGTTACGACATGATGAAAATTGCAAAATAACTAGGGTTCCAGGGATAAAAGTCAACCGCGGATCTCAGATCCAGATCTGCACGCTTCCCAAGGAGATCACCGGAACAGTAACTCATCGCCGGACTTGAGGGAGGCCGCCGGACTTGACGAGGTCGCCGGAGCTGGGGTCGCCGGCGTAGAGGAGGAAGGCGGGGCGCGCAGCGGCCGGAGAGACGAAGGGCGGCGCGCGGCGTTCGAGGAGCGGCGAGGCGGCAGACTGGGGTGGCGCCGGGGCGCGCGGCTGGACGGCGGCGATGGCAAAGGCCGGCGCGGGCGGCGCGGTCCCGCGGGTGGAGGCAGACGGGCGCGGGCGACGCGATGGGCTCGGGAGGGCCTGAATCGGGCTCCTCTGGGCCGGCGGTAGTGACACTTGGCGGCGCGTGGTTGGGCGGCGGTGGCGGTGGACATCGTCCGGCGCGGGCCGGACATGTCCGGTGCGCGGAGTAGGGAAAATTAGGGTTTAGGGTTGGGGAAGATCCGAAATTTCGGAAGGGGATCTATTTATAGGCATAGAGGGAGCTAGGAAGCTCCAAATGGAGTGCGGTTTTCGTCCACACGATCGTGATCAAACGCTCTAGGTGATGGAAGGGTCTTTGGTGTGTTTTGGGAAAAATTGGAAAGGTGTTTGGCTGCAACACAAACGAGGCCTTATCGGTCCATCGGTTGTCCGTTTGAGTATCAAACGAAGTCCAAATGGTACGAAACTTGACAGGCGGTCTACCGGTAGTAAACCAAGGCCGCTTGGCAAGTCTTGGTCCAATCCAGAAATGTTTAACCCCCACACACGAAAAGAGGTAGAAAGGTCCACCGAAGGAGATCGGAGCGCCGGAATGCAAAACGGACAACGGGAAAAATGCTCGAATGCATGTGTATGCAAATGCAATGCACATGATGACATGATATGAGATGCATGACAAAGGCAACAACACACGGAGACAAAACCCAAACCTGAGGTAAATAAAATAACTTAGGCCGGAAACGACAAGAGTTGGAGTACAGATAAGGTAAATTACATCCGGGGTGTTACAACACTCCACCACTACGAAATTATCTCGTCCCGAGATCTAGGACTGGAAAAACGCCGGGTACTCAGAATGGAGGTGATCCTCGCGTTCCCAGGTGGCTTCAGGGTTGGAATGGTGTGACCACTTGACTTTGAGGAATTTGATTGACTTATTGCGAGTCTTGTGTTCGGTCTCTTCAATAATAGCAACTGGGTGCTCACTATAAGAGAGGTCTTCTTGGAGATCAATGTCTTCGAAGCTAACGGTGAGGTCAGGGGTCTTGAAGCACTTGCGGAGCTGAGAGACATGGAACACGTCATGCACGTTTGCAAAGTTGGAGGGAAGCTCGAGTTGATAGGCGAGATCTCCTCTCTTGCTGACGATCTTGAAAGGACCCACGTATCTAGGGGCAAGCTTCCCTTTGATACCGAAGCGACGAGTACCTTTCATTGGAGAGATGCGGAGGTAAACATGGTCTCTGATTTCGAAAGCCAAATCATGATGCTTACTATCATAGTAGCTCTTCTGGTGCGATTGCGCTGCTTTGAGGTTATCACGAATGACTTTGCAGATCTCCTCTACCTCTGGGATCAAGTCATTTCCAAGAAGGTGACGTTCACTGGTCTCTGACCAGTTAAGAGGAGTACGGCACTTCCTGCCATAGAGAATTTCAAATGGGGCCTTGCCCGAACTCGCTTGAAAGCTGTTGTTGTAGGAGAACTCGGCATATGGAAGACAATCTTCCCACTTCATACCGAAAGAGATAACGCAAGCCCTGAGCATATCTTCGAGAATCTGATTGACACGCTCGACTTGACCGCTAGTTTGAGAATGAAAAGCTGTGCTGAAACGGATGTTGGTGCCCATGGCCTTCTGAAAAGAATTCCAAAACTTGGAGGTAAAGATGCTGCCACGGTCTCAAGATATCAGCTGCAGAATACCGTGCAGAGAGACAATTCGAGAGGTATACAGCTCCGCGAATTGAGCTGAAGTGATAGACTCACTACAACAAAAACCCACCTTTAACAATGGATGTGTAGCAACGAAACATAACATGTGTCATCCGTGGTCCGTTCATTGTTTTTTTCCTGCCTGCGAATTTAGCTATTTATCCAGAGTGTGCTGTTTTACAGAAAAGACCCTCATGATCATTCATTTAATATCTCACAAACTAAGCATCACTTGTAAAAACTTTATATATGAAAAATGCTTAAAATTGTGTCTAGTTTCATAATGTGTCACTTTGACCCATGTTTAAAATGATTAAATTGTTGTTTGTGTAGATTTACTCTTATGCCATGCTAAAACGGTTTTTTTTCATAACTAAATAACCATAGATCGGATTTAAACAAACTTTATATGTAAATGGGGTAGAAAAATGCCTAGTTTAACAGGGTGGCATCACTTGGCATGTTTAACAACTATAAAATATGGTTTAGGGCAGAACAGTACCATAACCAAAGTATGCTCATGAGGAGTTTCTGGAAATGTTGTTCGTTGCTTCCGGCCTCATTTAAACTTGACTAGATGGGTAGTTTTCTTTTACTTCACCCTCTTGCCATGTTTAACAACATTTAATATTGTTGGGTACATAAACGAGATCGAACTAAATAATTGATGTGGTGCTCCGTCAATATGCAACTCATTGCATATTGAGCTCCACTTAATTTGTAGTTTTGGTTGTTGCACTTTGCCATGCCATGCCCTCTTTAAACCGGACATGCATCATACTTGATTGTGCATCATGCCATGTTGATGTGTTGGTTGTTTACTATGTTGTGTTTCTTTCCGGTGTTGCTTCTTCGGGTTGGTTCCGTTAACGTCGCGTTGTGAGGACCCGTTCGTCTACGTCCGTTTGTCTTCTTCATGGACTCGTTCTTCTTCCTTGCGGGATTTCAGGCAAGATGACCATACCCTCGAAATCACTTCTATCCTTGCTTGCTTAGTTGCACGCTCTTTTTCTATGCCTATGCTGCGATACCTACCACTTGCTTATCATGCCTCCCATATTGTTAAGCCAAGCCTCTAACCCACCTTGTCCTAGCAAACCGTTGTTTGGCTATGTTACCGCTTTGCTCAGCCCCTCTTATAGCGTTGTTAGTTCCAGGTGAAGATTGAAGTTTGTTCCTTGTTGGAACATGGAGATGTTGTTCCTTGTTGGAACATGTTTACTTGTTGGAATATCATAATATATCTTATTTAATTGATGCATCTATATACTTGGTAAGGGTGGAAGGCTCAGCCTTATGCCTGGTGTTTTGTTCCACTCTTGCCGCCCTAGTTTCCGTCATATCGGTGTTATGTTCCTGGATTTTGCGTTCCTTATGCGGTTGGGTAATAATGGGAACCCCTTGACAGTTCGCCTTAAGTAAAGCTCTTCCAGCAATGCCCAACATTGGTTTTACCATTTGCCACCTAGCCTTTTCTTTTTCCTTGGGAGTCGCGCTCCTGAGGGTCATCATTATTTTAACCCCCCCGGGCCAGTGCTCCTCTGAGTGTTGGTCCAACTGAGCGATGTCCGGGGCTACCAGGGGCAACTCTGGGCTGGCCTACCTGATGTCTGGCTCATCTGAGTGTGCCTTGAGAAAGAGATATGTGCAGCTCCTATCGGGATTTGTCGGCACATTCGGGCGGTGTTGCTGGTTTAGTTTTACCCTGTCGAAATGTCTTGTAGAACCGGGATACCGAGTCTGATCGGAATGTCTTGGGAGGAGGTCTATTCCTTCGTTGACCGTGAGAGCTTGTCATGGGCTAAGTTGGGACACCCCTGCAGGGATTTGAACTTTCGAAAGCCGTGCCCGCGGTTATGGGCAGATGGGAATTTGTTAATGTCCGGTTGTAGATAACTTTAACCTTAACTTAATTAAAATGAATCAACAGCATGTGTTACCGTGATGGTCTCTTTCCAGCGGAGTCCAGGAAGGGAACACGGTGTTGGAGTTATGCTTGACGTAGGTTGTTTTAGGATCACTTCTTGATCATACTTTTATCGACCATGCTTTGCCTTCTCTTCTTGCTCTCATTTGCGTATGTTAGCCACCATATATGCTAGTCGCTTGCTGCAGCTCCACCTCTTACCTTTACCTTACCCATAAGCTTAAATAGTCTTGATCGCGAGGGTGAGAGATTGCTGAGTCCCTGTGGCTCACAGATACTTTCAAAACTAGTTTGCAGGTGCCGATGTTACAGAGCAGGTGACGCAACCAAGCTCAAGAGGAGCTCGATGAAGATCTTGTCCTTTGTGTTGTTTTGTTCTAGTTGATCAGTAGTGGAGCCAGTTGGGGTCGATCGGGGGCTTTGTCGCATTTGGGGTTTTTCTTTTATTTTGGTTCCGTAGTCGGACCTTGATTGTATTTGGTTGATGTAATGCTTTATTCATGTAATTGTGTGAAGTGGCGATTGTAAGCCAACTATGTATCTCTTTCCCTTATGTATTACATGGGTTGTGTGAAGATTACCTCACTTGCGACATTGCTTTCAATGCGGTTATACCTCTGAGTCGTGCTTCGACACGTAGGAGATATAGCCGCATCGAGGGCATTACAAGTACTCTTCCTTTCTACATAAAGAGCTAGTAATGCCATGACCCTCAACCTTTCTTTGCCTCCTCCATAACTTTCTACTCTATTGATATTCTCTATCATAAGTTACTAATCTCATTCCTTTGTTGTTCTAGATTTCCAAGATAAATTCAAGATGCATGGATATTGATTGCAACGTCAAGAATGACTATTTTACCAGATATTAGAATGTCATTTTCAAGTGTAATGCTTCAAACACTAGTTGATTGAATGATCAAGAATTAGGCTAGTACTAGATGGTTTCACATATGTAATATTTGTATCGTTTTCTTTGTAATGCAATACATTCTTTTTAATATATTATGAGGATTCCTGCTTATTGTATTGTTGCTCCTATCTACTGCATTGGGCGATTTTGGTTCACAGTATATGAAATACCATTACATTGTTCATATATGTCAAAGCATCTAGTCGTTGCAATGATATGGTATGCCCATTTGAAACTCGTTTGTGTGGGGTACCACCAATGCATATGAAGCGTTGCTAAGCTTCAGGTCTATACGTTGTTGTCTTGCAACGCTTCTGCACATGGTTTACCAACGGATGTATATACGTTGTTGTAGACCATTGCAACGCCACCAACGGCAACACATACTAATCTGTTGGGGTAGACCTTAGCAACGCATATATGGACATACGACAACGCATGGATGCGTTGCTGAAGGGGGGGTTCCTGTTGTAGTGACTCTTTGATAGGTAGGAAATGAGCCACTTTAGTGAGTTTGTCGATGACAACGAATATAGCATCATTGCCACGTTTGGACTTTGGAAACCCGGTCACGAAGTCCATCTCAATGTGGTCAAACTTCCATTCTGGAATGGCAAGAGGTTGGAGGAGACCAGCTGGTCGTTGGTTTTCTGCCTTCACTCTTCTGTAGACATCACATTCATTCACGAACTGAGCAATCTCGCGCTTCATTCGAGTCCACCAATACGCCTGCTTGAGGTCCTAGTACATCTTCGTACTCCCAAGGTGGATGGAGAGGAGTGAATTGTGAGCCTCGTTCATAATGACTTTAGGAAGGTCACCTTTAGGCACAACAATGCGATCCTCGAAGAAGAGAGTATCCTTGTCATCAAGGCGATAGCACTTGTACTTGGATTGACTCTTGGCAATCCCAATCTTCACCTTCTTCACCATAGCATCAAGAAGTTGAGCCTCACGAATCTGATCTTCCAAAGTAGGAGAGACTTGAAGGTTGGCGAGGAAACCTTGAGGAACAAATTGCAAATTGAGTTTGCAGAAAGCTTCACAAAGCTCGGGTTGATAAGGCTTGAGAATCAGATTGTTGCAGTAAGCCTTCCTGCTCAAAGCGTCAGGAATTACATTGGCCTTGCATGGAGTATATTCGATGCTCGGATTATTCTCTTGAATCATTTCGACCCAACGAGTCTGCCTGAGGTTGAAATTAGGCTGAGTGAAGATGTACTTGAGACTCTTGTGGTCAGTGAAGATGTCCACTTTTCTTCCCAATAAGAGATGTCTCCAAGTCAAAAGAGCATGCACAACTGCCGCCAACTCAAGGTCATGAGTGGGGTAGTTCTTCTCGCTGGGCTTCAACTGGCGAGAAGTATAGGCCACAACTTTCTTCTCTTGCATCAACACTGCACCAAGACCTTGAAGAGAGGCATCGCAGAAGACCTCGAACGGTTTGGATTCATCAGGAGGAGTTAGAACTGGAGTAGTGACTAATTTCTCTTTCAGGGTGTTGAAAGCGATGTCACACTCGGGAGACCAAACGTACTTGACGTGCTTCTGGAGAAGGTTGGAAAGCGGCTTAGCGATCTTTGAGAAGTTCTCAACGAACCTTCGGCAGTAGCTTGCGAGACCAAGGAAGCTGCGGAGTTGCTTCACGTTCTGAGGTGGTTCCCAATTCACAATTGCAGACACCTTCTTAGGATTCACCGCTATGCCCTTGGCAGAGATGATATGCCCAAGATAGAGAACCTCATCGAGCAAAAACTCGCACTTTGAGAACTTGGCGTAGAACTGATGTTCTCTGAGCTTATCCAGCACCAAACGCAAGTGCTTGGCATGATCTTCCTTGTTCTTGGAAAAGACCAAAATGTCATCGAGGTAGACCAAGACGAAGTCATTTGTGTAGGGGTTGAAGATGAAGTTCATCATGCGAGAGAAAGACGGAGGAGCGTTGACGAGGCCAAAAGACATGACAGTGTATTCATATGAACCATAACTTGTTCTGAAAGCCGTCTTGGGAATATCTTGCTCACGAATTCGGATCTAGTGATAGCCCATACGGAGATCAAGCTTGGAGAACACTTGAGCACCTTTGAGTTGTTCAAACAGCTCGTTGATGTTGGGAAGTGGGTACTTGTTCTTTATAGTCTTCTTGTTCAATGGACGGTAGTCAACACAAAGTCGGTCCGTTCTATCCTTCTTCTTCACAAAAAGAACTCCACAACCCCACGGAGAAGAACTAGGTCGGATGAGACCCATTCACTCTTGAATATCGAGTTGCTTCTTCAGCTCCTTCAACTCTTCAGGTCCAAGCTTGTAAGGACGTTTGCAAACAGGTTCCGTGCCAGGCTCAAGATCGATGACGAATTCAACTGGCTGGTGCGAAGGTATTCCTGGAAGCTCTTCTGGAAAGACATCTTGATATTCGCAAACGACTGGAATTTGGGAGATGGCATCTAGTTCACCCTTCTCATTGAGAGAAAACAGACGGATGGTATCATCACGAGCGGCAAACACAATTACATCCTCAACCGAATGAGTCAATTGAATCTGCCTGGTAGCACAATCAAGCTGAGCCTTGTGCTTAGAAAGCCAATCCATTCCAAGAATAAGATCAATATCCGAGTTACAGAGGAACATTGGAGAAGCCAGAAACTTGAAATCACCCATCATGATAGAAACATTCGGAATCTCGTAGTTTGCGAGCAAACATTTACCCGGTGAGACAACTGCTAACGCTTTATGCAAAACTTGATAAGACAACTCATGCTTAGATGCAAAAGGTCTCAAGATGAAACAATGCGATGCACCAGTGTCAAAAAGTACTTTTGCAGGAACATCGTTAACAGGAAGGTTACCCATGATGACATCTGACGAGTCCTCTGCCTGAGCTGCATTCATCAAGTTGACCTTGGCGTGCTTGCGGTTATGCTTGACCACAACTGTACTTGCTGATCTCACACGAGGAGGAGGAGGGAGACGTCTCTGATTGAAGAATTTATTGGCATAGTGACCCTTCTGTTGGCACTTGTTGCATGTGACCTCTGAAAACGGGCGGTGATACGGGGCACTCGATCTTGGAGCTTGAGACGAAGTCTTGTTCTGAAAGCCAGGGTTAGGTGGGTGGGAAGATCCACTGCCACCTTTGCTCTTCTGCTGATAAGGCTGACGGAACGAAGGAGGAGGAAGCCAATACTTCTGCTGCTTAGCCACTTGAGTTGAGGAATAAGGAGTTGCATCTCTGACTCGCTTCTTGGAAGCACCGCACTTCAGTTGAGCAGTCTCTTGCTTCATTGCCATGTTGTAAAACTCATCGTACCTCTTGGGCTCAAAGACAACGAGAGCTAGCTGGATTTCTTCTCTGAGACCACCCCTAAACTTATATAGCATGCTCTTCTCATCAGGGACGTCTTGCTTAGCAAAACGGGCGAGCTTCTGAAACATCTTGTTGTACTCGTAAACAGACATAGAGCCTTGCTTCAGGTTGCGGAATTCCTCACGCTTGCTTTCAGTCACACTCTGAGGAATATGATGAGCTCTGAAGTCTTGACGGAATTCATCCCAGGTAATCACACGACCTCCTCTGGAATCTTTGTACTGCTGAAACAATTCTGCAGCTTGGTCTTTGAGTTGGAGGAAGCGAACTTGACAAAGTCCTCAGGCCTGACGTTACTGCACTCGAAATGCTTGCATATGTCCAGGAGCCAATCATCAGTGTCTGTTGCCTCAATACAATTGTTGAAGGTCTTTGGCTGGTTAGCAAGGAACTGGTTGAGTGTAGCAAACTGATTCTAATTGTTTCCATGACCCTGGTTCCCTTGGTTGCGCTCTTGAAGAAGTTGCATGATCAGCTGCGTGTTTGCATTGGTAGAGGCCATCACAGCTTGCCATGCCTCCGGAGGTGGAGGTGCTGGTGGCAGATCAGGATTCGGAGTCGTGCGCGTTGGAGGAGCCATCCTGAAGAGGTTGACATCCATTAGCACATAGATAGACAAATATTGAAGCTGAATCAAATGGGTTGAAATTGCAACATATAGTCTTCACATCCGAACAAAATGAACGAATGCATTCCAATTGAAATGGTCACATATCCATAAATTGAGAAGCCACTTAGAATTGAGGTAGAAGAAAACAACAAGGTACGGATCAAGAACGAATACTTGGTGAGGATCACCCAATCTCAAACCAAATATCCGCGGAAGAAGAACTAGAGCTACAAGAATTCCCACCTATGAAACTCCCAAACCTTTCCGGTTATGCAATCAGGTGTTGGGGATACAGGGGAAGCATAATATCTCACCCAAATCTAGCAAATCCTACATCCAGCTGTATCCATCCTTCAACACATAACCGAGAAAACTTCGGAAATCATCTACCTCAACCTCCGAAAAGAATCCGTTATACGAGTTATGGCAATACTCCCGAACTCCCGCCCCAGTACTGGGTGGCGTTGAGGTTATCTCACCAACAACTACATAAAAGAGATGTTTGATGTCGGTGAAACTCAGGTATTCTAGAATCTCAACGATAAAATTGTGATGACAACACCTCGGAGCTCAACTCCCCGGGACACTGCCACAGCCCCTAAATGACAGGAGGCACCAAGAACAATGTTCTCGTCACAAATCGATCGGAACGATTCCAAGATACCCGCGTGATCCTAAATTTTTTTTAGTGAAATTTGAGAAGAGAAGAGTCATAACTCTACGTCAGGATGTCTCACCAGAGCGATGAAGGGACTGGGGAGTAAAAAGAATTCCTAACTCTCCGATATATAAATCCTAAATGACCCAAAACATTTTTCTAGACTCAACAACGCCAACGGTTCGATCAATCAAGGGGGCTCCTAAGGCCGGCGAAGGCTCTGATTACCAACTTGTAACGCTCTCGATGCGGCTATATCTCCTACGTGTTGAAAGCAATGTCGCAAGTAAGGTAATCTTCACAACAACCCATGTAAATAGAATAACCGCATTGTAGAGGCATAACCGCATTGAAAGCAATGTCGCAAGTAAGGTAATCTTCACAACAACCCATGTAAATAGAATAAAGGGGAAAAGGATACATAGTTGGCTTACACTCGCCACGTCACACAAATACATGAATAACATTACAATCATCCAATACACTCATGGTCCGACTACGGTACCAAAATAAAGATCAACCCCCACATGCGACACGGTAACGGCGAGAGTCTTCATCAAACTCCCACTTGAGCTCAAGCGCATCGTCTGGAACGGTATCAAAGGTCCCTGCATCTGGTTTTGGAAGTAAACTGTGAGTCACGGGGACTTAGCAATCTCGCACCCTCGCGATCAAGACTATTTAAGCTTATAGGCAAAGACTAGCATATATGGTGGCTAACCTATTCGCAAAAGAGAGCGAGAAAAGAAGGCAAAGCACGGACTAAGAACTATGATCAAGAAGTGATCCTAGAACAACCTACGTCAAACATTACTCCAACACCGTGTTCACTTCCCGGACTCCACCGAGAAGAGACCATCACAGTAACACACGCGGTTGATTCATTTTAATTAAGTTAAGTTTCATGTTATCTACAACCGGACATTAACAAATTCTCATCTGCCCATAACCATGGGCACGGCTTTCTAAAGTTCAAATCCCTGCAGGGGAGTCCCAACATAGCCCATCACAAGCTCTCACGGTCAATGAAGGATATTCCTTCTCCCGAGACATTCCGATCAGACTCAGCATCCCGGTTTTACAAGACATCCTCGACAATGGTAAAACAAGTCCAGCAACACCGCCCGAATGTGCCGACAAATCCCGATAGGAGCTGCACATATCTCATTCTCAGGGAAAACTCGGATTGTCCAAACTTCCGGTAGGCCAGCCCAGAGTTGCCCCTGGTGGCCACCGGCGGCTGACGAGGTGGACCAACACTCAGAGGAGCACTGGCCCGGGGGGTTTAAATAAAGATGACCGTCGGGCTCCGGAAACCCAAGGGAAAAATAGGCTAGGTGGCAAATGGTAAAACCAAGGTTGGGCATTGCTGGAGAAGTTTTATTCAAGGCGAACTGTCAAGGGGTTCCCATTATAACCCAACCGCGTAAGGAACGCAAAATCCGGGAACATAACACCGATATGACGGAAACTAGGGCGGCAAGAGTGGAACAAAACACTAGGCAAAAGGCCGAGCCTTCCACCCTTTACCAAGTATATAGGTGCATTAAGATAACAAGATAATATGGTGATATCCCAACAATAAACAATGTTCCAACAAGGAACAATCTCCAATCTTCACCTGCAACTAGCAACGCTATAAGAGGGGCTGAGCAAAGCGGTAACATAGCCAATCAATGGTTTTCTAGGACAAGATGGGTTATAGGTTTGACATGGCAATTTGGGAGGCATGATAAGCAAGTGGTAGGTATCGTAGCATAGGCATAGCAAAAGAGCGAGCATCTAGCAAGCAAATATAGAAGTGATTTCGAGGGTATGATCATATTGCCTGCAAAGTTGTCAGAGTTGACTTGATCCTCGTAAGCAAACTCAACGGGCTCCTCGTTCGCGAACTCGTCTCCCGGCTCTACCCAAACAATACAAACAAACAAAAGGAACACAATCAACCACGTGCAATGCTCAAACAACATGATTCAAACATGGTATGCTATGCGGCATGCGATATGTGATGCATATGCAAGATTTGACAAGGAAAGATTGAACCTGGCCTCAACATGGAAATAGAAGAGTGCCACTGGAAAGGTGAGGTGATTTCGGTTGAAATCGATATAAAGATCATCGGAATCGGATGCACGGTTTGGAAATGGCAAGCAAAACAAATATGGCACCGGTCTGCGATAAACAGCAAGTGACCAACTAAATGCATCAAGATAAATATGCTACAGAACTCAAACATGACAACAAAATACATGGCATGGATCCACTCATGATGCTTGACAAAAGATGAACACTGAGCTACAGATAATTCATCCATTAACAGGTTCAAAGAAGCATGGCAAAAGTGCAAATAATAACAGGTTTCAGACTTCGTGAAATTAACACAAGTCTGGAATTTAATATCAGGAAGCACACTTTAGAGCATGAAAACTACGAGCTACAGGAACTTACCATGGCAAATCAAGGCATGGACTAAAGCTACTCAAAGCACTTAACAAAAGTCCCTTAGTGACCTTGAGCCAAAAGGGATCATAAAATACAATTGGAAGCATGTGAACATGGCAAAAACAAAAACAGATCTCAGACTTAGTGAAATACCAGAGCATGCAAATCAGTTAACGAGTAGGCATGTTCGCGAGCTCGATGCACTCACTACAGAGCATGGAATGACAAACTAAGCATACACCCATCAAGAATACATGGCATAGAAGTTAGACATGGCAAGATCAACAACATAGCATGCACGGATCAACAGGAACATCCTCGGCAAAGTCGCTAACAAGTCAACAAACTGCCAGGATTCATGATATAGCAAAAGTAGAGCTCGATTTACTCAAGCTAAGTTGCTCCATAAATGCAAAAAAAGACATGCATGGATAGAGAACCACAATGTTAACAAAACATCCTTACTGATCATCCTCAAACAAGGCACGGATCACTAGGAAAAAACATGAACATATGGCATACTGACAAAAACAGAACAAGGACTGTGAAATTCTAAGTCCCTGAAATCAGCATTACCGATTACACTACTTTGCAAGCTTGTGCTAGTCACCACACATATCAAAAAAAATACATGGTAAGCACCTCTGTAAAGATGGCAGGGCATATAACAAAACTCATGTAGAGCTCAGGAGCATATCATGCACACATTAATCATGGCAAAAATGACAAATAGCTATTTGATGCAATAGATCTGGCAAATTTATCACATAGCCCTCTTCCAACAGCATTCCGGGCATCAATATTTGATCAAATGAAAACGATACAATAAGATGAAATTATGTACTCTTTGAGAAGAACATTTTGATATGCTACACGCGCAAATCGGAGCTACGGATACAGAGTTATGACATGATGAAAATTGCAAAATAACTAGGGTTCCGGGGATAAAAGTCAACCGCGGATCTCAGTTCCAGATCTGCATGCTTCCCAAGGAGATCGCCGGAACAGTAACTCGTCGCCGGACTTGAGGGAGGCCGCTGGACTTGACGAGGTCGCCGGAGCTGGGGTCGCCGGCGTAGAGGAGGAAGGCGGGGCACGCGGCGGCCGGAGAGACGAAGGGCGGCGCGCGACGTTCGAGGAGCGGCGAGGCAGCGGACTGGGGCGGCGCCGGGGCGCGCGGCTGGACGGCGGTGATGGCGGCGGGGCGGCGAAGGGCGTCGGCGGTGAGCGGAAGGCCGGTGCGGATGGCGCGGTCCCACGGGTGGAGGCAGACGGGCGCGGGCGGCGCGATGGGCTCGGGAGGGCCCGAATCGGGCTCCTCTGGGCCGGCGGCGGGAGGAGGCAGCGGTGACACTTGGCGGCGTGTGGTTGGGCGGCGGTGGCGGCGGGCTTCGTCCGGTGCGGGCCGGACACGTCCGGTGCGCAGAGGAGGGAAAATTAGGGTTTAGGGTAGGGGAAGATCCGAAATTTTGGAAGGGGATCTATTTATAGGCATAGAGGGAGATAGGAAGCTCCAAATGGAGTGCGGTTTTCAGCCACGCGATCGTGATCGAACGCTCTAGGTGATGGAAGGGTGTTTGGTGGGTTTTGGGCCAAATTGGAAAGGTGTTGGGGTGCAACACAAACGAGGCCTTCTCGGTCCCTCGGTTGTCCGTTGGAGTATCAAACGAAGTCCAAATGGTACGAAACTTGACAGGCGGTCTACCGGTAGTAAACCAAGTCCGCTTGGCAAGTCTCAGTCCAATCCAGAAATGTTTAACTCCCACACACAAAAAGAGGTAGAATGGTCCACCGAAGGAGATAGGAGCGCCGGAATGCAAAACGGACAACGGGAAAAATGCTCGAATGCATGAGACGAGCACGTATGCAAATGCAATGCGCATGGTGACATGATATGAGATGCATGACAAAGGCAACAACACACGGAGACAAAAACCCGAACCCGAGGTAAATAAAATAACTTAGGCCGGAAACGGCAAGAGTTGGAGTACATATAAGGTAAATTACATCCGGGGTGTTACACCAAGACTGCTTATGAAACCCCACTTTTATCAATACTTCATCCATACTCGCAATATTCAGAATGCTTAATCATATTCTTGCTTGTTCTTCGATTGCTTGGAGGAATAGACCTTCGTGGTCAGGTTGATCGTGCTCCAGCGTGGTCAATAACCTCTCGGAGTTGGTTTAGCGATTGCTAAGGCGCAACGTCGTGCACGTCTGTAGTCGGATCGTCAAAGTCGTCTCCACCAAATCAATAGTTATCATCTCATTGAAAGATCGGGACCCTCGCCTCCAGCCAAACCGGGCATCCTATGTAGCTCTACCAGCTGCATCATCTGATTATTCAGCAGCACTGGTCGCTCCGGTGCCACGTATTGCGACCAGAAGAGCTTCTCCGTCGCGTTCCCTTCTTGGGCCCGAAAATACTCGGCGGTGTCGGCAGCACTCCTCAGGAGATCCGCAAAAGCGTCTTGAGCACTCCATAGTCGATTTAGCAAAGCATATCTTCGACCGCCGAATATACTCTGTAAAAGAAAAGGGTTACTAGCCGCTATCTGTTCGGCTTGCTTGATCTCCTCGCAAGCCGCGCGGGACTCGGACCAAGTGATGAGGATATCAATACCATTGTTACACCCACAGCCCCTGCTGTTATACATACTGGACCAATTACTAGAGCTCGCGCACGCCAATTGAATTATCAGGTACTTTCGTTTCTTGGTAACGATTCGAATGTTCATAAGAATATGATGCTGCCTAAATTGGATACATTTGTTTTGCTTACAAATGAAGGGCCTAGCTTGGACAAGAAAGATGAACCTTGGAGCAAGTTCAAGCATGGAGATGATGGCATGCGCAAGGGGAACAAGAACGGAGTTACATGTGATGATTCCAGGACTTTGAAGCCACCATAATGAGTGCATGAAGCCTTGGACAAAATATACACGATGCCACTTCATAAATTTCGTCCAGAGGCTATTCTATGTGCTGCGTCACCTTATTATTGGGCCAGGCCCATGTATTTTCGAAGTACTTAAGTATAGGCTGTTTTTAGAGTCCGTATGTGTGGGGAAACAAGAGTTAGGGTTGGTTTCGGACCCCTCCATCAAGGGCCATGAAATTCCCCCTCTCTCCTCCATATATATAGCCCTTAGGGCATCGTTTAGACTTCGGGTTTTGTTTACATTAAATTTTGCCATAGCTGCAACTTCGCGTACTTCGTTTGTGTTCAACGACCAGACAAAGGCGTCACAGAACCCCACCTTGATCAATAAAGCTTTCATCTTATATTCGCAATATCCAGATTGCAATCTCAGTTTCTTGCTTGTTCATCGTTTGCCTGCAGGAAACAGACCTTCGTGGTTAGGTTGATCATGCTCCGGCGTGGTCAATAACCTCTCGGAGTTGGTTTGGCGATTGCTAAGGCGCGACGTCCTCGCACGTTCGTAGTCGGATCGTCAAATTCGACTTCCTCCAAAATGATAGCCACCATCTCATCGAAAGACGGGACACCTTTGCCTCTATCATGAGCTCATTCGTGAGTGTCTCACGAGGATAAAGGAAGCCGAAGCTCTGGAGCAACGGGGCTTCGGTGAGGTGTGTTCACGGTACGGGTGAGCCCAAGCATACAACACACACCTTCCTAGCCCCCATGCGCAGGACGCGCGAGGAGGAGCGACGGGCAACTACCGCTCTTCCTGGAACAAGACTAGAGAGGAGAGCGAAGCAAGAGGAGAAAAATTCCAACTCTGGCAAATGAAAATGCGAAAACTCCTAATTCCATTAAGAAGTTACAAACCAGCTACAGAAAGCAAGCAAAAGAACAATCGCGTCCGGCACCTAGACTAGTCTTCTCACCAGCGCAGAGCTAAGTGCTACCACTAGGACGTGGGAGGGAGCCCCCGTGAGGCCCGTGGGCGACGCTCAGGAGACTCCAGGGCATGTACAACCCCAACTTCTGAAAGTGCTGGATGTTCCAGGCATTCTGGATGGGGATCCCGTCCTACATCTCCAGGTGCGTGGCGCCAGGCCTGGAGACACGGGCGATCCTGAACGGGACCTCCCACATGGGTGAGAGCTTATACAACCCCTCCCTGGAGAGCACCCACCTCAGGATGAGATCACCCACCTTGAGCGTCCTGGAGCGGACGCTGCTTCAGTGGTACCGCCGTAGCGCCTGCTGGTACCTCCCTGCTCAGAGCGAGGCTTGGCGGCGGGGTTCCTCCCCCAACACGAGGTCCATCCCCCACGAGGCATGATACGTCTCTGTCGTATCTATAATTTTTGATTATTTCATGCCAATATTATTCAACTTTCACCTATTTTTGGCAACTTGTTATATGATTTATTGGACTAACCTATTGATGCAATGCCCAGTGCTAGTTCCCTTTTTTGCATATATTTTTATCACAGAAAATCCATATCAAACGAAGTCCAAATACAATAAAATTTCACAGAGAATTATTTTGTAATACATGTGAGTTGTGGGAGTTGGGATCACCGCAAGCGGAGGCCCAAGGTGGGCACAACCCACCAGGGCACGGTCCCGGAGCCAGGCGTGGCGTGGTGGATTGTGCTCACCTCGTACGTCAGTTGGGGCTCTACTTCGGGTGCAAGGAAGCTTATACCCGGAAACAAATCGTGTTAGAATCTCAGCACAATCGGAGTTACGGATCTCCGGGAATATAAGAAACGGTTTTCGGCCAGATCTGGGGAACGCGAAACAGAAGAGAACAGAAAGGGAGATCCAATCTCGGAGGTGCTCCCGCCCCTCCGCCGCCATGGAGACCATGGACCAGAGGGGGAACTCTCCTCCCATCTAGGGGGGAGGCCAAGGAAGAAGAAGAAGGAGGGTTTCTCTTGAGGGAGTCCTGGATTAGGGGGTCCCCGGGCGTCCGGGCTATGTGATATGGGCCGGACTAATGGGCCAATAAGATACAAGATAGAAGGCCTCCCCCCATGTTCGGATGGGACTCTCCTTTGCATGGATGGAAAGCTTGGCGTTCGGATGTGAAGATTATTTCTTTGTAAACCGACTCTATACAACCCTAGGCCCCTCCTGTGTCTATATAAACCGGAGGGTTTAGTCCGTAGAGGCAATCATAATCATACATGCTAGACATCTAGGGTTTACCATTATAATCTCAAGGTATATCAACTCTAGTAACCCGTATACTCATCAAAGTCAATCAAGTAGGAAGTAGGGTATTACCTCCATCAAGAGGGCCCAAACCTGGGTAAACATCGTGTCCCTTGCCTCCTGTTACCTTCGATCCTCAGAAGCACAGTTCGGGAACCCCTACCCGACATCGGCCGGTTTTGACACCGACATTGGTGCTTTCATTGAGAGTTCCTCTGTGTTGTCGACAAAAGGTTTGATGGCTAGTTCAATCATCCACAATGATGCCGTCTCGGGGGAGACTTTCCTCCCCGGCCAAATTTTCGTATTCGGTGGCTTCGAGGAGACTTGATCTTCGAAGGGTTCGCGGCCTCGACCGCCGCTTTGGCCTTAGATCCAGAGCAGACTACAAGGTTCGAGGATGGGATTTTAGAGCCCGCCGGACTCCCTACAATTATGGAACTTGCTACCGGAGACCTGGATGGGATTTAGTCATCGGCTAACCCGAAGACGGACCGGGCTCCCCTTGTCACTAAAGAACCGAACTCCCCCTCAGACTCTAGATCCGAATTCTCGAGGTCTGGATCAATCGAGCGTGGCCAGGAGGCTCTCACCCCGGCCACCCCCATGGACTCTCGCTTCCCTGTCCAAACCTCGCTCCTAAACGAGGCTCTGGACTTAATGCGATCCTTCGCCATTACAGAGGAATATCTTCCGAATTACGCCCAGCCCGGACTAGGCGCTGAGAGCGGGGATTTTACGTCGCAGCCACCATCCACTTAATAGACACCGTCGAAGACTTAACCGACATGCTGGAATACGCCTCCGAAGACATCAACGGCATGAGCGACGATGCGGGAGATGAAAAAGGCCAACACCACCTTGACATGCTGCAACTTCGCGTACTTCGTTTGTGTTAAACGAACAGACAAAGGCGTCACACAACCCCACCTTGATCAATAAAGCTTTCATCTTATATTCGCAATATCCAGATTGCAATCTTAGTTTCTTGCTTGTTCTTCGTTTGCCTGTAGGAAACATACCTTCGTGGTCAGGTTGATTGTGCTCCGGCGTGGTCAATAACCTCTCGGAGTTGGTTTAGCGATTGCTAAGGCGTGACGTCCTCGCACGTTCGTAGTCAGATCGTCAAAGTTGACTTCCTCCGAAACGATAGCCACCATCTCATCGAAAGACGGGACACCATTACCTCTATCAAGTGGTATCAGATTTCTAGGTTGCTCGGTGAGATTTTACAGTTTTTTGTAGTTTATATCGAGTCTGTTCTTCATACCTATAATCCAAGAAAAAGCCAAAAAATAGGGTTAGTTCATCCTATCCGAACCAATCTGAGCCTTTGCATAATCTTTTCTGTATTTGCTGTGTTGAATTTGCGGTTGCATCGTCGTGTCTGGTTGCTGGTCTTAGTGTCTAGTCCTTTAGAGTTTCAAGTTTTGTTCAAAAGTAGTCACGCCGCCGCCGCATCATCATCATCACCGCTGCCATATACCACCATCGTCATGACCGCTGCCATAAACCGCCATCGTCATCACCGCTGCCATATTCCGCATATCCACCGCCATCACGATAATCCGAGTCCACATCCATCACCGATTCGCCACCAGTCTGAGTTCCACCGTCCTACATATATCCGCCACCAGTCCGAGTTTCCACCAGATTCATCTCCGCCACCAGTCCGAGTCCAGTATTTGTTGCTTTGTTTTCGAGTTCCAGATCACGCGATACTCCGAGTCATGACAGAGTAGGACTCCCCAACTTTCGAGCCATCCGCAGAAGAAAAATAGTTCCAATCTAAAAAAAACTAAGTTTGGAAAATTCTGGCTAGGCAGTTTTTAGACCATTTGTAGACTTTTTCGAAAAAAATTCTTGCGGAGCAAAAAAAGAGGAAAAAAGTGCAAAAAAAAGTGAAAAAAAAGAAAAAAAATTCAGAGCGTGCTCTTCCCTTGTTTACGTGCAGCGCCGTGATTTTGTTAGTGTTCTAGGCTCGCGTCTCTTGCACGGTCTAGCCTAGGACCAGCACAATACCGTCGTTGAGCGTTTATTCAACTTTGCATCTCTGAATTGATTATTGCTGACCCTTTTTTCTACCATATTATATGCCTTCCTAGCTCCACATACATCTACGTCGCGTGTTTGACTCTCCCTGGTAATCGCTCTATCCAAGCTTTAAGAGTTTTGACTACGACGGTGGCCGATCACCGCCTGCTTCTGGGTAAGAACTGGTAAGAATTTGAGATTTTCTTGACGGATTTGTGACATCCACCACCACCTCTTGTTAGTAGTCTGTAGGATCATAGTCTTCTGTGTTTCTATTGCTGCTAACCATGGCAGGATCACAAGCCGACGAGACTGACTGGGAGAACATGATGAATAAGGAGTTGCATGATAAATTTCAGCAAATGATGAGTGGACAGGTGCAAGATGTGCTAAACAGATTTGAAGAGGCCATGGAGAAGATAGATGGCATGGAGAAGACGTTCAAAACAAAGCTCGATAACAAGTTTAATGAATTGCTCGCGCGTCTTCCACCACCACCACCGGCTGCCCCTAACGCACCTCTACAACAACGTCGCTTTCCAAATCAATTGGGACGAGCACAGCGCGTTCCCATTGACCCTGGGCAAAATTCTGGTGCTGTTGTTGATGCCTCTGCCGCTCCTGGTGCTGCTGCTGCAGAGGTGGAGGACCATTACGAGGATGAGGTTGACCAAAATCGGAACTACGTGCAACCACTAGCACCACCACCAGGTCGTCCTCATGCATATCATCGCAACGGTAGGGCTGCACCACCACCTAAGGTACATGACCATCTTCCTAAACTAAAATTGAATATTTCACCATTTGAGGGAAGATATGTTCCTGATATATATCTTACTTGGGAGTTAGAAACCGAACAGCGATTTACATGTTTACAATACCCTGAGGAGAGACGTGTCCTGCTGCTGTTTGTGCTTTCACTAGCTTTGCATGTGTTTTGGTGGTCTGAACATTGTAGAGTATATCCTATTCCAACTACTTGGTCTGCTTTGAAAACTACTATGCGTACTCGTTGGGTTCCACCATATTATCAACGTGAATTACTTCAAAAATTGTAGCGTTTAAGACAAGGAAAAAATTCTATAGAAGAATATTATCAAGAATTACAAACTGGCATGATTAGATGTGGTATTGTTGAGGAGAATGAGGCTATGCTTGAACGTTTTATGGGTGGATTAAATAGAGAGATTCAGACCATTCTAGAGTATAAGGAGTATACTAATATCACTCGTTTATTCCATCTTGCTTGTAAAGTTGAACGTGAAGTGCAGGATCAACAGGAATTGGCGCGAACTAACTTTTCTGCAGGATGAACTTCATCATGGACACCACGTCCATCCTCTACTTCCACTCCACCAGCACCTCCATCAGGTGCCACCTCCAGCCGTGATACAAGAAAGCCGGCACAACCACCACTATCTGCCAAGAGCACACCTGTCGGGCCTGCGCAGAGCTCTTCTTCTTCCATGGCATCAACAGGGCACACAAGTGATATTACTTGTCGTTGTTGTAAGGGAAGAGAACATTTTGCGAGAGAATGCCAATCTCAGCGTGTGATGATTGCTACTGAGGATGGTGGGTATGAGTCCGCTAGTGACTATGATGAGGAGACTTTGCCTCTTATTACACATGAAGAACACGGTGGAGAGGATTCTGATCATGAGACGCAATACGTGGCTGCTGAAGATGCTGACATGTATGAATATTTAGTTGCTCAACGTGTTTTGAGTGTGCAGGTTACACAAGCTAAGCAAAATCAGAGGCATAATTTATTCCATACAAAGGGAGTTGTGAAGGAACGTTCTATTCGCGTCATCATAGATGGAGGGAACTGCAATAACTTGGCTAGCATGGAGATGGTGGAGAAGCTATCTCTCACCACAAGACCACATCCACATCCTTACTACATCCTATGGTTCAACAACAACGGCAAGGTTAAGGTAACACGTACTGTTCGTGTGCATTTTAGTATCTCCATGTATGCTGATTATGTTGATTGTGATGTGGTACCTATGCAAGCATGTTCCTTATTACTTGGTAGACCATGGCAATTTGATAAAAATTATGTATACCATGGTAGAAACAATCAGTATACTCTTGTTCATAAGGATAAAAATATTACTTTGCTTCCTATGACTCCTGAATCCATTTTGAAAGATGATATTAATAGAGCTAATAAAGCAAAACAGGAGAAAAATAAGAGTGAAAATCAGATTGTGGCAAAAGAATTTGAGCAACAAATGAAACCTAACAATAAACCATCTAGTGTTGCTTCTGAAATTAAATTGAAAAGTGCATGTTTACTTGCCACAAAATCTGATATTGATGAGCTAGATTTCAGCAAATCTGTTTGCTATGCTTTTGTGTGCAAAGAGGCATTATTTTCATTCGAGGACGTACCTTCCTCTTTGCCTCCTGCTGTCACTAACATTTGGCAAGAGTTCGCTGACGTCTTTCCACAAGACGTGCCACCGGGATTACCACCTATTCGAGGGATTGAGCATCAAATTGACTTAATTCCTGGTGCATATTTACCCAACCGCGCACCATACCATACCAATCCACAGGAGACGAAGGAGATTATGCGTCAAGTACAAGAACTACTCGACAAAGGTTATATACGCGAATCCCTTAGTCCTTGTGTTGTTCCTATCATTTTAGTGCCGAAAAATGATGGTACGTCGCGTATGTGCATTGATTGTAGAGGCATTAATAATATTACTATTCGTTATCTTCATCCTATTCCTAGGCTAGATGATATGCTTGATGAATTGAGTGGCTCTACAATATTCTCCAAAGTTGATTTGCGTAGTGGATACCATCAAATTCATATGAAATTGGGAGATGAATGGATAACAACATTTAAAACTAAGTTTGGATTATATGAGTGGTTAGTCATGCCTTATGGGTTAACTAATGCACCTAGTACTTTCACGAGATTAATGAACGAAGTTTTACGTACTTTCATTGGACGATTTGTGGTAGTTTACTTTGATGACATATTGCTTTATAGCAAATCTTTGGAGGAACATTTGGAACATTTACGTGTTGTTTTTATTGCTCTACGTGATGCACGTTTGTTTCATAACCTTGGAAAGTGCACCTTTTGCACCGACCGAGTATCTTTTCTTGGCTATGTTGTTACTCCGCAGGGAATTGAAGTTGATAAAGCCAAGATTGAAGCTATTGAGAGTTGGCCGCAGCCAAAAACGGTCACACAAGTGAGGAGTTTCCTTGGCCTCGCTGGATTCTATTGGCGTTTTGTGAGAGATTTCAGCACCATTGCTGCACCTCTCAACGAGCTTACAAAGAAGGATGTGCCTTTTGTTTGGTGTACCGCACAGGAAGAAGCCTTCACGGTATTGAAATATAAGTTGACACATGCTCCTTTACTCCAACTTCCTTATTTTAATAAGACTTTTGAGCTTGAATGTGATGCTAGTGGAATTGGATTAGGAGGTGTGTTATTACAAGATGGCAAACCTGTTGCATACTTTTCTGAAAAATTGAGTGGGCCTAGTCTAAACGATTCTACCTATGATAAAGAATTATATGCTCTTGTTCGGGCCTTAGAAACATGGCAACATTATTTATGGCCCAAGGAATTTTTTATACATTCTGATCATGAATCTTTGAAACACATTAAAAGTCAAGCAAAACTGAACCATAGACATGCTAAATGGGTTGAATTCGATTGAGACTTTCCCTTATGTCATTAAACACAAGAAGGGTAAAGAAAATGTTATTGCTGATGCTGTCTCGTCGTTATACTATGCTTTCACAACTTGACTTTAAAATATTTGGTTTGGAGACCATCAAAGATCAATAGTGCATGATGCTGAATTTAAAGATGTATTGCAGAATTGTAAGGAAGGGAGAACTTCGAACAAGTTCGTTCTTAACGATGGATTTGTGTTTCGTGCTAACAAGCTATGCATTCCAGCTAGCTCCGTTCGTCTTTTGTTGTTGCAGGAGGCGCATGGAGGAGGATTAATGGGACACTTTGGCGTCAAGAAGACGGAGGATATACTTGCTACACATTTCTTTTGGCCAAAGATGAGACGGGATGTTGAGCGTTTTGTTGCTCGCTGCACTACATGTCAAAAAGCTAAGTCACGACTCAATCCTCATGGTTTATATATGCCTTTGCCTGTACCTAGTGTTCCTTGGGAGGATATATCTATGGACTTTGTTTTAGGTTTACCTCGAACAAAGAAGGGGAGGGATAGCATATTTGTTGTCGTGGATAGGTTTCGAAAATGGCACACTTTATACCATGTCATAAAAGTGATGTCTGTTATGTTGTTGATTTGTTCCATCGAGAATATTTCGCTCATGGTGTGCCAAATACTAGTGCGGCGTAGGTAATACAGCCTCCCGTTACCAAACTAGCGCGCAAAAGGCACCAACACGGATCTTCTGTAGGCTCACAATTTGTGAGTTGTTTATGGGATAAGTGGACTTAGAGCCGACATGCTTTTTAGTATCACGGCCACCCGGGAGCAATCATACGTAGACATGGAGAAAAGTCAGAGAGAACGAAGTAGTCAATAGAACATTGTCTACTAGGCTATATGTATAGCCTCTGAGAAAAGAGCAAAAGGTGGAAGAATGCTTGCCCTCATAGGTGAATTTGCGTAATAAAATTCGTCCTTGCATTCTCTTATCTTGGACGCCATAGACGTGTGCCCTTTTGGAAACTCGCGTGGTAGTCTAGTTCCTAATTACTCTCACACGTAGAATTGATGGACCTCTCCATTTCGGAGAAGGTGAGTTCTTTCGAGAGCTAAAAGAGAAAGAGGCGAGTACCAGATGACTTGTGATTCTTTATATTATATAGACTGCATGATAAACCAGAAGAAAGACTCGAGGCTGAGGAATTCTTATAGACTGATGAGAGAGCTGCTGTAGATCCAGGAGGCGTAGAAAGAGAGGCTGAAGCCTTGGCGAGACAATGACATACGTGCTACAGAGGTAGGAGTCTTGAGAGAAGGATAGAATCCTAAATTGCGGCGAGATAGAAATACGCCTCATCCACGGTGGATGGGAGCGCGCGCTAAGGTGTTAGAGAAAATAAATGAATAATGCTATAACCTGATAGCGCAGCTAGCGGAGCAGAATGGAGTTATGTCTACTTAACATGCCAGATTTGAAAGAGCTTAATTGGGGTGACCGGGTACTAGATTAGACTTCGCGATCGAGACAAGAATTCTTTCTTCTATCAAGCAAGATGTGGATGGCATCATGAGGACATCAATCTTCACTCTATCAGCAGAGCACACCGACACTGCTCAAATCGCAGAGATCTAGATACCAACTCATAGCGGAGGGTACATCAAGCCGCACGCCATTTCGATTCTTGGTAAGTTCTAACTGTGTCATGAGAATATATGCCCTAAATTGGATACATTTGTTTTGCTTACAAATGAAGGGCCTAGCTTGGACAAGAAAGATGAACCTTGGAGCAAGATCAAGCATGGAGATGATGGCATGCGCAAGGGAATCAAGAACGGAGTTACAAGTGATGATTTCATACAGGACTTTGAAGCCACCATAAGGAGTGCATGAAGCCTTGGACGAAATATACAAGATGCCACTTCATATAACTTCGTCCAGAGGCTATTTTAGGTGCTGTGTCACCTTATTATTGGGCTAGGGCCATGTATTTTCGAAATACTTAAGTATATGCTGTTTTTAGAGTCTGTATGTTTGGGGAAACAGGAGTTAGGGTTGGTTTGAGACCCCTCCTCCAAGGGCCACGAAATTCCACCCTCTTCCTCCATATATACAGCCCTTAGGGCATCGTTTAGACTTTGGGTTTTGTTTAGAATAAAAGTTCGGCATAGCTGCAACTTCGCGTACTTCGTTTGTGTTCAACGGCCAGACCAAGGCATCACAGAACCCCACCTTGATCAATAAAGTTTTCATCTTATATTCGCAATATCCAGATTGCAATCTCAGTTTCTTGCTTGTTCTACGTTTGCTCGCAGGAAACAGACCCTCCTGGTCAGGTTGATCGTGCTCCAGCATGGTCAATAACCCATCGGAAGTTGGTTTAGCGATTGCTAAGGCGCGACATCTCGCATGTTCGTAGTCGGATCGTCAAGGTCGACTCCATCAGAAAACGATAGCCACCATCTCATCGAAACATCGGGACACCTTCGCCTCTATCAGACCACATCCACATCCTTACTACATCCAATGGTTCAACAACAGCGGCAAGGTGAAGGTAACACGTACTGTTCGTGTGCATTTTAGTATCTCTACATATGTTGATTCTGTTGATTGTGATGTGGTACCTATGCAAGCATGTTCCTTATTACTTGGTAGACCATGGCAATTTGATAAAAATTCTGTACACCATGGTAGAAACAATCAGTATACTCTTGTTCATAAGGATAAAAATATTTACTTTGCTTCCTATGACTCCCGATTCCATTTTGAAAGATGATATTAATAGAGCTAATAAAGCAAAACAGGAGAAAAATAAGGGTGAAAATCAGATTGTGACAAAAGAATTTGAGCAACAAATGAAGCCTAATAATAAACCATCTAGTGTTGCTTCTGAAATTAAATTGAAAAGTGCATGTTTACTTGCCACCAAATCTGATATTGAAGATCTAGATTTTCGCAAATCTGTTTGCTATGCTTTTGTGTGCAAACAGGCATTATTTTCATTTGAGGACGTGCCTTCCTCTTTGCTTCCCGCTGTCACTAATATTTTGCAGGAGTTCGCTGACGTCTTTCCACAAGACGTGCCACCGGGATTACCACCTATTCGAGGGATTGAGCATCAAACTGACTTACTTCCCGATGCATCATTACCCAACCGTGTGCCATACCGTACCAATCCAGAGGAGACAAAGGAGATTATGCGTCAAGTACATGAGCTGCTCAACAAAGGTTATTTACATGAATCCCTTAGTCCTTGTGCTGTTCCTATCATTTTAGTGCCAAAAAAGGATGGTACATTGCGTATGTGTGTTGATTGTAGAGGCATTATGATGCGGAGCATCCTACGATCATCCCCATGTACACTTCGACTACTCCCCAAGCCCCAAGAGGACATACGATGAGACCTCGACCATATGCCATTGGACACAAGGTGAACTCACTCCTCTTCGAATCATCACTTTCCACATATGAGACATGGCTACTACCTCATGCATGGACCTTGCATATACTCAGGTACAACCGAGACGACCATGGAGGATCCAAGGACCAAGGCCAAGCATGGAAGAGGAGAAGGAAGAAGAAGCAAGGACAAGCTTTTGGAAAGCCCGGAACTTCCGGCCTCTACCCAGAACTTCCGGCCCCCGGACCTTCCCAGAACCTCCGACCCCGGAGTCTAGACCTACCCCGAGCGCGCCAACTCTCTGGATAGCCTGGAACCGGCCGGAACCTGCCCGAAACTTCCGGAGCCCGGAACTTCCGGCCCACCCGGTACTGCCGGCCTGCCTGCGTGCAAAGACTCAGTCCAAGGGACCATGTGTCCCCCCTCTCACTTACCCCTTTGTGGGCTAGCACTATATATATTCACCCACCTCCTCCTAGTTAGGGTTAGCATTGTGATAGCTCATTTGAGAGATAGAGCTACGCTCATCCATATCGGATATCCTCCTTGCGAGAGACTGCAGCCTCTTCGGAGAAGATCTGATGCGGAGCATCTATGGACATCACCATGTCAAGAGTCCATTTGGCAAGTGACACATGCCACATCTACTTCATACATACAAAGGTGAATCATCTCCTTTACACATGTCCACTTGTACTTTTCGAGGATGGTATACTACTTGACCCCTCTCTCGTGTGCATACATAGGTGTGAGCAGAGCTATACATTCATCGAGGAGGAGTCGAAGAAGAAGAGAACATCTACACCATCCAAGAGGGAAGCCTGGAAGCGGAGAAGGAAGCGCCAAGAAGAAGGCAGCAGCTCCCAGGCGACCCCATGCCCACGGACCTCCCAGGATGGCGGTCCTGAAGACCCCATGGGCACGGGCGTGTACCATGCCCATGGGACCCCCGTGCCCATGGGCCTCACGGACCCCGTGCGCACGGGCCCTTGCGTTAGGTCTCTGGATACCCCGTGCGCATGGGCTCCACTTACCCCGTGCAGACGGGGCCCCTGTGTGTTGTTGCGGGCTTTGCCCATGTAATCCCCATTTTGCCCCTGCTTACCCCTTCATCCCTTGGACCTATATATACTCCTTCATCTCCTCCATTTAGACTTAGCTAAGAATAGATCTAAACACTAGAGCTTAGCTCATGTATCTCCCCTTGTGGGATTCCTCTTGAGAGAGAGACACTCCATTGGAGTTCCAGGCCTCCATTGGAGAAGATCCCTAGTGGATGAAGACCCCTCTTGAGGGAAGGATCTATCTAGATCATCAAGCCCTCATCTCCTTCATAGGATTTGGGATGAACTCTACCATGTATCTTATTTCCCTTTGATTGTTCATGTACCTTGTGGATCTTGTGTGTTTGATTGTATAGTGGATGTGTGATTGGACTTGTTCTTGAGTGTTCCTCTTGTTTTCCCTCTTGTGTTCATCTTGTTCTTGGGGATTCCCGCTCCAATTCATGAAAGATCTCCACTTAGGGTTCGACCCTACACCATTTTGGTATCATGAGCCATGGTTTCTCACGAAATTGGAGCCCCCCTCTTTGTTTTCTAGCCTAGTTTTGTTGATTTCATCCTAAATTCGAAAATTCCCCACCAAAAATAGCCCCAATTTTTTTTATTTGTTGGTTTGGATGATGTTTTGTTGGATTTGATCCATGGATTTGCTAAGTTTCAAGTGGATCTAGCTTTCCTCCACCTTCCCCTACCTTCGATCCTTCGACTTTGACCCCAATTTCGAATTTACCCACGGATCCAGAGCAGTTCGTCCGCTCATAGAGCACCCCGTGCACACGGGCCATCGGGACCCTGTGCACACGGGCCAGACAGACCCCGTGCGCACGACCCTTCCAGTGGGCTTCGGCCGCTGTCCCTTCGACCTCCCACCCTCCCATACCACCCCCATACCCCTAGCTCAACCATAGCAACGAGATCCATCCATTTGGAGCCTAGATCGGGAAGAAATCCGCCAAAACCCGCGTGTCCTAGGTGACCCCGTGCCCTCGGTGTGTGTACCGTGCGCTCGGCACCCCGTGCCCACGGGCCCTAGACCCCGTGCACACGCCCCCCCCCTACAGCAGCCGCGTGCACTTCACCGTTTCGGCCATAACTTCCACATCCGGAGTCCGATTTTCGCGTTCTTTACCTCCTTGAGTAGCTATTGACATCCCCCATCCAGCTAGATAGGTTCCATCACCAATTGACTCCATAGAAATTTTGACATTTTGGCATCTTTGCCTAGGCCTTCCACCATATCATCCGCAAAACCACCATAGCCTTCTGCAACCTAACCCATTTTGATCCATTTAGAATTTGTGGTTGTTTGATTGGTGACTTGAGTCTCCTAAGGTGTTTCGACTATTAGGGACGGTTACTTCTTCATCAACCACCACCACCACTTCCGCATTGCCATCCCCGCTACCGCCATTTGACTTTTGCCCTTGAGATTTTGAGTTCGCGGTTTTTACCGTTTCCTAAGGTGTTTCGGCTACTTAGGGACAAGTCTCCATCATCTTGGTATATACATCAAGAACACCGCCACTCACCATCTTCAAGGACGGTAACCTCGACGACACCATTGTACATTCCCCTTGCAATTGCATTGATAACCCCGAGCCCCTTTTGCGTCACTTTCCTATCGAGACTAGCCATTTGAGTATTGCCGGCAACGTTACTTGTGCACACTAGTGATCTACACCTTCATTGCATACATACCATGTCATATTGTTATCATCATATCATCTCTTGTGCACAAGATTGTTCCCGCATATACACAATTGCTATCGGTTTGTGAATTTCGCATAGTGGCCATATCAAAAAAAAGAATAAGATTTTAAGCAAAAGAAAAGAGAGCAAAGAGCTTGTAAGCAAGTGCCATAGCATCATACCACATTGCACATAAGATTGTCATATCCGATCATCTTGGATCACCTTGAGAAGAACAATGGGAACATCATACACATAGCATACTTGGGATAGAAAGCTCATACATTTTGCATCTTATAGGTTGTGCACAAGTGTTATATCCGCCTATTGAGCAATCGTGCTAGCGTCTCTCTTGTGTTGTGCAACATGAGCGTTTTCCGTGGATTCCACCTTTTGTGCTCATTCCTTGGTTGGACGACCCCATTTATCTATCTGTGTGTGTGTGTTTCCATGTGCCACATATTGCTATTGGTCTACTTGTTTCCCTTGGCGAATTTGTGAATCTTTTCCAACATTATTGACTCTTGCTAACACTTTGCATCAAATTTTTGTGCCACTATCCTCACCGAGCTCCTCCTTAAGCTTTACTTGATAGGCGTGAGTGAACAAGTCCGGTACCAATTCCACTATTCTTTCATCTCACATTGAGTGATACGAGATACATCCTCAAGTTAGCTTGGTATTGTTTATCTCATTTACTACTCACCTTTGCTCGAGTTTTGTGAAGGATAGGCAAGGCATTTCACCTCCGGTCTACAACCACGACAACGAGTTTGATGCTATGAAGAACGTCATCGACGCCAAGATGGACAAGAAAATGGAGGAGCTCAAGGCCCTCATCAAGAACTGCAAGCGGTCTTCCTCATCTTCGAGAAGACGCTCAAGTGCAAAGACTTCCGTGCTACCATCTCCGGCAAGTACACACAAGCATCGACATCGACAAGACCATGAAGAGCGACCTATTGGACGAGAGTTGGCTTCTCTTCCACCCCCACGCACACGGGCCCTCGACCCCCGTGCACATGGGACCCCGTGCACACGGCCTCCAGCACCCCCGTGCGCACGGGCCATAAAGTACAGCAACATCGACTACAGGGCTACGGCTTCTTCAACACATTTTCGCCTACTCCGTGAGCTCAAGTCCACTACTCCCTCGAGCTACTACGACCTCGACACCAACCACGAGATTCCTTTCTATGGGACTCTAGAACCCGAGGAGTATCTCGAGTGGGAGCATTTGATGGACGACTACCTCAAGCTACATGAAGTCCGAATATCAAGTGAAGTGCGCCTCAAGAAACTTCCATGACTACGCGTGCACATGGTGACTTCACACACCTTCGGAGAACTACGACATGAGTTGGCCCAAGACGAAGAAAGTATTGCGGCGAGAGTTCGTGCCTCCAACCTACACGGAACAACTTCTACGCCAATTGGAGAACACCATCCAAGGATCCAAGTCCATCGACGAGTACTTCAAGGAGATGAAGCATTCCTTGCGACGTGCCGGCATGGACAACCCCATGTCAATGAAGTTCCGCTTCATGATGGGATTGAACAACGACATCTCCAAGCCTATCTTCCTCGAGAACTACAAGTCCCTCGACGACAACTACATTGGTGTTCTCAAGGCGGAACAAGAACTCATGAAGGCCAAGGCTTCTCCACCCCAAGCACACTTCTCGAAGACCAAGCTCCAACACGACGAGCATGAGGCTAGTACCACCACGATGTCCAAGCTCGATGAGCTCCAAGAGGATGCTCCCAAGTTCGACTTCACTTCCGTCCCTCTTTGTGGCATTGATGATGGCGAGTCTCCTATGACTCTTTTTCAAGACGGTGCGGCGACGAGTTCAACTATGGAGACCTTCAACGACCAAGCTTTGGAGGCGAGCAACACGGTGGCGAGCAAGGATGATGCCTCCATCTTAGGAGGAGAGAGTGATGATGTGCCATCTTCGGACTTCATCCATGGCGACGGCGATGAGATGGTTGAGTATGTCACCTCGACCACGGCGACGCATGATGACTTGAGTGACTTTTGCCACCATATTGAGAGTGAGAGTGACTTCACCACTAGCCCCATATATGATGTGTTTCGACAATTCCCATGTGAGGAGAGCCACAACCCCCACCTCTTTAGTGAGAAGAGTGACTCCACCATATGTGAGTTTGAGTGCACCTATTGTGAGGGAGTGAGTGAACCACCACATAGAGAGAGTGAGATAGTTGATAGTTCATGTGAGGCCACTTTCAACACTAACAACTTGACCTCTACCTCTATTGTGTCTTCTCATTTGGTGCTAGGTCCCATATATGATGATGCGCCGATTCACGACGACTACGTCCTACCTTTGGACAAGACGATGACCATAGTGGAATATGATGCACCCCCCACATGGTTCCATCAAGTTGATTATGATGACCACCATTTGGTCTTTACCACCTCACCTACACCACTTGAGTGGAATGACAAAGGTAACATAGGTGAAGGTGATGCTCTTGTCCCACTAGTGGACTATCATGACATTGATTACTTGCATGATGTTGATCAACCTATTTCCATGCTTCATGCTAGTGTGACTTCCCCATGTGATGATTTACCCATTTATGATGAGTATGATGATTGCCATGTGGAGTCTATTAGTTGTGATGACATGTTACATAGGATTTCTTGTGCTAATTCTCTCGGTCACATCATGTTTGCCAACCCGTTTGACTTGTCATATGCTACGCATGAGATCGTCCACATGTCATATTTGCAATCTCTTCATAGTGACTATGCATATGCCATTCAGATTAACCCAATTTGCACTTATGGCATAGATGACAAGCCCATGGTTATTGGCATTTGTTTTTCTTGTGATGATATTGATATGCTACCTTTGCATTATTTATCTCATATGCCATGCCATAACCATCTAGCTACAGATATGCATTGTTTTGGATGTTGTCCATTTTCTCCATATGACGTTTCCAACATTGCTCTTGAGGAGACCCCCATAGTTTCCTCTTACATTTTAGGAGATTTTGATTCATCCCATCCATTGCATGATCCTTATACTTGTATGCTCAATTTGCATCCCCATCGTGTTATACACAATAACTATTCTTTCATGATGGATGACATGTTCTTATACCGTGCATCAAATTTCTTTGAGGGATGCTTATCTTGTGCTAACTCTCACGTGCACATACACATCATGATGGATGATGTGTACATTTACCACACACACAATTTCTTTCGTTTGTGTCTCCTTTGTGTAGGTACCCATGAATTCTTGTCAACCTCGCAATCCCACGACTTGACAAGCTCTAGAGAGCAACGATGACTTGGGATCCCATGGATTGTCTTTCCCACCGGTCTCTTCGCGCAAAGACTTCGCGCATTTCTTCTACATGGCCCTCCCTCGGCTATGGGTTATTATCCATTACCTATTCTATGCCCATCTTGCCATGTTCACTTTGCATGATATGTTCATTACTATGCATTTGCCATGCATTCGTGACCCATGCTGATGCGGAGCATCCTATGGACATCACCATGTCAAGAGTCCATTTGGCAAGTGACACGTGCCACATCTACTTCATACATACAAAGGTGAATCATCTACTTTACACGTGTCCACTTGTACCTTTCGAGGATGGTATACTACTTGAACCCTCTCTCGTGTGCATACATAGGTGTGAGCGGAGCTACACATTCATCGAGGAGGAGTCGAAGAAGAAGAGAACTAATACACCATCCAAGAGGGAAGCCTGGAAGCGGAGAAGGAAGCGCCAAGAAGAAGGCATCAGCTCCCAGGCGACCCCGTGTGCACGGGCCCCTCCGACCCCGTGCCCACGGGCCTCCCAGGCTGGCGGTCCTGAAGACCCCGCGCGCACGGGCGTGTACCGTGCCCACGGGCCTCATGGACCCCGTGCGCATGGGCGCTTGCGTCAGGTCTCTGGATACCCCGTGCGCACAGGCTCCACTTACCACTTGCACACGGGGCCCCTGTGTGATGATGTGGGCTTTGCCCTTGTTTTACCATTTCGCCCCCACTTATCCCTCTCTTTGCCTAGGACTATATATACTACTTCATCTCCTCAATTTAGACTTAGCTAAGAATATATCTAAACACTAGAGCTTAGCTCATGTATCTCCCCTTGTGGGATTCCTCTTGAGAGAGAGACACTCCATTGGAGTTCAAGGCCTCCATTGGAGAAGACCCCTAGTGGATTCAAGACCCCCTTGAGGGAAGGATCTATCTAGAACATCAAGCCCTCATCTCCTTCATAGGATTTGGGATGAACCCTACCATGTATCTTATTTCCCTTTCATTGTTCATGTACCTTGTGGATCTTGTGTGTTTGATTATCTAGTGGATGTGTGATTGGACTTGTTCTTGAGTGTTCATCTTGTTTTCCCTCTTGTGTTCATCTTGTTCTTGGGGATTCCCCCTCCAATTTGTGAAATATCTCCACTTAGGGTTCCACCCTACACCATTTTGGTATCATGAGCCATGGTTTCTCATGAAATTGGACCCCCCCTCTTTTCTTTCTAGCCTAGTTTTGTTGATTTCGTCCTAAATTCGAAAATTTCCCCACCAAAAATAGCCCCAATTTTTTTTGTGATTTGCTGGTTTTGATGATGTTTTGTTGGATTTGATCCATGGATTCGCTTGGTTTCAAGTGGATCTAGCTTTTCTCCACCTTCCCCTACCTTCCATTATTCGATTTAGACCCCAATTTCGAATTTACCCACGGATCCGGAGCAGTCCGTCCGCTCACAGAGCACCCCGTGCACACGGGCCATCGGGACCCCGTGCACATGGGCCAGACAGACCCCGTGCACACGACCCTTCCTGTGCATTTTGGCCGCTGTCCCTTCGACCTCCCACCCTCCCATACCACCCCCATACCCCCCAGCTACACCAAAGCAAAGAGATCCATCCATTTGGAGCCCAGATCAGGAAGAAAATCCGCCAAACCCGCGTGTCCCAAGTGATCCCATGCGCACGGTGTGTGTACCGTGCGGACGGCACCCCATGCCCATGGGCCCTAGACCCCGTGCGCACGGCGCCCCTACAGCAGCCACGAGTACTTCACCGTTTCGGCCATAACTTCCACATTTGGAGTCCGATTGACGTGTTCTTTACCTCGTTGAGTAGCTATTGACATCCCCCATCCACCTACATAGGTTCCATCACCATTTGACTCCATCAAAATTTTGACATTTTGGCATCTTTGCCTAGGCCTTCCACCATACCATCCGCAAAATCCACCATAGCCTTCCGCAACCTAACCCATTTTGCTCCATTTAGCATTTGTGGTTGTTTGAGTGGTGACTTGAGTCTCCTAAGGTGTTTCGGCTACTTAGGGACGGTTACTTCTTCATCATCCATCATCACCACTTCCACATTTCCATCTCCGCTACCAGCATTTGACTTTTGCCTTTGAGATTTTGAGTTCGCGGTTTTTACCATTTCCTAAGGTGTTTCGGCTACTTAGGGACGAGTCCCCATCATCTTGGTATCTACATCAAGAACACCGCCACTCACCATCTTCAAGGACGGTAACCTCGACGACACCATTGTACATTCCCCCTTGCAATTGCATTGATAACCCCTAGCCCCTTTTGCATCACTTGCCTATCGAGACTAGCCATTTGAGTATTGCCGGCAACGTTACTTGTGCACATTAGTGATCTACACCTTCCATTGCATACATACCATATCATATTGGTATAATCATATCATCTCTTGTGTCATAAGATTGTTCCCGCATATACACAATTGCTATCTTGGTTTTTGCATTTCGCATAGTGGCCATATCAAAAAACAGAGAATAAGCTTTTAAGCAAAAGAAAAGAGAGCAAAGATCTTGTAAGCAAGTGCCATAGCATCATACCACATTGCGCATAAGATTGTCATATCCGATCATCTTGGATCACCTTGAGAAGAACAACGGGAACATCATACACATAGCATACTTGGGATAGAAAGCTTATACATTTTGCATCTTATAGGTTGTGCACAAGTGTCGTATCTGCCTATTGAGCAATCGTGCTAGCATCTCTCTTGAGTTTTGCAACACGAGCGTTTTCCATGGATTCCACATTTTGTGCTCATTCCTTGGTTGCATGACCCCATTTATCTATCTATGTGTGTGTTTCTGTGTGCCACATATTGCTATTGGTCTACTTGTTTCACTTTGCAAATTTGTGAATCTTTTCCAACATTATTGATTCTTGCTAACACTTTGCATCATAGTTTTGTGCCACTATCCTCACCAAGCTCCACCATAAGCTTTACTTGATAGGTGTGAGTGAACAAGTCCGGTACCAATTCCACTATTCTTTCATCTCACACTGAGTGATACGAGATACATCCTCAACTTTGGGAAAAGGTAGCTTGGTATTGTTTATCTCATTTCCTACTCACCTTTGCTCGAGTTTTGTGATGGATTGGCAAGGCATTTCACCTCCGGTGTACAACCACGACGACGAGTTTGATGCTATGAAGAACGTCATCGACGCCAAGATGGACAAGCACATGGAGGAGCTCAAGGTCCTCATCAAGAATGGCAAGCGGTCTTCCTCATCTTCGAGAAGATGCTCAAGTGCAAAGACTTCTGTGCTACCATCTTTGGCAAGTACACACAAGCATCGACATCGACAAGACCATGAAGAGCGACCTACTGGATGAGAGTTGGCTTCTCTGCCACCCCCATGCACACGGGCCCTCGACCCCCGTGCACACGGGACCCCGTGCACACGGCCTCCAGCACCCCCGTGTGCATGGGCCATACAGTACATCAACATCGACTACAAGGCTACGGCTTCTTCAACACCTTTGGCATCTTCGCCAAGTGACTTCAAGGCATCTTCGCCTTCGGACGTACGGCATCTTCACCTACTCCACGAGCTCAAGTCCACTACTCCCTCGAGCTACTACGACCTCGTCACCAACCACGAGATTCCTTTCTATGGGACTCTAGAACCCGAGGAGTATCTCGAGTGGGAGCGTTTGATGGACGACTACCTCAAGCTACATCAAGTCCCTCCCAAAGATCAAGTGAAGTGCGCCTCAAGAAACTTCCACGACTACACGTCCACATGGTGGCTTCACACACCTTCGGAGAACTACGACATGAGTTGGCCCAAGTAAGGATGGCAATGGGTCAGGTTTGGATCGGGTTGAACAATATCAAATCCATATCCATATCCATGAAGGCAGTCCCAGCCCATCCATGAAATATCCATGGGCGAAAAATTGTGACCATGTCCAAATCCGATGGATATCCATACCCATTGGATATCCATCGGGTCCTGTCAAGACCTATACATAAGACATAACTCATTGCACAATGTGCACTCTGCATTGGCATGCTCACTCCCTGCCATGCAGTCATAGCCCTTGCATTGTCCCACTGTTGCGGCCATGCATCAATGCGTGTGTGGAAAAGCGAAGACGGAGGGGTCAAGGAGATATGGAGCTGGGTTGTCGCAGGCCAGTAGTGGTTGCTGCAGCGATCCACCTTACGTGGGGGTAGCGGCTGGCAGCGGCGGCCACCTCTAGGGCTATGAGAGGAGTAACTCAAGGAGATGGCACCGATTCTCAACAACAAGTCATTTAATTAGTGTAGATAATAGGATGAGAAGGTGTGTTGGAGTATGTTACGGTGGGGATTGTGTAATTTCTTTTGGATGTCTTAGATAAAGGATAAAATTATAGTGGGACATGTGAATATGGGGTAGGGGTTGCAGAATATTGCTCGTTAAGTCAGATGATCAGGTCGGGTTTGGATATATCCATGGGTACAAGATTATGTTCATGTCCTATCCACGAGTAATCGGGTCGGGTTTGGGCGCTGCCCATGGGCGCAAAAGCATATCCAAACCCTATCCATTCGGGTTGGATATCCATGGGTATCCATGTCCATGGTTAAAAATTCCATCCTTAGGCCCAAGACGAAGAAAGTTTTGCAACGAGAGTTCATGCCTCCAACCTGCACGGAACAACTTCTACGCCAATTGGAGAACAGCATCCAAGGATCCAAGTCCATCGACGAGTACTTCAAGGAGATGAAGCATTCCTTGCGACGTGCCGGCGTGGACGACCCCATGTCAATGAAGTTCCACTTCATGATGGGATTGAACAACGACATCTCCAAGCCTATCTTCCTCAAGAACTACAAGTCCCTCGACGACAACTACATTGGTGCTCTCAAGGCGGAACAAGAACTCATGAATGCCAAGGCTTCTCCACCCCAAGCACACTTCTCGAAGACCAAGCTCCAACACTGCGAGCATGAGGCTACTACCACCACGATGTCCAAGCTCGACGAGCTCCAAGACGATGCTCCCAAGTTCAACTTCACTGCCATCCCTCTTTGTGGCATTGATGATGCCGAGTCTCCTATGACTCTTTTTCAAGACGGTGCGGCGACGAGTTCAACTACGGAGACCTTCAACGACCAAGCTTTGGAGGCGAGCGACATGGTGGCGAGCAAGGATGATGCTTCCATATTAGGAGGCGAGAGTGATGATGTGCCATCTTCGGACTTCATCCATGGCGACGGCGATGAGATGGTTGAGTATGTCACCTCGACCACGGCGACGCATGATGACTTGAGTGACTTTTGCCACCATATTGAGAGTGAGAGTGACTTCACCACTAGCCCCATATATGATGTGTTTCGACAATTCCCATGTGAGGAGAGCCACAACCCCCACTTCTTGAGTGAGAAGAGTGACTCCACCATATGTGAGTTTGAGTGCACCTATTGTGGGGGAGTGAGTGAACCACCACATAGAGAGAGTGAGATAGTTGATAGGTCATGTGAGGCCACTTTCAACACTAACAACTTGACCTCTACCTCTATTGTGTCTTCTCATTTGGTGCTAGGTCCCATATATGATGATGCGCCGATTCATGGCGACTACGTCCTACCTTTGGACAAGACGATGGCCATAGTGGAATATGATGCACCCCCCACATGGTTCCATCAAGTTGATTATGATGACCACCATTTGGTCTTTACCACCTCACCTACACCACTTGAGTGGAATGACAAAGGTAACATAGGTGAAGGTGATGCTCTTGTCCCACTAGTCGACTATCATGACATTGATTGCTTGCATGATCTTGATCAACCTATTTCCATGCTTCATGCTAGTGTGACTTCCCCATGCGATGATTTACCCATTTATGATGAGTATGATGATTGTGCTAATTCTCATAGGATTTTTGTGCTAATTCTCTCGATCACATCATGTTTGCCAACCCGTTTGACTTGTCATATGCTATGCATGAGATCGTCCACATGTCATATTTGCAATCTCTTCATAGTGACTATGCATATGCCATTCAGATTAACCCAATTTGCACTTATGGCATAGATGACAAGCGCATGGTTATTGGCATTTGTTTTTCTTGTGATGATATTGAGATGCTACCTTTGCATTATTTATCTTATATGCCATGCAATAACCATCTAGCTACGGATATGCATTGTTTTGGATGTTGTCCATTTTCTCCATATGACATTTCCAACATTGCTCATGAGGAGACCCCCATAGTTTCCTTATACATTTTAGGAGATTTTGATTCATCCCATCCATTGCATGATCCTTATACTTGTATGCTCAATTTGCATCCCCATCGTGTTATACACAATAACTATTCTTTCATGATGGATGATATGTTCTTATACCATGCATCAAATTTCTTTGAGCGATGCTTATCTTGTGCTAACTCTCACGTGCACATACACATCATGATGGATGATGTGTACATTTACCATGCGCACAATTTCTTTGGTTTGTGTCTCTTTTGTGTAGGTACCCATGAATACTTGTCAACCTCGCAATCCCACGAGTTGACAAAACGAGCTCTAGAGAGCAATGATGACTTGGGATCCCATGGATTGTCTTTCCCACTGCTCTATTCGCGCAAACACTTCGCACATTTCTTCTACATGACCCTCACTTGGCTATGGCTTATTGTTCATTACATATTTTATGCCCATCTTGCCATCTTCACTTTGCATGATATACTCATTCCTATGATTTTGCCATGCATTTGTGACCCATGCTTTGCATTACACATGATAATTGATTCTAATACTTGTATGTTTATTTGCAAGCTTGGTGGAGATATCACTTGTTATTGCCATATTTGCTTTGTGCCCCATGCCTATGATTATACTATGATCTTGCTTTGTGTTCGTGCTTGCGATATGTCATGTGCATTGCCTATGCCTATTATTTGCTCACATGACATGATTGCCATGATGTCCTCTAGTATGTTGCATCTTCGCACTACTAGCTTGCACTACTTGTTTACTATGATTGCTTGCCTTGTTGCATCACCAATGACTCATACTTGCTCACTTCATGCGGTTGATGACAACCATCTACATGCTTATCACATGATTATTATTGCTTCTTGTCATATATCTCCACATGTTGCCTCTCTCATGCTAGATGATTTGCAATGTATTGAGTGCAACTATTCCTTTAGTCTTGCTAATGAGATTGCCCCCATAGCATTCTCGCCTATATTTGGAGATTCAGACATATTTTTTATGAAGCATGCTTGTCTTACCCCTTTGCTACATATACCTAGTGCCATGAATATTGCCATTGTTGCATCATATTATTCATGCACTTGTGCTTCTAATGGTTATGTTCAAGAGAAGAGAACCATCACGATGGATGATGTGTTTATCTACCATGTCCATACGTTCTTCGCTTTGTTTTGTGCATGTGCAGGATACTTGGACCTTGTGTCGACTTCCGCTTCACATGAGTTGACCATTCGAGCTCTTGAGAGCGAGCCTCATACATTCGACCATGACTCGCTTCTCCAACAGCTTTGCTACCTCTTCGGCATTGTGAAGAATGGACAAGGACACGCCTTCAAGGTGACATCTTTCTTGAGGATGGCTATTGCAGATCATACTACTTGTGTTGCTTGCACCATGAGACTTATTGTTCATCATGATATACATGCCTTGTGTGTTGCATCCAATTCTTGGATTACTTGCTCCTATCACATGTTTGGTTGCAACAATGTCATCACTTCACATATGCCATGTCCCACTGACTGCTACATGCTTGACTTGATTGCCTCACACATATTGAACAATTTCTCCTTCCTTTTGTGTTGAGTGCCACGATATATTCACTACACCGTATGCACATTATGCTTGGATTGTCTTGCACTTTCCCCATCTATTTAGACATCTCATTATACTTGGTGTTGTGAATGATTCCTATGCCTACCATAGACCTTTTGTTGAGCACATTGCACCTTCTTGCTATGATCTTGAGGTTGATGCTTGTTCACTTGTCACACATATTAGCATCTTTACCTCCCATTTGCATACTTGTTTCCATGATGTCCTTGATTGTGCTCACCTTATATGCTTAAATGCCATGCCACACGTCTTTGTCAAACCATATGCTATGCTTGATGACAACACTTGTTGGGCGAATCACCTCTTGAATGCTTGGTTTTGCTTTACGCCAACCACATTTGTTTTTCCAAGTGCTTGTTATCTTTGCTCCTTTTGAAGGAATTACAAGATGGTATGACATCGGAGAGTGCCCATTTGGAACTACAAGATGATGAATGCTTGGTGATCGTCCACTACTACACGACAACATCATCTCTTTCCCATGTTGATTTGGATTTTGATCCGAGGTCGGATCTTTCCCAAGGGGGAGGGGATGATGCGGAGCATTCTATGGACATCACCATGTCAAGAGTCCATTTGGCAAGTGACACGTGCCCCATGTACTTCATACATACAAAGGTGAATCATCTCCTTTACACGTGTCCACTTGTACCTTTCAAGGATGGTATACTACATGACCCCTCTCTCGTGTGCATACATAGGTGTGAGCAGAGCTACACATTCATCGAGGAGGAGTCGAAGAAGAAGAGAACATCTACACCATACAAGAGGGAAGCCTGGAAGCGGAGAAGGAAGTGCCAAGAAGAAGGGAGCAGCTCCTAGGCGTCCCCGTGCGCATGGGCCCCTCCGACCCCGTGCCCACGGGCCTCCCAGGCTGGCGGTCCTGAAGACCCCGTGCGCACGGGCGTGTACCGTGCCCACGGGACCCCCATTCCCATGGGCCTCACGGACCCCGTGCGCATGGGCCCTTGCGTCAGGTCTCTGGATACCCCGTGCGCACGGGCTCCACTTACCCCGTGCACACGGGGCCCCTGTGTGATGCTGCGGGCTTTGCCCTTGCTTTAACATTTCGCCCCCACTTATCCCTCTCTTTGCCTAGGACTATATATACTCCTTCATCTCCTCCATTTAGACTTAGCTAAGAATAGATCTAAACACTAGAGCTTAGCTCATGTATCTCCCCTTGTGGGATTCCTCTTGAGAGAGAGACACTCCATTGGAGTTCAAGGCCTCCATTGGAGAAGATCCCTAGTGGATGAAGACCCCTCTTGAGGGAAGGATCTATCTAGATCATCAAGCCCTCATCTCCTTCATAGGATTTGGGATGAACTCTACCATGTATCTTATTTCCCTTTGATTGTTCATGTACCTTGTGGATCTTGTATGTTTTATTGTCTAGTGGATGTGTGATTGGACTTGTTCTTGAGTGTTCCTCTTGTTTTCCCTCTTGTGTTCATCTTGTTCTTGGGGATTCCCCCTCCAATTCGTGAAAGATCTCCACTTAGGGTTCCACCCTACACCAAGATCCCTTTGGATTCAAGCCCCCTTTCTAAGGGAAGATCCCCCCGTGGATTCAAGACCTCCTCACGGAGAAGACCGGCTACCCTTGTATCGTCCTTAGTTGTCCATGGATCGTGTACCTTCTCTTATGTATTCGAGGATCTAGCACATGTGTGACTTATTCTTGTTGGTCTAGTGTTTCTCTTGTGTTCCCCTTGTGATTTCCCTCTCTTTCCACCTCGTGTTCTTCGTGTTCTTCGTGGGATCCCACTCCTATCGTGAAAGATCGGGCCACTAGGGTTCTACCCTACATCATCTTGGTATCTAGAGCCACGTTGATCATGATTTCAGAGCCTCCCCTCTTCGTTTTCTAGCCTAATTTTGTTGCGTTCTTACCCGATTTTGAAAATCCCCACCAAAAATAGCCCCAATTATTTTTGTGATTTGTTGGTTTGACGATGTTTTGTTGATTTTGATCCATGGATTCATTGTGTCTCAAGTGGATCTAGCATTCCCCATCTTTTCCCCCATAGCTATCCACAAAATCTTCCCAATTTTGACCCGGGAAATCGATTTTTTCCGCCCCTGTTCTCAGATCTGGAATTTAGGGTTCGTCCCGGAAGAAATTCCACGACCCTCGGAACTTCCGGACTCCCCCGGAACTTCCGTCCCCCGGAACTTCCGTCCTCACCCCGGAACATCCGGGCTAAACAGAGAGTTTACCCAAAATCCCCCGGCTTCCCCGAGACTTTTTCCACAACCCCCGGAACTTCCGGAGCCCGGAACTTCCGGCCTAACCCGAAACATTGCACAGAATTTCAGCATCAGCCTTCTTCACCGTTTTCATCACAACTTTTCACTTCGAAATCTTATTTGAGTGTTCTTTGGCTCGTTTTGAAGCTATCGACGTGCCCAAGGACCTCACCTTGGTTTCACCACCTTTTGAACCCATCAATTTTTTTTGGAACTTTGGCATCTTTGCCTAGGGCTTCCACCAGATCATCCGCTACACAACCACTGACTTCCGCAACCTAACCAATTTTGTTCCCCATTGCATTAGTGGTTGCTTGAGGAGTGATTTGAGTTTCCTAAGGTGTCTAAGCTACTTAGGGATGGTTGCTTCTTCATCAACCACCACCACCACCATAACTCCTGCATAGTTTTGCCCACCTCACACTTCCGCCACCCCAACTTAACCCAATTTTGTTTGTGTTGTGAGTTGTGTCTCCTAAGGTGTTTCGGCTACTTAGGGACTGTGCTTCCAACTCTGACACCCTGTATAGTACACCACCTTAACCTCCATTTTCGTATTGCGTACTCCACAACCCATCATTGACATTCCGCAATTCCATTGAGCTTCCACAAAACCACCACCATATCCCGCTACCACCATTTGACATTTGACATTTGAGATTTTGAGTTCGCGATTTTTCCGTTTCCTAAGGTGTTTCGGCTATAGGGACGAGTATCCATCATCTTGGTATCTCCATCAAGATCATCACCACTCATCATCACCGCGGACGGTAACCTCCATATCAAATTGGTATCATGGTATCCCTCCATTGTATATTCCCTTGCCATTCCATTGATAACCCCTAGCCCATTTTGCGTCACTTGCCTATCGAGACTAGCCATTTGAATATTGCTGGCAATGTTATTTGTGCACATTAGTGATCATCGAGCTACACCTCCCATTGCATACATACCATACAATAGGTATCATCTTGTTATCATATCATCTCGTGTGCCTCAAGTTTGTTCCCGCATATACACAATAGCTATCTTGGTTTGTGCATTGTGCAAAAGTGGCCATACAAAAAAAAGAGAATAAATCTTTTAAGCAAAGAAAAAGAGTGAACAAAGAGCTTTTAAGCAAGTGCCATAGCATCATACCACATTGTCATATAAGATCATCTTGGATCATAACACCGGGAACCATATATACATAGCATACTTGGGATAGAAGTCGTTGTATTTTTGTCTCCTATAGGTTGTGCACAAGTGTCGTATCCGCCTATTGAGAAATCGTGCTAGCGTCTCTCTAGAGTTGTGCAACAAGAGCATTTTCCGTGGATTCCATATTTTGAGCTCATTCCTTGGTTGCACGAACCCATTTATTTA
Source organism: Triticum urartu (assembly GCF_003073215.2). Classification (NCBI taxonomy): domain Eukaryota; kingdom Viridiplantae; phylum Streptophyta; class Magnoliopsida; order Poales; family Poaceae; genus Triticum; species Triticum urartu. The sequence goes on along the minus strand of NC_053023.1, from coordinate 287,114,913 downwards.
TCTGTGTGTGTGTGTTTCCGTGTGCCACATATTGCTATTGGTCTACTTGTTTCACTTGCGAATTTGTGAATCTCTTTCAACATTATTGACTCTTGCTAACATTTTGCTTAAAAAAATTTGTGCCACTATCCTCACCGAGCTCCACCATAAGCCTTATTTGTGTAGGTGTGAGAAACCGACAAGAATTGGTACCAATTGTGCTATTTCCTTGTCCACATTGGAGTGATCATTGATCCACTTTCAACTTCGGTCAAGGTACATTTGGTATTCGTTCTTCTCTTTCTACCAGTCACATTTTTCTCTTGGAGTGATGGATAGGCAAGGCATTTCATCTCCGTTCTTCCACAACAACGACGGCATGAACAACTACATCACCAAAGCGTCAATCTTCGATCTACAATGACAAATGCAAGGCGCACAATCAAGATTACGATAGCGCATCGAGAACCTCTCCATCGACATTCGTCACTCCGAAGCAAGGAAAAGGGACTACATCGACAACAAGCTTTCCGCACAAAAGAAGGAGCAAGATGCAAGGATGGAGGAGATTCGGACCTTATTGATCAACCGTTCTTCCCCTTCATCATCCTCCAGGCGGCGACGTTCAAGTCAATCATCTTTGGAGCGCAAAAATGATGCAAGCACAAGTCGTCCAGGTCCACATCTCCATGGCGACCACCATCACGTTCGTGATCCACATCATCATGAAGGGCAAGTTACCTCCAAGCAACATGTGCACGACGACGACGAACGACATCTACTACGAGCTCAAGTGCGATGACGCCAACATCATCATGATGATGCTCACCAAGCGCAAATGCACAAGTCCCAACAAGCCCTACTTCACGCCAAGTCCAAACTTCATGAGCACAAGAGAAGACTGTGAGACGAGCACCACCAAAACGGAGCTACGGCTACAACAACCACTTCGGCAGCTTCGCCAAGTGCTATCAAGGCATATTTGCCTTCGTACATACGACATCTTTGCCTACTTCCCGTGAGTTCGCCTACATCGACATCATGAAGTACACGGCGACCACCTACGAGCGAGGGCGACACTTCCATCTTCGGAAGCCCCTCAAGGAAGATGGCCGAGCATAGGAAATTCCCTTCGGTCATGGAGACGAGCTACGAGGTGCCACATCATATGGGCCTCCTACAACAAGATGGCGACAAGAAGGTCGAGCAAGGGCCATCCCCTTCGACCACGATGACGCGCACGAACCGCTACAACAACATGAAGACGGCGCCCATATTGGACTCATACTCCAAGTCAAGCTACGAGACCTCTCATGATACCTTATCTTTGGTCTTCGAGGAGAGTGATGATGTGCCATCTTCGGTCTTCATCCACGGCTACGACCACGACATGATTGAGCATGGAGACATTTGCACCAACATCTCTCCGACAATGACATGTGACGAGATGCCCCAATTGCCATGTGAGGAGAGCCACCACCACATGAGTGACATGAGTGACTCCACCACACCTGACATTGAGAGCATTTCCTATGAGAGGATGAGTGTGACCACCACTAGCCCCACACTTGAGAGCATGCCACAGATCCTATGTGAGGTTGAGAGCCATTTGAGTGACTCCAACAACCATATGAGTGAGAGCATCCGGGAGGGAGTGAGTGAGCCACAACACTTAGTGATTGAGGTAGTTGACACGACATGTGAGGCCACTTTGATTTCTAACGACTTAACCTCTACTCCTAGTGTGGTTTATTCTTTGGTGCTAGGTCTCCTACATGACGACACGCCTATCCTCGACGAGTCCATACCTCCAATGGAGATGATGATGGCCATGGTGGACGATGCTACACCCCCCACATGGTTCCATCACGATGAAGATGACCACGACTTGGTCTTCGACACCTCACCTAGAACACATGAGCGATGCTCCAAAGGAAACATAGGTGATGGTGCTTCTCTTGTCCCACTAGTGGACTATTTTTCGAATGATTGCTTGCATGATGTTGACACACCTATACCCATGCTTCATGCTAGTGCGACTTCTTCATGTCATGACTTACCTATTTATGATAAATATGATGAAGAGCATGTTGATTTGCCTAGTTGTGATGCTATGCTCCATAGGATATCATGTGAAAATTATTTTGGTAACATCATGTTTGACAATCCATTAACCTTGTCATATGCTATGAGTGAGATATCCCATATTGCATCATTTCAATCTCAACATAGTAACTATGCATGCCCCATTAAAATCAATCCCATTTGCACTTATGGCATAGATGACGAGATGATGGTCATTGGCTTTTGTTTTTCATGTGATGATATTGCCATGCTTCCTTTACATGATTTATGCAATTCATCTACTATACCATGCCATGAGCACATTGTTCCAAATATGCATTGTTTTGGATGTTATCAATATTCTCCGTGTGATGTTTCCATTAATGATCATGAGGAGACTCCCCTAGTTTCCTCATACATATTAAGAGATTTTGATGCATTCCATACATTGCATGATTCTCATAATTGCTTGCACCATATGCATTCCATGAATAACAATGCTCTACATATTTCTTGTGATGCATTACACAATTTGAGTCTCAATTATGCTATACATAACAACAAACCTATCATGATGGATGGCATGTTTCTATATCACGCATCTCATGTATTTGAGCATTGGCTATTTTGTGCTAACCAACACAAGCGCGTGCGCATCATGATGGATGATGTGTACCTCTACCACGCACACACAATTTTCCCTTTGTCTTTGTTTTGTGTAGGTACTCACGTATACTCGTCAACCTCTCAATCCCAAGAGTTGACGAAAAGAGCTCTTGAGATCATAGATGACTTGGGATCCCGTGAACTACCCTTCCCACTGCTCTCTTCGCGCAACGACTATGCGCATATCTCTCACTTGGATCTCACACGGCTATGGGCTATATACCACTTCTCACTTGTTTCTCATTTTACCGTGTTCACTTTGCATGCTATGCTTGTTTCTATGCCTTTGCCATGCAATTGTGACCCTTGCTTGCATCTACCCATGATTCACCATTATGCTACTCCTATGTGTATTTGCATGCTTGGCGGAGATCCTTGTTGCTATTACCATGTTTATCATGTGCCTCATGCTATTGATGCTATTTTGCTCATATCCTCCTTTCATGCTTGTGCTATGTCATGTGAATTATTCATGCACACTATTTTCACCCATGGCATGCTTTCCATGATTCCTTCTAGTATCTTCGCACTACTAGCTTGCTTGACTTGATCACCATGATTGCTTGCTTTGTCGCATCACCCATGTTCAACTCTTACTCGCTTTCTTGGGTTGATGACATATATGCTCGTGCCTATCACATGATATATTTTGTTCATTGTCGCTTGCCTCCAATTGTTGCATCTATGATTATTGATCTTGGAGACTTGGACACTTTACTTGTGATGCATGCTTGCTTGATTACGCCTATTCTATTTGGTTGTTCTCGCATCATATGCCTCCATACTATGAAATGCTCCCTTGTCCTTTCTTATGATGAGCATGATGCATCCACTTGTCGCGTATTTTACCACACGAATGATAGGTTTTGCATCTATGATAACCTTATTTGTTTTTCCAAGTGTTTGTCATGTTCTTTCATGTTGAAGGATTCACAAGGCGATACCGTCATGACACAATTTGGTCATGTGAAGGCGTACACGATGTGCAACACCAACATTAGCGAGAATCTCGTAAAGGTGAACTCCTTCCCTTTGAGCCATCCTCAAATATGCATATTGGATGGGTCACTCTTTCATTGTTATTTCCTTCTTGTTGTCTACATGTTACATCTCGCGAATGGAGGAGCGACATTGAAGATTGACTCTATGGACCTTCACAATGAGGAGCGCTCGGACTTATTGGAGGACCCTTCGAACCTCCACTCATGCAACGACATCGAGCATTGGTACGCCAACACCTCCATACTTGTTGATTGTGCTCACCCATGTCATGCTCGATGGACATATCATACACATGACAAATTTGCATCTTATGCATGGGTTGACTCACATTATGATTGCCTTATTGCATCTTGTATTCCCATGTCATCCATGATATATGAGCTTGTGCATTCCCTTAGCAAATTTGTTGTGATCTTTCTTGATGGCATATTCATACATCATGATCATATTACCCATCATCAATTGCATGATCACATACTCATCTTGAGCAACCATTGCCATATTCATGCTAGTGATAAACCGTCTCTCTATGACATCATTTTGCACCGTGGTTGCATTGATCATATTCACAACACATTTGTGTGCACATTGATTGCATTTTCTCCCATGAATGCTTTGCATATCATTCTAGATCATCTTGATAAGCTTCATGCGCTTTGTCACGAACAATCTTGTCGCACGGACTCATTCTTACATGATGGACACTTTGTGTGCACTAACCATTGTATTTCCGAGTGTCCCCTATGTTTGCTCTTTTTGCATGTACACCACTCCAGAGACACCTTGGAGTACTTGGATAGCACAATGTCTTCCACTTCATCCTACTACAAGTCCGTCCACAACAACCGTTTCCATGGTGATGAGGTTTTCGATCTGATGTCGGATCTTTCCCAAGGGAGTGGAGATGATGTGGAGCATCCTACTGGACATGGACATCACCATGTCAAGAGCCACTTCGTCAAGTGACACGTGTGACATCTACTTCATGCTTACAAAGGTGAATCGTCTCTTTTACACGTGTCCACTTGTACCCTTCGAGGATGGTATACTACTTGACCCCTCTCTCGTGTGCATGCATAGGTGTGAGCAGAGCTACACGTTCTTCGAGGAGGAACCCAATCGAAGAGTACAACTACACCATCCACGAGGAGAACGCACGAAAGAAGGAAGCTCGCCGAGTCCAAGGAGAAGGACGGGAAGACCGCAAGGAAGACGGAGGCAAGAAGCACGGTTCAGTGGACCCCGTGTGCACGGCCCTTTTGGACCCCGTGCGCACGGCCTATCCAGAGAGTTTCTGGATGCCCCGTGCGCACATGCCCCAAAAGACCATGTGCACACGGGACCCCCGTGCCCACGGGGCTGACTTAGCCCGTGCGCACGGGCCTACCTGCGAGTTGGCCGGGAGATGCCCCTTTTGCCCCTCCACTCGTCCCTCACCTCCAACCACCTATATATTTCGTCCCTAGGTCATTTGTTAGGGCTAGCAAAGGGTATGACATGATCTATGTGAGCTTTGCTCCTTGTACCACTCCTCCCCTTGAGAGAGAGAGACCTCTCCATTGGAGATCAAGACCTCCTATGGAGAAGATCCCTAGTGGATAGATCAAGACCTCCTATGGAGAAGATCCCTAGTGGATAGATCCCCATCATAGGATCACCAAGACCTCATTCCTCATAGGATTGGGATGAACTAGTACCTTGTATCTTTCCTTTTGTTGTCTTTGAATCATTGTATCTCTCTTTGTGTGATTGGATCTAGCATGCATGTGATTGGATCTAGTCAATTGAGTGTTTTCCCTCTTGTGTTATTATTGTTCTGGGGATTCCCCCTCCAATTCGTGAAAGATCTCCACGTAGGGTTCCACCCTACACCACAAGTTCTCGTCATCTTGAAGCTTGAAATGGGCACTCTCCAATGTCGCACCGTCTCATGATTCCTTCAAAAGGAGCAAGGAGAACAAACAACTTGGAAAAACAAATGCGGTTAGCGTTAGTGCAAAACCAAGCATTCAAGAGGTGATTCACAAAACAAGTGTTGTCATAAAGCATAGCATATGGTGTGACAAAGGATTGTGGCATGGCATGTAAGCACATAAATTGAGCACAAAGAAGGACATCATGGAAACAAGCATGTAAATGTGAGGTAGTGATGCAAATATGTGTAACAAGAGAAGAAGCATCTACCTCAAGTTCATAGCAAGCATTCACAAATTTCTCAATGAAAGGTCTATGGTAGGCATATGAATCATTCACAACACCGAGTAAAATAAAGTGTCGAAACACATGGGAAAAGTGCAAGACAATCCAAGCATAATGTGCATAGGGTGTAGTGAAGATAGTATGGCACTCAACACAATAGAAAGAGCGAGTATTCATCATGTGTGAGGCAATCAAGGCAAGCATGTAGCAATCAGTGGGACATGACATATGTGAAGAAACGAGATTCTTGCATCCAAACATATGATAGGAGAAAGTAATCCAAGAATTGGATGCAACACACAAGGCTTATATATCATGATGCATGGAATGGTGAAAATGACAAGTCGAAGCAAGATCTCAGCATCATCGCTTTTATGACATGGTATAAAGTGTGCCATTTTCGAGAACCTATCCACGACAACAAATATGCTATCCCTCCCCTTCTTTGTTCGAGGTAAACCTAAAACAAAGTCCATAGATATATCCTCCCAAGGAACACTAGGTACAGGAAAAGGCATATATAAACCATGAGGATTGAGTCGTGACTTAGCTTTTTGGCATGTAGTGCAACGAGCAACAAAACGCTCAACATCCCGTCTCATCTTTGGCCAGAAGAAATGTGTAGCAAGTATATCATCCGTCTTCTTGACAACAAAGTGTCCCATTAATCCTCCTCCATGCGCCTCCTTCAACAACAAAAGACGAACAGAGCTAGCTGGAATGCATAGCTTGTTAGCACGAAACACAAATCCATCATTAAGAACGAACTCGTTCCAAGTTCTTCCTTCCTTACAATTCTGCAATACATCTTTAAATTTAGCATCATGCACATATTGATCTTTGATGGTCTCCAAACCAAATATTTTAAAGTCAAGTTGTGAAAGCATAGTATAACAACGAGACAATGCATCAGCAATAACATTTTCTTTACCCTTCTTGTGTTTAATGACATAAGGGAAAGTCTCAATGAATTCAACCCATTTAGCATGTCCAGGGTTCAGTTTTTCTTGACTTTTAATGTGTTTCAAAGATTCATGATCAGAATGTATAACAAATTCCTTGGGTCATAAATAATGTTGCCATGTTTCTAAGGTCCGAACAAGAGCATATAATTCCTTATCATAAGTAGAATACTTTAGAATAGGCCCACTCAATTTTTCAGAAAAGTATGCATCAGGTTTGCCATCTTGTAATAACACACCTCCTAATCCAATTCCACTAGCATCACATTCAAGCTCAAATGTCTTATTAAAATCAGGAAGTTGGAGTAAAGGAGCATGTGTCAACTTATATTTCAATACCGTGAAGGCTTCTTCCTGTGTGGTACCCCAAACAAAAGGAACATCCTTCTTTGTAAGCTCGTTGAGAGGTGCAGCAATGGTGCTGAAATCTCTCACAAAACGCCAATAGAATCCAGCGAGGCCAAGGAAACTCCTCACTTGTGTGACCGTTTTTGGCTGCGGCCAACTCTCAATAGCTTCAATCTTGGCTTTATCAACTTCAATTCCCTGCGGAGTAACAACATAGCCAAGAAAACATACTCGGTCGGTGCAAAAGGTGCACTTTTCAAGGTTACCAAACAAATGTGCATCACGTATAGCAATAAAAACAACACGTAAATGTTCCAAATGTTCCTCCAAAGATTTGCTATAAATTAATATGTCATCAAAGTAAACTACCACAAATCGTCCAATGAAAGCACGTAAAACTTTGTTCATTAATCTCATGAAAGTACTAGGTGCATTTGTTAACCCAAAAGGCATGACTAACCACTCATATAATCCAAACTTAGTTTTAAATGATGTTATCCATTCATCTCCCAATTTCATATGAATTTGATGGTATCCACTACGCAAATCAGCAACATTAACAACATCATCGCTTTTATGACATGGTATAAAGTGTGCCATTTTCGAGAACCTATCCACGACATCAAATATGCTATCCCTCCCCTTATTTGTTCGAGGTAAGCCTAAAACAAAGTCCATAGATATATCCTCCCAAGGAACAGTAGGTACAGGCAAAGGCATATATAAACCATGAGGATTGAGTCGTGACTTAGCTTTTTGACATGTAGTGCAGCGAGCAACAAAATGGTCAACATCCCGTCTCATCTTTGGCGAAAAGAAATGTGTAGCAAGTATATCCTCCGTCTTCTTGACTCCAAAGTGTCCCATATTGTGAAAGCATAGTATAACGACGAGACAAGGCATCAGCAATAACATTTTCTTTACCCTTCTTGTGTTTAATGACATAAGGGAAAGTCTCAATGAATTCAACCCATTTAGCATGTCTACGGTTCAGTTTTGCTTGACTTTTAATGTGTTTCAAAGATTCATGATCAGAATGTATAACAAATTCCTTGGGCCATAAATAATGTTGCCATGTTTCTAAGGCCCGAACAAGAGCATATAATTCTTTATCATAGGTAGAATCGTTTAGACTAGGCCCACTCAATTTTTCAGAAAAGTATGCAACAGGTTTGCCATCTTGTAATAACACACCTCCTAATCCAATTCCACTAGCATCACATTCAAGCTCAAAAGTCTTATTAAAATAAGGAAGTTGGAGTAAAGGAGCATGTGTCAGTAAAGGAGCATGTGTCAACTTATCTTTCAATACCGTGAAGGCTTCTTCCTGTGCGGTACCCCAAACAAAAGGTACATCCTTCTTTGTAAGCTCGTTGAGAGGTGCAGCAATGGTGCTGAAATCTCTCACAAAACGCCTATAGAAACCAGCGAGGCCAAGGAAACTCCTCACTTGTGTGACTGTTTTGGGCTGCGGTCAGCTCTCAATAGCTTCAATCTTGGCTTTATCAACTTCAATTCCCTGTGGAGTAACAACATAGCCAAGAAAAGATACTCGGTCGGTGCAAAAGGTGCACTTTCCAAGGTTATGAAACAAACGTGCATCACGTAGAGCAATAAAAACAACACGTAAATGTTCCAAATGTTCCTCCAAAGATTTGCTATAAAGCAATATGTCATCAAAGTAAACTACCACAAATCGTCCAATGAAAGTACGTAAAACTTCGTTCATTAATCTCGTGAAAGTACTAGGTGCATTAGTTAACCCATAAGGCATGACTAACCACTCATATAATCCAAACTTAGTTTTAAATGTTGTTATCCATTCATCTCCCAATTTCATATGAATTTGATGGTATCCACTACGCAAATCAACTTTGGAGAATATTGTAGAGCCACTCAATTCATCAAGCATATCATCTAGCCTAGGAATAGGATGAAGATAACGAATAGTAATATTATTAATGCCTCTACAATCAATGCACATACGCGACGTACCATCATTTTTCGGCACTAAAATGATAGGAACAACACAAGGACTAAGGGATTCGCGTATATAACCTTTGTCGAGTAGTTCTTGTACTTGACGCATAATCTCCTTCGTCTCCTGTGGATTGGTATGGTATGGTGCGCGGTTGGGTAAATATGCACCAGGAATTAAAGTCAATTTGATGCTCAATCCCTCGAATAGGTGGTAATCCCGGTGGCACGTCTTGTGGAAAGACGTCAGCGAACTCCTGCAAAATGTTAGTGACAGCAGGGGGCAAAGAGGAAGGCACGTCCTGGAATGAAAATAATGCCTCTTTGCACACAAAAGCATAGCAAACGGATTTGCTAAAATCTAAATCATCAATATCAGATTTGGTGGCAATTAAACATGCACTTTTCAATTTAATTTCATAAGCAACACTAGATGGTTTATTATTAGGATGCATTTGTTGCTCAAATTCTTTTGCCAGAATCTGATTTTCATTTTTATTTTTCTCCTGTTTTGCTTTATTAGCTCTATTAATATCATCTTTCAAAATGGAATCAGGAGTCATAGGAAGCAAAGTAATATTTTTATCCTTATGAACAAGAGTATACTGATTGTTTCTACCATGGTGTACAGAATTTTTATCAAATTGCCATGGTCTACCAAGTAATAAGGAACATGCTTGCATAGGTACCACATCACAATCAACATAATCAGCATATGTATAGATACTAAAATGCACACGAACAGTACGTGTTACCTTAACCTTGCCACTGTTGTTGAACCATTGGATGTAGTAAGGATGTGGATGTGGTCTTGTGGTGAGAGATAGCTTCTCCACCATCTCCAGGCTAGCCAAGTTATTGCAGATCCCTCCATCTATGATGACGCAAACAGAATGTTCCTTCACAAATCCCTTTGTATGGAACAAATTATGCCTCTGATTTTGCTCAGCTTGTGTAACCTGCACACTCAAAACACGTTGAGCAACTAAACATTCATACCTGTCAGCATCTTCAACAGCCATGTATTGCGTCTCATGATCAGAATCCTCTCCTCCGTGTTCTTCATGTGTAATAAGAGCCAAAGTCTCCTCATCATAGTCACTAGCGGACTCATACCCACCATCCTCAGTAACAATCATCACACGCTGAGATTGGCATTCTCTCACAAAATGTCCTCTTCCCTTACAACGACGACAAATAATATCACTTATGTGCCCTGTTGATGCCATGGAAGAAGAACAGCTCTGCGCAGGTCCGACAGGTGTGCTCTTGGCAGATAGTGGTGGTTGTGCCTGCTTTCTTGTATCACGGCTGGAGGTGGCACCTGATGGAGGTGCTGGTGGAGTGGAAGTCGAGGATGCACGTGGTGTCCATGATGAAGATCGACCTGTAGAAAAGTTAGTTCGTGCCAATGACTGTCGATCCTGCACTTCAAGTTCAGCTTTACAAGCAAGATGCAATAAACGAGTGATATTAGTATACTCCTTATACTCTAGAATGATCTAAATCTCTCTATTTAATCCACCCATAAAACGTGCAAGCATAGCTTCATTCTCCTCAACAATACCACATCTAATCATGTGATACGTCTCTGTCGTATCTACTTTTCCAAACACTTTTGCCCTTGTTTTGGACTCTAACTTGTATGATTTGAATGGAACTAACCCAGACTGACGCTGTTTTCAGCAGAATTGCCATGGTGTTGTTTTATGTGCAGAAAACAAACATTCTCGAATAACCTGAAACTCCATGGAACATCTTAGAAAAAACAATAAAAAATCCTCGCCAAAGATGAAGACCAGGGGGCCCACACCTTTCTCACGAGGGTGGGGGTGCCCCCCTAGGGCGCGCCCCCTACCTCGTGGGCCCCCTGGATGCCCTCCGACGCCAACTCCAACTCTATATATTTGCTTTTGGAGATAAAAAACAGAGAGAAGAAATCATCGCGTTTTACGATACGGAGCCGCCGCCAAGCCCTAAAACCTCTCGTGAGGGCTGATCTGGAGTCTGTTCGGGGCTCCGGAGAGGGGGATTCGTCGCAATCGTCATCATCAACCATCCTCCATCACGAATTTCATGATGCTCACCGCCGTGCGTGAGTAATTCCATCGTAGGCTTGCTGGATGGTGATGGGTTGGATGAGATTTATCATGTAATCGAGTTAGTTTTGTTAGGGTTTGATCCCTAGTATCCACTATGTTCTGAGATTGATGTTGCCATGACTTTGCTATGCTTAATGCTTGTCACTAGGGCCCGAGTGCCATGATTTCAGATCTGAACCTATTATGTTTCCATGAATATATGTGAGTTCTTGATCCTATCTTGCAAGTCTATATTCACCTACTATGTGTTATGATCCGGCAACCCCGGAGTGATAATAATCGGGACCACTCCCGGTGATGACCATAGTTTGAGGAGTTCATGTATTCACAATGTGCTAATGCTTTGTTCCGGTTCTCTATTAAAAGGAGGCCTTAATATCCCTTAGTTTCCAATAGGACCCCGCTGCCACGGGAGGGTAGGACAAAAGATGTCATGCAAGTTCTTTTCCGTAAGCACGTATGACTATATATGGAATACATGCCTACATTATATTGATGAATTGGAGCTAGTTCTGTGTCACCCTATGTTATGACTGTTACATGATGAACCGCATCCGGCATAATTATCCATCACTGATCCGGTGCCTACGAGTTTTCCTTATACTGGTTCTCGCTTATTTACTTTCCGGTGCTACTGTTACAATCACTAAAAAATACCAAAAACATTACTTTTGATGTCTTTACTTTTGTTGACACTACCACCACTATGATACTTATGATGAAACTGCTTCTATGCCTGATACTACTGTGCCCCTTGGTGAATTTCTTGATGAACAAATTGCTAGGGCTAGAGAAAAAGAAATTATTGAATCTGAATACGATGATGATAGTGATGATGAAAATATTCCAATTAGTCCTGAGGGCTATCTTTTTGATATGGAATCTTCTGCCGCTATTTTAGCTTGCAGGGATAGGTATGAGCTTAAGAGGTTATTAGTTAAATGGAACAAAGAATCACTTAGAGATAAAATGAAATCCGACCCTGCTTTTGCTACTTCACCTATTTGTGTTCCTGATAAGGATTATGAGTTCTCTGTTGATCCTGATATAATTACTTTGGTTGAATCTGATCTGTTTTATGGCTATGAATCTCAAACTGTTGTGGCACATCTTACTAAGTTAAATGATATAGCTGCCCTGTTCACTAATGATGAGAGATCACGTTACTTTTATATACTCAAAATATTTCCGTTCTCATTAAAGGGTGATGCTAAGATATGGTTTAATTCTCTTGATCCTGGTTGTGTGCGTAGTCCCCAGGATATGATTTATTACTTCTCTGCTAAATTTTTCCCTGCTCATAAGAAACAAGCTACTTTGAGGGAAATATACAACTTCGTGCAAATTAAAGAAGAGAGTCTCCCACAAGCTTGGGGGAGGCTTCTCAAGTTACTTAATGCTTTGCCTGATCATCCTCTTAAGAAACCTGAAATACTTGATATCTTTTATAATGGACTAACCGATGCTTCCAGAGATTACCTGGATAGTTGTGCTGGTTCTCTTTTCAGGGAAAGAACACCGGATGATGCTGAAATTCTATTGAATAATATGTTGACAAATGAAAATAATTGGGCACCTCCTGAGCCAGCTCCTGCTCGAATTACTGAGTCTATTCCTAAACCAACTCCGAAGAAGAGAGGTGTTCTATTTCTCAGTCCCGAAGATATGCAAGAGGCAAAGAAATCAATGAAAGAAAAAGGTATTAAAGCTGAAGATGTTAAGAATTTACCACCTATTGAAGAAATACATGGTCTTAATTCACCGCCTGTTGAAGAAACATATGATCTTAATTCTTTATTTATTGAAGAACCTCCTGAACCCGATATCCCGACACATGTAGTAAAGGTAAATTCTCTCTATAGATATGATAAAGCTGAAGTTCCTCCTATTAAAATTGCTAGTCAGTGCTTGGATGAGTTTGATAACTTTATATTTAAGCAAGACGACTTTAATGCTTATTTTGGTAGACAATTAAAAGAAAATGCTTATATGATTAGACGCTTGGGTGATTATATGGCTAATATTAAAGGTGAACTTAAACTTGTTAGCAAACATGCTTCTATGGTTACCACTCAAGTAGAACAAGTACTTAAGTCCCAAAAAGAAGTGCTTGATGAAATGAATAGTAAGAAAAATGATTATGTTGTTTGAGTAGCTACTAGAACTGGTAGAATGACTCAGGAACCTTTGTATCTTGAAGGCCACCCTAAGAGAATCGAGCAAGATTCTCAAAGAAATAATATTGATGTTCCTAGTTCTTCTAAAAAGAAGAAGAAGAAAAATGATAGAACTGTACAAACTTCTAGTGAACCTATTGCTGAACCACCTGATAATCCAAATGGTATTTCTATGTCTGATGCTGAAACACAATCTGGTAATGAACATGAACCTAATGAAAATATTAATGATGATGCTCAACCTAGTAATGACAATGATGTAGAAGTTAAACCTGCTGTTGATCTTGATAACCCACAATCAAAGAATCAACGCTATGATAAAAGAGACTTTGTTGCTAGGAAACATGGTAAAGAAAGGGAACCTTGGGTTCATAAACCCATGCCTTTTCCTCTGAAACCATCCAAGAAAAAGGATGACAAGGATTTTGAGCGCTTTGCTGAAATGATTAGGCCTATCTTTTTGCGTATGAGATTAACTGATGTGCTCAAAACAAATCCTTATGCTAAATATATGAAAGATATCATAACTAATAAAAGAAAGATACCGGAAGCTGAAATTTCCACCATGCTTGCTAATTATACTTTTAAGGGTGGAATACCAAAGAAACTTGGAGACCCTGGAGTACCTACTATACCTTTCTCCATTAAAAGAAATTATATTAAAACCACATTATGTGATCTTGGAGCCGGTGTTAGTGTTATGCCTCTCTCTTTGTATCATAGACTTGACTTGAATAAGTTGACACCTACTGAAATATCGTTGCAAATGGCTGATAAATCAACTGCTATACCTGTCGGTATTTGTGAGGATGTGCCTGTTGTGGTTGCAAACGTTACTATTTTAACGAACTTTGTTATTCTTGATATTCCCGAGGATGATACTATGTCTATTATTCTTGGAAGACCTTTTCTTAATACTGCAAGGGCTGTTATTGGTTGCAACAAAGGCAATGTCACTTTTCATGTTAATGGTAATGAGCATACGGTACACTTTCCGAGGAAACAACCTCAAGTTCATAGTATCAACTCTATTGGAAAAATTCCATCGATTATATTTGGAGGTTTTGAATTTCCTCTTCCTACTGTTAAGAAGAAATATGATATTCTTATTATTGGGGATGTGCATATCCCCGTTGAGGCAACTTAGTGTTATTCGAAGTTTCTCCGGTTTCATGATTATCAGAATGAGTTTGTTAACAAGACTTGATCAACCTTGTTAGTGGATTCTTTTTGATGAGCATGAGATGGATGAAACTAGAAGCACAACCCTCTGTACCCCACTTTTACTTTCTGTTATTTATATTAAACAAAGTAAAAATAGTATTTTCTGTCTTTTTCCTAACTTATCCGTGCAATATAAAAATATCCCGAAAATAAAAGTCCTCAGAATGACATGCCAATTTAATATGATTTTTTCGGGAATATTTTAGGATTTACTGTGCAAAAATTACCGCAGGAGGAGCTACCACCTGACTAGGAGGGTGGTGGGTGCGCCCCCCCTCTAGGGCATGCCCCCTGCCTCGTGGGCCCACGGTGGCCCTCCTCCACTTATCCCAGCACCCATCTTCTTCCTCTGTCTCACACAAACCTGAAAAACCAACTCAAGCACGAGTTCCAGCCACTTTTGCTGTGATTTTCGATCTCCTTGCTCAAAGCACCTCTCGCAAAACTTCTTGGGGGGACTGTTCCTTGGTATGTGACTCCTCCTTTGGTCCAATTAGTTTTTGTTCTAGTGCTTTATTCTTTGCAAATTTGTGCTGCATAGGTGACCATGTTCTTGAGCTTGCATGTCAAATTTATATGGTCCCAAGTAGTTCTAATGCTTGATTTAGGCTCTAGGCACTTGTAGGAGTAGTTGCTATCAGTTTTATTGAAGTTGGTTAACTTTTGTTTCAAGTTAGTAAAAATTTCAGAATCTTTCAAAGAAAAACAATATGCTTAGGAAGATGTTCCAAGGTGGTTCCTCTAAGAAGCAAGGACCCAGGATTGCTATGCGCGATGCTGACGAGGATCCACCAAGAGACACTCCAGTACGGCCTTGCGAATGGCCGTCGGAAAATTTTATGGACTGTGCGGGAATTAAAGAAGAATTCAAAGCATATTTGCGCAATGCCGGTCTTGAGGATTTTGAGGCTAACAAATGCCCCCAGTATCATGATCTCACAAGTTCCTTTGTGAGGAGGTTTGAGTATTCATCTTCGCGTAATTCTCCTTCAGTCATGTTTGATCTCTATGACAAATCTTATACCATGCACTTAGAGGATTTCACTTCTGCTTGCAAACTTGCATCATGGGGCAGTATTAGGGATCCCCCTAAATCTGAATTTAGAAACTTTCTTGCTAGTATACTGTGGGGGAATCTAGAGATATAACGCAGGCTACCATAGGGAGCATTCACTTTCCTGCTATACATTATTTTGCTCTCTTCATCGGTAAATGCATAAATGCTAAGGATGAAGCATGTCATATATGTGTCCCTGATCTTGGCATTCTTTGGAGTGCTGTGTTAGGAGACCAATCTTATCATATGGGAGCCATTGTAGCTCGTAGGTTGCATCCTAATAGACATAATGGAGATTTCGTTGGAGGAATTTATGCAACCCGCTTAGCTCATTTTCTTGAGATAGACATTCGTGAGGGTGATACGGAGTTGCCTCCTACATATTTAGATTATGACTCTATGGCTTCGCACCAGTTTGTCGAGAGGCCTGAATCACCTCTCTTATATCGTTTAATTTTTGACAAACGATGTGTTTTCCGTATTACTCTCCTTGCTCCTGCCTTCTTTGATTCACAGACAAAAAGAAGATATGTTATTACCAGAGAGGAGGCAGAAGAGTACGAGAGGAGAGCGGAGGCAGATCGACTCCATGCTGCAGCTCAGCAGGCGATAACCGCTGCACATCAGTATGATCCCAACTATTCCTCATCACAGTACGACCCCAACAACTATTATTATGGATATCCGCCAGGCCAGCCGTGTCCATAGACCAACTTAGGCCAAAAGCCTAATCTTGGGGGAGTACATATTTCTCACCGACATTACATTTATGTTCACACACACTCATTGCTAAATGTCGGTGCTCATACTCTTTCACTGTAATATCCATGCTAGTTTATTTTCTTTTTCCTGCTTTATTCTTGTGTGTTTGTTAAACCTTAAGAAAAACCAAAAAAAATTAGTAGTAGTTTATTTTTCTGCTGTAGTAGTAATAATTAAAAAGAAAACCCCAAAATATTTCCCGTTCTTCTTTTGCTTGTTGGGAGCTTTCCTGTGTAAATAGTTTTATTTCTTTTCTTTTATTTGGGGGTCAGTAGGAGAAGACCAAAATTAAATTGTTGAAGTGGCTCTTATATGTATTATTGTTGATTTAACCAAGAGCCCATATTGCCTTGTCTTCTCCTGTTTATTGAATGCTCGCAGATTCCAGCTTAGTCCAATGCACGTACACTCTTATTATTATTCACATCGTTCGGTCGTGCAAGTGAAAGGAAATTATGATGATATATGATGGGCTGACTGAGATGAGAAAAGCTGGTATGAACTTGTCCTCTTTTGTTTTTGTAAATATGATGAGTCCCTCGTTCTTGATTCAGCTTATTATGAATAAACATGTTTGCAATGACAATTAGAGATCATAGTTGCTTGTGCCATGATTGATTAGCTATGAGTTATAATGATTTACCTTGTGTGCCAATATGCTATTGAGATGGTTATGATGTGGTATGATGGGGTGGTATCCTCCTTTGAATGATTTAAGTGACTTGACTTGGAACATGTTCACGCATGTAGTTGAAACAAAATCAACATAGCCTTCACGATATTTATGTTCATGGTGGATTATATCCTACTCATGCTTGCATCCAATGTTTATTAATTTTAATGCATGTACATGGCTATTCTCGCTCTCTAGTTGGTCGCTTCCCAGTCTTTTGCTAGCCTTCACTTGTACTAAGCGGGAATACTACTTGTGCATCCAATCCCTTAAACCCCAAAGTTATTCCAGATGAGTCCACCATACCTTCCTATATGCGGTATCTACCTGCCGTTCCAAGTAAATTTGTATGTGCCAAACTCTAAACCTTCAAATAATCATTTTCTTTTGTATGCTCGAATAGCTCATGTATCAACCAAAGCTGTCCTTATATTCCGTGTTAGGCGGGTTATTCTCAAGAGGAGTGGACTTCGCTCCTCACTCACGAGATAAATGGCTGGTCACCGGGATGCCCAGTCCCATGATTTATGCAAACTAAATTCAAATTAATTGCAAACAAATCTCCCCCTGGTACCTGATGTATGTTGGAGGCACTCGTTGTTTCGAGCAAGCCATGGATTGATGCTTGTTGGTGGAGGGGGAGTATAAACTTTACCATTCTGTTTGGGAACCGCCTATAATGTGTTTAGCATGGAAGATATCGCCATCTCTTAGTTGTTACATTGACAATGAAAGTATATCGCTCAAAATACAATTTATCTCTATTTCAAAACTGAGCTCTGGCACCTCTACAAATCCCTGCTTTTCTCTGCGAAGGTCCTATCCATTTACTTTTATGTTGAGTCATCACCCTCTTATTAAAAAGCACTAGCTGGAGAGCACATCTGTCATTTGCATTCATCACTATTAATTTATATTGGGTATGACTATGATTGGATCTTTTTTACCATGAATTACAATGTCTAGTCAGTCCTTGATCTTTAAAGGTGCTCTGCATTTATGTTTTGCGGTCTCAGAAAGGGCTAGCGAGATACCATCTTGTTATATCATATTATGATTGTTTTGAGAAAGTGTTGTCATCCGAGATTTATTATTATGGCTTGCTAGTTGATTATGCTATTGATATGACTAATTATGAGACCTGAGAATTATTGCAAATATGGTTAGTTATGATCTATGCTGAAAACTTGAATGCTGGCTTGACATAGTTACACCAACAAGAGCAAACCGAGTTTGTAAAAGTGTTTCTTTCTTTCTTTCAGTTTGTCAACTAAATTGCTTGAGGACAAGCAAGGGTTTAAGCTTGGGGGAGTTGATACGTCTCCGTCGTATCTACTTTTCCAAACACTTTTGCCCTTGTTTTGGACTCTAACTTGTATGATTTGAATGGAACTAACCTGGACTGACGTTGTTTTCAGCAAAATTGCCATGGTGTTGTTTTATGTGCAGAAAACAAATATTATCGGAATGACCTGAAACTCCATGGAACATCTTAGAAAAAATAATAAAAATCCTTGCTGAAGATGAAGACCAGGGGGCCACACCCTTCTCACGAGGGTGGGGGGCGCCCCCCCTAGGGCGCGCCCCCCTACCTCGTGGGCCCCCTGGATGCCCTCCGACGCCAACTCCAACTCTATATATTTGCTTTCGGAGAGAAAAAATCAGAGAGAATAAATCATCGCGTTTTACGATACGGAGCCGCCGCCAAGCCCTAAAACCTCTCGGGAGGGATGATCTGGAGTCCGTTCGGGGCTCCGGAGAGGGGGATTCATCGCCGTCGTCATCATCAACCATCCTCCATCACCAATTTCATGATGCTCACCGCCGTGCGTGAGTAATTCCATCGTAGGCTTGCTGGACGGTGATGGGTTGGATGAGATTTATCATGTAATCGAGTTAGTTTTGTTAGGGTTTGATCCCTAGTATCCACTATGTTCTGAGATTGATGTTGCTATGACTTTGCTATACTTAATGCTTGTCACTAGGGCCCAAGTGCCATGATTTCAGATCTGAACCTATTATGTTTCCATGAATATATGTGAGTTCTTGATCCTATCTTGCAAGTCTGTATTCACCTACTATGTGTTATGATCCGGCAACCCCGGAGTGATAATAATCGGGACCACTCCCGGTGATGACCATAGTTTGAGGAGTTCATGTATTCAGTATGTGCTAATGCTTTGTTCCATTTCTCTATTAAAAGGAGGCCTTAATATCCCTTAGTTTACAATAGGACCCCGCTGCCATGGGAGGGTAGGACAAAAGATGTCATGCAAGTTCTTTTCCATAAGCATGTATGACTATATACGGAATACATGCCTACATTATATTGATGAATTGGAGCTAGTTCTATGTCACCCTATGTTATGACTGTTACATGATGAACCGCATCCGGCATAATTATCCATCACTGATCCGGTGCCTATGAGTTTTCCATATACTGGTTCTCGCTTATTTACATTCCCGCTGCTACTCTTACAATCACTACAAAATACCAAAAACATTACTTTTGCTGTCTTTACTTTTGTTGCCGCTACCACCACTATCATATTACTGTGCTACTAAACACTTTGCTGCTGATACTAAGTTTCCAGGTGTGGTTGAATTGACAACTCAGCTGCTAATACTTGAGAATATTCTTTGGCTCCCCTTGTGTCGAATCTATAAATTTGGGTTGAATACTTTACCCTCGAAAGCTGTTACGATCCCCTATACTTGTGGTTTATCATCATGCCAGTTTGTAATTCCTGATAATATTCTGAGGAGAGACGTGTTCCTGCTGCTGTTTGTGCTTTCACTAGCTTTGCATGTGTTTGGTGGTCTGAACATTGTAGATTATATCTTATTCCAGCTACTTGGGCTGCTTTGAAAACTGCTATGCGTACTTGTTGGGTTCCACCATATTATGAACATGAATTACTTCAAAAATTGCAGCATTTAAGACAAGGAAAATATTCTGTAGAAGAATATTATCAGGAATTTCAAACTGGCATGATTAGATGTGGTATTGTTGAGGAGAATGAAGCTATGCTTGCACGTTTTATGGGTGGATTAAATAGAGAGATTCAGACCATTCTAGAGTATAAGAAGTATACAAATATCACTCGTTTATTCCATCTTGCTTATAAAGCTGAACATGAAGTGCAGGATCGACAGGCATTGGCGCGAACTAACTTTTCTGCAGGTCGATCTTCATCATGGACACCACGTGCATCCAGTATTTCCACTGCACCAGCACCTCCATCAGGTGCCACCTCCAGCCGTGATACAAGAAAGCAAGCACAACCACCACTATCTGCCAAGAGCACACCTGCTGGGCCTGCACAGAGTTCTTCTTCTTCCATGGCATCAACAGGGCACAAAAGTGATATTATTTGTCGTCGTTATAAGGGAAGAGGACATTTTGCGAGAGAATGCAACTCTCAGCGTGTGATGATTGTTACTGAGGATGGTGGGTATGAGTCCGCTAGTGACTATGATGAGGAGACTTTGGCTCTTATTACACATGAAGAACACGGTGGAGAGGATTCTGATCATGAGACGCAATACATGGCTGCTGAAGATGCTGACAGGTATGAATGTTTAGTTGCTCAACGTGTTTTGAGTGTGCAGGTTACACAAGCTGAGAAAAATCAGAGGCATAATTTGTTCCATACAAAGGGAGTTGTGAAGGAACGTTCTGTTTGCGTCATCATAGATGGAGGGAGCTGCAATAACTTGGCTAGCATGAAGATGGTGGAGAAGTTATCTCTCACCGCAAGACCACATCCACATCGTTACTACATTCAATGGTTCAACAACAGCGGCAAGGTTAAGGTAACACGTACTGTTCGTGTGCATTTTAGTATCTCTACATATGCTGATTATGTTGATTTTGATGTGGTACCGATGCAAACATGTTCCTTATTACTTGGTAGACCATGGAAATTTGATAAAAATTCTGTACACCATGGTAGAAACAATCAGTATACTCTTGTTCATAAGGATAAAAATATTACTTTTCTTCCTATGACTCCTGATTCCATTTTGAAAGATGATATTAATAGAGCTAATAAAGCAAAACAGGAGTGAAAATCAGATTGTGGCAAAAGAATTTGAGCAACAAATGCAGCCTAATAATAAACCATCTAGTGTTGCTTCAGAAATTAAATTGAAAAGTGCATGTTTACTTGCCACCAAATCTGATATTGATGATCTAGATTTTAGAAAATCTGATTGCTATGCTTTTGTGTGCAAGAGGCATTATTTTCATTCGAGGACGTGCCTTCCTCTTTGCCTCCTGCTGTGACTAACATTTTGCAGGAGTTCGCTGACGTCTTTCCACAAGACGTGCCACCGGGATTACCACCTATTCGAGGGATTGAGCATCAAATTGACTTAATTCCTGGTGCATCGCTGCCTAACCGTGCGCCATACCGTACCAATCTAGAGGAGACGAAGAAGACTGTGCGTCAAGTACAGGAGCTTCTCGACAAAGGTTATATACGCGAATATCTTAGTCCTTGTGCAGTTCCTATTATATTAGTGCCCAAAAAGGATGGTACGTCGCGTATGTGTGTTGATTGTAGAGGCATTAATAATATTACTATTCGTTATCGTCATCCTATTCCTAGGCTAGACGACATGCTTGATGAATTGAGTGGCTCTCACTTCTAGGGAAAACCCTAGCAGCAGCGCGGGTTTTAGGTATAGCAGTAGCGCAGGGTACCGCGCTACTGATACAGCGCTACAGCTAACCTATAGCAGCAGCGCGTGTGCACCCGCCCTACTGCTATACAAGCGTAGCAGCAGTGGGTAGCAAGCAAGCGCGCTACTGCTAATAGCTCTAGCGCACTTTATTAGGCCGCGCTACTGCTAGTGGCACGCTGCTGCTAACTTTTCTCCACTCGCTACTGCTAATTTTATTAGTTTTTGTTTTTTTTCTGCATATTTGTTTTGTATTTGAACAGGCTTTATACAAGAATCTTGAGCACATATAAATGTCATCATCATACACATACAAATGGCTGCGTGACCACAAATGTAATCATAGCATATACATACAAATAGTCTCATCATAATCATCTCGAAAATAGTGATACATGCAAGTCTCAAATATTTGCAACTACAACGTCATCCATCTAAACAATGGTATACACGAGAAGAGCTATCACTATGAGTGAGAGCAGAACTATGCAGTACATGACGCGGCTGTTACGAGTCCTGTCTCGCGCTAGCGTGAACCTCAAGTAACTAGCTTCGGCTTCTTGTCTGGTTTTGAAGCCTTTATGGCTGGCGCCCGAGACCCCATTCACTTGCGCTTGACACTCAGGCCACTCGTTGTACACACCCGAAACCTTCCCTTTGTACACAATATAGCACTACCATCTCGCAATCAAGAAACTAGGTACCTGTTAGAGATGCAACTTCATCAAGAGGATGTACAATCATATGCAACAAAATATACTAGAGCAACACGAAAAAGAAAGGGTTAGCAACTAGATGCAAAATACAGTACACAAACTAATTAATAACTAGAGGTCCGCAGGTCATCGTACCCAAACTAACAAAGTAGCATTACGCAAGTTCGGCAGGGACCATGGACATCACAAAGTTTCATCGCTACAGAAAGTATACAAGTTCAACCGACACATATCATCATCATCGGCATCGTAAACCACAAGAAGTTCCATCCTTCCATATCATCGAGGATAGACCCTAGCTTCTTGAATGGCGTGAGGTCCTGACGTTGCATGCCTATGCGAATTCGGACGTCGGCTCACGATTTAGGGCCGTGGTGGAACATCCCCTTCTCATTGATGACTTCTTATTGCAATGTCCCTTTGGATGCTAAAGAAGTCATCTCTAAGTTTATAATCTGCTTCTCCATGAGATTCTACCCACTTGCGGATATGATCATCGTTTTTGGTTGTCATACGAAGCTTTTGGTGATTTGTGTTGAACTCAATCATGAGATCAAGGATGTAGAATCCATATTTCTTGCTTGGTTTTGGGACATGGATGCAGTAGAAGTTAGTTTTATGCGCGAAACCCATCTTCTTGTTCCTTTATTTCTTGATCTGCACATGGCCACCTCTAATGTTGAAGCCTTCGAGAGCATCACCTAGAATATTCATTATGTGGGTGTAGTCCTTCTTCTCGTAGTCTCTGGAAGGGTCGAAATACACGGCATGGGAGACCCGCGGGTAAAGAACGATAAGGACGGCGCGCCCGTTGCTGCGGAGAAAAGACACCTCAAATTATTCTCCATATGAGCGAGAAGGAATGATTGAAATGTACGAAATGGTTGTCCGGAACTGACTTACTTTGGATGATAAGGCATGAGGACAGTGATGAGGACATCAATACCATTGTTACACCCACAACCCCTGCTGCTATACATACTGGACCAATTACTAGAGCTCGCGCACGCCAATTGAATTATCAGGTACTTTCGTTTCTTGGTAACGATTCTAATGCTCATGAGAATATGATGTTGCCTAAATTGGATACATTTGTTTTCCTTACAAATGAAGGGCCTAGCTTGCACAAGAAAGATGAACCTTGGAGCAAGTTCAAGCATGGAGATGATGGCATGCGCAAGGGGATAAAGAACGGAGTTACAAGTGATGATTTCAGGACTTTGAAGCCACCATAAGGAGTGCATGAAGCCTTGGACGAAATATACAAGATGTCACTTCATTAATTTCGTCCAGAGGCTATTCTAGGTGCTGCGTCACCTTATTATTGGGCCAGGCCCATGTATTTTTGAAATTCTTAAGTATAGGCAGTTTTTAGAGTCCGTATGTGTGGGGAAACAAGAGTTAGGGTTGGTTTCGGACCCCTCCTCCAAGGGCCACGAAATTCCCCCTCTCTCCTCCATATATACAGCCCTTAGGGCATCGTTTAGACTTTGGGTTTTGTTTAGACTAAAAGTTCGGCATAGCTGCAACTTCGCGTACTTCGTTTGTGTAACGCCCCAAGACCGGAGCTTCAGATGCCTTCCAGGGTTTCCGGGTTTCATCGTGTGATTTCTTTGGTTCGTTGCATCATGTCATCATGCCATCATCTCATAAATCTTTTGCAACTCAACTAAATAAATTGCATGGATCTTTGGTCCATTTAAATCGAGGGAATTCACATGGTAATTCTCTTTATAACATATCCTCCCAATATTAGGGAGCTAAATAAAAATATTCCATTCGTTTGGATTCACCGCAAACACACTTGCAAAATATCCCAATGCCTTTGTTATCTTAATTCTTGGTCTCCAACATTGCCATATATTATTTCATCATATTCCAGAGCTCCACCAAAAAACCTGAACATTTTTGGCCACACCGAACCTAGTCCCAATTCAAAACCATTTGAATTATATTCAAATGAATTTGAATTTAATTCCTGCAATCTGGCCACTTCTATTTTTCTGTGGTCATGTTTATTTTTTATGAGTCTAGGAAAATGTCCTCCTGCTCAAACTCTTTTCCCTAACCCCCCTTATTTTTCCTCTCTCTCTATTTCTTTTCGATTAAAGAAGAAAGAGAGGAGAGGGAGAGCCCAATCCAGCAAGCCCAGCTGACCCCTCCTCTCTACTGGGCCGGCCCCAAGCCCACCTAACGTTGCTAACCCTAGGCCCGAGCGAAACCCTCTCCTGGTCGATCCCCTCCTCGTTCGGTCATTCCCACCAGCGCCGCCAACCTCTTCTTTTCCTCCTCTCGCTCTCTTCCTCCTGCATGCTCTTCTTGTCCAACCTCTCCTCGTCCAGGAGCTCGTCCATCCTCGCGCCAGAGGCTTCCCTGCCGACCTCGTCGACCGCGCGGCTGCCTGCAAGCTCCAACGAGGCCCCACGCCCGTTCCCCATCTCTCTCCCCTCTCCTCGCTCGCGCACCGGAGAGGAGCCCCCCGCGCCAGTTCCTCCCCGGGAGCTGCGTGTGCTCCTCCATCCAGTCGCCGCCCAGTGCGTGGTCTCCATGGTTGCGCCCGTTGCCATCGGCCGACCCCGTTGCTACCCGTCGCACGCATACACGCAGAAGAGGATCTCCTTGCCTGCGACCCCTCCGGTTGCCGCGCTACCATCAGGCGTGTCCTCCTTGCGCCCGAAGCTCTTGCTTCTCTTTGTCGCGCCCAACCGCTTGTTTGCCGATGTAGCTCCTGCCTTTGGTCGGGCATGATCCTTCTGGACCGCACCATCTTGCCTCCTCGCGCGCCCGTGGTCCTCCAAAGGCCTGCGCTGCCTCGCCCGCCTATCAGGAACGCCATGGCTGCCGCCCCATGGAGTTCCACTGGCCCCGATCCTATTGGGAATCAGACGAGCCCCGTGTCTGCTTCCTGCCACTATCCACCACCATCGCCTCCTTGCTGCTACCCAACCGAGGCCTTGTGATGCTTCGTTTCGTATCAAAAGACCATCAAGACCGGCAAGACTCCGACTCCGAACGCCAAGTACTGCTACAAACCCGAAGAATTCGGATGCATCAAGTCCCTGAGGAGACCTGTTTTTCGTCAAGTACCCCTTCGAGCTATCAATACCGCAAGCGCCATGTTCCACGACGTCCCAAGTACCCTGAGAACGTTTGTACCTCTACCATCGCCGTGGATCCGACAAGTACCCCTACATCAAGTGTACCTCTACCGTCGTCATCGGAATCTCTAAGAACATCAAGCACCCCTTCGAGATGACGAGACCGAAAAGTTCAAATGACCCAAAGTACCTCTCCGAAAACGAGACGTATACCGCTACCGTTGCAAGAATCGAGACCGACAAGTCCGAAGAAGCAAGTACCACTCTGAACCATGTATGCCAACCGTCGCCGAAGACTCGTGTAACGCAAACGTCAAGTTCAACTACCATCGCGTGAACCGCTACTTCCCACGAAGACCCTGTGAACAACTACTTCCCCTTCGACATGTGTACCCCTACCGCCGAACTCGATCTGTTCCGATAATGCACGCTTCGAAGGTGTAACCCCGTGACGACGTCCGTGAACGAATGCTTGCGATGTTTGAGATGCTCGTGTTTGCACCATGTCCAAATTGTCACTCGTTTCCTTGTCACCAACTCGTGGGACACCCGGAATCCGGGAGCGCCCCAGCATCTTTTGCATGCATCCGCACACTTCTCCTTTGCATCGGTATCTCAATCGAGTTACCGGAACCAAAACGCTGCCGTGGCACCCTTTTCGTGATCGTTGCCGTGGCACCCCTTTCGTTTCCGCCATGATGACAAATGCTTCATAATGCTCTTGTCAACTTTTAATAAAAATTGCATAAACTTGTTCATGTCATTCGCATCATGATAACAACAATTAAAAATGCTTAAAATTGTTTTTGCATTAAAATGGTAATGCATATGGGGATTTACCGGATTTGTTGTTTGTTATATCCGGCCCCATTTAAATTGTTTAAATGTTATAGTTTTTTTATGATTCACCTCTTGCCATGTTAACCAACATTTAATATAGTTGAGTACCTAACCGGGAGAGAACTAAATAATTGATGTGGTATTTCGTCAATATGCAACCCGTTGCATATTGAGCTCCACTTAATTTGTATTTTTGGTTGTTGCACTTTGCCATGTCATGCATATTTAAACCGGACATGCATCATACTTGGTTGTGCATCATGCCATGTTTATGTGGTGGTTGTTTACTATGTTGTTTGCTTTCTTTCCGGTGCACTTCGTCTCGGTAATCCGGTAACATCGTGTTGTGAGGATTCGTTCGACAACGTCCGTTTATCTTCTTCGTGGACTCGTTCTTCTTCCTTGCGGGATCTCAGGCAAGATGACCATAGCCTCGAAATCACTTCTATCTTTGCTTGCTTAGTTGCTCGCTCTTTTGCTATGCCTATGCTGCAATACCTACCACTTGCTTATCATCCCTCCCATATTGTTGAACCAAGCCTCTAACCCACCTTGTCCTAGCAAACCGTTGTTTGGCTATGTTACCGCTTTGCTCAGCCCCTCTTATAGCATTGTTAGTTGCAGGTGAAGATTCAAGTTTGTTCCTTGTTGGAACATGGACATGTTGTTCCTTGTTGGAACATGTTTACTTGTTGGGATATCACAATATCTCTTATCTAATTAATGGATCTATATACTTGGTAAAGGGTGGAAGGCTCGGCCTTATGCCTGGTGGCTTGTTCCACTCTTGCGACCCTAGTTTCCGTCATATTGGTGTTATGTTCCCGGATTTTGCGTTCCTTACGCGGTTGGGTTATAATGGGAACCCCTTGACAGTTTGCATTGAATAAAACTCCTCCAACAAGGCCCAACATTGGTTTTACCATTTGCCACCTAGCCTATTTTTCCCTTGGGTTAGGCCAGCCCAAGGGTCATCTTTATTTTAAACCCCCGGGCCAATGCTTGTCTAAGTGTTGGTCCAAACTAGAGCCCCTCGCAGCCCCACCTCGGGGAAACTCGAGGGCTGGTTTTAGTTGTACAGATTGCTTATCACGTGTTGCCCTGAGAACGAGAAATGTGCAGCTCCCATCAGGATGTCGGCGCATCGGGCGGTCTTGCTGGACTTGTTTTACCATTGTCGAGGATGTCTTGTAACCGGGATTCCGAGTCTGATCGGGTCTTCCCGCTAGAAGGAATATCCTTCGTTGACCGTGAGAGCTTGTGATGGGCTATGTTGGGACACCCCTGCAGGGTTATGAACTTTTGAAAGCCGTGCCCGCTGTTATGGGTAGATGGGAATTTGTTAATGTCCGGTTGTAGAAAACCTGAAGTTGACCTTAACTAAAATGCACCAACCGCGTGTGTAACCGTGATGGTCTCTTTCCGGCGGAGTCCGGGAAGTGAACACGGTGTTGGAGTTATGCTTGACGTAGGTTGTTCTAGGATCACTTCTTGGTCATAGTTTTATCGACCATGCCTTGCCTTCTCTTCTCGCTCTCATTTGCGTATGTTTAGCAACCATATATGCTAGTTTCTTGCTGGAGCTCCACCTCATACCTTTTACCCTTCCTATAAGCTTAAATAGTCTTGATCGCGAGGGTGTGAGATTGCTGAGTCCCCGTGACTCACAGATACTTCCAAAACCAGATTGCAGGTGCCGAGGATACCGTGCAGATGACGAAACCAAGCTCAAGGAGGAGCTCGATGAAGATCTTGTCCTTTGTGTTGTTTCAGTCTAGTTGATTAGTAGTGGAGCCCAGTTGGGGTCGATCTGGGATCTGTGTAGCATTTGGGGTATTCTTCTTTTATTTTGGCTCCGTAGTCGGGCCTTGATTGTATTTGGATGATGTAATGCTTTATTCATGTATTGTGTGAAGTGGCGATTGTAAGCCAACTATGTATCTCTTTGCCTTATGTATTACATGGGTTGTGTGAAGATTACCTCACTTGCGACATTGCTTTCAATGCGGTTATGCCTCTAAGTCGTGCTTCGACACGTGGGAGATATAGCCGCATCGAGAGCATTATAAGTTGGTAATCAGAGCCTTCCCCGACCTTAGGAGCCCCCTGCTTGATCGAATCGCTGGCGTTGTTGAGTCTAGAATTGTTTTGAGTCATTTAGGAATTATATATATTGGAGAGTTAGGTCTTCTTTTTACTCCTCGGTCCCTTCGTCGCTCTGGTGAGGCATCCTGATGTAGAGTTTTGACTCTTCTCTTCTCAGATTTCACTAAAAAAATTTAGGATCACGCGGGTATCTTGGAATCATTCCGATGGTTTTGTGAAGAGAACATTGTTCTTGGTGCCTCCTGACATTTAGGGGTTGTGGCAGTGTCCCGGGGAGTTGAGCTCCGAGGTGTTTTCGTCACAATTTTATCGTTGCAGTTCTGGAATAGCTGAGTTTAGTTTCGCCGACATCGAAAATCTCTTTTATGAAGTTGTTGGTGAGATAACCTCGACGCCACCCAGTACTAGGGTGGGAGTTCGGGAGTATTGCCATAACTCGTATGACGGATGCTTTTCGAAGGTTGAGGTAGATGATTTCCGAAGGTTTCTTGGTTATGTGTTGAAGGATGGATACAACTGGATGTAGGATTTGTTAGTTTTGGGTGAGATATTATGCTTCCCCTGTATCCCCAACACCTGATTGCATAACTGGGAAAATTTCGGGAGTTTATAAGTGGGAATTCAAGTAGCTCTTAGGATATCTTTCCGACAGATGTATGATTTGAAATTGGGGTTCCACGTCTAGTGGTCCGCCTATTCACGGTTGGTTTTACAGTTGTCTCGTTGTGTCTTAAAGAGTCCTTGGCTATGCCGACTCGGGGACGCTTCGTATGTCATGTGCACTTCCTTGTACATGATGGTGATGTACGATCGAGCCCGTGTAGGCCCCACCACGAAAACTTCGGACGAAATATCTATCATATGTTTGTTCTGGCTTATTCTGCAAGCCAATCCTTGTTTTGTTTTGAGTTGTGGTATTCGAGTTGCTTCGAAGTCAAATGTTCATTCCATAGTTTTTCCAAGCGGTGTTCTCATACCCCGATGTGAATACTAATCCTTCTTGATAATCGAGATTGTCATGTCAATCCTTTTCAACCGGCGAGTTTTCTCTTCAAGTGGATCCTATCATTTCAACATTCGCAAGATCAACTCAAGTCTTCTCAATGGTGTTTGTTTCATCTGTCTCCAAGTTGCCTTTGTTTTTCCCGCCCACCCACCCTTTTCCTTCAAGGACTCAAATTTCTGAATCAAGTATCCATTTTATTCATGTGAAGTCTCTCCATTCTTTTCCGTCAATATTCTTATCCGGTGATTCTCATGAAGATCCTAACGGAACCTCAAGTTCATCATTATTCATTCTCTTTCTTCTCTGGTGGGACCAATTCAAGCTTTGTGGATCATATCCTTTTCCTTGTTTCAAATACCCTCTCATGCCGGTGCACCTCATAATCATTCCACGCTCGCTATTCTATTGTTCCAGAGTGCTCAAGATATCTCGAAGATTCGTGTTTCCACTCTGCATTCGGTCAAGCTCTTTCGAGATTGGTATCTCATTCAAGCCATTTTAATTCAACCGGTGCATTCTCTCTTTTAAATCATTTCAATGGTGTTTCTCTTGAGTGGGCCCACAGGTCTTTTCCAGGATCTTACCTGACTCTTCTATTTTCCCGGAGCTATCCTAAATTCTTTTTGAAGTTAGATGTAAGAATGGGTTATCATCAGTCAAATGCCTTCTCCAAGATCGTTTTCAAATTCTATTCATTGTTGGCTCTACCTCTTCGCTTTTCATTCTCCCGGAGTATCTCAACAACTCTTGGTGGTGTTCCTCATCGTCATTCTCGGATTTTGAAGACCAAAGAAGAGTTTCTCTTTAATCTTGCTCAATTCTCCTCAAGATTCATGATTCTAGTTTGAGGCCATCCTCTCATAATTGTTTTTGATTGTGGGAAATATTTTCATCCTTCCGGAGCAATTCAAGAGTGTTCTCAGTTTGCTATCTGGAGTCAATAAATTCAGGTTTATTCATTCTCAGCTTTCAGTTATCATTCTCCAATCTTACCGGTGTTTCGTTCAAGTGATCTCTAATCGGATCGTGATCTCTTTGTTCTCATGTATCTAAATCCTCTCAAGCATCTTCGTTCATTTTATAATTCTTCCCGGTGTTTCTTTATCTTCTCTTCATTCATTTTCAATTCTTACGGTGGTTCGTTCAAGAGTTCCTCTTCCTTTGTTTATCATATCAATTCATTCGTCTTTTTCCAATCCTACCGGTGGTTCGTTGAAGACCTTCTCAAGTTTGCGCTACAAGAATAAGTAGTATGCCAAATCCATTGCTTGTCATCAATTTTAATTGATGAGGGATACGCATAATGTAATTCTTACTCCTGTTTCTTCCAAGTGATTAATTCTTTATTCTGGAGGCTCATCAAATTCTCGGTTTCATTTGTTTCATCTTTTCTTTCTCGGAGTTCCAAGGTCTAATTGTCACGGAGATCCATCTAAATCATTACAAGGTTTCACCTTGTGTTTTCAACTTCTCTTTCTTTTCGTTATCCTTTTGTTTACCGGAGTTCTTCATGGAGGCTCTACATGTTGGTTCATCAAGGATTTAATTCCTTCTCGAACTGTTCATTGAGATTCTTTTCAGAGAAGCTCAAGCATTCTTCATCTTGCAATCCAGAGTGCAATTTCTTTCCACCGTATCTTTGGAGGTGGTATTATGTCATTCTTGATAATTTGAGTTCATGTTCCATGATTCACATGTTGTTAAGAATGAGATATTTTAAATCCATCTACCTCATCGCTGGAGTATCTTGGGTTATATTTCACCTAAAGCCTTCCCTAAGGATTGTTGCTATCTATGGTGCTTATAAATGACCCAAGTTCTTCGTTTATCCTCCCGGTGAGATAAGTTTTCTCGTCTACTTGTTCTTATCAATCCAATCTATTGCTTCTAGTAGTGGCAGAATTTCACCTCATAATTTCGAGATGTTTTCCATAAGTCCACTACAACATTGTTCTTTTCGTTGTTGGTTTTCCAACAACTCCGTGCGACCCTTCTCTTTAAGATGCTTTTCAAGCTCAACGGAGGTAGAACATGTTGTTTTTCTTCTCCGTTCTTTTGTTCCGACGATCTACCTTTTATTCCTTGATCCGGAGGCATTGTGATGTTGCTCAATTCAACCCATCTTCTTGTTTTGTTAGGATCGTGTTCTTTTCATGCTTATCTATTTAACCGGAGTATTGTGTTATCTACTCAAGTTCCTTCATCTTATCAAGTCTTGCATCCCTTTTCAACCGGAGTGTTTTCAACTTCCTTCATCTCCGTTGTATTCTTTCTTTCAATTTGTTCAACTTTTCAAGGTTCTTTGATCTCACTCGTTTGTCAAAGAAGCATCTTAGTTTTACCTCTCCTCTTTCTCTTCCGTTCTCCCTCCGGTGCCATTCTAGATCTCGGGACGAGATCCTCTCGTAGTGATGGAGTGTTGTAACGCCCCAAGACCGGAGCTTCAGATGCCTTCCAGGGTTTTCGGGTTTCGTCGTGTGATTTGTTTGGTTCGTTGCATCATGTGCATTGCATCATGTCATCATGCCATCATCTCATAAATCTTTTGCAACTCAACTAAATAAATTGCATGGATCTTCGGTCCATTTAAATCGAGGGAATTCACATGGTAATTCTCTTTATAACATATCCTCCCAATATTAGGGAGCTAAATAAAAATATTCCATTCGTTTGGATTCACCGCAAACACACTTGCAAAATATCCCAATGCCTTTGGTATCTTAATTCTTGGTCTCCAACATTGCAATATATTATTTCATCATATTCCGGAGCTCCATCAAAAAACCCAAACATTTTTTGCCACACCGAACCTAGTCCCAATTCAAAACCATTTGAATTATATTCAAATGAATTTGAATTTAATTCCTGCAATCTGGCCACTTCTATTTTTCTGTGGTCATGTTTATTTTTTATGAGTCTAGGAAAATTGTCCTCCTGCTCAAACTCTTTTCCCTAACCCCCCTTCTTTTTCCTCTCTATCTATTACTTTTCGATTAAAGAAGAAAGAGAGGAGAGGGAGAGCCCAATCCAACAAGCCCAGCTGACCCCTCCTCTCTACTGGGCCGGCCCCAAGCCCACCTAACGCTGCTAACCCTAGGCCCGAGCGAAACCCTCTCCTGGCCGATCCCCTCCTCGTTCGGTCGTTCCCACCAGCGCCGCCAACCTCTTCTTTTCCTCCTCTCGCTCTCTTCCTCCTACGTGCTCTTCTTGTCCAACCATTCCTCGTCCAGGAGCTCGTCCATCCTCGCGCCAGAGGCTTCCCTGCCGACCTCGTCGACCGCGCGGCTGCCTGCAAGCTCCAGCGAGGCCCCGCGCCCGTTCCCCATCTCTCTCCCCTCTCCTTGCTCGCGCACCTGAGAGGAGCCCCCCACGCCAATTCCTCCCGCGAGCTGCATGTCCTCCTCCAGCCAGTCGCCGCCCAGTGCCTGGTCTCCATGGTTGCGCCCGTTGCCGTCGGCCGACCCCGTTGCTACCCGTCGCGCGCATGCACGCAGAAGAGGATCTCCTCGCCTGCGACCCCTCCGGTTGCCACGCTACCATCAGGCGTGTCCTCCTTGCGCCCGAAGCTCTTGCTTCTCTCTGTCACGCCCAACCGCATGTTTGCCGTTGTAGCTCCCGTCTTTGGTCGGGCATGATCCTTCTAGACCACACCATCTTGCCTCCTTGCGCGCCCGTGGTCCTCCAGAGGCCTGCGCTGCCTCGCCCGCCTATCAGGAACGCCATGGCTGCCGCCCCATGGAGTTCCACTAGCCCCGCTCCTGTCGGTAATCAGACGAGCCCCGTGTCTGCTTCCTGCCATTGTCCACCACCATCGCCCCCTTGCTGCTGCCCAACCGAGGCCTTGTGATGCTTCATTTCGTATCAAAAGACCATCAAGACCGGCAAGACCCCGACTCCGAACGCCAAGTACTACTACAAACCCAAAGAATTCGGATGCATCATGTCCCCGAGGAGACCTGTTTTTCGTCAAGTTCGACTACCCGTATTATCAAGTACCACTACGGCCGGAGACCTCAGACACGCCAAGTACCCCTTCGAGCTATCAATACCGCAAGCGCCAAGTTCCATGACGTCCCAAGTACCGTGAGATCGTTTGTACCTCTACCATCGTCGTGGATCCGACAAGTACGCCTACAACTAGTGTACCTCTACCGTCATCTTCAGAATCGCTAAGAACATCAAGCACCCCTTCGAGATGACGAGACCGACAAGTTCAAATGACCCCAAGTACCTCTCCGAAAACGAGACGTATACCGCTACCGTCGCAAGAATCGAGACCGACAAGTCCGAAGAAGCAAGTACCACTCCAAACCATGTACGACAACCGTCGCCGAAGACCCATGTAACGCAAACGTCAAGTTCAACTACTGTCGCGTGAACCGCTACTTCCCACGACGACCCCGTGAACAACTACTTCCCCTTCGACACGTGTACCCCTACCGCCGAACTCGATCCGTTTCGATAATGCATGCTTCGAAGGTATAACCCCGAGACGACGTCCATGAACGAGTGCTTGCAATGTTTGAGATGCTCGTGTTTGCACCGTGTCCAAATCGTCACTCGTTTCCTTGTCACCAACTCGTGGGCCACCCGGAATCCGGGAGCGCCCCAGCATCTTTTGCACGCATCCGCACACTTCTCCTTTGCATCGGTATCTCAATCGAGTTACCGGAACCGGAACGCTGCCGTGGCACCGTTTTCGTGATCGTTGCCGTGGCACCCCTTTCATTTCCGCCACGATGACAAATGCTTCATAATGCTCTTGTCAACTTTTAATAAAAATTGCATAAACTTGTTCATGTCATCCGCATCATGATAACAACAATTAAAAATGCTTAAAATTGTTGTTGCATTAAATTGGTAATGCATATGGGGATTTACCGGATTTGTTGTTTGTTATATCCGGCCCCATTTAAATTGTTTAAATGGTATAGTTTTGTTATGCTTCACCTCTTGCCATGTTAACCAACATTTAATATTGTTGAGTACCTAACCGGGAGAGAACTAAATAATTGATGTGGTGTTCCGTCAATATGCAACCCGTTGCATATTGAGCTCCACTTAATTTGTAGTTTTGGTTGTTGCACTTTCCCATGTCATGCATATTTAAACCGGACATGCTTCATACTTGCTAGTGCATCATGCCATGTTTATGTGGTGGTTGTTTGCTATGTTGTTTGCTTTCTTTCCGGTGCACTTCATCTCGGTAATCCGGTAACGTCAAGTTGTGAGGATTCGTTCGACAATGTCCGTTTGTCTTCTTCGTGGACTCATTCTTCTTCCTTGCGGGATCTCAGGCAAGATGACCATACCCTTGAAATCACTTATATCTTTGCTTGCTTAGTTGCTCGCTCTTTTGCTATGCCTATGCTGCGATACCTACCACTTGCTTATCATGCCTCCCATATTGTTGAACCAAGCCTCTAACCCACCTTGTCCTAGCAAACCATTGTTTGGCTATGTTACCGCTTTGCTCAGCCCCTCTTATAGCATTGTTAGTTGCAGGTGAGGATTGAAGTTTGTTCCTTGTTGGAACATGGAGATGTTGTTCCTTGTTGGAACATGTTTACTTGTTGGGATATCACAATATCTCTTATCTAATTAATGGATCTATATACTTGGTAAAGGGTGGAAGGCTCGGCCTTATGCCTGGTGTTTTGTTCCACTCTTGCGACCCTAGTTTCCGTCATATCGGTGTTATGTTCCCGGATTTTGCGTTCCTTACGCGGTTGGGTTATAATGGGAACCCCTTGACAGTTCGCATTGAATAAAACTCCTCTAGCAAGGCCCAACATTGGTTTTACCATTTGCCACCTAGCCTTTTTTCCCTTGGGTTAGGCCAGCCCTAGGGTCATCTTTATTTTAAACACCCGGGCCAATGCTTGTCTAAGTGTTGGTCCAAATTAGAGCCCCTTGCAGTGCCACCTCGGGGAAACTCGAGGGCTGGTTTTAGTTGTACGGATTGCTTATCCGGTGTTGCCCTGAGAACAAGATATGTGCAGCTCCCATCAGGATGTTGGCGCATCGGGCGGTCTTGCTGGACTTGTTTTACCATTATCGAGGATGTCTTGTAACCGAGATTCCGAGTCTGATCGGGTCTTCCCGCTAGAAGGAATATCCTTCGTTGACCATGAGAGCTTGTGATGGGCTAAGTTGGGACACCCCTGCAGGGTTATGAACTTTCGAAAGCCGTGCCCGGGTTATAGGCAGATGGGAATTTGTTAATGTCCAGTTGTAGAAAACCTGAAGTTGACCTTAACTAAAATGCACCAACCGCGTGTGTAACCGTGATGGTCTCTTTACGGCGGAGTCCGGGAAGTGAACACGGTGTTGGAGTTATGCTTGATGTAGGTTGTTCTAGGATCACTTCTTGGTCATAGTTTTATCGACCGTGCCTTGCCTTCTCTTCTCGCTCTCATTTGCGTATGTTTAGCAACCATATATGCTAGTTTCTTGCTGGAGCTCCACCTCATACCTTTTACCCTTCCTATAAGCTTAAATAGTCTTGATCGCGAGGGTGTGAGATTGCTGAGTCCCCGTGACTCACAGATACTTCCAAAACCAGATTGCAGGTACCGATGATACCGTGCAGATGACGCAACCAAGCTCAAGGAGGAGCTCGATGAAGATCTTGTCCTTTGTGTTGTTTCAGTCTAGTTGATCGGTAGTGGAGCCCAGTTGGGGTCGATCGGGGATCTGTGTAGCATTTGGGGTAGTCTTCTTTTATTTTGGCTCCTTAGTCGGGCCTTGATTGTATTTGGATGATGTAATGCTTTATTCATGTATTGTGTGAAGTGGCGATTGTAAGCCAACTATGCATCTCTTTCCCTTATGTATTACATGGGTTGTGTGAAGATTACCTCACTTGCGACATTGCTTTCAATGCGGTTATGCCTCTAAGTCGTGCTTCGACACGTGGGAGATATAGCCGCATCGAGTGCGTTACAGTTTGTGTCCAACGACCAGACCAAGACGTGACAGAACCCCACCTTCATTAATCAAGCTTTCCTCTTTTATTTGCAATATCCAGATTGCAATCTCAGTTTCTTGCTTGTTCTTTGTTTACTCGCAGGAAATAGACACTCGTGGTCAGGTTGATCCTGCTTTGGCGTGGTCAATAACCCTCGGAAGCTGGTTTAGCGATTGCTAAGGCGCGATGTTTTCGCACGTTCGTAGTCGGATCGTCAAAGTCGACTCCCACAGAAAACGATATCTATCTCATAGAAACATCGGGACACCTTCGCCTCTATCAAGTGGTATCAGATTTTCAGGCTGCTCGGTGAGATTTTACAGTTTGTTGTAGTTTAGGTCGAGTCTGTTCTTCATACCTACAGTCCACGAAAAAGCCACAAAAAATTAGGGTTAGTTCATCATATCTGAACCAATCTGAGCCATTGCATAATCTTTTTAGGGTTTTGAATTGTTGAGTTTGCGGTTGCATCGTCGTGTCTAGTTGCTGGTCTTAGTGTCTAGTCCTTTAGAGTTTCTAGTTCTGTTCACAAGTAGTCATGCCGCCGCCGCATCATCATCATCACCGCTGCCATATACCACCATCATCGTCGCCGCTTCCATATACCACCATCATCATCGCCGCTTCCATATACCACATATCCACCGCCATCACGCCAATCCGAGTCCACCTGCAACATATATACGCCACCAGTCCGAGTTCCACCAGATTCATCGCCGCCACTAGTCCGAGTTCCACCAGATTCATCTCCGCCACTAGTTCTAGTCCGAGTCCAGTATTTTGTTACTCTGTTTTGGATTTCCAGATCTCGCGATACTCCGAGTCGTGACAGAGTAGGACTCCCGAACTTTCGTGCTACTCGCAGAAGAAAAATAGTTCCAAACTAAAAAAAACGAAGTCTGGAAAATTCTGGCTAGGCAGTTTTTAGACCATTTGTAGACTTTTTCGAAAAAAAATTGTTGCGGAGAAAAAAAAAAAAGAGGAAAAAAGTGCAAAAAAATAAAAAAAAATTCAGAGCGTGCTCCTCCCTTGTTTACGTGCGGTGTTGTGATTTTGTCAGTGTTCTAGGCACGTGTCTCTAGCACAATCTAGCCTAGGACCAGCACAGTACCGTCGTTGAGCGTTTATTCAACTTTGCATCTCTGAATTGATTATTGCCGACCCTTTTTGCTACCATATTATAAGCCTTCCCAGCTCCACATACATCTACGTCGTGCATTTGACTCTCCCTGGTAATCGCTCTATCCAAGCTTTGAGAGTTTTGACTACGACGGTTGCCGATCACCGCCTGCTGCTGGGTAAGAACTGGTAAGAATTTGAGATTTGCTTCACGGATTTGTGACACCACCACCACCTCTTGTTAGCAGTCTGTAGGATCATATTCTTGTGTGTTTCTATTGTTTCTAACCATGGCAGGATCACAAGCCGACGAGACAGACTGGGAGAACATGACGAATAAGGAGTTGCATGATAAATTTCAGCAAATGATGAGTGGACAGGCGCAAGATGCGCTAAAAAGATTTGAAGAGGCCATGGAGAAGATAGATGGCATGGAGAAGACATTCGAAACAAAGCTCGATAACAGGTTTAATGAATTTCTCGCGCGTCTTCCACCACCACCACCGGCTGCACCTAACGCACCACTACAACAACAACAACAATCACTACCTCCACGTCGCGAAACAGCCCTCCGCCGAGCGAGCCGTCTCCCTCTTGCACCTGGCCAAACTGTTGGTGCTGTTGTTGATACTTCTGTGGCTCCTACTGCTGATGCGGAGGAGGATGATTTTGCGGGAGATTACGAGGATGAGGTTGATCAAAATCAGAACTACGTGCAACCACCAGCACCACAACCACTAGGTCATCCACATGCAAATAATGGCAATAGTAGGGCTCACCCTCAGGTACGTGATCATGACCATCTCCCTAAACTGAAATTGAACATTCCACCATTTGAGGGTAGATATGTTCTTGATATATATCTTACATGGGAGTTAGAAACTGAACAACGATTTACATGTTTACAATATCCCGAGGAGAGACGTGTTCCTGGTGCTGTTTGTGCATTCACTAGTTTTGCATGTGTTTGGTGGTCTGAGAATTGTAGATTATATCCTATTCCAGCTACTTGGGTTGCTTTGAAAACTGCTATGCGTACTCGTTGGGTTCCACCATATTATCAACGTGAATTACTACAAAAAATGCAGCATTTTGTAGTGACCTGACCCGAATGGATCACGTCTACTGTGCTACGGTGTCATCCCTGGATCAGTAATGCTGACACCACACAGTACATCGAGGTTTTATAGCAGAGTTGCAATCACACACTTATTACATCGATGGTTGAAAAAGAACTTATTACAATAAATATGACTTAAGGCCATATTTTAAAGATAACAGCGGAAGACTTGGAAGATAAATGGGTCCATCAACTCCAGCGGCATCACTGAGTATAGGGCCACGACCTAAACACCTCAATCGTCGTCTGAAAAGTCTGCAACATTAACGTTGCAGCCCGAAAACGGGTCAGCACATGGAATATGCTGGCAAAGTAACACATAGAGAGTAATGGAATGAAACAGCTATACTATATGCATATATGCCTGGTGGAAAGCTCTATGGTTACAGTTTTTGCGTAAAGCCAGTTTTTCCCTACTGCAAAGGAATAAATTTATTTAACTATCATGGTGGTTGTGAAACATTCAGAATGGTTGACAGCATTCTCAATCCCAATTAAAAAATAATTAAAACCCAATAACATTAATTAGAGGTAACATGTTGAGAATCACAATGATATTCAAGTACTAGATACTCAAGTTGTCCATAACCGGGGACACGGCTAATCATGATTAGTTTGTTACTCTGCAGAGGTTGCGCACTTTTCCCCACATGACTCGATCGCCTCCGTTTGTTTTCTCGCACTACATGGTGTTTGAGAGACGGATGACCGAGACATAGTCTTTCAGAAGCACTAGCACCTTACATGTGGGGTAGACCGGTACACCTACATCCCCTACATCTGCTAGTCCACCCCGTAAGAGTTCGCACAACTTAGTCAACTATGCCAGAGCCCATAGTGGCATGTGGCTGCACACGGAAGTTTCTAGCATGAATTATCTTATGATCCCTTTGAGCCTGGGTGGCGGTCTAAAAAAAACAGGCAAGTCCTGATAGACATCAGGTGCCTCAATCCACCCAGATGTGTGTTTAAGTTGCCACCT
Organism: Triticum urartu; assembly: GCF_003073215.2. Classification (NCBI taxonomy): domain Eukaryota; kingdom Viridiplantae; phylum Streptophyta; class Magnoliopsida; order Poales; family Poaceae; genus Triticum; species Triticum urartu. The sequence goes on along the minus strand of NC_053023.1, from coordinate 287,075,078 downwards.
TAGATAAACCATTAAAATTATCAATCTCACATCTGTCATGGATATCACTCACCCAATCCACGTCTACTAGCATAGCATGGCATAATAAGTAAACGTAGAATTAACTCCCAAAGGTTTCATAATAATACAGGTAATAGGTACTACCTCATCTACTTCCCATCCCACAATTTAATTAGATCCTAATCATGCAATGTGTGAGGATTGATCTAATGCAATAAAACATGGGTTGTAGAAAAGGTATGATCAAAGTGTTACTTGCCTTGCTGATGATCCGCGAGTCCTAGGGTTTCGAAGTAACAAGCGGCGCAATCCGGGTAATCTATCGCAGACAAACAACAAGCATACAATAAGTACTCATCTAATGCACAGGTAAAACTCGAACAAGAGAACGAACCAGGTAGTTCAACTTAAGAACTCCGGTTGCAAAGAAAGAACGAAAAACAAACGGCGGAAGAAGACAACTCGGTTCTAGCAAGTTGAATCTAGGTCAAAATTTTACTGTAACAAAAGTTGTTCAAGTTGATTAGACGGAACGGCGGTTTCGAGACGAAACTCCAGGCGCTTGAATCACCTGATTCCGATAAACGAGCGAAAAGAAAGACTAGAAAGAAGATCGGATCTGAGATCGCGATCGCGGAATAAATCCGACGAAAAGAAAAAGAAGAACGGTTAAACGAACGGACGTTCGTTAACCTAGAAGAATCCGGTGATCACGTTCGTTAGGACGAACGGTCCGGTGAACGGTCCAAAGGCAACTAAATCGGAGAAGAAAACGAATCCGATCTAGGGTTTCGGAGAAGAAAAACCGATCGAAAAACTGATCTAGAAAACCGGAACGGTTTAGAGAAGAAAAGAATCGGAACGATTAGAAGAAAACGATCCGAGAAAAGAATAGATGTAGCGCGGGGCAACCTTGGCGAAGTCTCCGGTGAACGGGGCTCCGGCGGCGTCGGCGTAGGGCGGCGGCGTGGGCAAGGTGCAGCGGCGGCGCGGGTGTGGGGCGGCGGCGGCAAGGTGCGGCGGCGCGGCGGCGGTGACGCAGGGCGCGGTGTGATGCGGCGCGGCGGCGGTGCAAGGCGCGGTGTGGAGGAGAGCTTCGATTTGATGTGTTTAGAGGGGGGGGGTGCTTGGGTATTTATATTGGGGAGGGGAGGGGTTTACTTGGGGTAGAGGACAAGGAATTAGAATAGGAGTAGGAAAGATCTAGAAAATAAACGGAATAAGGAAAGGGGACAAGGGGGCGCCCTAGAATCCTAAAAGGATTCGGTCCTAGCAAGAGGCGGCGGCGGCCGACCGGCTCCTGGCTCGGCGCCTGGCGCCTGGGAGCGTGGCGGTAGGTGGCTTCGCTTGGGCCTTTGGCCCAAGGCGCTGCTCAATTTTTTTTTAAATAGTTTCCTCGCGCAGAAAAAAAAAACAAAAAAGGGATCTAAACGAACTCCGAAAAATCTAAAGTAAATTTTCCCCGACTCCTAAAAATGAGCCGAACAAAATGAACTTTTCTCCGGACCTAAAATGCAATTTTTGAAAACGCGCATTTTTCCCTATCCAAATAAAATGCAAATAAACACCGGAAAGCAAAATTGATCTATTTATTATATCTTCATTTTTCCTAAATTTGGGAAAGTCATATTATTCCCTCTCTCATATTTTGACACCGGAAAAATTATTGAAGATAAAATAAATAAATCAAATGATCCTATTTTCAAAATTCAAGAGAACTCTCAAATATGAAAATAACAAAATCTCCAACTCTCTCCGAGGGTCCTTGAGTTGCGTGAAATTTCTAGGATCAACCAAAATGCAAGAAAATATGATATGCATATGATCTAGTGTATAACATTCCAAATTGAAAATTTGGGATGTTACACATTTAAGACAAGGAAAAAATTCTATAGAAGAATATTATCAGGAATTACAAACTGGCATGATTAGATGTGGTATTGTTGAGGAGAATGAAGAGATGCTTGCACATTTTATGGGTGGATTAATTAGAGAGATTCAGGCCATTCTAGAGTATAAGGAGTATAATAATATCACTCATTTATTCCATCTTGCTTGTAAAGCTGAACGTGAAGTGCAGGATTGACATGCATTGGCGCGAACTAACTTTTCTGCAGGTCGATCTTCATCATGGACACCACGTGCATCCTCTATTTCCACTGCACCAGCACCTCCATCAGGTGCCACCTCCAGCTGTGATACAAGAAAGCAAGCTCAACCACCACTATCTTCCAAGAGCACACCTCCCGGGCCTGCGCAGAGTTCTTCTTCTTCGATGGCATCAACAAGGCACACAAGTGATATTGTTTGTCGTCATTGTAAGGGAAGAGGACATTTTGCGAGAGAATGCAAATCTCAGCACGTGATGATTGTTACTGAGGATGGTGGGTATGAGTCCGCTAGTGACTATGATGAGGAGACTTTGGCTCTTATTACACATGAAGAACACTGTGGAGATGATTCTGATCATGAGACGCAATACATGGCTGCTGAACATGCTGACAGGTATGAATGTTTAGTTGCTCAACGTGTTTTGAGTGTGCAGGTTACACAAGCTGAGAAAATCAGAGGCATAAGTTGTTCCATACAAAGGGAGTTGTGAAGGAACGTTCTGTTCGCGTCATCATATATGGAGGGAGATGCAACAACTTGGCTAGCATGGAGATGGTGGAGAAGCTCTCTCTCACCACATGACCACATCCTCATCCTTACTACATCCAATGGTTAAACAACAGCGGCAAGGTTAAGGTAACACGTACTGTTCGTGTGCATTTTAGTATCTCAGCATATGCTGATTATGTTGACTGTGATGTGGTACCCATGCAAGCATGTTCCTTATTACTTGGTAGACCATGGCAATTTGATTAAAATTCTGTACACCATGGTCGAAATAATCAGTATACTCTTGTTCATAAGGATAGCCATATTACTTTGCTTCCTATGACTCCCGATTCCATTTTGAAAGATGATATTAATAGAGCTAATAAAGCAAAACAGGAGAAAAATAAGGGTGAAAATCAGATTGTGGCAAAAGAATTTGAGCAACAAATGAAGCCTAATAATAAACCATCTAGTGTTGCTTCTGAAATTAAATTGAAAAGTGCATGTTTACTTGCCACCAAATCTGATATTGAAGATCTAGATTTTCGCAAATCTGTTTGCTATGCTTTTGTGTGCAAACA